>NC_090268.1:256081411-256777661 GCF_040414725.1 Anabrus simplex | reverse complement strand
TCCGTTAGCCCCAATACTGGCTGATCTCGGAGGCCTGGGTTAGATTTCTGGCATTGTCAGAAATTTAATTTTAATGACAGGAGAGCTGGTACGTGGTCACAATGGTAGGCCCTTGGGGTGTGCCTGAGAAGAGCTACGCCATCTCCGGGCGTGGAAAGGAATTGACATTGCAACAATAATGAAAATATCCACAGCCTGTTTCCAGTCATTCGACCGTGTCAGGAATGGAATGAATGAAGCCCCATCTAGCGGCCAGAATAGGAATTGTGCCAGATGTCGAAGCCTTTCGCACTACTCTGGGGACAATGATTAACTACTGACAGATGAAATGAAATGCTGGTAGAGAGCGTTGATGGAATGAAAGATGACAGGAAAAACCGGAGTACCCAGAGAAAAACCTGTCCCGTCTCAGCTTTGTCCAGCACAAATCACATGGAGTAACCGGGAACTGAACCACGGAACCTAGCGGTAAGAGGCCGGTGCGCTACCACCTGAGCCACGCAGGCTCTATTGCAACAATAACGAAAATGAAAATTCTCAACCTGTTTCCAGTCATTCGACCGGGTCAAGAATGGAATGAATGAAGCTCCCATCTAGCGGCGAGTATAGGAATTATGCCGGCTGCCGAAGCCTTTCTAATTCCTTTGAGGCAATGATTAATGACTGACAGATGAAATAAAAGCTGGTGGAGAGTGTTGCTGGAATTAAAGATGGCAGAGAAAACGGGACTACCCGGAGAAAAACTTGACCCGTCTCCGCTTTGTCAGCACAAATCTCACATGGAGTTACAGGGATTTTAACCATGGAACCCAGCAGTGGGAGGCCTGCACGCTGCCGCCTGAGCCAGGGAGGCTCTGTATTGCTAAAATAATCATTTATTAAAATTTAATTTCATTTATTACGTTGATGGGTACGGGGTTAACTCAGTAGCATAGCTGTTGGCTTCTCACCCAGAAACCCGAGGTTCCAATCCCGGTCGACCCCGACTTGATATTTTCATTGTAACACTCAGGTGGTGTGAGGAATATTATCTGGCCTTAAAAACTTTAGCCAAAAATAAAAATTGTTGCCTAGGTGGCTCTAGCGACCTCAGAAATAACTGAGATTAGCTGAAGAAAGAAAGAAAGAAAGAAAGAAAGACCCACAATTTTATTCATTATCTTTCATCATCTGCATTTTATCCTATATGTTTTACCCATGTGGCTGAAATTCCAATTCAGGTCAGTCCTGGAGTGAAAAGTTCACCGTAAAATCATGTGGTGTCTGGAAGAGCATCCACCTTCCTACCCTTTCCTGAAACCCAAAATTCTCGCACCCGGGAGATTCTAGGTTCGAACCCCACTGTCGGCAGCCCTGAAAATTGTTTTCCATGGTTTCCCATTTTCACACCAGGCAAATGCTGGGACTGTACCTTAATTAAGGCCATGGCCGCTTCCTTCCCATTCCTAGGCCTTTCCTGTCCCATCGTCGCCATAAGACCTATCTGTGTTGGTGCGACGTAAAACTATTAGTAAAAAAAGAAACCCGAAATTAATTAGATTATGTCCAGTGGCCCAAGAAATACATTAGTATAAGCTGAAGAAATTCTCTATGTGGGTGTTTTCTGTTGTAAGCATGTAGGGGCGCTCAAATAGGGAATGGGTGCATGGTAGTTTCCCTCGCAGGTGCACTTTTTTCAGAAACAGTGCAAAGTATAATGTTTGTTGTAGGTATCCACAGGGTATGTGTCGATATGGGAGGTGAATTATATTCTTGTAATTCTTGTAAATAATCCGTACGTCGTAAATCTGATGGATGTGTACTTGAGTTCCCAGTTATTTCTGGGGTCACTGGAGTCACCTTGGGCCATTTTGTGTTTTGATCGCAGATTTTAGTTTATGTAAGTAGGCTATACATTGTATGTTGAACTTGAGCACGGGAGATAAAATATCTGGATTTGAATATCACGTCACACTTCTACATTAGACGTGGTTAAAATGAAGATTTGAACACGGGGCTCTCTAAGCCAACAGCCACTACGTTAAACATTCATCCAAGTAACCAGACACAAATAAGTAGTTTGGATGGCTTAAACTCAGGAATGCGGAATTCCGATTTTACCGTGTATAACCGAATATGATTTTGACCTCCGCAAAAGGTTATAAAATTATTGAAAAACTGCTAATTTACCAACTTGAAACAACAAACATCCTTTTCTTAAATGAGATTAATTACACCATGCTCTAACTATAATCATTAAATATGTTAAATTCTAATTAACGGCTTTGTGTTATCTAATAGCGCAGTTAATTCGAAGAAGTTAATCATTATATTGAAAGATGTAATAAAGAATTCACACATGACGTATGTCCCTGATAGGCTGCCACACTCATTATATTGTCAAGTAATGGTACATTAGGAGGAAACGTAAGGCGTTACTGTGAGTAATTACAGTCCTGTCCGGACTTCATCGTACTTCGATGATAGATTATCAAATTACCATCACCTTGGCAAAGTTAAAAAATATCCATACTGTCATAACAGTCCTTAATTGGCACTGAAAATAATATTTGATCTTGATATTTGTGTGAATCTATTAGCTTCGGTATTAGTTTGTTACCCAGTCTGGCATCCATTCGCCGGGGTGTAAACTGTCTGAGACTTGGATGATAAGAGATGATACTATTATTACTTCTGCTTACTTTTGTCTGGATGTATCCAGAGAGGCTAACGAATATATCATTTGATCAATTGAAACACAGTTAATGTATTACTTATAACAGTAAATGACGGCCAGTGTGTCTATCGGGCTCTGACTACCTGAGTAATCGTTAAGAACATAGTTACCATCTTCTTAATCATAACTCTTCCCCATCCCTACTATATATGTCTGAAACCATCCCAGAATTCCCGTAGAGTTGAGATAGGAAACCACAGAGAATCATCGATTTTCACAGTGTATTCTACTACTTGTCTGAACGCAAACACTTCTCTTTGATACCGACTTCACAGTCTGCTTGATACGCGAGTTGGCTGTTGTTATCTACCCTACTTTCATATTATTTTTTCTCCATAACTGTGCTTTCTTTTCTGTTATTGTGCAGTAGCGAAATATACTTCCAGTTCTGCATTGTGTAGGCATACTCCCCGTACTCTATAATGGACACCTGCCTTCTGTGGAATTACCCAACAGTTACGTAGTCATCCGTGTAATAGTCATGAAAAAGGCTCCGCGTAAATTAAAAGAAATAATTGCACAAAGAAAGTTGTAAATGTTCTGAACCGCCATTAAAATGCATTGGTTAATGAGGGAGATCATTTCACGCAGTAAACTCAGGTTACAAACCTCTTTATACTTACACGTTAATGTGGCTGTATTTTACATCTTGCACATCTTACATCCTGAGGCTAATATCTCGCCTGCTGAAGAAATACTTAAAACAAGAAAAGGCTAGCAATTATTTTGGATTACCGCAACAAACTAAACAACAAAACTATAGTTATTAGAAACATATTATCATAACTTATTTTGAAACTACACTTTATGTTTGTATTTCTGAATTCGTAACAATAATATAGCGTCATTTGCAATAAATAAATGCGCATCCAGAACGAATGGTACACGAACAGCAAAATGTGGTGGAAAGTACAGTATCGTGTACGGTAGTTGTGTTGCTGATTCAGTTTCGGTTTCATTCCTTGCACACAGGCGCCAACTAGGGCAGTAACATTCTTCCAATACGTATCATGACAGCAGCCAGCAGACACTGCAGTATCAGTGTTATCGTATGCAGTGAAGGCACGAAGGCACACAGCATGTCATGAAGTGGCATTTGAGAGAGGCCTCATTGAATGATTTAAGAAAGGCTGATTCATCATTTCGCTGACTTAACCCCTTGGTCGATTCTGACCACACTGTGTGATGACACTGAGGACAATGGAAAAGCGCTGGAATACATGTGCACCAGAACGACCCTCGAAGATACCCGTGGACTAACAAACGAGAGGATGTTCTATTAGTCCGTAATCTATAACCAATGCAAAGACGTCGCTGGATACCATCCAGAGACATGTTGTGTTACATCTGAATAATCCATGACAAGCAGTGCGATATCAAAAAGTTTTTCAGAGCAGAATCTGTCTTCTCGACGGCACTTACGCCACCTCTCAACAGTGTCGGTTTTGTTTTCGTTTCCGCTGTGAGCAGACAGCAAGGTCGCTTGAGGGAAGGTGGCGAGTGGTGTTTAGCAACGAATGAAGGTCCTTTCTGGATATGAGTGACCACCGTAGTGTGAAGCGTCACAACGTTAGCATAGGTGGCACAGCATTTTGCGAGGAACCATCGTCACTGATTCCCGGTTCCATCCGGTAATTAACCACGGAACACCGACGGCGCAGTCGTACTCCAGAAAATTTCTCAACCACAAATGCATGTGCTTTTCGACTGCCTTCGTGATATTGACACACTCTCTTGGTCTGCATAGACATTGAGATGTCGCACTTAGAGGATGATTGGGACCAGTCGGGAAGGCAACGTTGAATGAAAGAGGTCTGGAGCACCAAATATAATAACTACAGTAAGACGCGTTAATCCTCGGGATTACGTCGTCTTCTCTATGCTTCCATACTTGACCGTATCATGAAATGTCTCTGTGCTAGGGACTGTATGAAATCCCAAAAATGAAACTCCCCACCAGCGAGTGTTATGAAACTTTGCATATCGATAGAGCTACAAAGATTAACCAACATCCATTTCGTTATTTTTGCAATGGCGCAATGTTACAGGTGGAAAGTACCGCTTGTATGTTCGTGTGTTTGTTAAGAACCAGCAATGGGATTATTTCAAAGTAACCTTCCTGCCAGGGTTGCTAGATGTCACTGGAGCTAAATCTGAGCTCGAAAGCACACACTTCAAAATGGTGATCCAATATGGGGTTCTTGATTCAAGTGCGTCAAGGCAACGTTCTCTCCTCGGGGGAACGTCTGAAAATTTGTAAATAGCGATAATCTGCTCATTGAATTCTAAATCCCGTTACGTCCAATTGTATAGTCGCTGAAAAAATGAATGAGCTCATAGTATTGTAATTTATTTATGCATTTATTTTTCTTTCTTCATTATGCCCGTTTACAGAGCGCGTTGGAACTTGTTAGCTTCATGATAGTTTTCCTTTTTTCTTCTCCCAAAATCTCTTCATGAACTTGCTATGTTGTTTCTTGCGTTCTTCCGTCCATTGTTTCCCTGTGGGGTTTTTAGCCTTTTCCATGAACGTGTGCTTTGCAACAAGATTTCCAAAAGCCTTATTATTTATTTATTTGCAAGTAAGTGTTAAAACGTATATTTCCATATCATGTTGGTCACTTTGGCAACGTATCATTCACCGAACTGCCAGGTACTGAATAGGGCAATGATTATGTTTATTTTCAAGTAATTGTCTACGAAGACGTTAACTGAACTATTCATTGACTATCTGCAGGAACGTCTACAGTCTCTTCTAAAGGAAGTACAACGAGATATACAGAAGTACACATCGAAGGCTGAGGACATACGAGATAAACTGATGTAATTTGTTGGCGCACTACTCCTTAAATAATTTATAGGACATAATGTCTACTGTGTAGAGATGAAAAGAATGCAAGAATGAGGAATGTGGCCTGCAAGCACGAACTTCCTGTTCTACCCAGAGAGATCAGCTGTTATCTGCTCGTAGGCCTATCTGCTATACGAAAACATTGACTCGCATTTCGTAGTTCGCTGGATTACAACTGACAACAGCGAAGAGCTGCCAGTAGAAGATAATATAAAGTCGCCTGGATAGTAGCGGACTTGCTATGGTAACCGTTGCGTCACTGGCTCTGCTGGTGAAAACTCCTTCGCCCCGTGCCTCACCGGACATGTGCATTATTCCGATCTCCCAACAGTATATGTATGGTAGATGAGTAACCTACCCTCAAGCTGAATGGATAGTTGACACCCACGATTAAATCCGATGGATCATTTAAATTAGAAGTGTCCCTAGCTTCTTTCCTGTGCTGTAAGATGCAGTATTACCAGTGGTCCGTGCCTCCTCAGAATTGATCACCTACGCTGTCAACCCATTCCTCGTATCGCTTTAGCGTCCTGAAGGCAGCTGTAGAAAACTTATTTCGAAATTATCACAACCACTGTCCTTTCGGATTCCTGAAATGTTACCAAATCATCTTTCTTTCAATGTTCCCGTCGATTATAAGTAATCGTCTTCTACTGGCACTCTGCAAAGAACGTTTCCGTGATTACTGCTCAATAATAAAGTAACAACTGAGTGGCAGTTTTGAAATAGGAATGAAGTTAGTTATTTAATGATTACATGAAGCGAAGTGCACAGTTCTGTTTCCTGGACTTGTTTAATTCATTCAAACCAATCGGTGTATCTAAGCGGTAACCTAAAACAAATAAAACATGTGAGTATCCTGGATTTACAATTTCGAATTGCACCGTCGCCCAGTGTGTTCTTTTGGATGAAAAAAAATCAATTTTCCAACAAGGCGCAACTTATCGCTGCATGTTATATCCTGAAAGTAAAATCTACAGTGTGTGTGAGAACAGAGGTGAAGGTTAGAGAGATTGCGAAACTGAACGTCGAAACTCGCTACAACTTGTAACTGCGTAGTTTATGTAGTGAACGTTATATACACAGTTTTTACTTACCTGTAGTGTGTTTTAAATTTAAAAATGACCTTCTTTCGACACGTAGAGGTCTATTGAAAAGGTAAGCAATTTTCATTTAGCTAATTAGTCAGTTTTCAAGTTCATCTAAGGTTTAAAAATAGTATTTAACCTCATTTGACGTTGCAATTGTATAGATATTAAAGCCGGTATCTTTCAGTTCACAAATCGAAAAAGATGTATTGCGCAAAGTTGCGCACTATCCTTTTTCCCCGTTTTTAGGGTATGGCGTCCTCAGTTTCTGGTAAGGCCCTTTTTGAGGTATGGCTCGAAAGGCATAGTTGATTACTGCTATTGTATTCTTTCCCAAAACTGTAGGTAAATGCACTACATACCTCGTTTGATTTTTTTGTCAATCGCTATCTTCAGTTTTTTCATAGTTGACAATGCAGTTTAAGAGGAAAGCAACGGGAAACTACCTCACTCATTTCCGTAGTACGCCTCTTCAGTGATGCCTAGGCCATCTATGATGACGGAGCTGTTGAGGATCCAACCAGCCCTAGGGCTGACGACTGAACATACATACAATGCAGTTTAATGCTTTAAATATTGGCTCAAAATTGTATTTTATTACTGCAACCTCTCCTAAAACAAAATTACGGGTTATTTTAGTTTTTAGAATATTTTCCACCTACATTGTCAATATACCGCACTGTGCGTAGGGTATATGATCTAAATGTTTTCCGTTATATTGCTACAAATCAACTTGAAGAAACTACCACACAGCCTTAAGTGAAGTCAAGGCCACCGCCGCTTGCTGTCCCCACAGTGAAACAGGTTTTTAGTCAAATTCACCAGCGACCGACCTAATCACAACGTTCCCGAACTCCCTTCTCCAAATTAAACAAATGTATCATTCTTTCCGGAAAGCCACTGGCTTGATGGTATATCTCTGTATTTATAGAGGGCGGGAAGAAGTCTTCCAACCAGTCAGTACTTGGACGTCAGCGAGTACGGGTGTGATCTCAAAGAGAACGTTTGTCTTTTTCTGTTTTAGTGTATCACTGGGAGTAGTGCTACGTTAACATTGTTTACTTTCTCACTCCACCGAATGTTTGGATGGAATACAACTTCACTTCTTGAATACTTTACCAAACTGTATTTACGTCCTATAATACACATACTATACTGCTAATAATGAGAGTTGGTGTCTGGCATTTCTTAGAGGGAGGTACGTTTACTGCCTGCCGAGGCGGGATAAAGGGAGTGGCTGTGTGATTGCCATGGAAACGAGGGTGGGGCGACTGCGGTTGCCATGGAGATAACACTTCAGGGCAGCTCGTCTTGGTTGGAGTTGCCAAACCTGTCACTGTCACTGATAAGAACCTGATTGTTTGTATAAGAGGGATCGCAAATGGGACGACACCGCCTGGCCAGGCAGTCTACAACAGATCACAGCGGTCAGAATGAAGGAGGGAACAAGTGAGCCGGAAGCGAGGGGTAAGAGTATGTAGAAAGGAATGCTGGAATGTGGCAACATCGTGAAATGGCACGTGCAGTGCTCCTCCCTCCAACCTTACCTGTCAGACGCCAACTCTTATTATTAGCAGTATAGCTCCTATAAGAACTCAAAATAGCAATAGCATTCGATATCTAAGTTAATGGCGATTATGTTTTCTTTGCGTAATGGCCTGTTCCATGAAGGGCACGGCCTTGGATATCCAACATGGCGATTATGTTCTTAAAGTAAATTAAATAGGTTTTACATCTTTTTGAAAGAAACCTCATTATATGAACACAAATCCGTTGTTACATTCTCGTCGAATGTAGACTATTTGAATATCTGACAATGACCAGCATCGGGTGCTAGTGCAGTTCAAGGAAAACAGAACACTTCACCCGTTCCAATTAGCGCTACCTTTCAGTCTGTGACGTCCACAAGGAGAACGCCACAATTTCAACCAAGAAGAAGAAGAAGAAGAACAGCAAGGCCAGAACCACACCGCCCGTATTGGCAGCATTGACGATAATTTTAAGACCGAGCAAATGGCTGTGAGATTGCATTCGGGAGTTAGTGGGTTCGAACCCCAAAATCGGCAGCCCTGAAGATGGCTTTCCCTGGTTTCCCATTTTTTACACTTGGCTTTATGTCGCACCGACGCATATAGGTCTTATAGCGAGGATGGGATAGGAAAGTGCTAAGATTGGGAAGGTAGCGGCCGTGGCCTTAAATAAGGTGCCTGGTATTAAAATTGGAAATACCGAGCTGGATAGCTGCAGTCGCTTAAGTGCGGCCAGTATCCAGTATTCGGGAGATAGTAGGTTCGAACCCCACTGTCGGCAGCCCTGAAAATGGTTTTCCGTGGTTTCCCATTTTCACACCAGGCTGTACCTTAATGAAGGCCACGGCCGCTTCCTTCTCACTCCTAGCCCTTTCCTATCCCATAGCCGTCTTAATACCTATCTCTGTCGGTGCGACGTAAAGCAAATTTAAAAAAAAAAGAGACTTTTAAGTGGTATCTCGTTTTTTACTAGGCAAATACCGGGTTATACCGTAAGTGGGACGACGACCGCTTCCATCCCATTCCTAGGCCTGTCCTTCCCATCCAACCCCCCCCCCCCCCCCGAAACCCCATGGCACTACAGCCCTTGAAGGGCCTTGGCCTACCAAGCGACCGCTGCTCAGCCCGAAGTCCTGCATATTACGAGATGTCGTGTGGTCAGCACGATACGAATCCTCTCGGTCGTTATTCTTGGCTTTCTAGACCGTGGCCATCTCACCGTCAGATAGCTCCTCAATTCTAATCACGTAGGCTGAATTGACCTCGAACCAGCCCTCATGTCCAGGTAAAAATCCTTGTCCTGACCGGGAAACGAACCTGGGGCCTCCGGGTAAGAGGCAAGCACGCTACCCCTACACCACGGGGCCGACTTCCTATCCAATCATCGCCAACTAATTACATGGGTTGGTGCGTCGTTATACACTTAGCAGCTTGGCTGAGTACGGCGGACGGTAGAGCTTTTGGCTTTCTGAATCCAAGTTGGTGGGTTCATTCCCGGCTCAGTCCAGTGATATTTGAAGGTACTGTAGGGAGATCAGAAGAATGCACATGCCCGGTGAGGCACGGGGCGAAGGGGTTTTCACCAGCAGAGCCAGTGATGCAATGGTTACCATAGCAACTCCGCTACTACCCAGGCGACTTTATATTATCTTCTACTGGCAGCTCTTCGCTCTTGTCAGTTGTAATCCAGCGAACTGTAAAGTGTGAGTCAATGTTTTCGTGTAGCAGATAAGAGCAGATAAGAGCCGATCTGTCTGGGCAGAACAGGAAGTTCGTGCTTGCAGGCCACATTCCTCATTCTTGCATTCTTCTCATCTCTACACAGTACTCAAATTCAGAGGCAATTCGGTAAATTTACAGACACGTAAAGGAAGTCCCGCAAGACAAAATTTCAACTACTCGCCTTCTTAGAAAACCGCAGAAGTATCGGAGGGTTACAAGTGAACTTGTCCTAGTTAACCCACTCTGGACAGGAATCTATTGACAGCACGCGTACCAAACTCGGTAGGAATAATGTCCAAATTATGGGCCACACGATGTGAGAGACCTGAAAGACAGGGTTAATCACACATGTGCCGATCTGAAGAGAAGATATCAAGAGAGGTATGAGGCTTACGAAAGGAGATGCTTTGTGCGGCCGTGCAACAAGTTTTCAGACTGTCCTGGACAGAAAAGAACACCATTTAGAACACAGTCCGTACTGTACTGTACAGTACTGTACAGTACTGCTTTGTGCGGCCGTGCAACAAGTTTTCAGACTGTCCTGGACAGAAAAGAACACCATTTAGAACACAGTACTGTACGATACGTTCACAAAAACCAGGGACATTGTATAAAATGGCAACGCATTAGAAAATGTTTCGTTGGAATTGCCCATTCATTGTTTCTCTTCCCCATGTCCTTGGTAAGTTTCCTGCTCAGGCGATCGTTTCCCTCATAGAGACGGTTAACCTTTCCAGCTTCGAACAACCTTCAGGTTTACAACGTCATTTGCTTCTTTTCTAAGACGCTCTAATTTACACTTGTAAAACCAATTTTATTCAGTACAAGTCCACTTACGCCATTACAAAAACTTCAGTAGGAATGTAGTAATTAAAAGTAATATTATCATACAAAATACTGGATCAAATGAAAAACCGCACATTTTCTCACTTTAACGAACAGTACTACGGTGCCGATCTAACAGTCCGAAGTTCCAGTGCTAGAGTCACCAGGCCGCAGACAGCTGTGAACACTCCTTGCCATTATTCCGTTCAATATGCACACTGCTCATTCCAATCAGTGCCTCAGAGTGGGGATTGAATAGCTCGAATGCTTTGATGAACCAGGGGAATGGTATGCTAAAGAAGAAAGTTGTCCAACTCCTCATCTACTTCTCGCCAATACTCAGGCAGGCTGTTATACTCGGCACGACCAGGCGAGTTGGCCGTGCGGTTAGGGCCGCACAGCTGTGAGCTTGCATCTGGGAAGTAGTGGGTTCGAACCCCAATGTCGACAGCCCTGAAGTTGGTTTTTCGTAGTCTCCCATTTTCATACCAGGCAAATGCTGGGGCTGTACCGTAATTGAGGCGAGGGCCGTTTCCTTTCCACTCCTAGCCCTTTTCCTATCCCACTGTCGCCATTTTCTTACAAAGGTTATTTTTTGTGTGTATTTCAGTGTTTTTCAATTTTGTCATATCTGTTATTATGGCGCTGTATGTGATTGTGGATTGATTGCTGCATGGCTCCTTGGAACCCAAAGCTAAAAATAAAATAAAATAAAATAAAGTAAAATAAAATAAAATAAAATAAAATAAGTCCGCCTCTGTGGTGTAGTGGTTAGCGTGATTAGCTGCCACCCCCGGAGGCCCGGGTTCGATTCGCGGCTCTGCCACGAAATTTGAAAAGTGGTACGAGGGCTGGAACGGGGTCCACTCAGCCTCGGGAGGTCAACTGAGTATAGATGGGTTCGATTCCCACCTCAGCCATCCTGGAAGTGGTTTTCCGTGGTTTCCCACTTCTCCTCCAGGCGAATGCCGGGATGGTACCTAACTTAAGGCCACGGCCGCTTCCTCCCCTCTTCCTTGCCTATCCCTTCCAATCTTCCCATCCCTCCACAAGGCCCCTGTTCAGCATAGCAGGTGAGGCCGCCTGGGCGAGGTACTGGTCATACTCCCCAGTTGTATCCTCCGACCAAGAGTCTGAAGCTCCAGGACACTGCCCTTGAGGCGGTAGAGGTGGGATCCCTCGCTAAGTCCGAGGGAAAAACCGAACCTGGAGGGTAAACAGATGATGATGATGTTGATAAAAATAAAATAAAATAAAATAAAATAAAATAAAATAAAATAAAATAAAATAAAATAAAAATTAAATGTTTCAGCTCTTTCGTTCATCAACATCGCAGCCTTCGGTTCAGGGAATCTTGGTTTAATTCACCAGGAATTTTAAAAGCTTAGGAATAAATCATTTGGCTCGGGGAATGATATTTTGTGTTTGTCTACGCACGTTTGACTTCACACTATTACCTAGCACAGACATACATTATAACGTTAGCGTCAGGAAGAGTGTCTGTCAAGCCTACAAGTGAGACACAGATTACACCAGTTGTGGGAACAGCCATGTGGAAATATAATATACAGTATTCTTAACCTCCTATCATGCTTAATTTGCCTTATTAGATGGCAGATTGCTGGAACTACTCTGAAGAGGAGTATTTAAACACCGAGCTCGATAGCTGCAGTCGCTTAAGTGCGGCCAGTATCCAGTATTCGGGAGACAGTAGGTTCGAACCCCACTGTCGACAGCCCTGAAAATGGTTTTCCGTGGTTTCCCATTTTCACACCAGGCAAATGGTGGGGCTGTAACTTAATTAAGGCCACGGCCGCTTCTTTTCCACTCCTAGCCCTTCCCTGTCCCATCGTCGCCGTAAGACCTATCTGTGTCGGTGCGACGTAAAACAACTAACAAAAAAAGAAGTATTTGAACTGACTGGCATTTCTCCTTTAAACTCGCAATCGTGTCACTTGTGTGCAGCACAGAATTCGTGCACTAAACCAAATGACCTATTTAGCTGGTCAAGATCTACGTTTATGTGTTCAATTTTCATTTAACAATCATCATTTGAATGTTCGGTTCTTTGGCTGAGTGATCAGCGTTGTGATCTTCGTTTCAGGGAATTCTGAGTTAGATTCCAGGCCGGACTGGGGATTTTAACCGTGTTTGATTAATTTCTCTAGATTGAGGAATAGTGTTCGCGTTCAATTTATTACAGTGTACATCTTCAATAACATTCACTCGATCAATCAATTCAGAAACACACAATACTGAATACATCCTTCCACATATGGTTGGGTGAGAAAGGGCATCCAACCGTAAAACGGGCCTTGATTCAAATCTAGTGCCCACCACAAGTGATTAGGAAAAGACCATGAATAATAATAATAATAATAATAATAATAATAATAATAATAATAATAATAATAATAAAATTGAATATGTTTATAAGCTTGATGTCAACGTTGAACATCACGTTTTCTAACATAATGTGAATGTTTACTGATGTTTAACTCGGAACTGGTAGAGTTTTCAGATGTTTAATGTCGTGTCGTAAAGAATTACCATTTTTGCAGCAATATTTCCCACTTTTGTTGCCGTGTGTGTTGCATGTGAACCAGCAGTCCGTCCTGCTGTCGCGGACTGGAGCTCCAGGCCGGCCATGAGGATCCCTCCTGCATACAAATTGCCTTTAATGAGTAGCCTCCCCGATCAGGCTGGACCACGGTCGACACCTCTCTCTCTCTCTCTCTTCAGCTGCATCAGGAAACTTTCTTCCCTCGGCTCTAACCTGGTCGCACCCGTTTAGTCTAACTTTCTTCTTCCTTAAATATATAATTTCACCGCCAGTTTTGCCAGTTTCATACCGAATAGCAAATTTGCTTTAATGGTATACTCAGGCTCAAATGTAACGGCACAGCATTTACTACCTTGTGGGTTCTAGTCTTCACACATTTATGCCCAACGGACACAAAAGTGCCCTCTTGTAGATTTAATTATTAGAGGAATCTGCGATGTTTTAAATATGTCTGGACATTGTCAGCAAGAAAGAGGCACAATCATGAGCATGTATGCGCGTGTGTCTATCAACAATTGCATTTGATCACTTGTTGGCAGTTATAAGGAAAGAACGATGTTTGGAATATCATCACAGCTCCAAAGAGGAGATATTCATACACACTATCGCCTGTGTAATTGAATCGTTAGCTGTGAAAGATCATACCAAAATATGCAATGGTGTCAGTGTCATTAGAGTGTGTCCATGTGCACTTAGTGTGATTCTATGATACGAAAAACTTAAGGTGGCCGTGAAAGTGCCAAGTGAACATGAGTCCTATAAACATGTATCAGGTATCAGGGCAAACACAACAAAATATGCCTTCTGAGTACTATTGGAGTAACCCCCTGTGGTGTAGTGGTTAGTGTGATTAGCTGTCACCCGCGGAGGCCCGGGTTCGATTCCCGGCTCTGCCACGAAATTTGAAAAATGTGGTACGAGGGCTGGAACGGGGTCCACTCAGCCTCGGGAGGTCAACTGAGTAGAGGTGGGTTCGATTCCCACCTCAGCCATCCTGGAAGTGGTTTTCCGTGGTTTCCCACTTCTCCTCCATGCAAATGCCGGGATGGTACCTAACTTAAGGCCACGGCCGCTTCCTTCCCTCTTCCTTGCATATGCCTTCCAATCTTCCCATCCCCCTGCAAGGCCCCTGCTCAGCATAGCAGGTGAGGCCACCTGGGCGAGGTACTGGTCATTCTCCCCAGTTGTATGCCCCGAACGAATGTCTCACGCTCCAGGACATTGCACTTGAGGCGAGTCCGAGAGAAAAACCAACCCTGGAGGGTAAGCAGATCAAGAAAGAAAGAAAGAAAGAAAGAAAGAAAGAATGAAAAAAAGAAAGAAGGAAAGAGTATTATTGGAATGTGATAAAAGATGCCTTAGATGAAGAATGCATATGAAAGACAAAACAAACATAAAAGTGGAGATATCCCAGTGGATAGGTAAGAGTGAATAGGGAGAACTGTCCCATACATAATCGTGTAGCCTATATATACTGTATACATCAGAATGCTGAAAAGCATAACAGTCAATTTTTTTTTTTTTTTTTTGCTAGTTGCTTTACGTCGCACCAACACAGATAGGTCTTATAGCAACGATGGGACAGGGAAGGGCTAGGAGTGGGAAGGAAGCGGCCGTGGCCTTAATTAAGGCACAGCCCCAGCATTTGCCTGGTTTGAAAATGGGAAACCACGGAAAACCATTTTCAGGGCTGCCGACAGTGGGATTTGAACCTACTGTCTCCCGAATACTGGATACTGGTCGCACTTAAGCGACTGCAACTATCGAGCTCGTTAGTCTAAAATTAAGATGTATGTAACGTACATTATATACAGGCTTTTCCCCAGAAATGTGGTAATTAATCGGGGCGTAACCTACAGCCCAGAACAACACAAAAAACATACCAATGGACACACGTCTTGCGGTAATCAATCAATCAATCAATCAATCAATCAATCAATCAATCAATCAATCAATCAATCAATCAATCAATCAATCAATCAATCAATCAATCAAATCAATCGCCCCTAATCTGCATTTAGGGCTCTCGTCCAAGTGACAGATTCCCCATCAGTTGTTTACCTAGTCTTTTCTTGAATGATTTAAGAGTTGCAGATATTCGAAAGTTGTACTGGAATTATTTGCCCTACGTGGCACATCCAGTTTCTAGTAGCTATAGCCATGTTTATGTACAATAGATGCTCCAAGTGTGTCATAAGTTTGATGGCTTATCGACTACAGAACAGCGTGCAGTATTTTCTTGTGTTGTTTGAAATCGTTCTTGGTGTTATGAATGAGAGAATCTTGTCCGTGCAGGAAGAACAGACATCATCGAACTCATAATTTTTAGATGGTAAAACATTGTGTGATGCGAGGCCCAAAGACAGAATTCTTGACTCCATAATTATTACGACATAGCCCCTCCATTCCAGCTGATAACATAAACACACCTAACTCGTAATCGCCCGGCTCCTTGGCTCAGTGATCGACGTAGTGGACTTTTAGTTCAGAGGTCTCTGGGCTCGATTCACGGCCAGGTTAGAGATTTCAATCTCAATTGGTTAGCTTCCTTGGCTCGGGGACCAGGACATTGTTGTGTCCCCAACATTTCTGCAACTCACATACTACAAACAACACTATCCTACACCACACTAATACGCAGTTTGCCACACACGGGAGATGCCACCCAACCTCGTCGGAGGGTCTGCCTTACAAGAGCTACACGAGGCTTGCAATAGCCACAAAATAAATAAGATGAAGAAGAATATGTTCGTAGGGACGTTTTATATCGTTTCGGAATGTACTATCAAAGTCCAGATTACTTTCCGTATTTTTGGATCACCCTGTGTAGGCCTATGTCTTCTGAAACCAAGACCTAATAGAAGTATTCTTAAGTGATATTCTGGTCCATCGTACCCTCTTTGTTTGGAATTTGCTATGCTCCTAAAATAAAGAGAGAGTTTTAAATTTTTTTATTGTTGACCAGTGCTGTTCTTACCAGGCGAGTTGGCAGTGCGGTTAGGGGCGCACAGCTGCGTCGGTGCGACGTAAATCAAATTGTAAAAAAAAGTGTTGTTCTCGTTAACGATCTTGATGCGAAACCGGAAAATAAAAGTAAACTAAAGAATAAAATGTTCAGAAACTCGAACTACCATCAACGTCGACTGTCTTTCTAAATAGCAGTTACTAACTGAGAATAAAGATGATTAGTAATTTAGAAGTCCGTCTCTGTGGTGTAGTGGTTAGTGTGATTAGCTGCCACCCCCGGAGGCCCGGGTACGATTCCCGCCTCTGCCACGAAATTTGAAAAGTGGTACGAGGGCTGGAACGGGGTCCACTCAGCCTCGGGAGGTCAACTGAGTAGAAGTGGGTTCGATTCCCCCTCAGTCATCCTCGAAGTGGTTTTCCGTGGTTTCCCACGTCTCCTCTAGGCAAATGCCTGGATGGTACCGAACTTAAGGCCACGGCCGCTTCCTTTCCTCTTCCTTGCCTATCCCTTCCAATCTTCCTATCCCCCCGCTGGCCCCTGTTCAGCATAGCAGGTGAGGCCGCCTGGGCGAGGTACTGGTCATCCTCCCCAGTTGTATCCCCCGACCCAATGTCTCAAGCTCCAGGACACTGCCCTTGAGGCGGTAGAGGTGGGATCCCTCGCTGAGTCCGAGGGAAAAGCCAACCCTGGAAGGTAAACAGATTAAGAAGAAGTAATTTAGAAATTAATTTTATTGAGAGAAGGTTTTAAACCAACAGATTTATTTCTCTGACTTCTAGATGGAGCCATTTATTGTAATTGAACAATCTAATGGTAGTAATAACTTTAGAGGCAACTAACAGTGATATCCAGGTTCAACCAAACACAACCTCAGATCTTAGTGACCTCGCTGAGGTTGTAGCGAGTAATGTTCGGAGAACAATTCAAGGTCGTGTCAGCAGTATATTACTCGCGAAGCAGCTAGAGCAATAAAACATTTGATAAACTTGGCCACTGTTATTACTGGATTGTAATTAATACTGGGATGGGGTGTAAATGGGGGCCGGCGCAATACGAAACGTGACGGCTGCTGTAATTGCTACTTGTGAAGCAGAGTGGAGCGGCTATACACGAGCATCGTGCGTTTGGAGATCGGGGCTGGCATTGTTTCTAGCTGACAAACAGTTATTAGTGTAACACATTCTAATTCTCCCTAATTCACAGTCAGTCTTTGCATAATTCTATAACATCGTTATCGTAATGCACCCCCTTGAAATAACGAAGATAATACAAGTGTGTCAGCGGAATATGGAGAAAAGAATTTTGGAAATTTACCTCACAGACAAATTGCGGAATGAAGAACTATGAAGAAGTGGTATGGAGGATGCATACATCAAAGCGACGTCTCTTAAATGATGGACTTGGGATGGACATGTGGCCAGAATGCCTCAAGATAGGTCGATTACACCGCAACAATATGTGATCCCAGAATAGGAAAAGAAACAGAGGATGTCCACTAATAGAGGCGGTTTCAAGAATTCATGGAAGTAGCTGGTGTTCGGTGAACAAGGACATCAAGAGACAGAGTGAAGTGGAAAGAATAATTCTTAGTTTAAAAGTAATCGGAATAAGGACGAGTGATAATTTAGGAACATAAAATAAGTAGTCAGAACTTTCTTAGGGTTGAGATTATTGGAATAAGGAGAGTAGAAAAATTTAAATATCTTGAAGAACAGATAGATAACAACCTGTCAGAGAAAGAGGCACGCATATCGAGAATCAACAAAATGAACTTGGCATACAACCTAAGTATGAACACCTATAACAAGAAGATCTCAATCAATACAAAGCCCAGACATTACCAGACAGTGATCCGCCCAGAAGCCTTATATGCAGCTGAATGTTTGAACCTGATAAAGGTAGTATTGGTCAAGAAGTTAGAACTGGTGGAGCGAAAAATTCTGAGGAAGGTACTGGGAGCCCAAAGAACAGAGGATGTACCATACAGAAAGAAAGCAAACCAAGAACTGTACCGCAAGATAGAAAAGATCTCAGACACCATCCGGACCGAGTTCGATAGCTGCAGTCCCTTAAGTGCGGCCAGTATCCAGTAATCGGGAGATAGTGGGTTCGACTCCCACTGTCGGCAGCCTTGAAGATGGTTTTCCGTGGTTTCCCATTTTCACACCAGGCAAATGCCGGGGCTGTGCCATAATTAAGGCCACGGCCGCTTCCTTCCAACTCCTAGGCCTTCCCTATCCCATCGTCGCCATAAGACATATCTGTGTCAGTGCGACGTAAAGCAAATAGAAAAAAAAAAGACACCATCCGGAAGACGAGAGTCATGTTCTTTGGACACAGCTACAGAATGGACCTGGGAAGACTGACCAACCATATATTAAGGTTTTTTGAGACCAAAAAAACTGTGGTACGCTGGCATCAAGAAGTGAAGAAGGACTTGACAGAAATGGGAATACAAGGATCGGAAATAAGCAACAGGGAAACTTACAAGTTGAAAATAAAGAACACAAAGAGTTTCCAAGAAAAAAGTTAGTTTGCGGACCCAAACACCATGGACGGAAGAGAGAAGAAGGTTGCAGAGTGAAAGAATAAAGGATTACTGGACGCAGATCAAAGCCCAGAAACAGCTGAAATCGAATTAACATGGTCCACAGTTGGCCAAAACGAAAGAAAGAAGAAGGAATAAGGACAAAGAATAATCAGTGATTATAAATATGTGTTAATTGCTTGCAACCTACCACAATAGGAGAAACAAATCCACAGGGACTAGCTCACCAATGGGTTCAGCTGAGCTACCCGTACCGGATGGTAGGAGGCCCTTGACCTACAGGAATGTAATAATAATAATAATAATAATAATAATAATAATAATAATAATAATAATAATAATAATAATGCTATTTGCTTTACGTCCCACTAACTACTCTTTTACGGTTTTCGGAGACGCTGAGGTGCCGGAATTTAGTCCCGCAGGAGTTCTTTTACGTGCCAGTAAATCTACCGACACGAGGCTGACGTATTTGAGCACCTTCAAATACCACCGGACTGAGCCAGGATCGAACCTGCCACATTGGGGTCAGAAGGCCAGCGCCTCAACCGTCTGAGCCACTCAGCCCGGCATATTCATTTCTAGAGAAGCTGTTGACGTGATAATTAGGTTCATCTGGGAAAATCCACGATCACCTTCATCAGTAGAAGTGGAAATGTTTTGGTGATGTTCCTAAACTACATTGGTGGAGGAGGAATTTTCTTCTCTATCAGGAGTTCACGAAGACCTCTAACAACCAGTTGTTCGATTCATATTTGTTATTCGGCTAATTATCCTCCCCTCCAAGGCCACTCATTTAAAGCTCAGATGTTGAACTACTTGAACAGCTTCAGGACGAAAATGCCCGCCATTAATTTTCCTGCTTTCAAACGTCAGAATTTGACTTTAGTTAATATACTCCCAAAAGTTGACTGAAACGCGATACCGACCATTCCAGCAGAAAAAAGCCTTGGTTCAGCCATAGATTACATAACGGGGTAGACGCGCAGACAGTCTAGATAGTGATAAATTAAAATTTCTTTACACTGCATATGAAACCTTATTATTATTATTATTATTATTATTATTATTATTATTATTATTATTATTATTATTATTATTAATGCGTTTTGTCCTCTAAAGAGCACGTAAAACCATTATTCAGCACTGTTGTTCTTGTTATTCTTGTCTTTCCTAAACTTCCTCATCCTTTCAATATGGGCTTATCTCCTCTCTTGTGTCCAAGCATTTTTTAGTTTTTAGTTCCTGGCTGTTGGGTTTTTGGATGTGAACTTATATTAATTTATTTTCTGTCTGGATGTGGTCCCAGCAGTTGCCAGTGGGTCAATATTAATTTCTGCAAGGTCGCTTTTAGTGTCTACCAACAAGCATAATTTGGTTTGTCGGGTTCCGTTAATGATGAAGAAGAGGTTTTGGTCAGTCGAGAGTCATCGATTCGTACTATATGTCCGCAAAATTTCTTGCGCCTCTTCCGTGCAACTGAGGAGAATTCGCTCTATCATAGAATACAGTTCTGAGCTTTTACGCATCCAGATACCATCTTGAATCTTGGGTCCAAATATCTTCCTTCTATTTTCACTATGTACTTGATGTTGAGGGTTAGGGATGACGTCTCAAGTGCATAGAGTGCTTCTGGGAGAAGAACTTTGTGTTAGTGACGTTGTAACGTTCCAGACGTTACAGTGTAATTATGTTAATTTTATTATGTGTAATTAATTCAGGAATTTAACGTCATGATATTTATTTTGGTATGTAATTGTATTATAATTCATGTTTAATCATTTGCTCACTATCATTTCATTACTTTGTAACTACGACTTGTAAACGAGGGCTGAATATCCTAATATTCACTTAGATTCTTGCGACATTCGTTTAAAATTAACTTGCAGTAGATTTCCTCTATCTTGCCACATCACCGAGGAAGAAGGAAGGACAAATTTAGACACCAAGTTCTGGGAAAAGCGAGCACGTGTTCAAGCGTTCTAACGTAAGCTACCGTATTTCGACCAGAATTATTCAAACTGATCACCGCCTATATTTTCAAAGGAGCGTCATGTTGCCATTGATACTGAGGGAAAGGACTAATAGAAGAACAGTTGATATCTTGGTTAAGACCCGTCAACTCTAATATCTGGAGTAGGGAGAGACGTGTCATCTGATTGGACCACGTGTAGCGACCTGTAATTAGAGCCAGAGAAGGTTATAAAAGGGCGTGTTGGAGCTCTTAGCTTGATCTTCTATTGAGCTTCTACGGATCTTCTACGAGACTTCTACGTGATTTTCTTATTGATCTGCTACTTGTTCTTCTACTTGATTCTCTACTTGATTCTTCGTCTCGATACTTAGAAATTCTGAATGAGGGGTGTATAGCCACTCTCATCAGGAAGTACGTACAGCTCGGCTACGAGACCGGTATGAACCAGTCTAAGTCAATAGGTAGTATTAATCTAGATAGAAATGAAACTTCAGAGCACATTTTCAGTAAAGTTGGAAGGATTCTTAATTGAGTATCCTCTCCATATAACCCAAAGTGGTTCTTCTAACTATGACTTAGGGCTTATCTCCAATATATGGGATAAAGCATAATAGGGAGTGTTAGTTTTGAAGTCATCTTCCAATTAGTGGTGGGTGCAATTTGCAAGGCAGGAATGGTACTTAGCAGCAGATGAAGAGATCTCAAAGACGACCGGTGATGTTCCCGCTACAAGGATGGAAGCTTTCCAAGGACCAGCAGAACAAGACAACATGGTGAGCAAGCGAGTTAAAGATATTGCAAGTTTTCGCGAAGTAGAGTCATTCAATTTTTTATTAAATTCATTTTCTATTTTAAATTCAGTTCTCGTTAAACCGTCGTCAGTTATATTAAAGATAATAAATAATATTTTTCTAGTTCACTTTAATCAATCTGCCTTAATTAGCCTTTTGATTTCTAATTCTCCTGCTTAATGATTAGTGTACTATCACCCCACCCCTTTGATAAGAGTCCGTCCAAGCTTGATTATAAATTTTTATCTTTAAGTCCTCAACTTAAAGATTGGCGCCCTTAGCTTGAATGGTTGCATTTCTCGTTCGATGATTGTTCTCCGAGAGGGGAAGTCACATAAATGCCGCTCCAACGTGTGGCGAGAAAATCATTAAGTACGGAGCAGTTAACGACAGTAACGATATTAGAATTAGTATTATGGGCAAAATTTGGATATCCACGTTTCATTAGGAGTGTTTGATTGTGGGAAGGGTCATGGCTGATCAGACGAAAGAGGAGAGGATGTTGCGCAGTGGACGGGCGATAAAAGGCAATAACGTATTGAGTTCAGAGGAAGAGTTGTGTAGTCTAGGAGAGGAAATTGAAGATAGAAGTGTAAGTAGTATGGAGAGTGAAGGCAAGCAGAAAGAAGTCAGTATGGAGTCAGATGATAGTAGGATGGGGGGCGAAGCGGAAGTAAACACTAACAATGAAAGTAATAATAATGATCAGTTAATGGGAATGATGCAGTTAATGTTAAGTAAGATAGAGGACAGTAAATCTGAGCTTAAAAGTGAATTGGAACAAATTAAAACAGATGTAAAACATACTAACACTAAAATTGAGAATATTAAATATGAACTTAAAGAACAGTTAAAGCAAACTAAAGCTGAATTAAGCAGGGAGATGAGGGAAAATAAGGAAGAAGCGAATCGGAGAATGGACGAACACAGTAGGCAGTTACGCGATCTGGTGGTAAAAAATGAACATTTTAATAAGCGATTAGAGGACCAGAAAAATGAATATGTACGGCAAGGGAAAGAGGTAGAAGAAAAGTTTGCGGAGCAGAGAAGTGAATTCCTGGAATTAATGGGGAAGGAAAACAACTCTACTAGGGAGGAAGTAATGAGGCAGGTCACTAGTATTGATAAGAGAGTTGAGACTCAAAGAGGGGAAATACGGATATTTAAAGACAACGTCCAACAAGAGATTGACACGGTAAAGCTTAGAATAGAAGATGAGACCCGGGCAAGTGAAGAAAGTTTTGCGATAGCTGAAGAGAATAAGATTGAAATTAGGACATTGAAAGAGAAGCAGGTTAATTTGGAGAGAGAAATTGATAGGAGAGACAGAGATGTAGAATGCCGGATGGAGAAAGCAGAAAATAAGTTAAAACAGGTGGCAAAGGATAAACAGGTTTTCACGGGAAGGCAATGTCTAGGAAATAGCTACATTAGGGAAATTGAACTACCTAAATTTAATGGGAAACAAACGAACCCGCTAGATTTCCTTAAGATGATTGAAAAACGATTTGAAAAGCGTCTAGAGGAAGGGTCTATGGACTGGGAAGACGTTATGGAAAATATTGACCATGCTTTTGTAGGAGAAACTCGGTCTTGGTTCATGGTATATAGGCAGACGATGACGAACCTGAAAGAATTCAGAAATAAGTTTAGAGAGAAATTCTGGAATGAAGCGATACAAGCTCGGGAGAGAGAAAGGGTGGTATTTGGGAGGTACAAACAGCATGAAGGAGTTACTATGACCGAGTACTTCCTGGCACATGTCATGATTTGTCAGAACTTAGATGGTATAACCGAGGGGTCTGATGTAGTAAGACTACTTTTGAGACATTTTCCGGACAGGGTGAGAAAAGCGGCCTGCATGCAAAAAGTTGGTACTATTCAGGAGATGGAGAACCTACTAGGCAGTTTTGATGCTTTAGGTAACCTTAGGAGTAGAACGGAGAATATTCAGAACTTTAGTCATCACAACGGAATGAGACATAACGGTAGAATACAGAATCACGAAGCTCGCAATCAGTTCAGATCTCAGCAGAACAGCAGGAGCGGAGCACCTGAATATAGGACAGGAAATTCCCAACGGAGGCCAGAGCAAGGTACTAATGAGTCCAACGTCAATACACAAAGGGAACCTTTAAACTAACTAGAGGCTGTAATGTTAGGTCAGAATTCCAGCCTAGTACGAAGGTAGCGAAGTGTCTTGCCATGAAAGTGTTACCATATGACCTAGATGTTAGAGACGATTTGTTGTATGAACCCGAGCAGAATAATGGAGATTCAAGTAATAAAGTAGTCAATCCCGTTGTTAAATTGAAAGTCTGGGGGGCGTGGGTTAAAGTTTTGATTGATTCTGGTAGCCAAATATCATGTATTAGTTCTCAGTGGTATGAGTCATTAGTGAAACAGGGTATTCAGTTGGAGGAAATGCCTGTTAAGTCTACTTTCATCATTACGGCTGTTGGAAAGAAGTCTAAGCAAATTTGTAAACAAGTAGCTGTCCCGATCTGCATTAATAATTCTATTAGCGTTCAGATATGTTTGGTAATTCCGCATTTGATATTTGATCTTATCTTGGGATCTGACTGGTTAACGTTAAAATTGGCTCAGTTAAATTACAATGATCTAGTGCTAAATTTGAGGTGGAATAATGAGGATATCAAGGTCAAGTTTGAGGAGGAAATTCAGAGGAAAACGGAAGTTAGTACAGTGTGGAGAATGAGAGAGGTTTCTAAAGTTAATGAAGAGGCTAGTGAGGGCCTGAAGTTGTGTCAGTTGTGGATTAATGAGGATAAAATATGTGGCTTGAAAGAAGCCGTAAGTAGAAATGAGTTAAATGAAATCCAGAAGGACAAGTTATTTGAAGTGTTATGTGAACACGTGGAGATTTTCTCCGAGAAACCTGGTGTTACCCATCTGTATGAACATTCTTTTTCTGTGCTGGATAAGACTCCATTCAGCGGACCGCGGTATCCGATACCACAAAAATATGCCAAAGCCGTAGAGGATCAAATTCAAGCTATGTTAGCAGACGATGTGATTGAATTATCAAACAGTCAATATGTTAATCCCTTAATTGTCGTGCCTAAATCTGATGGATCAATACGTTTGTGTATTGAATGCGAGAGCGTAGTGAGAGTGTTAGGTTTGCCTGAGGAACCACCTCGTAATGCTGAATTTTACGTCCGACTGGCACGGGAGAACCTGATTAAATCTGGAGATAAACGTAAAAGGCAGCAGAAACGTAAGGTACTGGATAACTTTGAGGTAGGTGATATGGTTTTGGTGAGAGTTCCAATGTTGTCAAATAGTGAGGATAAGGTAACAAAGAAATTTTTTCTTTTATATCAAGGCCCTTATAAAGTACATAGAAAACTAGGACCCTGTGCTTACAAGTTAGCGAATGGCGAGAGCGTAATGAATGGTTCATATAACATTAGTAGTTTACGGAGATACCTGTCGTGTGAGGTGGTTGAACCGGATTGTGAGATATAGGTCAGTAACTCGGGGAAGTTGCTACTTGTTATGTCATACTACGAGCGGAATGAGTTTACGTCTCAATTGTGGTGGTATTTCCTAGTTGTGTTTGTAAACAAGGGAGGTGTTTGTGTGGCGGTAGATTTACGCTCGTTCATTGACGATAGATCATCTGTTTTCCGTATGTGAGGCCATGAAATTTTATATATTTGTTTTCTGAGATGTTACAGAAGGCTAATTAAAGCTGACGACGGCAAATAATTAATTTTCCCGTATGTGCATTTCTAACTTGCAATAATTTTACCGTGAGCTTAAATCGCGTGTGTATTTGTGTGAAGTGTATTGCATCCTGCTTCAAGATAAGGTTGAAACATTCGAAAGAGTGATAAAAGTGTAAATTGTTTGTATCATTTGTTTCCCATGGTTTTAATGTAAAAGATTGGAAGAGAACGTGTTACTGCTATTTAGCAAAGAATGTCGGAGAGATGGGGAGTAAAAGGACAAAAAGACACTCGGCAGAGTTTGTAATCTGAATTGTATATATATTATGTTATATTCTCTAGGATAATCTTGTTTTTTACAAAAATGGAAAGTTGCTTGTGTTGGGCATAATTTAGCATCTAAACCTCAAGATGAACTGAAATAACAGACATTCGCAATGGTAAGCAGTCTAAGAGAGATATGGAAAGAGTGAGATATAATTAATTGTATGAAAATACTGTCGCTCGTAATGGGCAGGTAATAGAGGTATTTCAAGTCAATGTGGGAGTAAGTGTGTGAGTTCTCAACTCATATGATATTTGTTAAGAACTCATGGGGGCGTATGTAACGTTCCAGACGTTACAGTGTAATTATGTTAATTTTATTATGTGTAATTAATTCAGGAATTTAACGTCATGATATTTATTTTGGTATGTAATTGTATTATAATTCATGTTTAATCATTTGCTCACTATCATTTCATTACTTTGTAACTACGACTTGTAAACGAGGGCTGAATATCCTAATATTCACTTAGATTCTTGCGACATTCGTTTAAAATTAACTTGCAGTAGATTTCCTCTATCTTGCCACATCACCGAGGAAGAAGGAAGGACAAATTTAGACACCAAGTTCTGGGAAAAGCGAGCACGTGTTCAAGCGTTCTAACGTAAGCTACCGTATTTCGACCAGAATTATTCAAACTGATCACCGCCTATATTTTCAAAGGAGCGTCATGTTGCCATGGATACTGAGTGAAAGGACTAACAGAAGAACAGTTGATATCTTGGTTAAGACCCGTCAACTCTAATATCTGGAGTAGGGAGAGACGTGTCATCTGATTGGACCACGTGTAGCGACCTGTAATTAGAGCCAGAGAAGGTTATAAAAGGGCGTGTTGGAGCTCTTAGCTTGATCTTCTATTGAGCTTCTACGGATCTTCTACGAGACTTCTACGTGATTTTCTTATTGATCTGCTACTTGTTCTTCTACTTGATTCTCTACTTGATTCTTCGTCTCGATACTTAGAAATTCTGAATGAGGGGTGTATAGCCACTCTCATCAGGAAGTACGTACAGCTCGGCTACGAGACCGGTATGAACCAGTCTAAGTCAATAGGTAGTATTAATCTAGATAGAAATGAAACTTCAGAGCACATTTTCAGTAAAGTTGGAAGGATTCTTAATTGAGTATCCTCTCCATATAACCCAAGGTGGTTCTTCTAACTATGACTTAGGGCTTATCTCCAATATATGGGATAAAGCATAATAGGGAGTGTTAGTTTTGAAGTCATCTTCCAATTAGTGGTGGGTGCAATTTGCAAGGCAGGAATGGTTCTTAGCAGCAGATGAAGAGATCTCAAAGACGACCGGTGATGTTCCCGCTACAAGGATGGAAGCTTTCCAAGGACCAGCAGAACAAGACAACATGGTGAGCAAGCGAGTTAAAGATATTGCAAGTTTTCGCGAAGTAGAGTCATTCAATTTTTTATTAAATTCATTTTCTATTTTAAATTCAGTTCTCGTTAAACCGTCGTCAGTTATATTAAAGATAATAAATAATATTTTTCTAGTTCACTTTAATCAATCTGCCTTAATTAGCCTTTTGATTTCTAATTCTCCTGCTTAATGATTAGTGTACTATCACCCCACCCCTTTGATAAGAGTCCGTCCAAGCTTGATTATAAATTTTTATCTTTAAGTCCTCAACTTAAAGATTGGCGCCCTTAGCTTGAATGGTTGCATTTCTCGTTCGATGATTGTTCTCCGAGAGGGGAAGTCACATAAATGCCGCTCCAACGTGTGGCGAGAAAATCATTAAGTACGGAGCAGTTAACGACAGTAACGATATTAGAATTAGTATTATGGGCAAAATTTGGATATCCACGTTTCATTAGGAGTGTTTGATTGTGGGAAGGGTCATGGCTGATCAGACGAAAGAGGAGAGGATGTTGCGCAGTGGACGGGCGATAAAAGGCAATAACGTATTGAGTTCAGAGGAAGAGTTGTGTAGTCTAGGAGAGGAAATTGAAGATAGAAGTGTAAGTAGTATGGAGAGTGAAGGCAAGCAGAAAGAAGTCAGTATGGAGTCAGATGATAGTAGGATGGGGGGCGAAGCGGAAGTAAACACTAACAATGAAAGTAATAATAATGATCAGTTAATGGGAATGATGCAGTTAATGTTAAGTAAGATAGAGGACAGTAAATCTGAGCTTAAAAGTGAATTGGAACAAATTAAAACAGATGTAAAACATACTAACACTAAAATTGAGAATATTAAATATGAACTTAAAGAACAGTTAAAGCAAACTAAAGCTGAATTAAGCAGGGAGATGAGGGAAAATAAGGAAGAAGCGAATCGGAGAATGGACGAACACAGTAGGCAGTTACGCGATCTGGTGGTAAAAAATGAACATTTTAATAAGCGATTAGAGGACCAGAAAAATGAATATGTACGGCAAGGGAAAGAGGTAGAAGAAAAGTTTGCGGAGCAGAGAAGTGAATTCCTGGAATTAATGGGGAAGGAAAACAACTCTACTAGGGAGGAAGTAATGAGGCAGGTCACTAGTATTGATAAGAGAGTTGAGACTCAAAGAGGGGAAATACGGATATTTAAAGACAACGTCCAACAAGAGATTGACACGGTAAAGCTTAGAATAGAAGATGAGACCCGGGCAAGTGAAGAAAGTTTTGCGATAGCTGAAGAGAATAAGATTGAAATTAGGACATTGAAAGAGAAGCAGGTTAATTTGGAGAGAGAAATTGATAGGAGAGACAGAGATGTAGAATGCCGGATGGAGAAAGCAGAAAATAAGTTAAAACAGGTGGCAAAGGATAAACAGGTTTTCACGGGAAGGCAATGTCTAGGAAATAGCTACATTAGGGAAATTGAACTACCTAAATTTAATGGGAAACAAACGAACCCGCTAGATTTCCTTAAGATGATTGAAAAACGATTTGAAAAGCGTCTAGAGGAAGGGTCTATGGACTGGGAAGACGTTATGGAAAATATTGACCATGCTTTTGTAGGAGAAACTCGGTCTTGGTTCATGGTATATAGGCAGACGATGACGAACCTGAAAGAATTCAGAAATAAGTTTAGAGAGAAATTCTGGAATGAAGCGATACAAGCTCGGGAGAGAGAAAGGGTGGTATTTGGGAGGTACAAACAGCATGAAGGAGTTACTATGACCGAGTACTTCCTGGCACATGTCATGATTTGTCAGAACTTAGATGGTATAACCGAGGGGTCTGATGTAGTAAGACTACTTTTGAGACATTTTCCGGACAGGGTGAGAAAAGCGGCCTGCATGCAAAAAGTTGGTACTATTCAGGAGATGGAGAACCTACTAGGCAGTTTTGATGCTTTAGGTAACCTTAGGAGTAGAACGGAGAATATTCAGAACTTTAGTCATCACAACGGAATGAGACATAACGGTAGAATACAGAATCACGAAGCTCGCAATCAGTTCAGATCTCAGCAGAACAGCAGGAGCGGAGCACCTGAATATAGGACAGGAAATTCCCAACGGAGGCCAGAGCAAGGTACTAATGAGTCCAACGTCAATACACAAAGGGAACCTTTAAACTAACTAGAGGCTGTAATGTTAGGTCAGAATTCCAGCCTAGTACGAAGGTAGCGAAGTGTCTTGCCATGAAAGTGTTACCATATGACCTAGATGTTAGAGACGATTTGTTGTATGAACCCGAGCAGAATAATGGAGATTCAAGTAATAAAGTAGTCAATCCCGTTGTTAAATTGAAAGTCTGGGGGGCGTGGGTTAAAGTTTTGATTGATTCTGGTAGCCAAATATCATGTATTAGTTCTCAGTGGTATGAGTCATTAGTGAAACAGGGTATTCAGTTGGAGGAAATGCCTGTTAAGTCTACTTTCATCATTACGGCTGTTGGAAAGAAGTCTAAGCAAATTTGTAAACAAGTAGCTGTCCCGATCTGCATTAATAATTCTATTAGCGTTCAGATATGTTTGGTAATTCCGCATTTGATATTTGATCTTATCTTGGGATCTGACTGGTTAACGTTAAAATTGGCTCAGTTAAATTACAATGATCTAGTGCTAAATTTGAGGTGGAATAATGAGGATATCAAGGTCAAGTTTGAGGAGGAAATTCAGAGGAAAACGGAAGTTAGTACAGTGTGGAGAATGAGAGAGGTTTCTAAAGTTAATGAAGAGGCTAGTGAGGGCCTGAAGTTGTGTCAGTTGTGGATTAATGAGGATAAAATATGTGGCTTGAAAGAAGCCGTAAGTAGAAATGAGTTAAATGAAATCCAGAAGGACAAGTTATTTGAAGTGTTATGTGAACACGTGGAGATTTTCTCCGAGAAACCTGGTGTTACCCATCTGTATGAACATTCTTTTTCTGTGCTGGATAAGACTCCATTCAGCGGACCGCGGTATCCGATACCACAAAAATATGCCAAAGCCGTAGAGGATCAAATTCAAGCTATGTTAGCAGACGATGTGATTGAATTATCAAACAGTCAATATGTTAATCCCTTAATTGTCGTGCCTAAATCTGATGGATCAATACGTTTGTGTATTGAATGCGAGAGCGTAGTGAGAGTGTTAGGTTTGCCTGAGGAACCACCTCGTAATGCTGAATTTTACGTCCGACTGGCACGGGAGAACCTGATTAAATCTGGAGATAAACGTAAAAGGCAGCAGAAACGTAAGGTACTGGATAACTTTGAGGTAGGTGATATGGTTTTGGTGAGAGTTCCAATGTTGTCAAATAGTGAGGATAAGGTAACAAAGAAATTTTTTCTTTTATATCAAGGCCCTTATAAAGTACATAGAAAACTAGGACCCTGTGCTTACAAGTTAGCGAATGGCGAGAGCGTAATGAATGGTTCATATAACATTAGTAGTTTACGGAGATACCTGTCGTGTGAGGTGGTTGAACCGGATTGTGAGATATAGGTCAGTAACTCGGGGAAGTTGCTACTTGTTATGTCATACTACGAGCGGAATGAGTTTACGTCTCAATTGTGGTGGTATTTCCTAGTTGTGTTTGTAAACAAGGGAGGTGTTTGTGTGGCGGTAGATTTACGCTCGTTCATTGACGATAGATCATCTGTTTTCCGTATGTGAGGCCATGAAATTTTATATATTTGTTTTCTGAGATGTTACAGAAGGCTAATTAAAGCTGACGACGGCAAATAATTAATTTTCCCGTATGTGCATTTCTAACTTGCAATAATTTTACCGTGAGCTTAAATCGCGTGTGTATTTGTGTGAAGTGTATTGCATCCTGCTTCAAGATAAGGTTGAAACATTCGAAAGAGTGATAAAAGTGTAAATTGTTTGTATCATTTGTTTCCCATGGTTTTAATGTAAAAGATTGGAAGAGAACGTGTTACTGCTATTTAGCAAAGAATGTCGGAGAGATGGGGAGTAAAAGGACAAAAAGACACTCGGCAGAGTTTGTAATCTGAATTGTATATATATTATGTTATATTCTCTAGGATAATCTTGTTTTTTACAAAAATGGAAAGTTGCTTGTGTTGGGCATAATTTAGCATCTAAACCTCAAGATGAACTGAAATAACAGACATTCGCAATGGTAAGCAGTCTAAGAGAGATATGGAAAGAGTGAGATATAATTAATTGTATGAAAATACTGTCGCTCGTAATGGGCAGGTAATAGAGGTATTTCAAGTCAATGTGGGAGTAAGTGTGTGAGTTCTCAACTCATATGATATTTGTTAAGAACTCATGGGGGCGTATGTAACGTTCCAGACGTTACAGTGTAATTATGTTAATTTTATTATGTGTAATTAATTCAGGAATTTAACGTCATGATATTTATTTTGGTATGTAATTGTATTATAATTCATGTTTAATCATTTGCTCACTATCATTTCATTACTTTGTAACTACGACTTGTAAACGAGGGCTGAATATCCTAATATTCACTTAGATTCTTGCGACATTCGTTTAAAATTAACTTGCAGTAGATTTCCTCTATCTTGCCACATCACCGAGGAAGAAGGAAGGACAAATTTAGACACCAAGTTCTGGGAAAAGCGAGCACGTGTTCAAGCGTTCTAACGTAAGCTACCGTATTTCGACCAGAATTATTCAAACTGATCACCGCCTATATTTTCAAAGGAGCGTCATGTTGCCATGGATACTGAGTGAAAGGACTAACAGAAGAACAGTTGATATCTTGGTTAAGACCCGTCAACTCTAATATCTGGAGTAGGGAGAGACGTGTCATCTGATTGGACCACGTGTAGCGACCTGTAATTAGAGCCAGAGAAGGTTATAAAAGGGCGTGTTGGAGCTCTTAGCTTGATCTTCTATTGAGCTTCTACGGATCTTCTACGAGACTTCTACGTGATTTTCTTATTGATCTGCTACTTGTTCTTCTACTTGATTCTCTACTTGATTCTTCGTCTCGATACTTAGAAATTCTGAATGAGGGGTGTATAGCCACTCTCATCAGGAAGTACGTACAGCTCGGCTACGAGACCGGTATGAACCAGTCTAAGTCAATAGGTAGTATTAATCTAGATAGAAATGAAACTTCAGAGCACATTTTCAGTAAAGTTGGAAGGATTCTTAATTGAGTATCCTCTCCATATAACCCAAGGTGGTTCTTCTAACTATGACTTAGGGCTTATCTCCAATATATGGGATAAAGCATAATAGGGAGTGTTAGTTTTGAAGTCATCTTCCAATTAGTGGTGGGTGCAATTTGCAAGGCAGGAATGGTTCTTAGCAGCAGATGAAGAGATCTCAAAGACGACCGGTGATGTTCCCGCTACAAGGATGGAAGCTTTCCAAGGACCAGCAGAACAAGACAACATGGTGAGCAAGCGAGTTAAAGATATTGCAAGTTTTCGCGAAGTAGAGTCATTCAATTTTTTATTAAATTCATTTTCTATTTTAAATTCAGTTCTCGTTAAACCGTCGTCAGTTATATTAAAGATAATAAATAATATTTTTCTAGTTCACTTTAATCAATCTGCCTTAATTAGCCTTTTGATTTCTAATTCTCCTGCTTAATGATTAGTGTACTATCACCCCACCCCTTTGATAAGAGTCCGTCCAAGCTTGATTATAAATTTTTATCTTTAAGTCCTCAACTTAAAGATTGGCGCCCTTAGCTTGAATGGTTGCATTTCTCGTTCGATGATTGTTCTCCGAGAGGGGAAGTCACAACGTAGTTTGGCCGTGGTGGAAAGCTATTTTTTATTGTACATATTGTCTAAATAATGTATATATACTGTAGATATTTTCATGTAATACTTGCTTTCTCCTTTTTGATATGTATGTTCTTCCATTTGTTATACTTCATATGCAAATTTTTCAAGTGCTTCATTCATAACTATATACGATTAATTTGTTCATGTAAAATTTCACATTCACTGTACATATTCAGTATCTCTTTCTCGTATATATTGGTACCTTTGACACGAATAAATAAAATTATACATATTCGAAGTAATGGTGTAGGCTTTACGTAATTGATCTTCACGTTTTGTATTAGCTATTTTTCATTTCCAGTGATTTATTATTATTATTATTATTATTATTATTATTATTATTATTATTATTATTATTATTATTATTATTATTATTATTATTATTATTACTATTATTTTATTGGTATGAAAATTAGCCTGTCGAAGACTAAATTGATGGCAGTAGGTAAGAAATTCAACAGAATTGAATGTCAGATTGGTGATACAAAGCTAGAATAGGTCGATAATTTCAAGTATTTAGGTTGTGTGTTCGTTTGCTAGTTGTTTTACGTCGCACCGTCTTATGGCGACGATAGGATAGGAAAGACCTAGGAGTAGGAAGGAAGCGGGCGTGGCCTTAATTAAGGTACAGCCCCAGCATTTGACTGGTGTGAAAATGGGAAACCACTGAAAAGCATCTTCAGGGCTGCCGACAGTGGGATTCGCACCCACTATCTCCCGGATGCAAGCTCACAGCCGCGTGCCCTTGACCGCATGGCCAACTCGCCCGGTATTTGTGTGTTCTCCCAGGTTGGTAATATAGTAAGTGAGATTGAATCAAGGTGTAGTAAAGCTAATGCAGTGAGTTCGCAGTTACGATCAACAGTATTCTGTAAGAAGGAAGTCAGCTTACAGACGAAACTATCTTTACATCGGTCTGTTTTCAGACCAACTTTACTTTACGGGAGCGGAAATTGGATGGACTCAAGTTATCGTATTCTGTTTTTTTTTTTGCTATTTGCTTTACGTCGCACCGACACAGATATGTCTTATGGCGACGACGGGATAGGAAAGGCCTAGGAATGGGAAGGAAGCGGCCGTGGCCTTAATTAAGGTACAGCCCCGGCATTTGCCTGGTGTGAAAGTGGGAAACCACGGAAAACCATCTTCAGGGCTGCCGACAGTGGGGCTCGAACCCACTATCGTATTCTTAAGTTAGACGTAACATACATGAATATATCGAGAATGATTGCTGGTACAAACAGGTGGGAACAGTGGCACGAGGGTACTTGGAATGAGAAGATAAAGGCTAATTTAGAAATGAACTCGATGGATGAAGCTGTACGCATAAACCGGCTTCGGTGGCGGGGTCATGTGAGGCGAATGTAGGAAGATAGGTTACCTAGGAGAATAATGGACTATGTTATGGAGGGTAAGAGAAGTAGAGGCAGACCATGACGACGATGGTTGGACTCAGTTTCTAACGATTTAAAGACAATAGGTATAGAACTAAATGAGGTCACATCAATAGTTGCAAATAGAGGATTGTGGCGACGTTTAGTAAATTCACAGAGGCTTGCAGACTGAACGCTGAAAGGCATAACAGTCTTTAATGATTATGTATGTATTATTATATTACCTGAACAGTGTGATGTTGAATTAATATCTCCAAGGAGCATGTGGATGTCCGTTGTACCTACTGAGCTAGACGGGCAATACGGGTAGTGTGTGTGTGTGTGTGTGTGTGTGTGTGTGTGTGAATGCAGCTGAACCAGAGGAGCTAGCCAAGCACTGAGCCAGGCGAACCTACTTGCGTTAACTACATCAGCTAACCCACGCACGTCTTCCTATCGAACATTGCCAATTATGAAATAAATCAAAACTGCGAAGTCTATTATCAATAATCTTACCGTAACTACTTTGCCTGTTCGACAAACTAAATTGATCGACTTGAAATTACAGCAATTTTCTGTTAAGCAATGTCAGACACGTGAGCGTACGTGAGCCTGGACCATCCTGCGGCTTTGCCCAAAGCGCCTGTCCCTCTTCACTGAACTCAAGCAATACAGTCGAATGTGGTAATTCACACTCCATAAAAATATTGGGAAGCCTGATTTTTTTTTGTTTTACGTCGCACCGACGCAGGTAGGCCTTATGGCGACGATGAGATAGGAAAGGTCTAGGAATAGGAAGGAAGCGGCCGTGGCCTTAATTAAGGTACAGCCCCAGCATTTGCCTGGTGTGAAAATGGAAAACCACGGAAAACCATCTTTAGGTCTGCTGGCAGTTCGAACCCACTATCTCTCGAATAATGGATACTGGCCGCACTTAAGCGACTGTCGAGCTCGGTGAAGCCTGAATAGAAAATTTTGATTAACGGCAATGTATTCCTTATTATGCAACAGAAAAACTGTCGTGATAAGGTTCTCCTATGAGACACTATACCTAACAATTATTTTCTCTTCTTCTTGCCCCGCTCTTTCCGGCCGGATGCCCCTCCTATGGGGAGTGATGTTCAGTGATGTTATTCTTTTCACGTCCAACAAACTCTACTTCTACAGTTTTCGGAGACATGAAGGTGCCGGGAGTTCCTTCACGTTACAATAAATCTCCCCACACGAGGCTGACGTATTTGAGCACCTTCAAATACCACCGGACTGAGCCAGGATCGATCTTGCCAAGTTAGGGTCAGAAGACCAACGCCTCAACCACCTGGGCTACTAAGGCCGGCGGGGAGGGATAAATTCACTATTGCGTCCTTCTATGGTGTATATTGAGACAAACACAAGCATAAAATCCCCTGCAGAGGAATCATCAGACGCGACTAAAATTCCTGCTCCGGCCAATAATCGAACCCTGCACTTAACCTGTTTTGTTGAAGTCTTTGTTTATGAGTTCCTAGGCAATACATAAATTTTGTACTTTTTATATTATATAAACTTAGGAGTCCGGCTCCATGGCTAATTGGTTAGCGTGCTGGCCTTTGGTAACAGGGGTCCCGGGTTCGATTCCTAGCAGGTTCGGAATTTTAACCATTATAGGTTAATTTTCCTAGCACGGGGACTAGGTGTATGTTTTGTCTTCATCATCATTTCATTCTCATCACGACTTGCAGGTCGCCTACGGGAGTCAAATCAAAAGACCTGCACCTGGCGAGCCGAACCCGTCGTGGGATCTCCCGGCACTAAAAGCTATACGCCATTTCATTTCAGCTTAGGAAAAGGTGAATAAAAGATGTTAACCTTGGAATGATTTTGGCAAAACAGTTCGTCATTATCATCAGAATTGTTTAACCATAGCTTTCTGTGGCGACATGGTTAGTGTGTACAGAAATCTTCACCAGGCTTCGCTTGACAGTGTTTAAAACTAGATATATTACCTTAGTTTATCAAAACGGCTGACATCTAGGTACATATTTGTTCAGCATAATACTGATCTACTCTTTTGCTGAATGGTCAGCGTAGTGACTTTCGGTTCAGAGGGCCCCGAGTTCAATTACTGGGTCGGGAATTTTAATCTTAACTGGTTAATTCACTTGGATACGAGACTGTGTGTTTGTGTCGTCCTTAACATTCCTGCAACTCAAACACCACACACAACACTATCCTCCACCACAATAACACGCAGTTTCCTATACGCTGCGTGACTTACAAGGACTGTACCAGGCTATCAAATGCCACCAAAAGTTAATAATAATAATAATAATAATAATAATAATAATAATAATAATAATAATAATAATAATAATAATAATAATAATTCCATAATTTCCCTTTAAATGCTTTAAGAAAGGACAAGCAAATGATTACAGAAAGGTAATATGAATTAGGTTATATGTGTGTGACATAATCACACGATACAGTAATTTAATGGTGGAAAAGTTCAATTGACCCAACACCACGAGGAAGCATATTGTTGTGAAAATAATTCGGCATATTCACAAAATTATATTCATCTTAAAATAACTTGCAGCTTATCAGGGTCCTTAAAACAGAACTGAGTACGCGGAGAGTTGGCGTATTTTGCTATCACTGAAGTTATTAAACTACTATTTGTAGATATTTACAACTTCACTAGCATGTGAGTTTTCCAATTTATCTCTTTATTCACATACTTGGGTGATCATTCTGAACATAGGCACGTCAAACTCCTGTTCTCACATGGCTTTTCACCACCCAGAGTCATTCCAGAACAGTTAGCAAGCCTCGTTAAACTCCCCGTAGACGTTGGAGGGACTCACTTGCGTCCGTCTGCTTACGTTCACTCACTCGCGATTGATGCAACGCAGCCTCACTCAAGACTGATTCCGCACCCCCACTGCTGTGCTCTTATATGGACCCACTGAAGATTTTGGTACTTTCCACTTCCAGATCATTCTATGTATCTGGTCCATTGTTAATTACCTTCCAGCTTCTTCTAGGAACTTCCTTATTGCCAGCATAAGCAATTCGCCGGTGCTACTGACTTGCTCCAGCACATGGAGATGTTGATTTAAACGCCCTTAAATTCCAACGACCCCTCAACTGGGATCGAACCGGCTATGTCGGGAACAGAAAGACCACTACTAACCAACTGCACCGCTGAATGTTTAACATGTACAATTCCTGTACTGTACGATATATTCCAAAAATTTAACCAGAATATGGAAGGACAAAATCGCAGTTTCGATAGTTACAGATTCTTTTCATGAAAAGTTTTGAGTGTGAAGTGAGCAGCTAAAGAATAATATGAAGTAGACGGTGAATTGATGCATAGTTAAGCATGTCATTGTATTGATTCAGACGCTTTGGTGATGTTGATGCTAGTTTTGAAGACAAATCTTGCTCTGATGTTCTTCAGCCCGTACTAAAGTAAGTTATTCACTTTTCCATATCCATCATAAGCAGCTTTCTCTACACTTACACGTAGTTTTGGATTACCTTATTTCAGCGTGAATGATGGTCTTGGCAGAAGTGATTACCTTTCTGACATGAAAAGCTACCGGCTGGAAATTTCGAAGTCCTAGAATACAAGAACAACGGAAAGAAAGGAAACACTTAGATTACTTCACTAGTTAATACACGGAAGTTCATATACAGTTTGTCATAAAAGGGTGCACTTCTATTCTTTTGGAACAATTTTAAATGTTACAAGTTTACCAAATTTCCCTGAAAGAATTATGCAAGTTTATTGGCCAAGTGTGTATTGAACATGAGTATATTAAAGAGTAAGACAGGAAATATTTTATTATGAACAATCATAGCATAGACAAGGTATTCACAGGTTTGCATAGTTTCTTCTGTACCAGCAAGTGTCCACTTAGATCTTGTGTCAGGAAGTATACAACGAGTCAACTTTCCTTTTTTAAATGAAAATCCACAGCTTGTTTCCAGTCAATCGACCAGGTCAGGAATGGAGTGAATGAAGCCCCATCTAGCGGCGAGGATAGGAACTGTGGCGGCTGCCGAAGCCTGTCGCATTCCTCTGGACAATAATTAATGACTGACAGATGGAATGAAATGATATTGGAGAGTGTTGCTGGAATGAATGATGATAGGGAAAACCGGAGTACCCGGAGAACAATCTGTCCCGCTTACGCTTTGTCCAGCACAAATCTCACATGGAGTGACCGGGATGTGAACCACGGAACCCAGCACCGAGAGGCCGGCGCACTGCCATCTGAGCCACGGAGGCTTGTTCCTTTCTTAAACAAATCCAATGAAATAAATAAATAAATAAATAAATAAATAAATAAATAAATAAATAAATAAATAAATAAATAAATAAATAAATAAATAAATAAATAAATAAATAAATAAATAAATATTTTTGGTTTTGTGTCCAGTCTACCTTTAGCAAATGTGGACACTAAGAAAAACATGCGCATAGACTGTGCTTTGATTATCGACTTGCATGTGCTTTGCCAACAATCCTCCGATAAGCTAAGAGTTGCAACCATCTGGCTTATATTATCAACTCGTACCTTTCCATTTTCACGTTCAAACCACACGTGCGTAAGAACTTAAACGCAGAGCGGTACTCTGGTTAGTAAGGAAGGTTGAGCACGAGGCATATGAACCCTTACTCGGCCCACTCGTGCGAAAGTGAGTATTAAAACATCTAAAACTCGCTTTTAAATTTAGTCGTCGTTAAAGATCCTTAACACAAATAAAACGCGAACATTCTCATTTTTGTGAGAAACTTGAAGAGATGGCAGGTGAATGTTCGGCCTATAACACCTAAATATTGGCCAAGAGTCTCATTTCTTTTTGCTTCTTTCCTAGTGGGTTAACGTTGCATTAGCACACACAGATCTTCGATGATGATGGAGGAGGGAAGATATTGTCTGTGACAGTCCCCGCATTTATCTGGTGTGAAACTGAGAGAACTATTTCCAATGCTACCTACGGTGAGATACGAACCCATCATCCCCCGAATTCATGTTTACGACTACGTGACTCTCACTCGGTGATTTATGGTGCAGGGCAGTATACAGGGCAGTGGAACAGTGTTCATCTCGTTCAGATCTATGATAATTGCTGGATCACTTTGTCATTAATATGTCTATTGGAGTTAAAATGCCGTCCTATGTCTCTCCTAAGTCAAAACTGACACATTCACGTGCATGTATTTTTAACCCTTTATAGGATAGTGGTTAATTAATTAACCACCTCGGATAAGGTTGAATATATATTTTATTAACCTACAAAACTCAACCTTAACATCGTCAGTGTTCATCTAGAACGCTTTGTGGTCCCAACATTAACCACAACCTTAGTTTTCAGTTCGGCCATCAGAGGGAAGCGCCCGCGTTTGTTTGTTTTTGTTTTGTTTTTTGTGGTCAAAATTTTAACCACAATGCATTTCCGATAGCTAATAGCAGAATACGAAGTTTATTCAGCCGGTAAGTTAATAATATTTCTGTTATTTATGTGCATAATACTATGTTGTATCAGTGAGTTATTAGTAAAAGTAACAGTTTTTTGCTATGACTGTAATTGATTGTGAAGTGGTTTCCCATTTTCACACCAAGCAAATGCTGGGGCTGTACCTTAATTAAGGCCACGGTCGCTTCCTTCCCATTCCTAGGCCTTTCCCATCCCATCGTCGTCATAAGACATACCTGTGTCGGTGCGACGTAAAGCAAAAAAAAAAAAGAAGAAAGATTGCGAAACTTGTAGCCATATATGTGATAATAGTTTAGGCTTTGTAACCAGCTGTCCAATCTAACCTCACTTTTTCATTTTACAGGTCTTGCTTTTCTTGCTAAATTATTGGTTCTTCTCCAGTTTCCTGTGGTTTTACTGTGATATTAGGTGAGTACAAAGTGTGTTTTATAGACTAAATTTGAAATATTGTTAAGAATGTATTGTGCTTAGAAGATACGGAGATAATAATATAAAAGCAGTAACTTGAAAACTCTCTTAAATGTATTACAGCTTATTTAGATGCTTTTTGAAATAGTATAGGAAGTCCATATTGCAAAATGAAGTCCTGGATGAAGAGAGATAATGCTGGTGCATGATTATTATATATTCTATTTTAATAAATCAGTTTTCTTATATTTTTCTTATATTTTTATTATATTTATATTTATTATATTTTCTCTGATATTTACTGTCGCAGAAGTATGCCTCGTCTACGAACATCTGAAATTGAGGAACTGTGGGACACACCAGAAACAGATTCAGAAACCCGTGGTGATTCTGATGCTGAGAATGCCTTAGTCATTCCAGTAGCGGACCAAGCAGATAAGAGCAAGCAATCTTTAGTTTCAACATCCGATTCATATTCTGATACTCAACCAGATTCAGACTCCTCGAGTCTAACTTGGCAGCCTGCACAGTATAATTTTACTAATAGAGCAAAAAAGCCCAATAGCTTTCAAAGCTTTGTATTCTCCCGCCCATTTGGACCCAATGTACTGTGGATTTAGCTTCTCCACTTGAGATATTTATGATTTTCTTCTCTGAATGTATATTCAAAACCATACTTGATGAGTCCAATAAAACAAATTCAATAAATGAATATACTTTATGGATGTGATTAATTTATTGACCACAAAATATGAATGTCCTTAAGAGGAATGTGGTTAAAATTTTGCCAAACTATTTTAGTAGTGATTATCATAAAAGGATTTAGCTGCTATTGATTAAAGGTTTGTTGGTTCTAGTATTTATATACTTTAGAAGGTAAGTACACCTATGTTACTTTTTGGCCATTATGAACTTTGAAATATTTAGATCTTAATTTTGACTTTCATTTTATTGTCACTGAACCAGAATAGTAGTGTCTGAATAGTAGCCTACTTGTGATTTCTTCTTTCCTTGAGGTAGTTTTTGAAAAGAACATGATAACATGTGGATCTAAATTCAGGCACTAAAAACTGTTTGATAAAATTCTTTTTCAGTGCCACCTTCTAATCGTTTAAAAACGCAAAAGAAAAGGTGAGTATTATCTGCTCAGAAGTGTGCACTGAAAATACCGAGTGTTGAATATTATTACGACCCAACTCATTCATTACAAATACTAGCTCCATCAGTCGATTAGTGGTTGCGTCGGCCTCAAGGATCTCAAGATCGCGCTTTTGAACTAGGCAGAGTTATTTGCATTTATGAAGGGTGAATGAAATCTGTTCTATACTCCATGCCATACGAATTTCCAATTTCTTTGCAATTATTTAAGAAAAGGGTAGGAAAACAACAGATAGGGAATCTGTCACTTGGGCGTCTGTCCTAAGTGCAGATCAGTATTGATTGATTGATTGATTGATTGATTGATTGATTGATTGATTGATTGATTGATTGATTGATTGATTGATTGATTGATTGATTGATTGATTGATTGATTGATTGATTGATATAAAAGATCTCCGGTGACACATTACCCGCCAAAATTAATTAAAACTCAGCAAGAATTCTAGTTTCTCTATCAACCAGTAGAGTAAAACGGGACGTCGAAATTGACTTGCAGGCAGCGTAAAAGATGTCGAATGAAATTACCCCGCGCACGAGAGCGGAGACCATAAATTATTATTATTATTATTAGTAGTAGTAGTAGTAGTAGTAGCAGTAGTAGTAGTAGTACCGAGCTCGATAGCTGAAGTCGCTTAAGTGCGGCCAGTATCCAGTATTCGGGAGACAGTAGGTTCGAACCCCACTGTCGGCAGCCCTGAAGATGGTTTTCCGTGGTTTCCCATTTTCACACCAGGCAAATGCTGGGTCTGTACCTTAATTAAGGCCACTGCCGCTTCCTTCTCATTCCCAGGCCTTTCCTGTCCCATCGTCGCCATAAGACCTATCTGTGTCGGTGCGACGTAAAGCAACTAGCAAAAAGTAGTAGTAGTAGTAGTAGTAGTAGTAGTAGTACCATGTATTATATTTTCATTCTGGTCTGATACAACAGTAGATCTTCTGAATATACTTTGATAAAATAATGACTTGAATACAATATATGATCCCAATCATTGTTACCACGGATGATAAAATACGAGTATGAAGAATATAATATTAGATCTAGAAGAGAAATGTTTTTAAATGTAACACATGAAAAATAGTACAACTGCTGCAAAACATTAAATGTCAGATACAACCATAATTCTCTGCAAGGAATGAGGAAGGCCACAGAAAGTTCTCGTTTAATTTAGTAATTTGTATTCTCATAAGCTCTCTTCACATATTCTCGTAAGCACTCTTCACAGTGTTCTCTAGCACTTCTATGGCAGATAAGTAGTAAAATATATCTGGTGGCAGAAAGGTGTTCGTGGCCTTCCAGTAAATCAGTGACGCTGTGATCTCCAGCAGTGAGAACACCATCGCACTTGCTACTTTATGTCCAGTATCTCCCGGTAGCATACTTAAGAAGTTTCTTAGTGTAAAAATCCACGGAAGTTCTCTTTGACAAAATTGATTCATTAACTTTCACCAAGCTGGCATAACCTGCCTGGAGTGATCACAGACAGAAGTGGCCTAGATATTTATCAAAGTGCTAGGTGCTTTATACGGACCAAATTGTTTTTTTATCAGCAAAGGAACCTCGCCTCGTTAAACGACGGCAGTTCGCTGCAAGCGACATGACACTCTTTAGAAAGTAAAATATTACCTTTCAAATCGCGTGTCCAACCTTTGTCCCGTTTTTCTTAGGGTTCGGATATGAACCGAGATGAACTTCTCAGTGAGCTTTTATGACCGGATGCCCTTCCTGACGTCACCTTATCAGATAAGGTGTCTGCTCAAGAACATCTCCATCCAACGACGACTAGTCGCCGTAAACAGCGTCTTGCCCTCAATCCATATGTACAGTGCGGAGAGGTTTTGAACTGTATCCAGGCTTTTGTCACGCAAGCCAGTGATTAGTAAATTGTACACCACCACCTTTCCTACCCTGCTGGCCAACATTCTGATCGTGAGATTTTTGGCCCAACAGACTCGAACCGGCTAATCACAGTGTCAAACATAAATAATATTACCTTTCAAATACGTTGCCATAAACTGGATTCAGATCGCTGTATTCCACAGTTCACGTGAGTCCTTCTTGCTGTTTGTTTAACGCCGCACTTCCTCATAGGTTTGGGGCAATGATGGGATAGGAATGTGCAACGAGTAGGGAGGTATATACCGTTGCCTTAATTAAGGCACAGTCCGACATTTGCCTGGCTTGAAGTTGAGAAATCAGGGCAGCTGATGGTGAGGTTCGAATAGTTCATCTTCCGAATACAAGCTTACAGTTGCCTTAATCATTTCTGTTCTTCATGTCACTAGCATCCCCGAGGCTGAAGACGCTCCATTCCAGGCCATCAAACGAGCCAGGAAATGAATCTAGACCACTATGTGGAAAGGTATTATTTCAAAATCTGGGCACAACAATAATAATAATTACATCCTTCGCGAAACAGCCCATTGATAGCCTTGGACTGTCTAGACAACTGCTCCCCTGCCAGATGACGTGCAGTTACTGGATTGTTACTTGGTCAACGGGATGACATCCTCATCCATATAGCTTAACTTTCAAGACTGAGAGTGTTGCCTCTCTTATCACAGAGCTCCTTGGTTGGTCTCACGAGAAATCCTCTGTCCCGTTCCAGCACTCAGTCAATAATTAAAATTCTAGGTCCTTCTAGGAATCGAAACCAGGGTCCCCTAGTAAGAGATAGGATCGCTACCCCTACACCATGTGAATAATAATAATAATAATAAGAAGAAGAAGAAGAACCGAGTGAGTCGGCCGTGCGGTTAGGGACGCGCAACTGCGAGATAGTGGGTTTGAACCCCACTGCGGTAATCCTGAAGACGGTTTTCTGTGGTTTCCCATTTTCACACCAGGCTTACCTTAAGGCCACGTCCGCTTCGTTCCCACTCCTAGCCCTTTCAAATCCCATCGTCGCCATAAGACCTATCTGTGTCGGTGCGACGTAAAGCAGCTTGTAAATAATAATAATAATAATAATAATAATAATAATAATAATAATAATAATAATAATAAGGTCCATCTGAATGTACCATTGGAGAAACGAAATGTATTGCCGAACAAGCACCAAAATACATGGGAACAAACCGTGAAACCGTGACAAAATCAAGCCAGTTACACAAATTAAATACCTCTGTGAAACAATTCAGAGAAATGGAAACAAAATCAAAGTCATGGAGCCATAAAAATGAAACAGCATTTCGAACCACTCAAATTATGTAAGTTACAGCAAAATTGCATTTCGGAACACACAAAACGAAGAAATACAATCTGGTCATTAAACAAGACTGTCTTTGGATAGTAAACCCTCTTTTTCAACAGAAAGGTAGACATAAACATATATAATTGTGAGTTTGCATTCAGGAGATCTTCGCTGCGGCTGTGGAACCAAACTCTGCATCGGGAGACGAGTGGGTTCGAATCCCATCGTCGGCTGTCCTGAAACTGGTTTTCCGTGGTTTCCCGTTTAATACCAGACAAATGCTGGGGCTGTATCTTAATTAAGGCCACGGCTGCTTCCTTCCTAATCCTAACCCTTTCCTGTCCTCCCGTCGCCAAAAACGTTCAATGTCTTATTCCGACGACAAATCAGTAGGGAAATTAAAAAATATATACTTTCAAGAAAATGTCTAGGCTCAATACTCAAAAGAGAACAATACAGACTCCGAAGCAAACAGGAAAGCAAACGATAAACCGACATTCACAGTGACATTCGAAAACGCAAACTAACATTTTATGGACACTTCAAAAGGACGAACCGTGACAGACTCATAAAATGAAGAGTCGAATTCTGTGAAAACAAGATAAAAGCAAAGACAGTGACGATGTTATGGATCGGAGAAATTGAAAACGGACTTAAATTAGCAGGGAATACACAAGAAGACATCCAAAACAGAGAGAATTCAAAAATAGCCAGTTATCAAACCAAAGCGAGTGAGAGGAACGTCTTAGACTGAAGAGGGGGACGATGCCCACTTCAACTAATTAAAGATATATGGGCCCCAAGAAAGATAAACAATTGAGTCCAAGTACTTTGCATAGCCCTAAATGGACTTATTTGCAAATAATAATAATAATAATAATAATAATAATAATAATAATAATAATAATAATAATAATAATAATAATAATAATAACAATTTATCTATCTAACCCATAGTCCCGTTTACTGATATGGGGCTGGGGATGAGGTGAGATGAAATGATATGGCATTTTTACGACAGGATACCCTTCCTGAAGTCAACCTTAGTTGAGCAGCTAATGAAGACGAAATGGATGATGATGATGATGATGAACGAAATAGACAAAGAGGGGGAAAAATTCGGCTGAGGCCTGTGAATTGGAACTGTCCCACCATTTACCTGGAAGTGAAAATGGAAACCACACAAAAACATTCTCAGGACAGCCGATGGTGGGGTTCGAACCCACGTGTCTCCTGATGCAGAGCTTGGATCCATCGCGTTAACACGCGCGGTCACTCCGCCCTGTAATAATAATAATAATAATATAATATAATAATAATAATAATAATAATAATAATAATAATAATAATAATAATAATAATAATAATAATAATGAATAGCGTTATTCACTTACGTGATGATAAGCACCGTTCACGGTATTCGCGTTTAGCAGTGTAGCAATTACATTGGAGAATTGTTCTCTAGCCACTGTTCTAAAGAGCTGATGTCATCGTGGTTGTGCTCGTACTTTCCCGGAGCTGACAGCATCTCGCGTGCTAGAAGTCTATCAAGACTTCACAACGGCTCTTCATCACGTGAGACCACCTTCAGCTTTCAGGAGAGTTGCCAACTCTGCTACTTGCCGGATATTTCTTGAGTAATAGACCTATGTTGTTTATTCTCTCCCTTGATAAGCACTAGATATTACTATAATAATAATAATAATAATAATAATAATAATAATAATAATAATAATAATAATAATAATAATAATAATAATAATAATAATAATGCTTCGTCCAATTTCTTGTCTGAGTAGTCAGTGTAGCGGTCTTCCAATTATAGGGTCCTGGGTCAATTCCTTCGTGGGCAGGTGATTTTTCCCTGATCTGGCTAACTCCTCTAGTTCGGACACTAGGTGTTTTTCATTTTCCACTGTCAACTATTGCTACAAATGATTTCCATCGACATATAATTAAAGGCCTTTCTTCCAAACGTCCACAGTTCTATCCTTTCAGGCAAGCAGCTCAATGTTGAAAACATCCTAGGGATATGAGCTACGAATTTTAAGTAAATAAACTATAATAAAGTATGAGAATATATTATTTTTCCTAAAAATTAAAATCTTTTTCTTAATCATCATTATCCGGTCGATTAGATTACCAGTTAGCCTTTTTCTACCACTACGAGCGCTGATGTGATTCAATACATTGTTTTGTTTTACTTAAGCACCACTACGAGTATTAATGTGAGTCAATGCAAAGTTTCACTTAGGCCCTTATAACTAAATTCGGTGTTGACATTTTTCAAAATCTCAAAAAACTCCTGAGGATATTGAACCACGGAACCCATTACAGAAAGAATTATGTAAATACGTTAATTTGGCTAGGATTTTAATAAAAAAGAAAAGGAGTAAGGAAACACACGACTTTAGGTCGTTCTTCCGGAACTGCATTTAGGCCGGAAGTGATTTTCGAAACTTGTTTTTTAGTTTGATAGAGCTTGAAATCTTTCCGGGCCCTTTAGCCCTTCAACTTTCGGCGCAATTGAGGAAATTGCGTAATTTTTCGTTTTCCCTACTTTGTCTGCTGAGACATGTTATCACCGGGCGAGTTGGCCGTGCGGTTAGGGGCGCGCAGCTGTGAGCTCGCATCCGGGAGATAGTGGGTTCGAATCCTTCCGTCGGCAGCCCTGAAGATTGTTTTCCGTGTTTTCCCATTTTCACACCAGCCAAATGCTGGGGCTGTACCTTAATTAAGGCCACGGCCGCTTCCTTCTCATTCCTAAGTCTACGCCTTAAGACCTATCTGTGCCGGTGCGATGTAAAGCAAGTAGCAAAAAAAAAAAAAAAAAATGTTGTACCCATATACCCATATACTCATCACATTATGAGAAAGCACATGCATAATCCACTAAACTCTTCAGTATCGAAGAATTATTTAGTGTTATGTTACTTCCATTAATATCCTTGGAAAATGTCAGTGTTTGGATGTCTACCCCTTATTCCCGTCAATACCTTCAAACAGTGTGTGGTTTTCTGAACAATCTGTGAATACGTCAGGTTGCATTTTGTGCTTGGGTAGCATATATCTGGTACAGATGAAGACTTATTTATACTTTTTCCAGCCGGCTGAGTAGCTTAGATGCAGAGTACTGACCTTCTGAGCTCAAGTTGACAGTTTCGAACACAGTTCAGTCTGGTATGATTTAAAGTGAATAGATACGGCAGCCCTATGACGAATAGACTTACCGCCATGTAGAAGAACTCCTACGGGAAAAAATTCTAGTACCTTTGCGTCTCCGAAAATAACCAAAAAATTAATTCGACGTCAAATGAATAGCAATAGCTAAAATAGTAATTTACCTCAAAGCGTTGGACATACGAGGTTTAAATTTCACATGATGATTTCTCCTATCTGCCTTAGATTTTAAATAAGAAATGGTCTTAAAACAATAAATCCCTAGAGGTGTTGTCTAGGGGATGAAGCCTGATGATAAACATTCTTTTCTCTCAAACTTCTTTAAATATGAGCTTGAAATGTCACATGATGGTTGCCCTATATGTCTTAGATTATAAATAAACAGCAGTCGTAAATAAATACACATTTAAGGGTTTTGGATCCCGAGGGTGATGCCTGGAAACATAAAAGTTTATATCTCTGAAACCGCTTGGCATATGAGGTTAAATTTTCAGATGATGTTTGCTCCTGTACTCCTTAGATTTTAAATAAAAATGGTCTTGAAACAATAAACCACTATCGGTTCTGACCAGTGGTTGCTGCCTGATGGCAAAAATATTAATTTCTCAGAAACCGTTGGACATTTCACGAGGTTGACATTTCACATTATGATACCTGATCTAAGTTTTAGACTTTAAATAGGAAATTCTCTTAAAAACTACCCCGCCAAGGGGATTTGACAGGGGTGAGGCCAAAAATATAAATATTAAATTTTATGAATCCGTTTAACATACGAAGTTGACATTTCACAGGATGGTTGCTCTTATATTATGTATTAAATTTTAAATGAGAAGTGGTCTTAAAACAATACACCCCTAGGGGGTTGTCTGGGGTGGGTTCTGACGACATAAATATTCATTTCTCTCAAACCGTGTAATACGAGCATGACATTTCACATGATGGTTGTCCTAGCTGTCTTAGATTATAAATAAAAATTAAGTCTTATAGTAAGCCTGAAAACATATCTCTGAAACTGATTGGCATATGAGATGATGGTTGCTCCTATAAGGAACAGATTTTAAATAATAAGTAATCTTAAAACAATGTATCCCTGGTGGGATTTGACTGGGTGGGGGTGGGGGAGGTGAAGCCTGACGACGTAAATATTCATGTCTCTGACACCGTTTGACAGGCAAGGTTGATATTTCACATGATGGTTGCTCCTACTTGTTGAATAAGGTAGGGTTTTAAAACATTCCAATTCTATGCGGTTCAAACGTGTTCGATACGAAAATAAATAGTCATTTCTCCAAAAAAATCATTTGCCAAAAGAACTGAGGGTGTATTTTACAGGCTCAGCTGACAATAGACTAACCAAAGTATAAAATGATAACTTTCATTTTAAACCGTAGCAAACCATGGATATCTTGCTGGTATACATAAGCATTTAGTGTAATCTCTTCGTATAAAATTTCCTGTTCCTTCTCAACATTAGAACCTAAAAGAGAAAAACAAAATATATCTTCGACTACCGTAGGAAAATTGTTTACCGGAACAGCCATTAGTTTCCAGGAAAGGAGAACGACATACCGCAGCGTCATCGGGAGTACACTGCAATGTGATTTACAACTTAACGAACTCCGAGTCACATGCAAGGAGATAGGGCAATATCGCCATCTCCCTGGGAGAATTTGTTTGCAGAAGCTTGCAAGTAGCGGTCAGTAGCACGGCTCTGGATGTTCAATACACCCATCACGAATAGAGTGGATCTGATAGGGAACATAAACAAGACTATCTCGGTACTGTAGATGGTTTGGTACGGCCAATTACGCGTGCCACCTTGCCTTACCATGTGATGGAGGAATATCAACACCAAGCACTCCGGACTAGGAACTGATCCGTTGTAAGATATCTTGCGAGTAATTAACATCTAATCTGGTGAGATAATTGGGCTGCCGAGCGCTCTCCTCGTAATTGTCGATCGCAATCTCAGATGTAGTCGTGAGTGCTTGAGCGGAGTGGCTCCTGCCCTTGGTTCAATCTTAGGACACAGCCACAGCCTTCTGTTACAACTCTCTTTTAACATTATGAATCAATTTATGACTGTTCACAAGTAGAGACCACACCGTAGATTATGTAGCGCATACTTATCTACGAAATGTCACTGTAATATTTGTGCCATGTGGAACATAATAATTCCTTTTACACAAATGAAGTGAAAAACCTGTGGAAAATTAAAAAATACCGTCGTTACTAGAGAGATATCTAGAGAAATATGTATACGTACTTACGGGCTGTAGACAGGACTCTCTTATATTGTATTCCGCTCGTCGTGCCGTCTTTTGTTACTTTCTTGAGGTCCAGGACCAACGAAATTAAAGATATAGACTGCTAATCTGATGGCCATCTTTGAATCTACTTGAACCACTGGCAGCCATGACACTTGTAGGCAAAACATATGCTTATTTCCTCTGAATCTGCCATAGAAAGGCTCTGCAGAAGTTGTTGTGTGATGGAGTACGGTCTTTGAGAAGGTGTGCAAGGTTAAAATAAATAAAAAAATAAATAAATAAATAAATAAATAAATAAATAAATAAATAAATAAATAAATAAAGGCTATGAATTCAGTCGAATGTGTCAGGCGAGGTTTGACCAACAGAGGTACGGTAGAAATATTAAAGTGGTAAAGCTGGTAGGATACCGCATGTGGAAGGAATGCTACACTCAACCAAGGGTCAGGTGTTTAGAATCAGGGGTTACCCCATTTAGTGGCCCCTTACGACAGGCAGAGGATGCCGTAGAGATATTGTACACCGCAACCAACGGACGTCTGTGCTACATGTCGCACAGCAGTTCTTAGAAAGTAGCCATAAGTAGCAAAAAGCATAAAACGTAACAAACCAGACAAAGAAGCAAAATTCAAAAATGATAGCAGAATGACACTGAAGGTATTCGGCGTCATGCACTAACAATAAAGTAATTCACTACAGAAAGACCTATAGGATGGTGAAATGCCTTCCACAATAGCTTGTACAATTTGATCCTCAGGGAAGTGAAGAGCAAACACCCTAGTATAGAACTTAATATCTTGGATGAAATCTGCCAAGTTTTCATCCAAGCGCTGTACCCGATAATAGTACTTCTGAATAAGGGAGGACCTTGCCCTAGCCGGGATGAAGTTAGCTAGCAAGGGGGCGTGGAAGTCTTCGATCGATGATTGCTCGGCAATGGCTCTAACTATTTTGTCTGAGAGAATACCTATTGCATAAGGATAGATGATTTGCAAAATCTGACATGGGGAAAGAGAAAAAACAAGGACATGATCCTGAAATTCAACTAAAAACCTTAAGAAAGAAATAACTTCACTGGTAGTGTTAACAGAAAACTTCGAGATACCTCTGAGCAACATTGCCAATGGATGAGGCAAGCTGCTGAACCCAGGTGACATAGTCGGTAAAGGTTTAAGTGGCAAGGACGTTAATTCAGAACGTACATTATTCAATGAGTTACGGCGTTCAGACTCGTTGTCCAATGGGGCAGAGGTTGTTTGAGCCGCAACGGTTTTCCTATTGACGTCTCCCTTAGGAGGCTCTTCCTCGCTACCTACATTCACCGTGACGGGTTGATCAGTTTTGGGAGGAACTTCCCCAGTTAACAATTGGATGACCTTACTAGATAATTCAGAAAGACTATCGAGAACCATACTAGCTTCCTTCCTCTGAACGTCATTCAACTTTAGAGACAACAGATCGTTAACTCTATTTGAAAAATGAAATAGCCTGGCTTGCACACGTTTAATTTGATTAGGAGAAGGATCATTTTCGTCAAAAAAACTAACTACAGATGCTAGCCCAGTAATATTCTCGATGATCGTGGAAAGAGAGTCGTCAATTTCTTTCTCTCCCAAAGTGGGGATGGAAATGGGCAAATCAAGGGAGTCTCTAAGCTTGTTTGTGTCTACCGCAACCGTGCCTCCAGATTGCACATTTCTAATAGTCAATTCATAGATCAACTCCTCCTTGCGCAAATAGTTAAGATGGAGAACATCGCGAGGGCCGGGCATGATGACAGAACAATTTTGAAACAGAAAAAATCAAAAAATTCCAGCAACAGAGAAAATTGTTAGAGTTCGGATCAAAGCAATGTTTAGCCGTCAAAAGGGGCTAAATTGAGACCCATTCAACCACGCTCTGCTACCACTTGTTACCGTTTTTTTTTGTGGTAGGTAGAGGTGAAAGAAGGTGCGGGTGTGAACGGGTCTCAAACTACGAAATTAAAGTTAATGTAAAATTTAACAAGGTTATATTCTCTTTCCAAAATTCAGAAATAACACGAAAGACAGGTACAGACTAGTAAGGCAATAAAAGTACAATTACAATATTTACAGGATTTGGGCTTCGAGCCCCAACCTCACAATTCTTGAGCAATTAGCCCAGTTTTACCCCAACACAAGTTTCAACAGAGGGGCAGAAAACCCCATTCATGCCCAGGAGCACTTGCTCCAAGTTACACAGTAAGACCTCCTTGAGGCGCGCAGAAAACAAAATTTTCAAGAAAGAGCAACTTGCTCTCAAAATTTAAGCCTGTCAAAGGCCACACCTAATTCCACCTTCAAGCTGTCCTCTAAGGACATATACACAGGGGTAAAATACCCAACCTACTGAGGTCTATTAAGTGAGAAAAAGGTTAATTACATGACCTCTAAAATAACAATTTGAGAGGAGGCGATCTGCACTCCTAATGCATTTGTTTTAAAACCTAATCTGGCTCTAGGCCACTAATGCAAGGGCTAATCCCATACTACAGAGGTGACTTTAGAAAAGAACAATTTACTTTACATTAAGGAAGAATCGGTTGTGAGAAATAAGTTCACCTCAAAACAATATGAGTGGGAGCTCGAGAGGGTTAAGCACTCTCTATCCCAATATGTAGCTTTAAAAGATAATAGATGCTAAGAGTAGTTACATTTTAGGAAAAGGTTACATGGTGGAAACGCTTCGGACCCGCCCCGAGAGTTAAACTGCTGAGCTAGCAAGAAAAGAAGTTATTAAATGGCCATTACCTGGTTGTAGAACTGCTGCCCGAAGAAAGAGGCGCTTCCCGCCCCCTGCTATGTACTTTACACACTGAAAGATGGTACTGAAGTGGCACCAAGACCCGAAAATCAGCTGTTTATATACTCTCGCGGAAAGTTCGAGGTGTTTTTGGAATGAGAACACCCTCCCACAAGGATTTTATTGGTTCACCAAGAAAACCCCTACACAATACGAGGAAGAAACATATTATTGGTGGAAAATTAATTCGAGAAATTCAGGATTGGCTAAATTCAAAACAAGGGGAAAGAAAGGGGTATACAGCCAACTTAAACAATAACAGAAAGAAATTTAACAAGAAACAAACTTTTGAAATAAAATTTTCTCCAAAAAACAGTTCTTTCACTTCGCACTGGGGTGCACCATTGTAGTTTTTCAGCAGTGTCCTCTAGAAGAGAAAGTTCACACTTCTTACTACAGGTAAAACAAAAATACATCAAAAATGGCCCAGTTCAAAAACTCCAAAATTTCCAAGTAGTGACATCTTCTGAGAAACTTGAAAATTAATACCGTAGATAAAGTTCAGACTTCCTCCAGCAGAGGAGTTTCAACTGGCGCAAATTTTAAATAAGCGGCGTGGAGGTGTACCGCCCGGTACAGTTATTATTATTAATACCAAAGAGAACAAGGTCTGCGTATACATAAATGTCATGAAGATATATAATATGTCTCCTGAGATATACTGATGGTAATGGAAGTAATCAACCAGGGTCCCAAGTTAATTGTAATTGAATAGAGTTGTTTTCTTGCTGCAAGAATAATTTTCTCTGGTGAATCGTCAGTTGGAATAACCCTGGAAAGTATTTTTAAAGAAAAAAAATACATGGAAATGTCTTAATCTGATACGGATTAGGTGGTAAGCAAAGGCAGAAGGTGTAAGGAAAGCAAGTTACTGATGCATATTTTGAAACACAGTCCCACCATTTGTTGTGAGCAAAGGTAAAGAAATCCCGAATGTCTCAGATATGTTCCTTCAATGTCGAAAAGTAACTTGAATTAAATCCCACTGAGAACACTACGTAATCTTACGGCTGGCTACCATGTTCACACTATGAAGGGCAGTTTAATTAAGTGATTTTACTTCAAGGTAGCTGATTGTTTTCTCGTGCGTTAGTTGCCAATTAATGTCTTTTCTTTTTCTTCAGGGTGCTTTGGAACAAATAGTCAAAGATTTTGCAATACACTATTTTTGCATCCGTGTTTACGCTTTTACTATGTATCAAAGCTTTTTTTTCCCCTGATCTGATTGACTACATTCATCGGAATTGCAACACAAGATTTTTCCTTGACATTAGTTTCTGATTGCTCAACGTGAGTGCCTTCATAGATACACGAAATGATACGTGGATAATTGCAATTTATGGCATCCAGTCAAGAGCATTTGAAAAATAATTACTGACAGACACGATAATAAGCTTTTGGGCTTTTGCCATGTCGAGAAAACGACGTGAAATTCTTTACGTTTCGCAGAGAACGCGCCCCGTGTCTACAGAAGAAAATCTCGTCTGTTTACGAGCAAAATTTATGTAATAGTGAAGGTTTGAATTTAAGAATGCTTTACCGTTGGTCTATAGTAAGTGGTACTCTCGTTCGTCACTAGATGGCACACTGTGCGCTAAATTTCCGAACTCCAATTAGGTTGTCTCTTGCTCCATCGTATGTGCGTGCGAAGTAAAAATCAAGGTCATCAGATGAATCAGGGATGAATGTGGTAGAAGAAATAATAAATAAAAATAAAATGAATTAAGGTTAAAGGAAGATTTATAATAATAATAATAATAATAATAATAATAATAATAATAATAATAATAATATTTTTACGTCCCACTAACTATTTTTCGACGTTTTCGGAGACGCCAAGGTGCTGAAATTTTCTCCCGCAAGATTCTTTTAAGAGCTAGTAACTCTACCGACACGAGGCTGACGTACAGTATTTGAACACCTTGAAATACTGAGCCAGGATCGAACCTGCCAAGTTCGGGTCAGAAGGCCTCACCGTCTGAGCCACTCAGTCTGGCCAGCGAAAGACTCACAGGGTAGATGAACTGAATAGAGTCGAAGATGGAAAGAAAAGCATGTAGCAGGGAAAGAAAACCCCGAGAAAAAGGATGTAAGTCAGGCGGAAAGTGGTGGTTGGGGGGGGGGGAGGTTAGGAGGACGTACTACAACGAGGATCAAGACACGGGAGTGGGGGAAAAAAAAGAAGGAAGTAAGAATAATACAGTAACAGGTGTATACAGGTAAAGCGAACCATCTAGTGATGACGAGAGTACGAATTTGGAAAACATTGACACGAAATAACAACAGTGAAAGTAAAGGGAAGGAAACTTATCTACGTAAATCCTTAATGGCTGGTAACCACGTATTACTGAATTGATAGTCAGTGTCCCTATTGAAATTATTAGGACTTTTAAGTATTTCCACAGTTTCCCGTGTAATCCTAGATCTGTAGTGTTTAATGTGGGTAAGTGTTCGAATATCTTTGAACAATATATTATGACCTATTTATAGGGCATGCTCAGCTATTGCTGACTTGTCGGGCTGGTTGAGACGGATGATTTGCTGGTGTTCTTTGATACGAGTACCAATGGAGCGGTATGTTAGGCCGTGTGTGCCGGTGTGTTGAATCTCGTAGTACTGTCAGTTTTTCGTTGAACTTTATTTTATTTTTATTTATTATTTATTCTACCACATTCGTACCTGATTCGTCTGACGAACTTGCTGTTTACTTCGCACGCACAAACGATGGAACAAGAAATATCCTAGTTGGAGCTCGGAAGGCTAGCGCACAGTTGGGCAGCTAGTGACAAACGAGAATACCATTTACTGTAGACCAAAGGTAAAGCATTCTTAAATTCAAAATTTCATTATTGGAGAAGTCTTGCTCGTGAACAGACGAGATTTCCTTCTGAAGTCGCGGAGCAAAGTTCTCTGCGAAACGTAGAGAATTTCACCTTGTTTTCTTGATACGGCAAAAACCCAAAAGCTTATTAACACCTTCTTCTTCTTTATTTGTTTACCCTCCAGGGTTGGTTTTTGGGATCCCACCTCTACCGCCTCAAGGACAGTGTCCTAGAGCTTCAGACTCTGGGTCGTGGGATACAACTGGGGAGGATGACCAGTACCTCGCCCAGGCAGCCTCACCTGCTATGCTCAACAGGGGCCTTGCGGGGGTTGGGAAGATTGGAAGGGATAGACAAGGAAGAGGGAAGGAAGTGGCCGTGGCCTCAAGTTAGGTACCATCCCGGCATTTACCTGGAGAAGAAATGGGAAACCACGGAAAACCACTTCCAGGATGGCTGAGGAGAGAATCGAACACCTCTCTACTCAGTTGACCTCCTGAGGCTGAGTGGACCCCGTTCCAGCCCTCGTACCACTTTTCAACTTTCGTGTCAGAGCCGGGAATCGAACCCTGGCCTCCGGGGATGGCAGCTAATCACACTAACCACTACACCACAGAGGCGGACGCTTATTAACACAATAATTATTATTTATAACTAATTATGCCCGCCTCTATAGTGTAGTGGTTAGTGTGCTTAGCTGCCACCCCCAGAGGCCCGGGTTCGATTCCCGGCTTTGCCACGAAATTTGAAAAGTGGTACGAGGGCTGAGTAGAGTAGAGGGAGGTTCTATTCCCACCTCAGCCATCCTCGACGTGGTTTTCCGTGGTTTCCCATTTCTCCTCCAGGCAAATTCCGGGATGGTACCTATCTTAAGGCCACAGCCACTTCCTTCCCTTTTCCTTGACTATCTCTTCCAATCTTCTCATCCCCTCACAAGGCCCTTGTTCAGAATGGCAGGTGAAGCAGGCTGGGCGACGTACTGGTCCCCCTCCCTAGTTGTACCCCCGACCCAATGTGTCACGCTCCAGGACACTGCCCTTGAGGCGGTATAGGTCGGAACCCTCGCTGAGTCCGAGGGTAAACAGATTAACAAAGAAAGATAGAAAGATTAATAATTATCAATATTATTAATAATTAATAATAATAATATTTTATCCTACATGTGATGATGGTATTGGTTTTTGTTTTGAGAGGAAATATGAGATGATCATTCATAATTACTTTAACAAGGAGAAAAAACGAAGAATGAAGATACAGACATTGAAAGGGAAAACCTATGAGCGACGTGATAATGAAGGACACCATAGGTCTCACAGACCTAACAATATTAAAACAACCGTTGTTCTTACGTTCTTAAATCGGACCTTACAGGGAGAGGCCAGATCCTGCGTCCAACCGATTTCAACGAGCTTCAATGTGCCTGTTGGGGAACACTCCAGTAACTCGTGTAAAATGGTTTAGGTCAATATGCTTTCGTTCTCGGAAAGAAAAAGAAAATGAGGACAAATGTTGTGACACAAGATCCGCTTCGCACCAAATGGACGTGATAGAACACTAAAAGGCGCAACCTAATAATTTCCGAAAAATTGATGTATCCCCGATTCCAATGCAACTCGTATTACGTAAGCCCTATACTTGGACAGTTACACCGCAGTCAACCAGAGCGGTGGCCGAGTGGTCACCGAACTTGTCTGCGATCGTCAAGGACGTGAGTTCGAGTCTCGTCGCAGGTACACATTCTATACAAAATCAATTATTATTTGAGGGAACGTTAGGATAAAAATGCGAGTAAAAATATTAGACAAACTGCAGTGAACTTTGTTTTCTACCTCAAATCAGCATTGAGAGAGAGGGAGACAAAGAGACAAAGAGGCAGAGAGAGAGAGGTCCAGCAGTAACTGTGAGAACGTTTCTTCTTCTTCTTCTTCTTCTTCTTCTTCTTCTTCTTCTTCTCATCCTTCTTCTTCTTCTTCTTCTGTGAATCTGTCTTGAGACAGGTATCAACTAGACAGCCTCCATGATTCTCTGTCCTGAGCATCTTGCTTCAGTTGTTCATAGCTTCTCCCTTGTTTGACAAATGTTAACATTCCAAACACTCTTCATCCTCTTCCTTTCCTTCCATCTATTTTTCCCTCCATCACCCTCTGTTGAAGACAATTTCTACATAGTATGTGACCCAACCAGGATATTTTCCTAGGCTTATATTCATTTCAGTAGAAAATAAAGTGTAGTGGAATTTGCGTAATATTTTTGTTCTTTCTTTCTTAATCTGCTTACCCTCCAGGGTTGGTTTTTCCCTCGGACTCAGCGAGGGATCCCACCTCTAGCACCTCATGGGCCGGGGATACAACTGGGGAGAATGACCAGTACCTCGCCCAGGCTGCCTCACCTGCTATGCTGAACAGGGTCCTTGGTGGGGGATGGGGAGATTGGAAGGGATTGACCAGGAAGAGGGAAGGAAGCGGCCGTGGCCTTAAGTTAGGTACCATCACGGGATTTGCCCGGAGAAGAAGTGGGAAACCACGGACAACCACTTCCAGGATGGTTGAGGTGGGAATCGAACCCACCTCTACTCAGTTGACCTCCAGAGGCTGAGTGGACCCCGTTCCAGCCCTCGTACCACTTTTCAAATTTCGTGGCAGAGCCGGGAATCGAACCTGGACCTCTGGGGGTGGCAGCTAATCACACTAACCACTACACCACAGAGGCGGACTATCGTTTTTTTAAATTTATTTTTTGTCGGTTAAAATCAATACCACCACTGTTTCATGTTGGTTAATAAAATACCTTCGTGGAATATACAGTACTTCGCTCGCCTGAGACTTGCAATGTGTTTTTACTTCGTAAATGTACCAAGCTGTTAATTGTCGATCATACCGAAACAATATCCCGGCTCTAATCTATGTGTTTCTTACATCCACGCAAATACAGCGTTGGAAAACGTTGTGTTTGATTAGGAACTATACAGACCACAAATAATGGTCCAGTAACGTAATAGTTGTTGAGCCATCGTTAACTCTCACATATTTTATTCGTTGGCTACAAAAAGAAAAAGAAATAGCCCCTATAAAATGCCGCTTGGAAACTCTCCAAGTGACATCATAGGCAACTTACGTAAGGACGTGACTGTTTTGAGAACGAAGGAAGTTAGCGGCTTGCTATAATGATTGTCAGACTGATGTACATTTCTCTGCGAACTCCTTAAATCTGTGGCATTATTAGTCTGGCTAGAAACTCTGAGTAAAGCAGCTCTTTTTATGAAAACTGGACGTAGTACCGACATGCAGACAGTGAGGAGGCGGATGTACATGTGCCAAAGACATTCGGAGAAGAATTATACTACTTTTAACTGGAGATAAAACTCCACTTAAGACAAGACTCGTCACTATACAGTACTAATTTTAAGATTACAATGAACCTCCAGATTATAAAAATACGGCTAGGTGTGTAACGATGTTAAACACTCAGCTTGTATGATTGGGGTTGCGCAATTGAATCCCAACACAATCGTTTGTCATTTAAGTACTTAAAATACGAGGGATTCAGGTCAGTAAATTTACTGCAATGGTATGCCAAAGCATCACTTTTCAGAGTTAAATTCTGGCGAGAAGACTACGCGGGCGTGTCGTGTAGACGTACGAGGTAAGCTAGCATTTGAGATAATATGAGTTGGAAGCTCATTGTCAACAATGATAATAGTGGATTTTTGCGGTTACCCATTTTCATATCACGAAATTGCACCTGCACATAATTAATTAGGACACATTTTCCATTCCTAGCCCTTTCTACCCCCAGCGTCATCGTAAACATCTAGACTACTGTATGTATTAGTGTGATATAAAGCGAAAGAAAAGAAAAGTTATATTTCCTACACTACAGCATTTCTTAAAATTACTGCAAATGACGCAACTTTAGACATATGTTGTTATAATAGTAATAAACATTATCGTCATAAATAGGGCCCTGTTTCTTATGCAATTGCATATTCCATTCCTTTACTTGTAGACAATTGAAAATGGCACACGTCAGAGAATAGTGGTTCTGATTTGGTTATACCTGTATTTTATTTTACATATTCTTAGTAATATTGCATACTTTTACATAGTGCGACTCATTGGCTAAATGGACAGCACTGAGGCCTTCGGTTCAGAGTGTACAGGGTTCGATTCCAGGCCGGGTCGGGGATTTTAATCACGTTTGATTAATTCTTCTGACTCGGGGGCTGGGTGTTTTTGTTTGTACCAACACTTTCATCTTCATATTCAGACAACGCACTACACTAACAGCCACCACAGAAACATGCAATAGTGACTACATCCCTCCATATAGGGTTGGCGTCAGGGAGGACATCCGGCTGTAAAACATAGCCAAATCTACCCCGCGACCCCACAGATATGGGAAAAGTGGTAGAACAAGAAGAATATTGACCGAGCTCGATAGCTGCAGTCGCTTAAGTGCGGCCAGTATCCAGTAATCGGGAGATAGTGGGTTCGAGCCCCACTGTCGGCAGCCCTGATGATGGTTTTCCGTAGTTTTCACATTTTCACACCAGGCAAATGCTGGGACTGTACCTTAATTAAGGCCACGGCCGCTTCCTTCCAATTCCTAGGTCTTTCCTCTCCCATCGTCACCGTAAGACATATCAGTGTCGGTGCGACGTAAAGCAAATATAGCTAGAAGAATATTGCATATTTTTACATATTATGTGAAGAATGAAACATTTTTGTACATATCTAAGTAATTATTTAAAAAGTTAAAAATCGTGTTAGTTCGTTTAATTTTCAGACTGTAGTAAACTTATTAGCGAATTTCATCTCATATATAATAAATGTGCCTGCTGCCATTTCTTGATGGATACAGTACTTTTGTATCCATCTCTTGGCACAGGCCAGAGTAAAATGTAGCTTCCACCGAAGTCCCAGTCTCATCCATGGCTGTGACAATATGGAAGCTGCTGGGGTATGGGTGGTGCTGAGTAATGACATTCAGAGCACGACTAGTGCATCTGAGTGCTATGAAAGGTGTTGCTCATAGGGTCAGTCGTGCTGCAATAGCACTTGCTGACCCAGTGAGGAAAGCAATGGCACACTACCTCACTCCTCGTCTTGCCTAGTACGCCTCATTTTGGTGCTGCCATTGGTTTTTGCGGTTTCCTTATAACCGCATAACCTTTGGTGGTGCTATTTGAGGATCCAACCAGCCTCTGGGCTGATGACCTAACAGACAGACATATAATAAATTTCAATTGTTAAAGTTGGCGTTAAATTTTCTTTAAAATTGGTAATTATAACTCTTCTTCAGTGAAATACAGGCAGGTCCGAGTGCCACAACTGCATACAACAACACCAATCCTTTCTCAGAATCTGGGATGGCTAGGTGCCTTTCATTGGTCAGGAGTTGCTAACAAACTCCATGCAGTCTTGAAACTGAATCTAGGTTATTCAACCTCTTTATCTGTTTGCATGATCATTAGTGGCGAACAAGAAGAGCCCCTGGAAGATATTGCATCCAGCTAGTTAATTTTTTAAAATATCCATCGATGACTTCCTGCGTTGTTGGACAGTCCTTCTCAGCCTACAAGAGAATTTTATCTAATCAGCACGAAAACTAGACAATGAAAAACACAAAAAAAGTACTTGATGACACACTGCGCATCACGACTAAAAAATAAGTTACCTTACACTTTGTGTTACTTAATCGGGGTTTAAAGACAAATTCTATCTTAACTTCATTTTAAAACATGTATTTGTTTCATCTTCAGGGCATGAGGGCAACAGGAAATTAGCTTCAACAATAGTTGTGTAATATTCTCCGCGATTTACAGTGTATGACATTATTTCTTCTTCTTCTCCTTAATCTGTTTACCCTCCAGCGTCGGTTTTTCCCTCAGACTCAGTGAGGGATCCCACCTCTACCGCCTCAAGGGCAGTGTGCCGGAGCGTGTAACTTTGGTTTGGGGTACAACTGGGGAGGAGGACCAGTACATCGCCCAGGTGGCCTCACCTGCTATGCTGAACACGGGCCGTGGTGGGGGATGGGAAGATTGGAAGGGCTAGACAAGGAAGAGGGAAGGAAGCGGCAGTGGCCTTAAATTCGGTGCCATCCCGGCATTCGCCTGGAGGAGAAGTGGGAAGCTACGGAAAACTACTTCGAGGATGGCTGAGGAGGGACTCGGAACCTCACTAAAAGGTTGACCTCCCGATACTGAGTGGACCACGTTCCAGCCCTCGTGCCACTTTTCAAATTTCGTGGCAGAGCCGGGAATTGAACCCAGGCCTTTGGGGGTGGCAGCTAATCACACTAACCACCACACCTCAGAGGCGGGTCCTTGTATTGATAATGCTTAAATAAACCTACGTATATTAACTAGGTAAGAAACCAGTATAATAATTCTCCTCTTCCTCACGGTCGTGCTTGTAACCAAGAACTTAGCAGTTATGAGCCTATCGCTTTTCGTTTTAATATTTTCAGCCAAAAGCCGTTGATTTATCTATCAGCTTCTTTGTTTTCAGAATATGTTTTCAAAATCAACTATATTTCTACATACCTGCGAATAGTTTAAATGTAAACAAATTTATTTTGTGCCGGGCTGAGTGGCTCAGGCGGTTGAGGCGCTGGCCTTCTGACCCCAACTTGGCAGGTTCGATCCTGGCTCAGTCCGGTGGTATTTGAAGGTGTTCAAATATGTCAGCCTCGTGTCGGTAGATTTACTGGCATGTAGAACAACTCCTGCGGGACAAAATTCCGGCACCTCGGCGTCTCCAAAAACCGTAAAAGAGTAGTTAGTGGGACGTAAAGCAAATAACAATATTAATTTATTTTGCAAATATATTTGTTTTACACCATGACAACTGGTGCACTCTTCGGGTTCACTCCACTTAGCTTCTGGTCGAAAATTGCTCCTTAGTTATCATCCTAATTCACTCCCGTGTAGCACACAATTTTACTTCGTTGTTTTCGTTCAGGGTTGTCCATGCTCATTTAGAATGTTTTAAGTTTGATGACCAAAACAAGTTTATGATGATCATGTTGACTGAAGGATAAAGAAGTTTATATACTCTCAGAAAGTTTGTTCTGACTGGTCTCCTCCTATTATGCTGCTCATGATAGTCCTATTCTCTCTCCGGATGAGCGAGTCAAACGAAGCATCCATTGTTAATCACAGCTGTTCAGTGAATTTGTGGATGGCAATATGTTTGACGATTATTTTTATCATCTGAGCTTTGTCTGACCCTGTAATAGTTGAGAGGGGAGTTCCTCAGGGCAGTGTTATCGGACCTTTATGTTTTCTTATATATATAAATGATATGAGTAAAGGAGTGAAATCGGAGGTAAGGCTTTTTGCGGATGATGTTATTCTCTATAGAGTGATAAATAAGTTACAAGATTGTGAGCAACTGCAACGTGACCTCGAAAATGTTGTGAGATGGACAGCAGGCAATGGTATGTTGATAAACGGGCCTAAAAGTCAGGTTGTGAGTTTCACAAATAGGAAAAGTCCTCTCAGTTTTAATTACTGCGTTGATGGGGTGAAAGTTCCTTTTGGGGATCATTGTAAGTATCTAGGTGTTAATATAAGGAAAGATCTTCATTGGGGTAATCACATTAATGGGATTGTAAATAAAGGGTACATATCTCTCCACATGGTTATGAGGGTGTTTAGGGGTTGTAGTAAGGATGTAAAGGAGAGTGCATATAAGTCTCTGGTAAGACCCCAACTAGAGTATGGTTCCAGTGTATGGGACCCTCACCAGGATTACCTGATTCAAGAACTGGAAAAAATCCAAAGAAAAGCAGCTCTATTTGTTCTGAGTGATTTCCGACAAAAGAGTAGCGTTACAAAAATGTTACAATGTTTGGGTCGAGAAGAATTGAGAGAAAGAAGAAGAGCTGCTCGACTAAGTGTTAGGTTCCGAGCTGTCAGCGGAGAGATGGCGTGGAATGACATTAGTAGACGAATAAGTTTGAATGGCGTTTATAAAAGTAGGAAAGATCACAATATGAAGATAAAGTTGGAATTCAAGAGGACAAACTGCGGCAAATATTCATTTGTAGGAAGGGGAGTTAGGGATTGGAATAACTTACCAAGGGAGATGTTCAATAAATTTCCAATATCTTTGAAATCATTTCGGAAAAGGCTAGGAAAGCAACAGATAGGGAATCTGCCACCTGGGCGACTGCCTTAAATGCAGATCAGTATTGATTGATTGATTGATTGATTGATTGATTGATTGATTGATTGATTGATTGAGGGAGGGAGGGAGGGAGGGAGGGAGGGAGGGAGGGAGGGAGGGAGGGAGGGAGGGAGGGAGTTCTGATAGACAGTCTCAACAGCCAAAGCCGCTGGTTTGGAAATGAAGTTCGAAATGGTATACAGTGAATGGGGAAAATACCTCATAGTAAAACGTTTTCACAAAGATTTATGTAAGGTAATGAAGCGCTATACAGTAAATGCACAAAGAGATCTTGCAAAGCATACTTAACACTTAATTTCGAAAATTAAATAACTTACAACGAATGAAGTCACCTGAAAAGAAATTCGACAATGAATTTAACCGACATAAAGTAAGTGGTGGTGGTGGTCGTGGTGGTGGTGATTATTGTTTTAAGAGGCAGTAGAAGTAAGCAACCATCTTCTATATAACACTAATCAGAGAGAAAAAATGGAAGGGACCCGAAACTTCGAAAAATGAAGTTATCAGCCAAAGAAAGACAAGGGCCACAAAGGGCGTGAAAATGAAAGACTCCCTAGACCTCGAATGCTCTAATACCGTTGGGGTTGGAAGAGAACAAGAGTTGACCAAGTGTGGTCAGATAGTATAGAAAAAAGTGAGGAGCCCGGCACAAGTAACCGACATAAGGTAAGCATCTGAGAGAAGGGCAATTGATGATCCCTATGAAAAAAACCTTCGAAGCATGATAGTGCAGAAAATCTGACAACACATGCTGTTAAATAAATTAGAAAATATGTAAATAGTACGAGATCATCAGTCACATAACATTTATATTGTATTAAAACACTGATTTTCATAGTCTACAGAATCTGAAAATATAATTTGTTCATCTATAGAATTGAGCATTTAGAAATTTTCATTTAGGAGTCAGCTCGGGTTACAGCTTAAACTGACCTGGATCCGGGAGATAGTAGGTTCGAATCCCATTATCGGCAGCCCTGAAGATGGTTTCCCGTGGTTTCCCATTTTCACACCAGGCAAATGCTGGGGCTGTACCTTATTTAAGGCCACGGCCGCTTACTTCCAACTCCTAGGCCTTTCCTATCCCATCGTCACCATAAGACCTATCTGTGTCGGTGCGACGTAAAGCCCCTAGCAAAAGAAAAACTTACCTGGGAGCCCGCAGAGGTAGTTTATTGTCTGCAGGAGCCAACCGTTCCCCCCGCACCCACAACTCCACCACGATGTGGAAAAATAGATGGTAGATCAAGAATAAGAAGATGGTCTGAAATTTTATATTGCAGACGATACATTTCTTTAATATGTGTGCTATGTTACTTTATTTGGAACAAAACTTCTCCTTAAAATATGACATTTTTATATAATACCTACATATATAATTTGAGTCTTCTACTCGAAAGCTCAGTTGTTACTGAATGGCACGCCAGAGAAATGCGAATAGAGGTAGTTTTCTCGCTGTTTTCCTCACTAAGCTAGGAAGTGCCATTAACAACAGTGACTTTCATATTAAATATGTTACAGGATTTTTGTCCGTCTAACTGCCATTTCGGATACTCCAAGGTGTCTGAAATTTTATCCTACATGAATTCATTTACGCATCCCTGAGTTGACTGACACAAGGCTATAGTACCGAAGTAGAAATATACTCGCCATCTTGGGCTCAGAAAACCACACTTTATCATCTGCCAGTCAGCCTATACTAGGAGATTCAGTAGAGTGAAAATAATGAACTTAACTCAACAGAGTTGGATCGGTGCTTCACAATTTAAATTATCTTCATTTATTTCATGTAATTATTTAACATAATGTTATTTAATACTAGTGTTCTGAAGTATCTGAGTAATAGGTTCAGCACCATAAATGATTGGGGATTCAATGTACCACCATTCCAATTTCAAATAGCTGACTTTAATATCAAATTGTTTGGCGCTAACTCGTCTTTGAAATATAAATGTAAGATTTTGGGCAATTTGATTTTAAAATATATTGATGACTAGAAATCACCGCTTATTAGTTATTATCTACAGAATTGAAATCATCCCCGCTACACTGCGATGAGTGAGTTTCAATATCAGATATGCAGATGAGTGTAACCGCTGAGAACAGGCGTTTCCCTGACTGTCAGCTCTAGTAGCAGACAGGTGTCTACTGGCTCAGGCATCGTTTAGCGCTTCGAAAAATTGATTACTAGCGTCTTATTATCTTCTTTCGTAATGTTACTTGCCGTTAGTCATACAATTTTTTCTCTTCAGGTATATATTTTACCCCATCTAATCTTCCAGGTCACCGATTTTATTGCAGCTTTTGCGTATTCACTTTCTTAGTTGATTCAAATTTGATGAGTTAACATTCAGTTGTGAACCTTCATGGAGGAACCCAGTCATTTAGTTACGTTATCATCTTTTTATCGGCAATAAATATTAATAAACCAGTACCTGATATCTTCAACTAAACAAAAATAATGTAATTAGCGTTTTCAAGGTAAACAGAGAATTGTTTGTATTGCTTTAACTTTCTTTGTGGTTACCAGAAAAGACTTGGATACCTGAGACAAAAATTTGTTTTCATATGCTCGATGACATCTGAAGTGAAGTATTGTTACGATGCCAGAGATTATCTCAAATACGTTTTAGAAATGACGGACGTCTGCCTTAGACATAACGATACCAACAAAAACAAACACTTACAGTTCATTGACCCACTGCCATACTAATGTTTTGCTTGAAAAGTCACCTGTAAATAGAATTTCCTTACTGTTTACTTAAATGGCGTTTTGTAGCAAACAATATTTTGAGTTGTATCTTACATTCCTACCTTTAACTGAAGGATTTTAGTGTAACAATGGATACAATGTGTGACCGATTCCCAAGAGCTGTCTCATTTTTAATCGTTTACTTTGAACAGAATTAGAATTGCCACGGTACTTCGGCATATTATTACATCTTTCCAGAACTTACCATTTCCGCTTTCAGAAAAGAAAGTGGCAGAATTTCTTTCTCTTCCTCTCGTTGCTTACAATTTTGCTTATTGGAATTTTCTCTGTGAACAAGATGCTCACTATCAGATGCAACGTATACATTGGTTACATGGTCTACGGATAAGAAACACGTCCGATGAAAACACATGCACTCTTTTTAAACGTAATTTGTCTAGAAATCACAACCCAAATTTGTCACAGAACTACATTTCTAACTTGAATAGATGAGAACGCTTGAACCCGCCATTGAACAACAATTCATATGTAGAGTTTAAATCTACCGCACTATTCTTCCATATTAGAAGTTAGGTAATATAGGTAATTCAGAGTAAGAGTGTTCAGCTGGAGGGTAAAATTGATATAATTTTAGAGAACTTACTTATTTATAAGGAATAACACGGTTCGGTTTGAGATGAATCTTTCCCAGTTGATAAAGATGAGGAAGATAATTCCAATGAAAGAGATGGTAGACCCTATACTTGAGACTACATTTCAGGAAGTATAAATCTCTGGATAATCGGGATATCGTTGTAGCATACTACCTAACCCTAAGAAATGTTGTGGGAAGAATGTTGCATTTACACCTACAAATATCGTTGTACATTGGATTTTAATTGCTATTGGTAACGATTGTGTCCGTTTTATAGATGAACGGGTTAAGGGTCTTGACCTAGCAAGATAGCTGTTCAAATAAGATAAATAACCTGCGGATATTCGAGTGCCACGAGGTGTATGTTGAGATACCCGAACTGTATTGTTCTTATTGCATGATCGTGAGCACTGTCTTTCATATCACACAACTCCTCAAATGGCCTCACGAGGTACAGTGAACCACGATCCCTCAGTCCGGGATGAAAATACTTGGATCAGCCGCGAACCTGGGACGTCTAGGAAAAGTGCAGACATGATAATCTTTCACCACGGGACTTGTGCATGCAACAGGCTACTCTAAACTAAATGGGAGAAGAGATAAAAGCAGAATCCCATCCACATCACTTAGTGATTTGTCAAAGGCATACCAAGATATGCATAAAACGTATATTCAAACCCACAATCTCCCGATTTCGACCCTGTTGCTCTACCGACTGTGCTGTGGTAGTCTACAAAGCATATCGTAATTCAGGTTCATCGAGATTACCCGAGACAGATTACTTTTACATAACATTGGTTAGTTAATTCTCAATAATAACAATTCGTTTCTTTAATAACACACAAAGCATTCACTTTGTAACAATTATGTAACATTACACAGTCATCGTACAAAACGCGAAAAGGGTATGACATAAGGATGATAACTGACAAAAAGTCCTAAGCTGGTTATGTTAGCGATATATAAAAGCACTTCAAAATATTAAATAAATCCGAAATACATCTATATAAACTTACATATCTTTCATAAAAAAATACGAAGATGGCATGGCATAAGGAAGATAATTGAGCATTATTATGCCAACATATAAAAACTATCAAAATCATTTTCAGTCACCTGCAGTTGGGACATTTCTTCTTCCATACAAACAGTATTTCAGTGCGCTTGCCATGTGTCTGTACTTTGCACCCGTACTTAACAGTTTGAATGGTAGAATTTATTTCATTTTATTCTCGATTTTGACCATTTAAGGATCATATAAAATAACCCTATGCAATCATCTTCGTGCTTCTTTCCTTGCTCCACAATAGCTCTTCGTTCTTTCACTTTTCTGTTTCGACTTAAACTCCATCTCCTTTAATATTCATGATGCCATTTTTCAAAGCAATCGCGCAATCTGCGACTTGATTGGAAAATCTGCTGGGAGGAAGAAGAAAATCACTACATTCTGATTTCCTTAAGCCATTACTCTTCGCTTTAAATGTCTTCACTTAACTCACATCACATTCAATAGCATTATTTCCTGACTATATGTTTTCATTCTTCTCGGCAGAAGCTATGTTTAACACATTCTGACCGTTAAATTTTGAATGACAAAACGAATCACATTCTTCAGTCACTGAAAAAAGTATGAGCGCATGGTATTGTATAAGTTTTTCGTAGGTACACTTATCTCAGAAACATTTTAACTTATAGATTATCAGTCTTACTAATAAAAAAATCTTTATACACTTGTCTAACACTTGTATAGTTATACATTGAATAAACCTCGTATTAGCGGTGTATGTTTTTCTTACTAATAAACATGGTATATGAATTAGGTCTATATTGCTATACTGCGCGTATACACTCTTTCCAAGCCATAGGAAACTCTTCCTGCAGTTCACTGGTGTATTTCCTCACGTTCAGCGTTTTTATGATCGCTTTTGCTGGTTATCTAGGAGCAAAATCTTTCAAGAATCCGTGTGGTAGCACGAATAGAATAGAATACACAAAAATAGAACAGTAATATACATATTTCAGCGATATATTATTCTCACAAGTAATAACATGCCACTGATAATCATTACTAACCTCATTCCGACTGACCTAAAAGCAGGCTAGTAGATTATGATTTGGCTAGGCAGATATAGATACGCGAGCATTTCGACTTGCGTCTGTATCGTAAAATATTTACAGAATTCAGTGCATCAAAAATAAAACATAATATTGACCTGTTGTGCAAACGAATTCAGGAACATTATTTCACCCAATGCTTAGTTTTAGAAAGAAGAGACGTGATTATTTTCAGAAGTCTGCCGTACAAACATAGGTATCGATAAGGCCCTTTCGCCTTTCACGAGTGGAGCTAACATCAATAATGCATGTCTGGGTGATGAATGACGTGATTGTTGGTTTCGGTTAACAAATCATGGACAATGCGCATGCGTCAAGTCTAAGACCAAACATATAAGTTATGATTTCAGTATCAGAATGAGGGCTATTGTGTTTTCTGACGATGGTTCAAGAATGTTTAATGTATGATCTTTCTGCATTATAATTGTCATCCCAGAGCCGAGATTAAGTAAAGCGATACCGTATTACCATCAAGAAACAGTGAAAAGTTATCATAGCTGTGGTGTTTAGATCGAATGCGTTCTAACAAAGCCTACCGGCACATTCAGATGTCGATTTCATCTCCAACTGGTATACAGAGTTCGTCCTTGTAAGGATCTTTACTCCTGCTTTGTCTAAACTCTACTTTCTCAAGTTTCAAAGGTCCCAGAGTTTTCTTAGAAGTTTTTTTTTTTTTTCCTTATCTTCTCTTCTCGTCTCTTCTCCTTCAATGCGGTTGCCACGTGTCCGTGCTTTGCACCTGAAAATGATCGTACTTTCTGTTTTGAATGATACATTTTATTTATTTTTCCTCTCTACTTCGACCATTTAAGACCGCATAAACTAACCATGTGCATTCATCTTCGTGATTGTTTCCTTGCTCTTCAATAGCTCTTCATTCTTTCATATTTCTGTTTCCTTCTCTTTTCCATCAAGATGTTATTTCCTTACTCCTTGAAGATTTGTACTGTATTAACCTCTTATCGAGTGAGTTGCCGTGCGGTTAAGATCGCGCAGCTGCGAGCTTGCAGTCGGGTGATAGTGGGATCGAACCCCACTGTCGACATCCCTTAAGATGGTTTTCCGTGGTTTCCCACTTTCACACCAAGCAAATGCTCGGGCTGTACCTTAATTAAAGCCGCCGCCGCCTCCTCCCAACTCCTATCCTATCCTCACCATGAGAGATATCTGCGTCGGTGCGCCGTAATGAAAATTGTGATATATTCAACCAATGGCCTTATTCCTTTCGCGCAGTGACAAGGAATGATATATATTATTCTGAAAGTTTGCATATCTTCTGTGACATCATCTCAACCTTCGTCATATGTTTCTTTATTCCCTTGACCCGCTGGTTTTTGTATTTTTTTCTCTTGTAAATATGGTTGAAAATTCTCCTATTACCCATCCTTACCGTGTGACCCAAGAACCTGCGTCACCTCTTTATTAATGTGTCTGACATCCTTCCGTTTTCTTCGTCTTTTTAAAGATCTTTATTCCTCCTTTGCCTAAACTCAACTTTCTCCATTTTCAAAGGTCATAGAGCTTTTTTAGAAGTTTTTTATCCTTCTTATCACTATTTCCTATTTCTCCTGTTTTCATGGAGATCATAAATTCTGTGGCGTAGAGACTCTCTACCTTGATAACCTTGTTATAGTGTTTGAATTTAGCTTAGTTTGAGAAATCCTTCTTATCGTATGTATCTTTTAGTTAGTTGGTACGTTCGTTCCAGTCTCCATTCCTGTATGTTATTCTGTTAGTTTTATGTAGCAGTGTTGAACTTAGGTAAGAGTTTGTGATTTTCTTACCCAGAAAATATTAGAAGAGTTGCCACGTTACAAGCTGTATGTAGACCTTTTATGTGATTTATCAATTAATTTAAATATTTCTCAGCCAACTTCTTATATGAGTACTGGTTTTCTAATTATCTCGGTTTGTGAGCCGGACTGAGTGGATCAAACGGTTAAGGCGCTGGCTTTCTGACTCCAATTTGGCAGGTTCGATCCTGGCTCACTGCGTCCATTTCAGTTCTCTTTAGCAGTAGCGGCGATTGGAAATTAGAAGTGGGGGGGACAAAAAAGTTCTCTGAGCGAATTTCTACAGAGAGGTAAAGGTTGACATTTTACCAACTTAAGTGCTGTAACAGTCGTTTTTTGTGATTGTGATTTAATGGGCTACTAGATACGAAAACTTTCACCAAAGGAACAATATTAAAAATAAATAGAAGTACAATGTGATTATACAGTTAAAAGTCATTTAGTGTTTGACTACATACTAAGAAACTAACAGACACTAAAGAGACTGCCAGACTGACGAATGTGCGCGGCAAGCGGTTGTACTTCACTGTCCACGACCTAGGCAAAAAATATACCCCTGCTATCCTTCTTTACAGCACATGCGAAGTCTCCACTACTTGCTGTGGCACTATACAAATCAGTCAGCCACGACGAACGACATCATGAGAGTATTTCCCCTAATAATTTTATTAATAATTACAGGAAATAAAGGAAAGAATCAGCTGATAAGACAACAGGGCTTGTGCAAATTGATTTTTTTAAATAATTCCACCGAGCTCGATAGCTGCAGTCGCTTAAGTGCGGCCAGTATCCAGTAATCGGGAGATAGTGAGTTCGAGTCCCACTGTCGGCAGCCTTGAAGATGGTTTTCCGTGGTTTCCCATTTTCACACCAGGCAAATGCCGGGGCTGTACCATAATTAAGGCCACGGCCGCTTCCTTCCAACTCCTAGGCCTTTCCTATCCCATCGTCGCCGTAAGACCTATCTGTGTCAGTGCGACATAAAGCAAATAGAAAAAAAAATCATTCCTATAATTTCTAGTTTCATCCGACTAAAATAGAATTAAAATGTTATGGTTTCTGAACAAAGTGGAGGGGGGCGATTACCCCCTCCCCCTGCTCTCTGGAGGTGGAAGTTCGTTTCGTTGAACAAGTACAATTTTTTAACATTTTTAAAAATATAAAATTAAATTGCTGCAAATTGAAGTAACTCACATACAGTGAATTTTTTAATTTAATCAAAGGAAAATTAGTTCCTGAGGGTTTTTTTCTTGCTAATTGTTTAACGTCGCACTAACACAACGAAGGTTTTCGACGAGGGAAGGATGGGAAAGAACTAGGATTGGGAAGGTAGCGGCCGTGGACTTAATGTACAGCCCATCCTTTTTCTGGTGTGAAAATGGGGAATAATAGAAAACCATCCTCAGGACTGCCGACAGTGGGATTCGAACCCACTATCTGCCGAATACAAGCTCACAGCTGCGCCATCCGAACCGCAGGGCCAGCTCACTCGGTGAGGTATATTGTCTTCTCGTAAATGACTGGCATGGGGAAGCAACCCCCTGGTACCTCACAATCGCCAACGTGCTAAGTTACACGTAAATGTATGTAGACCTTTTCTTTCTGATTTTTCAATTAATTTCAATATTTATCAGGCTGCTTCTTATATGAGTACTGGTTTTCTAATTATCTCGGTTTCTGAGCCGGGCTGAGTGGATCAGACAGTTGAGGCGCTGGCTTTCTGACTCCAATATGGCAGGTTCGATCCTGGCTCACTCCAGTGGTATCTGAAGGTGCTCAAATACGTTAGCGTTCTGTTTTAGATTTACTGGCAGTCAAAATATCTCCTGTGGGACTACATTCCGGCACGTCGTCGTCTCCGAAAACCGTAAAAAGTTAGTTAGTGGGACGTTCTTCATTCGTTAAGAGAATTAAATCAGTGAACTGGAGGAAAGGAAATATATGTGTACACCTAACGATATAGAACAGTTTTCTTTGCAACTTCATAAAAGAGGAAGCTTTTGAAGTAAAAAGGAAGAGGGTGACTGAAATGTTCGTACCTCAAAAGAATGATGACGCAAATGAACTGCAGCTGCTATGAAGAGATCAAAATGCTGGAAATGGATGAGAACATGGGTTGGAACAAGGCATAGACATATCAAATAGTGATGATGTTTTATTATTCCGAGGGAAAATGTTCGTATTTTTCCCTCAAGAATTACGTCAACCAAGAAACCTCAACCTCAATGATTTTAATGTTTTTTAGATATTTTAAAATGTTTATAATTTTTTTGAATGATGTTCCAAAATATTTACTGACCATTTCCGAAATGTTCCCTTTTCTTGTATGTTATATTAAAGTGATTTTAAATCGTAGCCTGGGAGTAAATCTGAAAAGTTGAAGTGCTCGCCCATTGTCCAAAGAACCAAATATCGAGAAGTAGAAGATTCACTACCGATTGAGTTGGCTACACGGTACAGGTAGTGTAGCCGTAAGTTTGCATCCTTGAGAAGGTGGGTTCGAGCCTTACAATCGGCAGCTCTCCATAAAGCTTCCATGGTTTCTTATTTTCACGCTAAATACATGCCGTATAATTACCTTAATTAATGCCAAGAACACTAACTTCCCCGTCCTTGTCCCAAGCTGATAGGTCCGATCCTGTCTCAGTTCAGTGGTATTTGAATATGTTTCAGTACGCCAGCCTCGTGTCGGTAGATTATCAGCAGATAAAATAATTGCATGACCAATATTTCGGAACTATGAGTTCAGTAACTGTAAAGTAGTTCGTGGGACGTAAATCCAATTAGGAGTCAAATTAGTGATGATCAGGAAATGGGAACCTATATTTTGTGATCAGCAGTCTATGGCTGTAGCTACAAGTCGAGGGAGGTTACTATCAGGAACTACTTAGCGCAATATATTCGTAAAGAAGTCTTTTAGTATAGACCGGTAATACTTGTTTGTGTATTTAAGATCGTTCACTATTTACACGAGAGTACCGTGTTGGTAGAAGCCAATAAAGGTGAATCCACGATGTAGAAGATGTAGAACCCTGTTGAAGATGCATTTCTTACTCAAGATACTCGACTGTACAGGAAGAGTGCCAATGGGAAGTATTAGAGGGAATATTTTAGTTCTGCTCTAGTTCATTAGAACACGTGTTACGTCTACTCAAAAACAAAATAAAAATAAAATAATGTAATTAAAATCGCCCGAGGCCAGGAAGTAATTTTGTTAACGAACTCAGTCTGTTCTTTTTGGATCTATATATCCTGAATACTTGATCACTCAGAAGGCCAAACTGTTCAATCTCTACCTAATATAAAACGAAGTCTCCGTGTCTGTGCGGGCTAATGTCAAGAACCAAGGAACATATTTTTCTGTGGGTTCACCATTGTATAGAGCATTTATCGAGGGAGGCGTTAACGGATATGAAACATCGATATACGACAGCAGGAAACCGAGCAGTGGTGATATTAGTGAAGTAAAACAGAAAACGGCATCGAACAAGTTCTTGGCTTTCGCTGACTATACCGTGAACGATAAGTTAGGCCTTCGGTGTATACAGAGGAACTGCTCTATAGATCGGTAGCTCACAATAAGAGCCATCATGTTATAGTTTACCGTAAAAACAAATCAACCTTAAAATTTAAAAATATATTTTGAGATTAATCAAATAATTCCCGTTAAAGTAAATTGTTAATGTACTTCAATATTATTCTCCTCCTTTGCCCATTCACAGTTTATAGAGATTGAAACGTGATCTGGACGTGGCCCAGTTTCGCGACTGTGTGCTCTTCCTGAGCACATGGAGGGTTGTATTCACTATTGTGAGTTTCCGTGGTGGTTGACAGTATGGTATATGGAATCTAGATGAAGAGATGTGTATTAAGATGAACACAAACATCCAGTCCTCGAACCAGAGGAAGTAATCGTACGAGTTTAAAATCCTCGTCCCATCCAGGAAGCGAACCTAGGTGCTTCTGAACCGAAGGCCGGAACGTTGACCATTGAGCCAAGGATCCGGGTTGTTTATTTACTTCAATACTTAAAACAGTGGGATGTAGGCCACAGTGTTTTGAGGGTTTCATAGACTTTCTTACTAGAAAGAAAAGTCCGGCTCTATGGCTAAATGGTTAGCGTGCTGGCCTTTGGGCACAGGGGTCCCGGGTTTGATTCCTGGCGGGGTCGGGAATTTTAACCATAATTGGTTAATTTCGCTGGCACGGGGGCTGGGTGTAAGTGTCGTCTTCATCATCATTTCATCCTCATCACGACGCGCAGGTCGCCTACGGGAGTCAAATCAAAAATCTGCATCTGGCGAGCCGAACTTGTCCTCGGACACTCCCGTCACTAAAAGCCATACGTCAATTACTCAATAAAACGTGGTACACTTCGAATGTGGGTAATAATTCGGTGTAATGTAGTATGGGCCTGTAAAAAAAAAAAAGGTGACATAGTATTAGAGTTCGGGAGTATTATTACGAGTAAAAGTAAGACCAATAAATGAATTGTCCAATGTGCTGGAATTGTTGCTCGGCACAAATTAAAGTTGGAGAAAATCGAACGACAGCTAACTTTCACACCGGGGGAGTTGGCCGTGCGGTTAGGACCGCGCAGCTGTGAGCTCGCATCCGGGAGATAGTGGGTTCGAATCCCACTTGTCGGCAGCCCTGAAGATGGTCTTCCGTGGTTTCCCATTTTCACACCAGGCAAATGCTAGGGCTGTTCCTTAATTAAGGCCACGGCCGCTTCCTTCCCATTCCTAGGCCTTTCCTGTCCCATCGTCGCCATAAGACCTATCTGTGTCTGTGCGACGTAAAGCAAATAGCTAAGCTTCAACTGCGCGAGTCAACACAGCGCCATCTTATAACAAGAGTATGCGTGTGACGTCACATATTTTGCACAAATTTTGCCTTACTTTCAACCGATATTTCATTGAAATTACATTTCAGATTTTCAGGCTTTTTTTGGGAACAGGTAGCCTCCTCGTTTTTCTGTCAGTTCAGATATTAAACATAACCGTAAATTAAATAATCGCGGCGATATGCGCATTCTATCCGAACACTGAAACTCTCTTAAATGTTTTCTTTCCATGCACCCGTTTTCGAGGAGCGTCAGTCTACGTTAAAATACCCTTTACAGTATATAATTTACATGAATGGTTGAGCGGTTTTCGTCCTTTTGATGAAAATACAGGGATGGTTTAAATATTGAATAGGAAGAAAGGAGCACAGCTAATCAACATGTGGCCGCCAGGACCTTAGAAGAGCGTCACACCGAGCTACGTGGAACTACTTCTTCTCCTCTTCCATGCGTTTGAATCAATTTATTGAGGTCGGCACTTGATGTCGAGTTGGCGCATTTTTACGGCGAGTTGCCTTCCCTAGTGCCAATCCTATGTTGAGGGATGTATTCACTACTGTGTGTTTCTGTGATGGCTGGTAGTCTGATGTGTTGTGTATATATATGAAGAGAAGTGCATTAAAACGAACACAAACACTGTCTCCGAGCCAGAAGAATTAACCATGCGCAGTTAAAATCCTCAACCAAACCGGAAACCGAACCCCGAGCTCCCTAAAGTGAAGGCCAGTACCCTGACCACTCAGTAAAGAAGCCAGACTAAGCCACGCAAATGCATCAGGAAGAAAATAACTGATTACATTTTTACTTCACGCCGCAATGACACAGGTAGGTCTTATGGTGACGATGCGATAGGAAAGGCCTTGGAGTGGGAAATAAGCAATCGTAGCCTTAATTAAGATACAGCCTCGGCATTTGCCTGGTGTGAAAATTGGAAACCACGGAAAAACATCTTCACGGATGCCGACAGTGGGGTTCGAACCCACTATCTCCCGAATACAAGTTGATAAAAACCTTGCAACAATTTTGTCTTTAAAAATACATGATGAATATTATAGGTTTCATGTATTATTATTATTATTATTATTATTATTATTATTATTATTATTATTATTATTTTATCTGGCTGAGTGGATCACATGGTACAGTGGTAGCATTCTGATCCCAAGTGGGTGAATGCAGTTTCGACTCAGTCCAGTGGTATTTGAGGGTGTTCAAATACGACAGCTTCGTGTCAACAGATTTCCTAGCACGTAATAGAACACCTGAGGACAAACTTCCAGCAGTTCATCGTCTCCCAAAACCTGAAGAGTAGTTAGTGAGACGTAAGACACGAACAAAAAAGTCTTATTATTATTATTATCATTATTATTATTATTATTATCATTATTATTATTATTATTATTATTATTATTATTATTATTATTATTATTATTATTATTATTATTATTATTATTATTTTATCCAACTCTGCAAAAGATGAGGAGAAATTGCTAAATGGTATGGATAGAGTCTTAGGGAAGGAATACAAGATGGAAATAAATAAGCCCAAATCAAATGTAATGGAGTGCAGTCGAACGAAGTCAGGTCATGCAGGAAATATTAGATTGGGAAATGAAGTAGATGAATATTGTTACTTGGGTAGTAAAACAACTAACGATGGCGGAAGTAAGGACATAAAATGCAGACTCTCAGAAGCAAAGAAGGTCGATTTTTCCCTCTGAATCAGCGAGGGATCCCACCTCTACCTCCTCACGGGCAGTATCCTATAGCTTCAGACTCTGGGTCGGAAATTACAACTGGGGAGGGTGACCAGTACCTCGCCCAGGCGGCCTCACCTGCTGTGCTGAACGGGGACCTTGTGGGGGGGATGGGAAGTTTGGAAGGGATAGACAAGGAAGAGGGAAGGAGGCCTCTACTCAGTTGACCTCCCGAGGCTGAGTGGACCCCGTTCCAGCCTTCGTACCACTTTTCAAATTTTCGTGGCAGAGCCGGGAATCGAACCCGGACCTCCGGGGGTGGCAGCTAATCACGCTAACCACTACACCACAGAAGCGGACTGACACATCCTGTTAAGCAAAATAGTAGGTCTACACTTGAAATGAAGGTATTGTTATCAGAAAGATCATTTGATTTTCATTGTGTCACACCATCAAAGTCACAACAGATTTGCAGAGTATCAGTCATTTCAACTTACGTAAGTTAAATATAAATAACTGGGTTAATTGTGATTATAGACATTAGCTACTGATACATTGATGTGAAAAGACAGTGGGTGGAGCATATGTCATTTTCTTGATTAAATATTCTTACTGTCCGGCCCCGCGGTGTAGGGGACAACGCGTCCGCCCGTCAGTCGGTGGCCCTGAGTTCGATTCCCGGCCGGGTCAGGGGCTTTTAATTGTAATTATTAATGTCTCTGGCCCGGGGACTGGGTGTTTATGACGTCCTTAATCTTCCTTTCCTCACACACAACATTCCACACTACCGCCATTCCAATTACACGCAGGTTCATACAATATGGCGCCAGATCCACATGGGTCGACGCCCCGAACAAATAGCATTTTTATAAAAAAACTAGAAAATATAACTCCGTTGAAGAGTAGAGCAGTTCGGTACGTAGTTTATAGATATAGCATATAATAATTTTATCGTAATAGTTCTATTAGTCTGCACGTTTTTTTGTTTTTCTTTCGAGAGTCAATATTAATATTCATTTCAGGAGTCGGACATATGGAGGGACTGAGTATAACTACTGTGGTGACCTCTTTGGGCCGGGTGCCATGTTTCCTCGATAGCATGCCCGAGAAATTCCATTTCTTACATTAATATTTCTAACACACTTTCCAGGCCATTCTTTTTTCTGTTCAACTTCTAAATTACTCACAAATACTTGTATTAAATTTTTATTCATCATATTTTCGGACAGGTTATTCTTTATTTGTGCTTTTAGTGCACGTTTTTCAATTATACTATAATCATTTTTGTAAACTGCATATATCGAAAATTAAGATTAAAATAATCAATACCATCTCCCGGCTCTAAGATTTCCGAAATTATGGGAGGTGTGTATTATCTTATCTTAAATCTCTCGTTAACACTATGGTTGTGTGCTTTTCAACAACGCATCAGTGTAAATACATTTAGCCTTCTTTATTTGCTTGAATATTAAAAAATACTGCAGTTAAGAACAGTGATGATGAATTTTATTTAGCGAATATCATAGGGATATACAAAATTATCCACACATAGATTTTATTACCATCCATTGATACCAACATTTTACAATTGAAACTCTTCACATCAACTGAACATGCGTCATTTTGTCGATTCACCGCACGTTTCTTCTTTCTTGTCAGATAGTTGGTAGAACTTCTCCACCATGCCTCCTTGACCTAACGCAGGAAGCTTTCGTAGAGGTGATGGCTCCTCCCCGCCATCACCCGTGGCGACCATCCAGTAAGTCGATGCGCTTTGTCGCCCCCGGAATCCTTTCGGACGCGCACCTCATCCCACGTATTTGTTAATATCTCCGAAGTTTCAGTCGATTCCGACACTCGGGACTGAATCCCCAAACAGAGAAAACCTCTGTTCTGAGGAGCAGTACCTCGTGTCGAGTTCGACTGTCACCCCGACGATATTAACAAGTACAGTGGGGTAGTACCAACTGCGATCGCAGCAGGCTTCCCCGTAGTGATGGCCCCTCCCCGCCATCACCCGTGGCAACCATCCAGAGAGTCAGCACGCTTGATCGCCCCCGGAATCCTTACGGACGCGTGCTGGGTGAACGGGGAATAGCGACAACTTTTCTTATCCTTCTTATACGAACTGAATGCGGACTGCACAGTAAGCGACCTGTTCAACAATAGTATGTTTCTGTCGTGTCTTATTGTTGACTGCGCACCGAATGTGTTGCGATTATGGAGCAGAATGAAGGCTTCTCCCAATTCCATTATTTCCTACCAGAACTTAAAATTATAGGTATATAATACTAAGGAATAGGGTCGTAAGAAAATAGAACTCAGTTTCTCTCGTATATTATATTGTTTCCTTCCGGAAGATTGTTGAATTGGGCTGTGAAACTTCTGCCCTCGCATTCCGTTCTGGACACTTTTTCCTTTAAGGATATCAAATACTGTAGTAATGTTTCTACCTCAGTCCTGGAGATGGTGCATCGCGCTCAATGATCAGTGATTACTATGTGTCGCATGTATGAGAAGCTGCCACTAACGTTTCTGTGACAATAATGAGATTATACGTTTCCTTAGAAACAAATCCGACATGTCAAGCTTCCAAAAACTGAACCGTAATCATTTCGAGTTATTCAGAGAACTTCCTTCGTGATACACAGGCCGCATCGAGGCTTTCATTCACCCAAGAGTCCACACGCATGTCCCATAAATTCTAAATACTACCTTACATTGCTATATAAAATCTTCCCCCACGAGCTACATCCCACATTAATATAACAGTTAACCTTTTCTAACTCTCCATCACATACTTTCACAATTTCTGTGAAGCTTATACAAGAACATGAAAGCCCCAGGGCTCTTAACTTGGAAGCGTGGGTTGGCGACCAGGGGGCCTTTTGATATATTACACAACTCTAAATCACACAATAAATCTAGTTCTTTTTCTAAATCTGGAGTATACAGATTCAAATGTAACAACTGCAGCTCCTCGTACATCAGTCAAACTGGACGCAACTTTAATATCAGATACTCCGTACATATCAACGCCATTAAATACAACAGATTCTCTGTTACAGGACAACACATACGAGACTCCAAACATAATTTCACCAATATTGAAAAAGACATAAAAATACTTAAAATCATTAACAAACGCCCCCTTCTAAACACTACTGAAAATCGTTTTATTCACCTTGCCCAGTACTTCAACCCTAATTTCAATTTAAACGAAATATCTGAAAACAAATTCCGGAGTATCACTATTGGTGCGGCTCTGCAATTTAATAAAATTACATAAAATTACTCATAATAATACAACTACTTTACCTATTTCGTTCAAACCACTTCATAATCCCTTTCAGATGAAATAAGAACAAATTGTGAAAATTTCAGCGAAATCGGTCCAGTAGTTTTTGAGTCTATTAACGTCAAATATACCAACATCCAATTTTATATATATAGATTAAAAGAAAACTATTCTCAGTTCTTCCTTATAGTTTGATTTTGCTTCAGCACAAAATATACTCTATGTTTGTTTACCATAGTGATGTTGTAACCCTATATATGGGCGAAGTGAATATAATGTTCTCTCTCCATGTAATAATCATGTCTATCATTATTAACAACAAAGGATGCACAAAATTCTCTAATATAGAAGTTGACTTTTCTTCCAGCATATTCTTCCTTTGAAATGTATCGATATTTAACTCATTCAACACCATCCGGTCCACCAATTCCCCTACATAAATTACCAAGCTGTTTGACCAGAAAATGAATACTTTTGATCCCTTTTTCCTATTTTGAAACTGAGAATTGGCCCCGACTTTGAAGAGGCAAGGCATTTTCTGTCTTCCCAAAAATGATCTTATGGGGTGAGGGGCAGAGTGCCATTTTCCCCCTTGAAAAATTCTCCTCTTAGATGTTAACTCCCCAAAACGTCGATTTTGATAGTCTTCGAAGGCTGCTAAGGCGTTATAATTGGAGAATATAGTAGATAGTTTTATATCAAAAAATGAGATTAGGAAGCGAGCATTCCTTCAGAGAACTGCATTTCTCAATGAAGGCTGTTCATATGGTACATCTGATGGTGGATCATTTCACATTTCATATACAGTAATAAAACATTTAGTAATAAAAAGCATTTATGAAGCAAGTTCTAATCTTTTTACTTGTGCTTATATATATAGCTTCGTACAAAAATCTCCATCAAAATATTTTTGAATCAAATTCTATTTTTTTGTTTACTTGTGAGTATTATTGAAAAATACGTACATACTACTCGTTCAAAATGTATTTGAGAAACAATCTATATTCTTATTCTGTTTTTGTGTTTGTTTGTGAATATTATTTTGATAGAGGAATGTTTACATGAATAGTTGTTCCTCATTTCACATACCTGTGTTCATATTTATCATCCCTCCCCCAATAATTATCCTAATTCTGTGCATCTTCCTTGAAGGTTTGTTATACACATGAACATTTCTTAAATTTCTGAAAACAACGTTTCAGAAATTACCAGTTTCATTTTAGTTTCTGAACCTCTTCAGAAAAAACAAGTGTATATTATTTATATTTTCTTAGATTCCATTAACTCACATTACTTACCACGGATGCCGCCGCAGCTTGTTTATATTCCTTATGTCTTGTGCTGAGAGAGTATTCAAAACCCATGCAGTGGGATTGAACCTGGTTGGTTATGAAACAGCTACAATATTCTCTTAATTTTATGATGAAAACTAATTACATGATTAGATTGAATTCTAAAGATTAATACATAAAAATTATAAAGTTACTTAGTCCATTTAAAAATATGATTCGGTAGTAGGCCTGCGTTATTTCATAAAATGGGAAGGCTTACCTTAAAATTATCGCCAGATGTAGCCAAGGAAATGTTACCAGAAAAGGATCGATGCTCCATCGTTAAAGATCCTTGGTTCTTGCATCATTTGAGCTCTCATCTATGTTACAGCTCTGCGAAATCGACCAGACTACAATCTACTACACAGTTGGTGTCTTTTGGAGCTAGATATGGAGGCTCAGCGTAAAATTGTATAAGATTTGTTAACAAATTAAGAGACGTGTTAATTTAAACACGAGAGGATTTTGTATGTTTTTGAATCGCTCGCCTATAATATTAAAATTAGCATGTAGCGATCACATTTTTGTGTTTTGCTGGTATGGAGACACTGAAATATATTTTACTCATAGTTATCTGCTACCTTTTATGTGATTTTTTGGCATTAATCAAATAACTGTACTTTTTGTTGTAAGTGATTCTTATACCATAATAAAATACTATTTACTTGCCGTTGATACAAATAATTACTTATGAGGATGAGATAGGCGAGTGACTTTGTTACTGGTTTCTTACCAAAGTGGGCATGGTTAGAATCCCGGCAATTCCATGAGACATTTTCAGAATGGAAAGTCACGTCACCCTGGTTTGGAGTCTACGTAAAACTGGAGATCCCGTAGCTATGATCACGATGTCAGCCATCACGTTAAAAGATATTCTTCCTTAAAACCTTGAAATTGGATGCAAGATTATTAATACACAATGTGAATTGTATCTTACAGCACACAAGTTTGCTTACTCCATAAGCGGCAAGTGCGTATAATGAATGTCTGAAGAACATCATCACATTATATTAATGTAATTTCTACCTGTGCCTTATTATGATTACAGAGTGTAAAACTACATTCAAACACAGGTTCTAACAACATTACACAGAAATAAATGTTTTAGTCCAATTACAGTCAAACCTGTACATTTACGTAATTCCAATGTATTCCATAGCTAGTAAAATTAATTCACATTCTTTGAATAGGTAACAAATCAACAAATTAATTTAAAATACCACCTAATCGATACTTTATTTCTTGCCTTTGGCAGAATTATATAGACATTTAAAAACACAGGACATGTTTCGACCACTTAGTGGTCATCTTTAGCTGTATCTAAATAGCTTAGATGAAAACATTTGGACAGTAAGCACATTAAAACCGTAATATATGTTCCCATGGGATCCTAAAAACTATTGCTGTAGGTGCTAGAAATGAAAGGAAGGGTGGGGGTAAGGTAATGTGTGAAAAAGATACTTAAAATTACAATTCACGTCTACAATTATGTTATAAGGCTTATTTTATATTAAACATATTTTTAAATATCTTAAAGCGTCTATGGTGAGGCACTTTTGTAAAAACAAAAGGTGGCTTGAGTAAAAAGTCAATGTGTATAACAGTCTTCAGGTATTTGTGAGAAATATACTTAAATTATAATTCGCGTCTACAATGATGTTATGAAACTTATTTTCTAATGAACATATTTAAAAATATTTTAAAGCGTCTATGGTGAGACACTTTTTGTAAAAACACTAGGTAATTTCTACCTGTGCCTTATTATGATTACAGAGTGTGTATAACAGTCTTCAGGTATTTATTGATTGTATGTTGTGTTGAGTATCTTTCTTAAATGCTGCTCTTTAGATTATGGTAAAAGGTTGTGTTGAACTGTTTGACTTGCAGTAGTCCTATGGCAACTTCTCTGTTATATTGCGTAAAAATGGCGGTCTTCTGATTAGGGCAGCTTGCCTCACGATCTTTTCCGAAATGGTGTCTATTCCCCACTGCCTTGGGGATGTGTCTGTGTGCAGGACCTAGTGTAACAGCAATGTGTATGCATGTGTACCTATGCCTCACGCATTACCTAATGGATATTATTAACATTTTCGCCAACGCTTTAAGACAATAGAACTAAGCAACTGAACAAAACGATTAGTGAAATCTTTGTTACTACCCGAATTGGACGCATATTATATACGTTTCTCTGTATGTAAAAGAAATCATACCGAGCTCGATAGCTGCAGTGCGGCCAGTATCCAGTAATCGGGAGATAGTGGGTTCGAACACCACTGTCGGCAGTCCTGAAGATGGTTTTCCATGGTTTCCCATTTTAACACCAGGAAAATGCTGGGGCTGTATCTTAATTAAGGCCACAGCCGCTTCCTTCCAATTCCTAGGCCTTTCCTGTCGCCATAAGACCTATCTGTGTCGATGCGACGTAAAGCAAATAGAAAAAAATATTTTGTATATTAAGTCAATAATTAATTAACAACAATAATAATAATAAAGTCGTACTTTCTTCACTAATATATCATGTTTGTGTAGTATGTGATCATAATTTAAAAAACTTCTGTAGTAATAAATCCTAAGTTTCGTAAAAACATGATCTGCCACTCAGTAGGTTTTACTTTTTAGCCAGCGGGATCCATTAAAGCTCGCACAACCTTGCATACCAAACTGAACTGGTCACAGAGGACTAATTATATGTACAGCGTCCAGCAGTGTCTGACCTGGCCTCAGACGTGAGTTCGTCTTCTACCCGAGCATTCAAGTCGCGGTCGACCTCAAGCTCGTTGATCAGGACGTACGTTATCCATGCCCTTGTAAATGAGAACATAAATAAGTAATCTGTCTTGTTAGTCTTACCATTAATTTTAATATTAATTAGAACAAGATGTTCTTGGCAGATGACGTCGTCGGACTAGAAAAATAAGCAGTAAACCACTCAGACATGAAGTTAATCGACGGCGTTATCACTGTGGCTCTATACAAGCTTGTGTAGTGTGAATGTCTGCAATAAAATGAAACGTCACTGCGAAAGAAAAAACAGAAGGGTCAGGCACAACTTCATATACGCGGTGACATTCAGTAACACAACGTGAAAATAGTGTTGCATATATTTAGAATAGGCACATTGCCAGAATTTGGTGGTGATTATTTCTATAAGGGGAGGTACAAATAGGCCATTCCTCATTGTCAGAGGTAGTGAAAGCTTCTTATTTGCTGATTTGCATTCCCCCTTCACTTATTGGAAGTTTCCCTGATAGTGACCTTTATGTGAACTTTTCTCTTTGTTAAACTTAAATTGGATTCCGTATTTCATACCTATCAATGAGAACGAGCATTAAGGAGCAGCGTTTGAGTTCTTAGGCAGGACTTGCAATGTCTCACAAGAAAAAGAAAAATAATTGTTGAAACAGTTTTTCAAGTACTTCTTACGTTTAATTGCTTATATGGGAAACGAATGGATATTTTCTCCCCTTGTTCGAAATAATTTTTAGGCTTACGAGCGATGTGGCTGCGCCGTATGGACCTTGCAGACGTAAGCTTGCATTCCGGAGATTGTAGGTTTGAAACCCGCCATCGGCAGCCCTGGAAAGAGGTTATATGTGGTTTCACTTTTTCAAACCAGGCAATTTGTTTGGCTGTACACAGAAGTCAATTCGACCAACGGCTATGATGTTCTTTCTCACCCTGTTACACGAGGCGCTTTCATCAACAGTTCGCCTGCAGATTGCACTCTCGTGCATACGCACTATTCATACTTGTGTGTGTTACTGAAGACTGACAGTTGCTCCAGCACCATCAGATGCCATCCTGGATGCGCAATTGCCGCCTTAGCAGCATACAGTTGTAGTAAAACATCCGTAGGGGAATGGACTCTACAATCTGACTTTCTTCTCTTCGTGATCACCCCCCGAATCACCTCATTACTTTTTGCCACAGAGAAGAGACTCACTCTGTATTTCTATTATGGACATTGAAAAAGTGAACATTTCAGTAGGCTTATTCCTAAGGGATAATACACAATACACATATAGTGATTTGTAAACTTATTTTGTATCAGATTCAATTATTTGTACTGTATAACATGGAGGACCGTATCCCGTATACCTTTGTGAACTAGCTGTTATTACTTTCTTTTTTCAATTTGCTTTACGTCGCATCGCCACAGATAGGTGTTATGACGACGATGGGATGGGAATAGGCTAGGAGTGCGGAGGAAGCGGCTGTTGCCTTAATTAAGTTACTGCCCCAACATTTACCTGGTGTGAAAACGGGAAACCAAGGAAAACCGATAGTGGGGTTCAAACCCACTATCTCCCGAATGCATATTCATAGCTACGTGATCCAAACTGCGCAGCCACATGCTCGGTGTGAAATAATTGACACTGCTGTCTCGGCCTGAAGACCTTTACATTTATGGAAAGCACCTAAAATATGCCTGTAAAAGAACGGTAAACTAGTAGCTTATCTTTGATTTGTCTAAACGGGTATACTCTAGTTAAATAGACTTTATCCTCTAGATACCCTGCTTTAAAAGAACATTTCTTTTACAAGTCACTTTCCGTCGCACCAACATAGATAGATAGATAGATAGATAGATAGATCTTATGGCGACGATGGGGTAGGTAAGGGCTATGAGCGGGAAGGAAGCAGATGTGACATTAATTTAAAAAATAAGAAACCGATAAAAAGTAAACTCGTATCCTCGAGTTTGTACAGCTTCAAGAACATTTTAACCACATAACTGGCCTGTCTTAATTTTTAAATCTCTGACGGTACGGGGAATCGAATCCAGACCTCCAAGAATTGCAGCTAATAACTCTAACCGTTACGCTCCGAATGTGGAGCAGAATATGACAATCACAGGGTACTTCTGTGTAAGATACGTTATCGTCGGCTAATCATTCCATCTCACGAACCACAGCAGGCTCGGATCATGGTAGCTTCTTTCATTCTCTCCTACAGGAGACTTCATGAGCTTCACGGAAATGAGCGGCTTTGACTTTGCTTTAATGATTTATGTAAAAGGCTTGAGTAACTTTCGATAACCGGCTCCGTGTATTTGCTAGTGCAAAAACTGTCATATGATCTATGTCAGTGTGGAGTATGCTGTTGCATGAGTTACTATTAATGCGCCATTGATTTGCATAGCTGCCTTGGGTACAATCCCACCAGGTGCCTGAACTGAGTGAGAACCTCGATATGCACTGCCACCGCACTTCATTTCTTTCTGCCTTGGGATATCGAAGTACAGTAAGTCGTGTATTCCTAATATGAGATAGGATTAGAAAGGAAAATGCTTTTCTCTATGCCCTACAGACTACTGTATATAGCTTGCGTGAAATTAAATAGGAGAAAGAATTCGGACGGTAGAGAGCAAAATTGAACCTATATCCCTGCTCATATGATACTGAATGCATACTATTTCAACCTTCATACCGGCATTTCAATCGTCCATTAAGAAACAGAAATAAAAATCGGGCCAATTTGAATTAAAACTAGTATGGTTTAATTGCCTAATGTGAACATCGAATGTCCTGATGGTAGAGCTATTTTATTTTTTGCTTTATTTCCAGGTTTGGCTTAAACTCTGGGCTACAGAGGAGAGTGGATTTGAAACTCTATCGTGAATGTAAGTAATGGTGTTTTTTATGCATGCTCCTGTACCATCATAAGGTTGTGCGTAGCAATAGTAATATATTAAAGTATGATATATTCTTACTGAGAATATTTTATGGTCCTCTACTGTGGTGCAGTGGTTAGTGTGATTAGCTGTCACCCCCGGAGGCCCGGGTTCGATTCCCGGCTCTGCCACGAAATTTGAAAAGTGATACGAGGGCTGGAAAGGGGTCCACTCAGCCTCGGGAGGTCACCTGAGTAGAGGTGGGTTCGATTCCCACCTCAGCCATCCTGGAAGTAGTTTTCCGTGGTTTCCCACTTCTCCAGGCAAATGCCGGGATGGTACCTAACTTAAGGCCACGGCCGCTTCTTTCCCTCGTCTTTGTCTATCCCTTCCAATATTCCCATCCCCCACCTGGGCGCCTGTTCAGCATAGCAGGTGAGGCAGCCTGGGCGAGGTACTGGTCATCCTCCCCAGTTGTATCTCCCGACCCAGAACATCAAGCTCGAGGACACTACCCTTGAGGCCGTAGAGGTGGAATCCCTTGCTGAGTCCGAGGAACAAACCGACTCTGTAGGGTAAAACAGATAAAGAAGAAGAAGATAATATTTTATTATGGACTGAACAGGAGAACTTAGCATGTAAAAGCAGATACGTTAAAATTGAAACCTTTCTCTGAAATGAATGTATGAAGCTTTGCATACAGAAAACTTCAGAAACCATTCTACGATTTTATATTATAACTAAACTATTTTATTCGCAAAATATTTTACTTTGGTGGAATTTTTAAGTAGCTTAGGTATATTATTAGCCGGCCCCGCGGTGTAGGGGTAGCGTGCTTGCCTCTTACCAGGAGGCCCCGGGTTCGATTCCAGGCCAGGTCAAGAATTTTTACCTGGATCTGAGGGCTGGTTCGAGGTCCATTGTACATGATTACAATTGAGCAGCTATCTGACGGTGAGATGGTAGCCGGTCAAGAAAGCCAAGAATAACGGCCGAGAGGATTCTTTCTGCTGACCACACGACACCTCATAATCTGCAGGCCTTCGGGCTGAGCAGCGGTCGGTTGGTAGGCCAAGGCCTTTCGGGGCTGTTGCGCCATGGGGGGGGGGGTTAAGTATGTTATTGCAATGTATTCGTTGTGCAATAGTACTATCTTTACCAAGCATATTTTATACCTCTAGTCTCATTCTGCAGTAACCTATTACAAAATACTGAGATACCCTGCACATGTTATGAGCATGTACATGGTAACCAGAGCATAAAATATTTGTCTTCCGCCTCTCAGTAGTCCAGGAAATCATTTAACATTGACTGAATGAGCTGCGTAATAATTCAGACGATAATTATATCGCTTTCACTGAGCTTCTGTGCGAAGTAGCCTATGTAGAGGTTCTCCTATGTTATGTCACAGTATGCTTGAGTAATTTAAAATTAAATTTATTTATGTAGGTAAGATTAAAACTGGCCAATTTACACATAGATTTCGGGTTTGGGGACATTGCTGCAGTCAGTCCTTCTCTGCAAGTAAAATGAAATGGCGTATGGCTTTTAGTGCCGGGAGTGTCCGAGGACATGTTCGGATCGCCAGGTGCAAGTCTTTTGATTTGATTCCCGTAGGCGACCTGCGCGTCGTGATGAGAATGAAATGATGATGAAGACACATACACCCAGCCCCTGTGCCAGTGAAATTAACCAATGGTGGTTAAAATTTCCGACCCTGCCGGGAATCGAACCCGGGACCCCTGTGACCAAAGGCCACCACGCTAACTATTTAGTCATGGAGCCGGACTTCACTCCATGTAATGGGACCTATATATTTTCTTCCTCAAACATTCACTCTTAGCGAAGTCCGAAATAGTGCGATTCGTGTTATTTTTAATAACGAATAATATCATAATTATGAATCAGGATTTGTTAAGTGTGTAAAATAGCCGGATAATTCAGCAAACAAACCAAGCGCGCTAGTGCTGGTGTATTCAGTGAAAATGCCATTGATATGTCTCGTGACAACAAAAACATTGACACCATGATCCTCTGTTTCCCAGGTTTGGTAGGATTCATACTTTCGATAAACAAGGACAGAAATATATTCAATGAATTTATTTCATGAAGTATGCTGATTATCTACAAAGTCATATGTGATACTGAAGTAACTTTGAAAGTAGGCCTTCGAGTGGAGGTCATCAACTAGCATGATCCCCATTTCGATATTTATTTTACTGCATAAATTGTGAAGCAGTAATTAGATTGGCAGTGCCTATTTGTTATTTCCGTTCTCGTCCAGAACTTGTTCAAGCCTGTGCACGAAGTTATTGTTGAATTGTCTCAGTTTCAAACATTTTAGTTGTGGAGTGTTCTTTCATGGTTTCTTCTTCTTCTTCGTGATTTAAAAAGCTGGAAGTCATTTTATAGATAGCCTGTAAATTCCAGGATATTACATTGTTTCCTGTAGTCTTTATGTATTACATCTAATATCAGTTTTCACTACTCCACGCGGAAGTTGGGGATGCTAAGGATATTGATTAATGTCAAGGGTGCAAATAAATAATAAATTCGAAGTATGAAAATATTATATGTGGCGAAAATTGTCTCAAAAGACACCATAGAGCGTTTGGGAATTAAAAGTAATTCAAGAGACTTCTTGAGTACAAAACAAACAAATGGTACTGTGGTAGGTGTGATCATACGGAAGACGATGAAAACACGACGCCATCTTGTCGTAACCATATGGTACATTTGAAATTGTCCAAATTATTGGTAATAGAGGCTGAAAAGGCTGGGATTAAGAAATCCATGACCTGTGCGATGACGTAAATTGTCAGTTACGCCAAATCAAGGACGATTTAAAGCGGCCGATGCCATTAATAATGACATTGGAGACAAAGTTAAGCTCTGGAGAAGAATAAGAGAACAGCAGAGGAAGAGCTATCCAAACTAATGCCAGAAAACAAAGACCTACGATATTATATGCGAAGAAATAACCTGGACTTTCTTGGATTGCCCGAGCTCAGTAAGGAAAATGCCGTCACAATTTTTAAGGCACTCGGCACAACGATTAGTGTCGAAGTGATGGTTGCCATAGACTGCACCAGAGAAATCCTGAATTCCCACCTCCACTGTTGGTAAATTTTGCAGTCGGCTAAAGAAAATATCTAAGGAGATTACTTCCAGAGATGTAGGCATACATACAGCTACCAGAACTGTGTACATAAATGAACACTTGACCCAAGAAAACAAGTACCTACATAAATTGGCCAGATCTCTGAGGAAGTATGGTTACAAGTGTATGTGGACTAAGGAGTGCAGGGTTGTTGTAGGGAAGTCCGATAATTACCTTTCCAGACGGAAAAGCAGCTTGGAAGATACCAAGCGACTTCAGAGTGATGGTAAAACCCAGAAATCATTTCAGATCTGCGTCACTCGAGAATCAAGGTAAAACTCAATCCAGTTTCTCCTTGGGGTGTTATGAATTGAAATATGAGGCCTTAAAATATTTGACCTAATAAAATCTGAGTAACTTCACATGGACTCATCAGTGAACACTAACAATATTTCATTAGGATATTACAGCGAGGTGAGGGGCTTGTACATAATCTTGATGACATCTCAATTCTGTTGCACATCATAGGTCAAGTATGTATCCTTGTTTTGTCAGGTAGAGAGTAATACGGACCAATTTTACAACTTAGTAAATTATACTTGTATTTATGCACATGGAGATAGCAAAGCTGGTAGTGGCATGCGTATTTACATATCGCACAAATAAAAAGCAAATATTGACAGAAAATGTGAGTTGGACCAGAGCTTGTTGTAGATAGCGATTTACAAGGAGAATATTTATTGCTATAAATATAAAAGTGTTGATAATATTACAGGTTATAATCCTAACAGGAGTAATGCTATACCTTTATGACATCAATTGATTGATTTAAGTTAGACAAACAATAATTTATGCATATGTTTTGGTTCATAACACACAAAATTACCGACTCCACACTACTAACACACCTGTACACCACACAAATACTCACACACGGATAGCAAGGCATTATGTATAACTTCTTAATCAATCAAATACACTCGGGGAACAGGCATAGTCGGAGCACTGGGGTACATAAGACATATGTCAGAAAATAAAAAGGAACTAATAACCTTCCATGGGTTACCACTGAGCTCATTAGGCTTATGAAACGACGACACTCCCTACATGAAAAACTTACAAAACTTACTAATTTATGGCGTTACAGTTGGTAGAATCTTAACTCGGCCAGAGGAACAATGCCTGAGTATTTTTTGAAACATGTGCGAAATCTAGTGGTTCCTAATAGCATACTCCTAGATATATCAATATTAGGGATAAAGGCATCACTTCAAATTATTCGCAATCACCTTTACAATGGATTTTAACAACTGTTCATTATGAGTTTCAACAATGTTCGTAAAGAGTAATAAGGCCCAGTTTTACACCTTAGTAAATTATACTTGTGTTTCTGGGCATAGAGATAGCAAAGCTAATGGTGGCACAAATTTAAAAAAAAATATTAAAAGAAAAATATGAGTTTGACCACATCTTGTTGTGGATTGAGATTTATAAGGAGAATGTCAGTAGCTATAAATATGAAAGCATTGATAGTATTACAAGTTATAATCCCAACAGGAGTAATGCTACACCTTTACAACATTATGTTCGTCAATCCATACATTGGAAAGTAATAAATAACCTAGGAGAGTAACTATCTCGAAGAGGAATACTGTAGGTGTAGAAACAGTGTTACAAATTTAAAAAGAGTACTAAAGATAAATTAATACTCTGATTAATTTAGAACTTACTGCAATAATCCAAAGGAAACGTAGAAATTAATGAAAACTCAACAACTGATGCATGCTCTTCTCTTCAAGTAGATAACAGAGTAATCGCAGTTAAACATGCGTTATGTGAAATATTTAAGTCATATTTCACTACAATTGCCAAAAATATCATTGGCTATTCCCTGAACAGAGTGTTGAAAACATTCATGACTACAGCCAGCAAAAATCTCTCTACCTGTATCCAACAGACGAAGCACAAGTGACGCCCATCATCACAAATCTAAAAAATAAGAATGGCTGTGGCTTAGATGGAATATCAACTACTTTCCACAAAAAGCACAAGGATTCTTAAGTAGAATCTTGGTTGATATTATTAATAGGTCCTTGGCTACTGATACTTTTCCAGATGAGCTAAGAGCAGCCAAAGTTATTCCAGTTTCCGAATGTGTTGATGGGAGAAATCCGAGTAACTACAGGTCTATTTCCGTTCTATCTGTCGTGTCATTCCTAGAAACAAGAATAAAATAAAATGAACAATAACATATTATTCTACAATTCACAATATAGGTTCAGGGAAAATGCCAACACAGAGGTAGCAACAATTGACCCCATAAGAATGGTACGAGGGGCTCTCGACGGTAATAATATTTCCGCTGGATTTATCTTTCTTTAAAAAACTTTAGATATTGTGGATCATAAAATAGTTGTAGTTGCAGTAAATTACAAAGTGCAGAAGTGCGAGTGGTATCTTTAAAATGGTTTAGAAGCTATATTTGTGGGAGAATACAGCATGTTGCTTTAAATAATTATATAATCGAAGATATTCCATAAAGATCCATTTTAGGACCAGCGTTGTTCCTCATTTACATCAATGACATTACAACTTGTAATTTAAAAGGCGGCATAACATTGTATGCAGACAACATAAACCTTTTCTACACCGACAAAGATGTAAACTCCTTCCCAGGAGACATGCAGAGTGATATTCCTGAATCTCAAACCACTTTATTAAATTCACGAATGTCGGATGACAAATGGTGTGTGTCTGATAGTCTATATTGTTTCGAAGTGAATACTGCAGTTTGAAGGTGATCAGGTTAGGTAAAATCAGAATGGAAAAAACAAATCCATGACCAGATAGGGTGACATTGCATTCAAATGAGAATGCTTTTTTTTTTTTATCAGTTTGCGGCGCAAAAGTGAAATTTTAAGTGATTTGACTTATCTACATGAGACTATTTGCAAAATCGGCTATCTCCAAAAAACATTGAAATCCACTTTTTGTGCTGAATGTGTTCTCTGTTCGGTTTTACACAAGATAGCAAACTGTTATCTGCAAACTCGGGCTCTAAACAGCTTATTTTCTTCACCGAAAATTGGAATTAGGAAAAGATGTTGAATCTCTATTGACTGACAAATTTGGAACTCAGTGGAGAAATGTGGAAGTGCCGAAGTATTACAAAGAACTCATTGATAATAATAACCTAATAATATATGAATAATATTATTAGTTAAACGTCAACACGGAAATTAAGATCATAACTTACAATAATAACCTTCCATAAAGCAACCCAGAAGATGAGGAAAATGCATGTGAGCACAGTGTAGGTAATGGCATTAATTAATATTTAATTCTGGTCATTTATCTTACATTGTACTGATTTTTAGTTTACTTTTAAATAAAGCATTTTTTAAAATTTTCATTCCCTCAGTTTCTGTCGTTTGGTGCAAACCCGGCCATCTCCAGATTTGAAATTTAAATATTCCAAATATTATTATTATTATGATTATTATTATTATTATTATTATTATTATTATTATTATTATTATTAATCGATACGGCCACCTGTGGGCCACGTTTACACAATCTTCCTTCTGTCACGCAGACTGATACCCTTCTCTTTACACTCTCGCCAAAGATTCTTGAGTCTTTGACTTCTTCTTGCTCGTTCTTCCACCGAGATGTTCCATGGCTTCGCATGTTGCTCTTCAGACGCATCCCTCAATCCCGCAACCTTCTTCCTAAATGATGTCCTTTCTTTTATATCCTCCTCCTTGATACCTATTTCTGCCAAGTCATTGTGCACGTGTGTAAGCCATCCCGGTTGTTTTTTCCACCTTTCCTGCAGAAGAAGTATCCTGTTGGTATCCTCTAACATTCGTTACAAAACTATTTATATGCGATTAAGAAAATAAAATGGAATCTCCTTATTTAGATTTTATACGTTTTCAGGTTTTCTGAAAAATGTAACCGTTTGGAGATAGCCAGTTTTGCAAATAGGTGTCTCATATAGTTGTAGTTCAACACGCTTTTAAAATGATTTCAGGGGAACAAATTAACTATTAACATTTCTTCTTTCTTCTTTTCCTGCCGCTTTTTCCCACACCTGTGGGGTCGCGGGTGCGAACTGCGTTGCACATGTGGATCTGGCCCCGTTTTACGGCCGGATGCCCTTCCTGACGCCAACCCTCTATGGAGGGATGTAAGCACTATTGCGTGTTGCTGTGGTGGTTGGTAGTGTAGTAGGTTGTCTGAATATGATGAGGAGAGTGTTGGGACGGCCATATACACCCAGTCCCCGAACCAGAAGAATTAATCAGAAGCGATTAAAATCCCCGACCCGGCCGGGAATCGAACCCGGGACCCTCTGAACCGAAGGCCGGTACGCTGACCATTCAGCCAACGAGTCGGACAAATTAACTATTAACATTCTGAAGACTAATTACATGTTCATTTCAAAACAAAGTATGGAGGAAATACAGCATCGTAAAGTATATATGATTAAAAACATGGTGCAACAGCTCCGAAGGGCCATGGCCTACCATGCGACCGCTGCTTAGCCCGAAGGCCTGCAGATTACGAGGTTTCGTGTGGTCAGCACGACGGATCCTCTCGGCCGTTATTCTTGGCTTTCTAGACCGGGGACGCCATCGCACCGTCAGATAGCTCCTGAGTGGTAATCACGTAGGCTGAGTGGACCTCGAACCAGCCCTCAGATTCAAGTAAAAATTCCCGTGGGTTCCCGGTAAGAGGCAGGCACGCTAACCCTACACCGTGGGGCCGGCATATATAAATTATACTGAAATAAAAGAAGGCAATAAAGTAAAATATCAAGGATTGATTATCTATAAAAATTTGAATTGGACAGAACATGCGGAACATGAAACTTTAAAAGTCTTACCACCGGGCGAGTTGGCCGTGCGCGTAGAGGCGCGCGGCTGTGAGCTTGCGTCCGGGAGATGTAGGTTCGAATCCCACTATCGGCAGCCCTGAAAATGGTTTAGCGTGGTTTCCCATTTTCACACCAGACAAATGCTGGGGCTGTACCTTAATTAAGGCCACGGCCGCTTCCTTCCAACTCCTAAGCCTTTCCTATCCCATCGTCGACACTGCCAGTGTCGGTGCGACGTAAAGCCCCTAGCAAAAAAAAAAAAAAAGAAGTCTTACCGATTGCAGCGATGGTAAACAATCTTAAATATCTTATTCCCCAAAACCTTCTGTTACAAACCTACTACCTGAGTGTATTTTGGGCTCAGTGTAACAAATCAATACTCAGTGAACTAGTTCACTCATCCCAGGACATAACAAGATAAGTAAAGAAAACTGTAGTTTTCAAGGAAAGAATTTTTCGTTTTTAAACAATACGAAATCGCCGATTCACCAAATGTTGTCAAATCGTTCTGCATATATGAAATAGCTTTTTAAATAATGGATTTGGTTGGATTTTGTTTAATTCAAAAACTGAATGAAGTATCTGCTTTGAAAAGTGAATGAATCTGACTTGTGCTATATTGACCAGGTATTATTTACTTATGTGGACCAGTCAAAACCAAAGCGTGTAAATCACTTTTGTGTAGTCCGACTCGTTGGCTGAATGGTCAGCGTACTGGCCTTCGGTTCAGAGGGTCCCGGGTTCGATTCCCGGTCGGGTCGGGGATTTTAACCTTCATTGGTTAATTCCAATGGTCCGGGAACTGGGTGTTTGTTCTGTCCCCAACATCCCTGCAACTCACTCACAACACATAACACTATCCTCCACTACAATAACACGCAGTTACCTACACATGGCCGATGCCGTCCACCCTCATCGGAGGGTCTGCCTTATAAAGGCTGCACTCGGCTAGAAATAGCCACACGAAATTATTATATTACTTTTGTGTATTGTTAGGTAGTAAGATTTAAGAATTCTCTGTAACAGAATCAGCTGTGTACATTCACCGCCAGTGATTCCTTTACAAGATAACAATGTTGACGTCCACAATAACCACAGAAAATATATTACACATAAGACAAACTGACTTATCTGGTTGAAGCGACTTTTATTAACAATATTCAGAATATTAACAGGAAAACTCAACTTATCTGGTTCTTACCGAGAACTGTTTTGTATTCTTGAATAATATGGAAGTAATATTTGGCTATTTCTTCAATATTATGACGAAATGACTTATCTTGTAAGTGTCAAAGGGCAGAGAGCATTGCCCTTAGTAAGTTACTACAAAAATTAAAAAAAAAATACTTACCAGGTTGTTCTCCGGGTTGAGTGAATTATGACACGGAATAGAGCAGTCAGAAATATAGTTCATGTCTCTTACTGTATGCCACTGAAAGACCTGTATTTTTAAGGCAAACTTTCACCAATTAGTACGATTGCAGAACTCAGATCTGTTATCATCATGTATAAAATAAAATGCAATACAGTACTACATCATACCACCTATTTCCTGATTTCTGCATATGAAACAAGGCATTCTGGTGAACAGGCTCTTTTTAATATCCACTCCGTTTATTTATTTCCTTAGCATATGATACAGTTTAAGCCGCACGCAAATTGAGTAAGAATAATATGATGAAAAACACAACGAATAATTTACAGAACAGAATAAATATAATGAATGAAGATAAGATACAAATTAAGAATCGAGACAGATATGTGCAACACAGAAAATAGAAAGAAAAGTACGAGAATACAAAAAGCAGACATGATGCAAAATACGTGTTAATACATAAATTAACAAATGAAAAATATGATCTAAACTAGGAATTCCAGTTGTTGCACCCACTGAATAGCCATTAATGAAGCTGTCAGAAGGTCGTCAGTAGTTCCGGCTAAGGCTCTATGTGGACATCTGAAGGTGATGCGTTGCTCTGTCTGGTATTCTTCACCACAGTTATATCTTGGAGAAGGTCGAAGACTCCAAGAATGCATCGCAGAACCACTTCTTCCATGTCCAGTGCACACCTCTGTAAGTGCCGAAATAGTTTAAAATTCCCTTGAATACAGCCTTTTAGTAGACCTCCTGTAGTCATAAAATCAACTCCAACTTTCCTATTAATTAAACAAACACCGAGAGTTGGCCATGCGGTTAGGGGACCGCAGTTGTGAGCTTGAATTCTGAATATAGTGGATTCAAACCCACTGAAGATGGTTTTCAGTTACTTCCCATTTTGACACCAGGAAAATGCTGGGTCTGCACCTTAATTAAGGCCACGGCCATTTCCTTCCCCCTCCTAGCCCTTTCTATCCCATCGTCACCATAAGACCTAAATGTGTCGCTGCGAAGCAGCTTGTAAATTTAAAACCAAATGTTAAGTAAACGTTGTGGGAACGATACAATGTGATGTTTTCTAGGTGTAAGAGAACGTAACCTTGCTGTGAAATTCATGTTTCATAGTATGCTTGTGATAACTATATTTGTAAATATCACCGTAGATTATACAATAAAATTTAAGTTAGTTTAAATCTGTTACTTATCTCTTAACCTAGTGAGGCCAAGTTAACCTTATCGTTTCTCCTTCCTGAAATCATTTTATTGTGTATGACATATAGATAATTAACTAGGATATTTCCTATTCGTACACTGCCATAAGTCAACTATCCCAATTTTCTGGTAATTACTTTGTATTATGAATGTTTATGTTACTCTTATAGGCATACTTACCCCACACAATTCAACAGTGTATTTAAATATCATCCTGTTGTTAGTACCTCCTAATTGACTGAGCTCAATCTGTAGAAGGTCCGCCACAAAATTATGTGTACAATTCCTTGTATATACGTGCCAGTGGCTCATTGGAATTAACTTAAATAAAAATAAAAATAAAAATAAAAATAAAAATAAGAATAAAAATAAGAATAATTTCCTATTGCGGGGCTTACATCAAGAATAATTTCCCATTTGGGGGTTAGGACAAAGGATTGTTATGCCGTTGTTAGTGGGGGTGGTAGAATAACAGCCACAGTATCCCCTGTCTGTCGTAAGAGACAGCTAAAAGGGGCCTGAGGGGCTCTCAACTTGGGGGAGTGGGTTGGTGACCATGGGGTCCTTAACTGAGTCCTAGCATGGCTTCCACTTACTTGTGTCAGGCTCCTCACTTTCGTCTATCCTATCCGACCTCCCTTCGTCAATTCTTGTTCTTTTAAGACCCCAACGGTATTAGATTGCAAGGCCTAGGAATCTTTCATTTTCACGCCTTTCGTGTCCTTTGTCTTTCTTTGACCGATACCTTCATGATTCGAAACGTCGGATCCCTTCCATTTTTCTGTCTGATGATTGCCCAGTTGTACTTACTCTTACAACAGTAATCACCACCACTGAAAGATAGTTATTTAACATGTTTGCCTGCTGGATGTTTTCTTTCTCTCTTACTACTGTAGGTGTTTTAGGAAGCCTAGAATAGAGTTTAAATTGCTTGGGAAAAATGACAGTTAATGGAATAATTGACGTAACAGTTTTGATAAGATTTTAATATATTAATATTTTCGAACAGTTTGTCTTTCTGAGAAATTTTAAGTAGGAAATAAATGTATATTTATCTTGGAGTTTATATTTTGCAGGGGTAATGTTTTTAAGTACTATATAATACTATATGTTTTTGAAATTTCTTGTAGGTATAAGTGAATTACTAGCTGAGTAAGATATATTACAGATCTGCAAAATTATATGCCCTAAGGGGGAAAGTTTTGGGTTCTCTACTGAATAGTAAATTAAAATGGAGAGAGTAATATCCTGGCAATTCGTGGTAGAATTTGCAAGATTAAAAGATATTCTAAATAAGAGTTACATGATTTCGGGCCCAATTTTAAGAACAAAAGTCTCCGTAAAGGATTATTATTCTCACTCCCCTTGCAATGTTAAATCATGAAGTCGTCTGACATGTCAGATCTCGTTTTTAAAAAATTTATTTTTCATTGGTGTTGACTTTTCGCCGCGCCGACTTACATCTGTCTTACGGCAACGATGGGAAATGACTGGGAAGGAGGTAACCGTGGCCTTAATTAAGATACAGATACAGATAGGAAACGACAGAAAAACATTTTTTTAGGGCTGCTGACAGTGGGTTTCGAAACCATCACCACGCAGCCAACTCGCTCTGTCTATGTTGTTCAGATAAGTATGTGAGAGTCGAAAGAATATTGGGAAAGATAAAATTAACGTGCCTTTGTAGCAACTACAATATGAGCTATCAAACACAACTTACTCCTCCTCAGCTCTCATTCAGCAGGAAATCTTCACATTCTATCAAAATTGATGTAGACATAGATGTTTACTATTACTGGATATACGATCATTAATAAAATGCACCGTTCGGCACTCGCGTTGCTACTCATCACATTTTACATTAGAAGTAAATTCTATGCGGTAAGCAAAGTCCATACCAAAAACAGTACCAAGTTAATTCCTGGATTAGCGAAGGTGGACAAATATAGAGATAATAATACTATTGTGGTTACGGATGGGGGAAGTCTTGGTCGTTCATTGCTTTTCTCTTATATATAGTACCTCGAACCTTGGAATGAATTAAGATGTAACTAGTGACATTATTTCTTGAACACACTCACGTGAGGGTTGCGTCACCGAGTGATTTCAGGTCCCGTGGAAATTGTGCTAATTCGTTTAACTGTGAATAGGGACATAGAAAAACTTGTTTTTTAACGGTGGTGAGTGCCAAAATTAAATCTTCGAGAAATGATTTAATTTATTTTTATTTCAGAAACTCTAAAGGCTTACTTCTCAAGGTCTTTACCGTCTAATTTACTATAAGAACCAATCATAGTCACAGTAATGACACGATGCTTAAACACAGTAGAAGGAGAACTTTCAGAAGAAAGGTGCGATTTAGTTCGAGAATGAGTGAAGGATAGATAGTTATATCTGTTAAAACAGAAAGTATTTGAGAGCTAGAAATTCATTTGGACCACAGCCTACAAACACGGTAATTATCTTCTGGGTCTATATTCTTAGCGTGTGTAATTTTTATAATTTGAATTATTAGTCACAGTGTACCAATGAAGATGGCGGGTCCCGCTAGTTTGAGTGCATATTAAATATAAAATACAACGATTTAATAACGAGTTGAGAGAAAAGATTCAACTAAAAGTATATACACCAACTTAATACAAACGCTGAATGGTCAGCGTAGTGCTTTTTGGTTCAGGGGTCTGGGTTTTGAATCCCGGCCTCGTAAGAGATTTTAATCTTAAAGGGTTAATTCTTCTGGTTCGGGGACTGGATGTTTGTACTGTACCCATCATCGCCGTAACTCACACACCACATACAACACTATCCTCCACCACAATGTAACACAGTATCCTCTACACAGCAGATGCAGCCCACCCTTGCCGGAGGGCCTGCCTTACAAGGGCCGCATCGGGCTAAAAATAGCCAAACGAAATTAAAAATACAAAATCAAAATCTGAAGCTGTACTATGCTTGAAATTAATTCAGAGTGTCAAATGGGTTAACTTGTCTGCAAAAGGAACTAATGCTGACTTTCTGAACTCCAAAATTAAGGAATACATTTTCAAAAAAGTTGAAAATAGAAAAAAAGCTACTTTCACTGTATGTTGGATTAAATGCAGTACATATACAAATTCTTCACTAAATAATTACATAGATTGAAAACCACTTGACCGGGCGAGTTAGCCGTGCGGTTAGGAGAGCGCAGCTGTGAGCTTACATCCGGGAGATGGTTCCAATCCCGCTGTCGGTAGCCCTGAAGATGGTTTTGCCTGGTTTCCCATTTTCACACCAGGCAAATGCTGGGGCTGTACCCTAATTAAGGCCATGGCCGCTTCGTTCCAACTCCTATCCCTTTCCTATCCCATCGTCGCCATAAGTCCTACCTGTGTCGGTGCGACGTAAAGCCAATAGCATTATTTAGAAAACCACTGGGGATAATGAGATACGAGTTGGTATATGTTTCTAGAGCAATGTGGTTTTATCAGTTTTGTCTGACAAACTGTGTCGATGTGGTGTCTGTACTAGTGAATGTAATGAAGTAAGGTTGGCAATGAAGCGGTCGTGACTTATACCTTAGGTACCATCTAAACACTTACCTAGAATTTGGAGCTGGAGTGATGCAACCACAAATAACCTCCTCTAGGATGCTGGAGAGAGGAATTTCAATCCACTTTTCTGGTCGGTCATATTACCTGAAGCTACAAACCAGTCTTACGTTCATGGCGGAGTCAAGAATCGAAAACGGGCCAGCTGGGTGGGGAATTACTAAGCTAACCCTGATGGTGTAACGAAACATAGGCTTACTAAATTCTTCCAACAATATCCACGAAACCCAGCTGGCTTCTAATTGAGATGCGCGGTGTCATAATGAGGAATATTGACGACATATTTATGTTTCCTGATTAGGCTATAAAGGAGCTCGTATATTATATTAGCGGATAAATTCAGCGGCATTAAGTTATCTTCTTTGCGTCTTAATGTGAACAATTTACAACTAAAAGATTATAATCAAGCCTAATTGTTCGAAATATCAGCTCAAGTGTAAAGATCAATGATCCATTAAGTCGGATAACATCATACCCGCAAAGAAATTTAGTTCATTGACCATTTACGCAATGCCTTCCTTGTTCTTAGATTATAAACGAGATGGTCGCATACTAAAATTGACAGCTTTTAAACAATTACGCCGCTGTCATCATAATCAGCACATTCATTTTTAGTTATATTATTGGTCTTACGTCCCACTAAATACTTTATGGTTTTCGGAGACTTCAAGGTGCCAGAATGTTTATTCGCAAGAGCTATTTTTACGTGCAAGTAAATCTACCGAGGCGAGTCTGGCGTATTTGAGCACCTTCAAATACCACCGGACTGAGGCGGGACCGAACCCTCTAACTTCAGAACAAAAGACGAGTGTTCTACAATATGGGCTACTCAGCCCGACGATTTTATTGCTGTTCAGCCGTGTACTGTACGTGTTTCTCAGATCTGGCTTACCCCACGTACCTATGTTCCTGAATATCGAGACGCTCTTCGCTAACCCAGAAGAAATGATCGGAAGTCAATGCAACTTCGTGTGGGTACACACCATCGGCGGGTATGTAAATGATTAGAGTTGCAATTTACTGTGACAGGCAGAACGGCCACCAAAGTGCATTAGTGTTGTTAGTATTTGGTGTTATCAGGTCTGGTAGAGTATATAAGGGCGTGAACAGCGTCAGATGTTGAGTGATCACTGTGAAGGACACGGAGTTGACGCGAACTCGTGTGATAGCATTGTCAGCATCTGACAGTGTTTGAGAGTGACCACACTGTGGGTCTTCATTTGGCCGGCTGGGTGAATCGTGCAATATTCAGGTTTGTGGGGTATTCGGTCGTGACAGTGGCCTGACGTTGGACTGCATGGGAACGTGAGGGCAGGCATACTCGTCGTCAAGGCTCCGGTCGGTCACATCTGACCACCATAAGGGAGGATCGCTGTACACCAAGGGCATCGTAACTTCTTCGGATCTGCGCCTGCCATACAGACTCCCTGCAACATTAGTCGGAGATTAACAGCAACCGGCCTATGGGATTACCGTCCCATCTTTAGGCTGCCGTTAACACCACAACACAAACGGCTGCATTTGGAGTGGTGCAGTGACAGGGAAGCATAGACTGCCGATGAATAGCGTCACATTGCGTTCAGCGATGAATCATCGTTCTGATCTACCCCGGATGACCATCGTCTGTGAGTATGGCGGCGATCTGGGAATAGGTCCTATTCTTCCAATGTTTTGGGGAAGCACAGAGGTGACGTCATGGGTATGATTTCAGGTCACGGCTTGTAGTGACTGATGGAACTCTGACGGCACAACGGTATGGCACGGACACCTGCGTCCTTATGTGTTACCTCTCATGCGACAATGTCGTGGTGTCACTTTTCGACAGGGCAATGCTCGTCCATACTGTTGTAAACAAGGTTGGGTTTACAAAAAGCACAACTTCTTTATTTGCTTCACATGTAAAATTACAATATTTACACTAACAAAACTGAAAGTTATCTCGAAGCAAATTGAACTATGAATTTGGAGAAAGAGTCTGTCTTTGTACACTATATACACGTTGGAGTATTCACGTTCACTACTATTTCGGAAAGATAGTCTTTGTGACATGAAAAGTTCTTGATAGTCGAAAACTATCAGAAGCACTGACGTAAATATCTCAGAGAGTCCTTCCTTGTTGAAGTGTCTGAGTTCATTAACGTAAGTTCAATGACTGAAGAGTTCCTACTTAGCGAAACTAAGTCGATAATGGGAGCTTGCATTAGCTAGGGAATGATAGTGGCATATAATGGTAAGACTGGGCATGGACAGCGGAATAGGCAAGAGGAGCGGTGACCCGAGGTGAGACCTCTTACTGCCAGAAATTCAGTCCACCTGGCCGAAGCACATTTTCAAGAGGAGTAGCCTCCGTGCTCGACGTAGGGTGTATTCTGGAGCTGGACACCGGGGTCAGTGGGCGTCTGGACAGACTAGGAGCTCCTTTATATAGCACACACGACGTTCCAGGCACGCGCACTGAGGGCTGCGCGTCGAGGCTCGAAGAATAACACACTGGCACGCGTGTAGCTGGCTGGCGGATCGAGAAGGGAGCGACGGACATACAACACATACCACGTACGTGTCTCTATGAACTGTCTGTGTGATGGCGAGGAACTCCCGTGGCCAGCAAGGTCCCTCGATCTATCTCCGATAGAATGTGTGGGACCAGCTCGGACGTCAAATTTATCCCAGTGCCAGTATCCAGGATATAAAGGAGCAGTTTCAATAGTTGTGAGTCAGCTTGTCTCAGAAGATGATACAACGGCTCTATGAAACCCTTCCCAAACGAATCAGTGCAGGCATCAAGGCGAGAGGGGGTGCAACGTTATAATGATAAGTGCACTCTTACTGCCAATTGGACTCGATTTTGTAATCACTAAAATAATATTATATAGCGTCTAAACACGTGAAGTTTCATTTCTTTTTCTCATCCCCTTCTGGATGTTTCAATTTTGTTGTCAGGCAGTACATTATTATTGACGGTTTTGCATGGTACGTGAAGAATTTTGATATTGTGTGATTCGTTTGGTTATTAATAGGTTTAAAAACAGTTCCGCTATTTAACGAAATCCTCAATATCCCTAAAAGTAAAGAAAGCAGAGGCTTTCGTAACGAGGATGAATTAGACATACATGAGATTAATGGGTACCTTTATGTAGATAGTAAAAAAAACATGTTTTTATTTTTGAAAATGTTGGATTTTGTTGTGGATTAACAAAAGGTGACTTCATTAAGAGATGACTAATACGTTAACCATAAACTAAAGTTACATACGGAAAATTCTGCAAACTTCTAACTGAATTGTGCAATTACGTTGTGAGATATCATGTATTTTTGCAATGACAAATCTGAATTCAAGGAAAACGATTTCTAAGTTTATAACTTTGCCAGTCTCAGTACCAAATGAAATGAAATTGCGTATGGCTTTTAGTGCCTGGAGTGTCCGAGGACATGTTCGGCTCGCCAGATGCAGGTCTTTTTTATTTGACACCCGTAGGCGACCTGCGCGTCGTGATGAAGATGAAATGATGATGAAGACGACACATACACCCAGCCCTTGTGCCAGCGAAATTAACCAATGATGGTTAAAATTCCCGACCCTACCGGGAATCGAACCCGGGACCCCTGTGGCCAAAGGCCAGCACGCTAACCATTTAGCCATGGAGCCGGACAGTCTCAGTACCAATAACCATACAACGTCATGTCGTGACATGTGCTCCTGGAGTTCCAAGATCCATCTCCTGAAACTGAAAGCTTTCTACTATTAACAGAGAACTCAACTGCTTCTAATGCTAGTGCACTTGATTTGCTGCTTCTGAGCTACTTGGTTTGATAATGTATGCAGTTTATGTTTAGCCATGAGTAAGCCCAAAAAATGATTTTTCAACAAACACTACCTCACCATGACATCATTTTCGTCATAAGCTCTCACTAAAATACTACTCGTTAAAATAGTTGAATCATTGATGCGATATCAACACTATTTAAATTGCCATGTCTAGGTGTCTTCAGAATTTCGTACTTATTCTCCATAGAAATCTTCCTCTCCGAGGCACTATGTCGAGATTCTTCTGTGAACTACTTATTTTTATGTAAATTCTGAGCATGCTGGTTTCCTACGAAATATCTCTTCTTTCTTCTAGCGACAATACCCTTCTTTTCCATTTCACTCAAAAATAATACAGAACACCAGAATAATTTCTTATTTAGAATACTCGACATACTAATTGACAGCGTCATTTAAGTTGGCGTGCTTTCAGACGAACTGTTCCGAATTTATGCTTCTATAGTCTGGATTTATGTCCGGTTTATTATTCTTTGAGAATATGATATAGCATAGGTCTGTGAAACAATAAATACTAGAAATAGTAAGTACACTCCTGAATTTGGCATCCCTAGAGACAGCTAGCAACTACAAACTGATGATTGTGATAGCAAATGATGGTCATACTGATCAATTAATCGTGAACTTCTGTTCTTTGATATTGTGAATATTCTCTCTTCTTTATTGTTGTTTTCTCTCTTTATAAGCATAAATTCATTTATTTTCTGGAATTTTATTTATTATTCTCGTTCAAATTACGACCAGTACAAATGGAGAGTCACAATCCCGTGGCTAGCATTGAGGTATTTAATTGCAGGTACCATTACTTGTGATTCAAGTTTAATACTCACGTCAACATTCAAGCTCGCTTGACTTTATTATGCTTCTGGCAACACAGTTCTTACATATCTTCATTTAGCAGAACAGAAAATGATGGAAACTTTAAGCACAAATATATTTATTTAGCCAACGGGAAAGTGGTTAGAGAAATTATACAACGAATTATGATCTTGCATCCTTTCCTTTCTTTTTGGCCTGCTGTGCGTATGTACAGTCGCTCAAACATGAATTTGTGCATGGTATTCCACGGAAGTACACTTTTCTCAGAAAAAATTGAACATATAGACATCCCCGCGTGGTTCACCAGTCACTTGTGATTTATTTTTATGCATCCTGCTTCTTTTACTACAATTCTGAAAATAAATAAAAAATACTTGCTTGGGATTCGAACCTTCAAACACCGTCCAGTAGCACAGTTCCCACAGTGCCTCTGCCAAGTGAGCTATTGGGAGGTTTGATATGCAGTGCGCAGTTTCCGGCCTATACAATACCTCTTATTGGTCTGTGTGTGCACCTCCTGTTGTAAAGTACATATTCTTCGTATCTGTGCTCGTTTTACGGGTTCATTCCGAGTACCCATAATGAATTAATAGTAGCGGTCGCGATTCCTGCTGGGTTTTAGTCCGTAACCACACATCTCGTTACATTACAGCACTGTAGGGAGAGGGGCGTTGTATTTCAGGTTTGTAGTAAACGCGACAGGATGAAAAAAACAAAATTGCAAGGAACTGGTGAACCACCCGGTATAATGCGTGTTGTGATTATCCACAGGGTTTGTATCTACATGGGAGGTGAATTCTATTTTCATCATCATCATCATCTGTTTACCCTCCAGGGTCGGCTTTTCCCTCGGACACAGCGAGGGATCCCACCTCTACCGCCTCAAGGGCAGTGTCCTGGAGCTTCAGACTCTTGGTCGTGGATACAACTGGGGAGAATGACCAGTACCTCGCCCAGGCGCCTCACCTGCTATGCTCAACAGGGGCCTGGTGGAGGGATGGGAAGATTGGAAGGGATAGGCAAGGAAGAGGGAAGGAAGCGGCCGTGGCCTTATGTTAGGTACCATCCCGGCATTCACCTGGAGGAGAAGTGGGAAACCACGGAAAACCACTTCCAGGATGGCTGAGGTGAGAATCGAACCCACCTCTACTCAGTTGACCTCCCGAGGCTGAGTGGACCCCGTTTCAGCCCTCATACCACTTTTCAAATTTCGTGGCAGAGCCGGGAATCGAACCCGGGCCTCCGGGGGTGGCAGCTAATCACGCTAACCACTACACCACAGAGGCGGACGAATTCTATTTTAATAATAATTATGTCTGGTAAAATATTAAATGCCAGGAACATACAATACCACGCACTCATTTTTTGAGCTACTATAATTTTACATAATTCAGTTACCCATCTCCGTTAATAAAGTATTACAATGGAAGACATTTCGCTACCGCCTGCTGCAAAGATCGATCCAGCCTTCTAGTGTAATAGAGATGTTTATGTAGGCCTGTTTTGATCTATAGCATAACAACTCTACATTATTGAACATGATTGCACTCTTAAAACAGCCACTGTAAATGACTGCATAATTCGTTCTCAATTTTTTTGAATGCATAATGCCACTATTTTGTTGGCTGCGTTCCAGAACGTGGCCAGCAGATGCCGCGACGGCTTTAGAATAGCAAGACGAAAGAAGGTGAACACCAAGTGTATATAAAATTGACCTTTCGTTCGTAAACTATGTTTATTTTTATCCCATACTCAGTTCTTTTTATAAAACAAAAGGTTTAGCCAAGGATGTCTCCTTTCTCTAATCCCTTTTAATGCTTTCTCTGAAATAATAGTGTAATAAATTACCAGACGCAAATATGGAAGTGAAAATCAATAAAATGTTGGTAAGAATGATTACATTTTCTGAAGATCAAACAGTCTTGTTCTGGTGTTCTGCCATGTAATATATAGTGCCGAGACAAGCATCAGCAGTGAACATTATCCGCCCGGCTCCGTGGCTATCGGTTAGCATGTTGGCATTCGGTCTAAAGGATCATGGGTTCCATTCTCATTTGGATAGGGGATTTTATTCTTCATTGATTATTTCCTCTAGCTCAGGAACTTAGTACTTGCTCTTTCTGCAACATTATATCCTATCCTAAATAGGATCCAATTCTCACAGAAGCGCAAGTCGCCCGTGAGTGTCAACTGGAAAGACCTTTAATGCTCCTCCGGAGACTATACACCATTATAATTAGTGCAAATTATTGCATGAATTTCAAAACATTTAAAACAAAATATATAATCATAGCATATTCAGTGATCAATTTTTGCCTGAAGGGTAATAAAACAAGTATTCGTCAAGTTAATTACTGTACTTACCAAGGACAAGAAAATGACGGAGGATGGAAACTGCTCAACTGAAAGAAGTGTCAGAAAGCTCAGGGCAAAAGGAATTTCACGTTGAAAGGGAAGACGTTGTGTACTGCTATCATGAAACTTCAGTTACGGTTGAGTTGAGTGGATCTTCTTCATATTCTTCTTTATCTGTTTATCCAGGGTCGGTTTTCCCTCGGACTCAGCGAGGGATCCTACCTCTACCGCCTCAAGGGCAGTGTCCTGGAGCTTCAGACTCTGGGTCGGGGGATATAACTGGGGAGGATAACCAGTACCTCGCCCAGGCGGCCTCACCTGCTGTGCTGAACAGGGGCCTTGGTTGGGGATGGGAAGGTTGGAAGGGATAGACAAGGAAGAGGGAAGGAGGTGGCCGTGGCCTTAAGTTAGGTAGTATACCGGCATTTGCCAGGAGGAGAAGTGGTAAACCACGGAAAACCACTTCCAGGATGGTTGAGGTGGGAATCGAACCCACCTGTACTCAGTTGACCTCCCGAGGCTGAGTGGACCCCGTTCCAGCCCTCGTACCACGTTTCAAATTTCGTGGCAGAGCCGGGAATCGAACCCAGGCCTCCGGGGGTGGCAGCTAATCACAAAAACTACTAGACCACAGAGGCGGACTGAGTGGATCATACGAAGCCAAAATTGGCTGTTTCATTCTGGCGTTTTCTGGAGGTATTAGGAGTTCGAATACGGCAATCTCGTAAAGATAGATTTACTGGCACCCCAAGATTCTCCTACGGGACAAATTTCCGACATCTCGGTGTCTCCGAGAACCATTAAAATGTACTTAGTGGGACGCAAATCCAATAACTTATTTTTTACCAAAGCTAAAACTACGATTATTAAAAAGTACATAACTTTCCTTTCTTGTAAATAACATCCCATCAAAACTTGATACATCCACCAAAAGGGCAAAACATGTAAGCACAAATATAACCCAAAGTTTAAAAAGAATGGAAAATGATTTTTAATCTTGCCTTTTCTTTTCAAATTCGTAACTTGAATGTTATGTTTATTAACATATGGACATGATAGATATGGATGTAATAAAATACCTGTAGCAGTAAATAGAACGCATGTTTCGTTTAAAAATCGAAACAAATATTTTGAAATTTTGGTACAACAGTTGCTCTGTCGAACCGGAACTTGTTGAGTGATTATGTTTTTTTTCTGGAATGTCTTTAGGTCACGTCGTTAACGTCTTGTTGCATTTTTCAAAATGGGTATCGGAACATTCGTCCTACTATTGCTTCCACTCCCATAAACCACATTCTTCTATCGCACGTTTCCTATGTGACTTAACCTTTGTCAACTCTTTATTCTCTTCAGGCCTCGGTATCATTACGATCCACAGAATTCAGCATTTTTCTCTTTCGTGGCCTTTCATTTCTTCAGCCGATAGCCTCATTCTTCGAAAGGTTTCACCAATGATTAAATTCCGTCTGTACCGGGCGAGTTGGCCGTGCGCGTAGAGGCGCGCGGCTGTGAGCTTGCATCCGGGAGATAGTAGGTTCGAATCCCACTATCGGCAGCCCTGAAAATGGTTTTCCGTGGTTTCCCATTTTCACACCAGGCAAATGTTGGGGCTGTACCTTAATTAAGGCCACGGCCGCTTCCTTCCAACTCCTAGGCCTTTCCTATCCCATCGTCGCCATAAGACCTATCTGTGTCGGCGCGACGTAAAGCCCCTAGCAAAAAAAAAAAAAAAATTCCGTCTGTTAAGTACTCAACACAGAGGTTGCATAGATCCTCAGATAGTAATACCAAACGTTATGCGCTTATGAGAAAACCGCAAAAACCGATGGTGGCACCGTAATGAGTTATACAAGGCATGATGAGGAGTATGGCAGTTTGTGGCAGTCGTACCCCGAATATAATTACCCAGAATCACCCATTCCTCAGCAGCTTCCATTTCTTTTATTTACGAGTAGCTTTGCGTCGTACCGACACAGATAGGTCTTATGGCGACGATGGGACAGGAAAGGGCAAGGAGTGGGAAGGAGGTGGCCGTGGCCTTAATTAAGGTACAGCCTCAGCATTCGCCTAGTGTGAAAATGGGAAACCACGGAAAGCCATCTTCAGGGCTGCCGACAGTGAGGTTCGATCCCACTATCTCCCATTTCGTTAGAGCCATTAATGAGACTGAGACTTCTGGAAAAGCTACATTTTGCAAGGCCCCTGTTCAGCATATCAGGTGAGGGCGCCTGAGCAAGGTACTGGTCATCCTCCCCAGTTGTATCCCCGACCCAGAGTCTGAAGCTTCAGGACACTGCCCTTGAGGCGGTAGAGGTGGGATCCCTCGCTGAGTCCGAGGGAAAAACCTACCCTGGAGGGTAAACAGATAAAAAAGAAGAAGAAGATTATCAGGGGCATCCGACTGAATTTGATATTATTTTCAGTTGCGCCAGTCTCCTCAGTTTCATCTCCCTTGTTTGACGACCCTTGGTAAATTCATCAGTGACACCTAGGCTGTCTAAGAGCGCTGGTGGTGGAGTTGTTTGGGATCCAACCAGTCTTCTGACTGATGACAATATATATTGAAGTAAACTCTTATCCTCTTCCGACCCGATAATATTAAGTCTGCGACGTCTAGGAGAAGTTTTACTTCACTCTTTTCGTCCGCCAATACCTTCATTCATCTCTTTCTGCTGTGGCTGTTAAGATGAAATGAATGAGGTGCATGCAGCCTCATGAGGACAAATGAGGAAAATATGAATTAACACATCATTTTTAGCCATTCTACACCTCCTGCACGTTCTTCTTCCTCTTCTTCTACTTCTTTCTTCGCTGCCCCTTTTTCCGAATTACCTGTAGCTGAAAGCATACATGGATTGAGCACAGTTTTACAGCCGGATGCCTTTCCTGACGCCATCATTATGTGGAGAGATATATTCATTATTGTGCGCTTCTGCAGTGGTTGATAGCTTTATATGTTTTGTGTAAATAAAGATGTGTTGGCCTATTAACATAGTGGTCCTCAATCTTCGAGAGATTGCGGGCCGTTTTCTACAAGACGAGGGCCCAGTGTCAACAAATGCACTCGCAAATACGTTTCCAATTTCTTTAATGTACGTAGATTTAACTATCAATTATTAATAGCCTAATTATTGCGCGATCTTATTACGAACACTCTAAATACGATGTGACATTTTGACAAAAAAATAATAATTATCTGTCACTAGATGAATAAAAGTTTGCATCATCTTGTAGTTTCTTCATCATTTATTAATTAATGCTAATTTTCATTAACATATTATAACATTCTGACCACCAAAATATAATAAAATTTATAACACTGATCATCGTATTATTACACTAATTTTGATGGTGACTGTTTGAAAAATGGACTGCGTGGTCGAGGTGGTAAAGGCGTGTTCGGTTAACGCGGAAGGACGTGAGTTCGATTCCCCTCCAGGAAGTCAAAAACTTTCAGAAATGAGATTTCCACTTCCGGTGGTATGTATGGTCCCGATGTTCACTGAGTCTACACCAAAAATGGGTACCAGGTTAATTTCTAGGGTGAAAGGCAACCAGGTGTAAGGATAGCCACTTTACCCCATCAAGTGCCGAGGTTACGGGTAGTGGAAGCCTTTACCTTCAACCCCTTCCAAGGACTTCATGGCCTGTACGAAGATGACTTTGCTTTTGTTTTTTTTTTAGTTTGAAAAAAGGAATACTGGGAGAAATTATTATGCACTATACTTCACCACAGACGTCAGTCGAGTAGTTGAAGGATGTCAAGTTAACGATGATGCAATTTTCACACATACTGTGCACGCGTCAAATATTTTTATATTCAATACCTGTAATTGTATATGTAAAAATATATCAGTCTCTCAATTATTAGCATAATTCAGAAAATTACTCCCCCAATACTTTCACTATACAATTTTACTCGTAAAAAGTCTTAGTTAAGTAAAACATTTCCGGGAGAATAACTGGCGGCCCGGTATGATTGATGCCAGTGCATGGTACAGGGCCACGACCTGCGCTTGAGAAGCAATGCATTAATGGACACAAAACCAGTCTCCGAGCTAGAGGAATTAACTAGACGTGGCTGTAATCCCAGACGCGGTCGAGTATCAAATCCGGGACCTTCTTAATTGAAGGCCACTACGCTGACAATTCAACTAAGAAGCCGGTCAATTTCTTCCTGACTTTTAGATGAATGCCGGAGTGATACCTACGAGAAACGCCACGACGATTCGTTTCCAGTTGTAGTTCTGTCTATCTTAATACGGAAAACCTTGGCTTCACTAATTATCAGACAGATTTCGCAGTCATTACATAAACAAGAAAGAAAATCTGAAAGCACCAATAGCTGAGTTGGTGTACATTGTGGTATAGGATGCCTCGACAGCCGGTTACTCTGAAAGCAAACCACTGGTGCAATCAAAGAACCAGTTCTTATCCCTTGCAAGTGTTAACTACTCATTAACAAGGGATACCGAGCCGATATGTTCCAGACCTTTCACGATAATTAGCGCAGCTTGTAAAACTCTACCTCCATAACGGTCTTTCATCGATTCAACAGCAGTTTCGGCTTTTTTGCAAGTCCACTGTACAAGAAACTCCAATTTTCGCTTCTCTTAGAGGCAGAAAAAAAGTACCACTACAACATACGTAATGGGCATTTACAGCTACCTCAGAATTTTAAATAATGATACGCCTAATTTAATTCCTTTACACAACAGTCTAACGCACGGGGTTCTGTTCGGTACTTTCCGGGAGTATTATTCTGAAAATATCCCTAAGGTGTAAGAACAAGTATACGAAACAAACAATCAGAATCATCAGGTTAGTCGATTATAATAGACGCCATGTACGCAAGACCGGGTGAAGGACGAACCCTCATTTACCCGAACTGAGGAAAGAAATAATACTTTTGTCGACCAGAATTAATTAAATGAAAACTGGCATATAGAAAAATCGGACATACTGGCTTCATAATACTTTTCCCTCACTTACTTTCGATAGCCGAAAATGAAAAGTAAGTGCAAATTGCTGTATGAAAGCAGTAAGACCAGTTATAAAGAGTTACTCGTACATTCAGTGCAATGAATTGAATAATACTGGCTTTACGTCCCACTAACTACTTTGTCGGTTTTCGGAAACGCCGAGGTTGACGCATTTGAGGATCTTCAAATACCATCGGACTGAACCAGGATCGAACCTGCCAAGTTGGGGCAGAAGGCCAGCGCCTCAACCATCTGAGGCACTAAGCCCCGCTCAATAAATTGATACTGGGAGTTTAAACAAATAACGCATAAAACGACCCTTAAACCATAAGTGTGAGATCAATGCCTGTGCATCACTTCAATTTAACACTTTTCTTAGCCTTCCTTTTTTTTCCTTAGCCAATGCCTTAATGCTCTGACAGCTTTGAATACCTAATAGATATGTTAATAAGGGATGGTTATACTGTTATCTTGCACCTTGAAACTTCAGTCACTTGTTTGAGGTGAATAATGGAGTCATAAAGTAGATAATAGTTAAGACATAGACATTTCTAAATAAAGGCTAAAACTACGGTCGCTGACTCATGGGATTATTACGACGGAGGTCGTTAATATTTATTAAAATTAATTCACTTGCGTAATACCCGTTGGAAAATAATGTTTGCCCGTCAATAAATTCAAGCCAAGTGAAAGCTCTTAATTAAGAGAACAGGACCAGTGAAAGCACCCTTGAAGACTTCACCTACCGGAAGTAAGTCAAATTCAAATTGAGGTAGGTGATAGGCTGATGAAATAATGTGTTTCATGCTGGATGAGCAGAATGTGAGCTATCTGTGCGCGGTGGGCCTAATCCAGCTGCGATATCGGTCAAGCGTAAGGCCGGCAAGCCGGGAATCCGTAGCTTCGAGAGAACTGTGAATGCGTTATCAGTCTGAGCTAAACATCTGCTGAAATCACACGTTTACAGTAGTGGACTAAGAACAGTGAGAGCCTCCGTGGCTCAGACGGCAGCGCGTCGGCCTCTCACCGCTGGATACCGCGGTTCAAATCCTGGTCATTCCGTGTGAGATTTGTGCTGGACAAAGCGGAGGCGGGACAGGTTTTTCTCCGGGTACTCCGGTTTTCCCTGTCATCTTTCATTCCAGCAACACTCCCCATTATCATTTCATATCATTTATCAGTCATTAATAAATCACCTTGGGAGTGGCGACCCCATTGTAATATATGTTTCATTCATTACATCCCTGACCCGGTCAAGGACTGGAGAACAAGTTGTAGGTTTTCATTTTCACTAACAACACTACAGGTAGTTTCTTTTTTTTTGCGTCCCACTAACTACTATTGATGGTTTTCTGAGACAACACTACAGTTACTAATAGATCTACGTGATATATTCCACAAGGACTGCCTATTTACGATTCTATGTGCGTACAGAATTTGCATGTGCTGTTAGGAGATCATTTCATGAAAAATTCCAAGCTCCAAGTCATACTGTAATTCTTAAATTTTAAAAAAATCGGGAAAGTGGAGGATTTGGTACAAATCCACTCTACAGAGGAACTGCAGATGATCTTCCGTCAATAAATAAACTTGGGTTCCACGTGGAATTCATAAACGTTGGGTTGGATTCCCAATCGAGTCAGGGATTTTAACTTTGTCTAAATTCCTCTAAGTCGGGGGCTGGCTTATTTATGGCCGTCTTTTCTTCCCTTCTTTGTTTTTACAACTTGCTTTACAACACACGGACACAGATAGCTCTTATAACAAAGATGGGATAGGAAAGAGCAAGGAATGGGAAGGCCTTAATTAAGGCACAGCCCCAGCATTTGCCTGGTGTGAAAATGGGAAACCACGAAGAACAAACGACAATGGGGTTCGAACCCACTATCTCCTGAATGCAAGCTCACTGCTGCGCGCCCCTAATCGTACGGCCAAGTCTCTCAGTTATGGTGGACTTAATGCACTTCTTAGGGGGGCGCGATTAGCTCAGTGGCTTAGAGGTTCGCTTTCCACCCGGAAGACTGAGTTTCGAATCCCGATCGATCAAGGGTCGAGATGTTCGTCTCAAGAATCACGTGTCGTCAGGAAGGGCATCCGGTCTTTAATCCCCGGCCAAAAACGAAATGAGCCTGGGTGGATCCAGCGACCCCAAAAATAACTGGGACAAGCTGAAGAAATTGGTTTTTAGTTTAATGTAGTTCTTAATTTACATATAACCAATCACACAACACGCCACCACAGAAACAGTAACAGTGAATACATCCCTCTACATAGGGTTGGTGTCAGGAAGGGAATCCTACCGTAAAAATCTGCTAAATCCGAACCCATGTACCTGAGTAAAGGCTAGGAAGAAGTACATTAATAACGTTTATCATTATTTAAAAAGAATATCATCATATTCTGTTGGTATGGAGTGGTCATGATCAGTGCAGTGGTTTAGATTCTGGCCATCCGCCAGGAAGGTCAAGGCTTGAATCTCGGTGAATCCCGGCTTACAATATCAACCTGAAAAAATCGCGTGGCATCAAGGAGGGTACATGGTCTTGTACACCCGGTCGGAACCAAAATTGAGCCACAGGGGGTCCAGTGACTCTAAAGGTACCCAAATAGAAAACCACGAAGGAAATTTTCCCTCACACTCTGGAACTACATTCGTCGAATTTAAACACATTAAATTTCATGGAAGCTACAAGTGTTTGTATGTGGTTGGTGCTGAGTATTAAGTTTTGGAGCAGGACTAGTGCGTCAGGGTGTTATCAAAAGTGATAATCATAGGATCAGTTGTGCTGTAATATCACTTTCTGATCCAATAAGGAAAGCAATGACAAACTTTCCCATCCCTCATTCTGCCTAGTACTCCTAATTTTGGTGTCATCATCAAATCTACAATTTCCCTATAACCGCAATTAATTTGGTGGCGCTTTTGGGGGATCCAACTGGCCTCTAGGTTGATGACCTAACATATTTAATTATATTTTAATTAAAATTGTTTTACGTAGTGTGTACCGAACAGGTATCAAGCAAATGTTTTGCCTAAGGAAACACGAAGAGAGATTGTATATACAAGGAATGGTTCCTTACAATACAACACAATACAATACAATACAATACAATACATTCAGGGAAACGGGGTGCCCTAGGAAACGGTGACAAGGGAACAGGGAACTGGAAGTCAAGTAGGGATGACATAAAAATGTTAGTGCTGAACTGTAGATGTATTGTAAAGAAAGGAAGAGAATTAAGTAATTTAATAGATATATACTTACCAGATATCGTAATAGGAGTTGAGTTATGGCTGAGAAATGATATAATGAATGCAGAAATTTCCTCACCGCACTGGAGTGTGTATCGTAGAGATAGGATAGGAATGGTAGGAGGGAGAGTATTCATTCTGGTGAAAGAAGAATTTGTGAACTACGAAAAAGTGAAAGATGACAAACATGAAATTCTATGTGTAAGGCTCATTTCTAAAGATAATAGGCAACTTGATGTCTTTGGAGTGTACAGACCGGTAAAGGGTAGCGCTGACGCTGATTCAGAATTATTTGATAAGATAATCAGCTATTAGGGAAACGATAAGGGAAGGAAGGTGATTGTAGCGGGTGATCTCAATTTACCAAATGACAATGGGGAAAGTAATACGAACGACAGGAAGCATGCCCAACAAATGGCTAAATAAGTTAATATGGGAAGGGCATCTGATTCAGAAAGTGAAGGAATCAACTAGAAGGAAGAATATTCTGAATGTGGTGCTGGTAAAACCAGATGAGCTCTATAGAGAAACCAAAGTAATATATGGTGTTAGTGATCAAGAAGCTGTTCTTGTGTTAGTTAAAAATAAATGTGAAAGAAAGGAAGGTATTAAAATTTGGACTATTAGGCAGTACCATATGGCTGTTAAAACAGGCATGAGGGAGTTTTTAAAAAGTCACTATGACCAGTGGAAGACGGTAAATGAAAATTAAACAGACTCTCGGATGGGTTTAAAGTAATTGTTGGGGAATGTGAAAAAAGGTTTGTACCTTTAAAGGTGGTAAGGAATGGTAAATATCCACTATATTATAACAGAGAAGTAAAGAGACTAAGAAGGAGGTGCAGGTTGGAAAGAAATAGTGTTAGAAATGGCTATGGAAGTAAGGAGAAATTGATGGAACTTACTAGGATATTGAATCTAGCAAAGTAGTCAGCTAAGGATAACATGATGGCAAGCATAATTGGCGGCCATACAAATTTTAGTAAAAAATGAAAGGGTATGTATAGGTACTTTAAGGCAAAAACAGGTTCCAGGAAGAATATTCCAGCAATCATTAATGAACAAGGCGAGTGTGTATGTGAGGACCTTTAAAGGCAGGATATTCAGTCAGAAGTATGTAAAGATTGTTGGTTACAAGGATAACGTCCAGATAGAGGAGGTGACTAATACTAAAGAAGTATTAAATTTTATCTATGACAGCATTGACATTTACAGTAAGATACAAAATTTGAAAACTAGAAAAGCAGCTGGAATTGATAAGGTTTCGGGGAATATACTAAAGACAATGGGTCGGGATATAGTGCAATATCTGAAGTACTTATTTGATTATTGTTTGCATGAAGGAGCTATACCAAATGAATGGAGAGTTGCTATAGTAGCCCTTGTGTATAAAGGAAAGGGTGATAGACATAAAGCTGAAAATTACAGGCCAGTAAGTTTGACATGCGTTGCATGTAAGCTTTGGGAAAGCATTCTTTCTGATTATATAAGACATGTTTGCGAAATTAATAACTGGTTTGATAGAAGGAAGTTTTGGTTTAGGGAAGGTTATTCCACTGAAGCTCAACTTACATGAATCCAGCAAGATATAGCAGATATCGTGGATTCAGTCTAGGCAGTATTATTGGATCTTTATGTGTTCTTCCCCAATGACATGTGTAAAGAAGTGGAATCAGAGATAATGCTGTTTGCAGATGATGTTATGAGTAAAGGAGTGGAATCGGAGGTAAGGCTTTTTGCGGATGATGTTATTCTCTATAGAGTGATAAATAAGTTACAAGATTGTGAGCAACTGCAAAATGACCTCGAAAATGTTGTGAGATGGACAGCAGGCAATGGTATGTTGATAAACGGGGTTAAAAGTCAGGTTGCAAGTTTCGCAAATAGGAAAAGTCCTCTCAGTTTTAATTACTGCGTTGATGGGGTGATAGTTCCATTTGGGGATCATTGTAAGTATCTAGGTGTTAATATCAGGAAAGATCTTCATTGGGGTAATCACATAAATGGGATTGTAAATAAAGGGTACAGATCTCTGCACATGGTTATGAGGGTGTTTAGGGGTTGTAGTAAGGATGTAAAGGAGAGTGCATATAAGTCTCTGGTAAGACCCCAACTAGAGTATGGTTCCAGTGTATGGGACCCTCACCAGGATTACCTGATTCAAGAACTGGAAAAAATCCAAAGAAAAGCAGCTCGATTTGTTCTGGGTGATTTCCGACAAAAGAGTAGCGTTACAAAAATGTTGCAATGTTTGGGTTGGGAAGAATTGAGAGAAAGAAGAAGAGCTGCTCGACTAGGTGGTATGTTCCGAGCTGTCAGCGTAGAGATGGCGTGGAATGACATTAGTAGACGAATAAGTTTGAATGGCGTTTATAAAAGTAGGAAAGATCACAATATGAAGATAAAGTTGGAATTCAAGAGGACAAACTGGGGCAAATATTAATTTATAGGAAGGGGAGTTAGGGATTGGAATAACTTACCAAGGGAGATGTTCAATAAATTTCCAATTTCTTTGAAATCATTTCGGAAAAGGCTAGGAAAGCAACAGATAGGGAATCTGCCACCTGGGCGACTGCCCTAAATGCAGATCAGTATTGATTGATTGATTGTTTGATTGATTGATTGATTGATTGATTGATTGATTGATTGATTGATTGATTGATTGATTGATTGATTGATTGATTGATTGATTGATTGATTGATTGATTGATTGATTGATTGATTGATTGATTGATTGATTGATTGATTGATTGATTGATTGATTGATTGATTGATTGATTGATTGATTGATTGATTGATTGATTGATTGATTGATTGATTGATTGATTGATTGATTGATTGATTGATTGATTGATTGATTGATTGATTGATTGATTGATATAAAGGGAAGAATAAGTCTAGTGAGACGTAAAATATAATTGTAACATATAATGGTGTCAAAGGGACATCTCTCAGCATCAAGGAAATGGTCTTTTCCACCGACAGGCTTCAATATTTAACATTCTACCACACCCAGTCAAACATTTTAATTTTACATAATTATTAACCTCCTTCATAAATTTCTCATCTTAATTGCACCTTTTTGAATATTCATACGATACCGTTTTCCTTCCTTCATAAAGTTATAGCTGTTTGATACCCACCCATGCGGTGTAAGTATCTACTAATATTATTCGAAAATAATGGCGTCTTCCAAGACTTCAAGGACATTGTGAATCACATAACATGGGCTAGGAGCGAATCGTGATGATAATGATAATAGTTTCGGAAGCCAAAAATATTAGTCATCCACTCGTGATAAGAATGACAATGAGCTTTGATTATACCAACATTAGAAAAAAGGTAGATACAAAATATTCTATTAACTGTCGAAGAATGAGGACCTTGGAACAGGAGAGGTAGGCTGAAACAGTTCGTAGCCTTTCAAGCTCTTCAATTTTACGCCCTTCTTAGCCTATTCTTTCTTGAGCAGTTACATTTATTCTACGGCAGGTCAATGTCCTATATGGTTAAGAGGTGTCAAGGAAATTCTTTGTTGGAAAGCAAAGTCACGAAGAGGGAAATAAAAGGTCTTCTTCCTTTCAAAAGAAATTGTAAATAACTGTTTTTTAAATGAACTTGTTCACAATCAAAAAATCAATTCCATTATTTCATAAAATTCAAGCCTAACTACCGCCCGTTTTTTCCGAATTTTAGCATTACAAAGCCCCTTAATTCATCAGGTAAACAATATTGTAATGCTCGTTTATGTGACTTCTGTCCGACTCATTGGCTGAATGGTTAGCGTACTGGCCTTCGATTCAGAGGGTCCCGGGTTCGATTCCCAGCCGCGTCGGCAATTTTAACCTTCATTGGTTAATTGCAATGGCTCGGGGGGTGGGTGAATTTGCTGTCCCCAACATCCCTGCAACTCACACACCCCACATAACACTATCTCCCACCAAAATAACACGCAGCTACCTACACATGGCAGATGCCGCCCACGCTCATCTGAGGGTCTGCCTTACAAGGGCTGCACCCGGCTAGAAATAGCCACACGAAATAACAATGTATAAAAACTTACCAGGAATCTTCACCCACAATTAATTTAATACGTTCATAAAAATGTAACATGTTACCGAGCTCTACATTCGGGAGACCATGGTGTTCGAACCCCACCGTTGGCTATCCTCAGAATGGTTTTCTATCTTTCCCTTTTTCACTTTCAGGCTGATGCCGGGAGAGTTCCTGTTCATAGGCCATGAACTACCCATTCCACTTTCGTGACTTTATTTACCGTCTTACATTTAATCTTCATTAACTCGTCAATTGAGATTTTGCGTCAAAAATAGTATCCGACCGTAAAACATGCCATATAACTTCATACGACCTCATTCCTGACCCCGACACGGGACTAAGATATGGACATACATACAAATTTAACATTTTACATTATAAACAAAGTCATTTACATTTTAAAATACTCCTAGCCTATCGATAGTAATGTGGATTTATAACGAAGGGTTTCGGAAAAAAGCCCGGCCCAAGAGCTCAGTACTCCGAACAACCGACCAACCAAGCACGGGACCGGTGGTCACGGCTCTCCCGTGGCTCTACACCTCTAACGGAGAGGAGCTGCTCTCCACCGTCGGCTGCCCCGAGAATGGTTTTCCGTGGTTTGCCATTCTCCTGCATTAAGGCGAATGAAGGGACAGTTCCTAGTTCAGGCCACGGCCACCAACTCCCTCACATTCAACACACATCTCCTTCACCGTTAGAAATCCCCTGGCTTGAGAGAAAGCATCACCTTCTAAGTGGTCCGCCGTACCCCTTCAGGGTACAGAATGAAAAAATTATAGTAATAGTAGTAGCCTAGTTGTACATCCGAACTTCCACTACGAGTATACGAACATGTTTTATTATAAACTCAATCATGTAAATTCTCTGTACTATTACAATTTATATTTCGTGTCTGAGGTTTGACCCCCTGTGGGTGGGGGCTGTAGAATAACACTCACGGTATCCCTGTCGCAAGAGGCGAATAAAAGGGACCCCAATGGTTTTGAATTGGGGAGAGTTTGTTGGCAACCACGGGGCCCTTAGCTGAGTCCTGGCATTGCTTCAACTTACTTCTGCCAGACGAGGCTCCTCACTTTCATCCATCCTATCCGAACTCCCTTAGTCAACTCACCCCGACGGTATTAGAGCATCCGATACCTAGGGAGTCATTCATTTTCATGCATTTCGTGTTCTTTGTCTTTCTTTGGTCGAAACCTTCATTTTTCGAAGTGTCTGATCTCCTTCCATTTTTTCTCCCTGATAAATGTTATATAGAGGATGGTTGCCTAGTCGTACTGCCTCTTAAAACAATTATCACCACCTCCACCACCTGTCTTAGGTTGTCTTCTACTCTCCGAATAACAATTTTGCACTGCTGCAAAATTCAAACATTAATTGGATGCATTGACGAATGAATTCAGTTAGAATTGTTTTAATGTTTAAAATCATCTTTATTTCAGGAACGTTAGAAATGTTCGTATCAGTCTGTCCACTCTTCGAATCACCAAGAAGTAATATGATTGTCATCCTGAATATCAGGAATGAACGCACTCATCCATCATCTTTTCGCGTGGTTATCTGTGAGTATTCTCGAAATGCTAGCATCAACTATAAGATGAAATGGTGCTTGTCTCTCCATAGTTTGTTTAATTTTGAATTCGAACTCTCCTTTTGGCTCTTGGAAACAGAGGTGAAATCGTGTGCCCAAATGTGTTGCAGTTTCACGATTTTGTGTATCGTTAATAACTGATAATCTCGCTGTCCGTGAAACAAAGGTTGGCACGTATAATATGTTTATTTCAATAGCCGTGGCACAGGTTGGACTACCCCCTTGTAAGTGATTATGTAAAGGGAAACAAGTCCTAGAACTTTTTAACTGGACAACAATTTTTTTTTTTTCGTCTAAGAATTGAGATATAACACTAATTGAAGGAGTTGTGCTTACTGTCCAAATATCACCAAAGTAAGTATAGAAAGTGAAAGGGTTTGGAAGTTTTCCTTCGTCAAGAGGTGACACACTCACAAGCACACCAACTGGTCCCATGATGACGTAACTGTGGGTAATTAATATGCGCAACATTAAATATTTTGTGGACGTATTTATGAGCGAGCCTTTCACTCCGGAGGAGAACAAAATGTTTACAATTTCTACTCAGGCATGCAACAGGTGTTCTCCTTTGTCGGCATCTTGGTGCTATTATCTGTGGTAGCAGACTCCAGTGTCACCATAAGGACCAACAACGATTCTAATTGAATCGTATATGGCGATCACTTATCATTCCGTTCTTGCCGGAAATATTGCGTATGAAAAACTACAGAGATTTCAGAACTATAGATAAAACATGAATAATGGGCATTATTTACTGATTGATGCACTGGTACAGGTTTCTACTGATTATCGTTTACTTGAATAAAATAACAGAAAATTTAGAAGAAGAATTTCAAAAATGTCATTCTTGAAATAAATTATATAGTCTGCAAATATTTTGAGAGTTTAAAAATAACCGAATGACTTTGCCACTGTTTTCACATGAACTTAAAATTATTTGAGTACCACCCAAGGCAAATTAGATTTTGGAAACTGATTGTCACGTTCCACAAGTTTTATATTCAACGTAAAATTGATGTAGGGCTTGTGACTTAATATTAATAGTTGCGTAAAACTCCAAGTTCACTTTGCAAAACTATCGTATCTTATGTCAAAATGGAGTTGAATTGATAGCTGAATTTTGGTTTTGGGCATTCAATCGACCACTGTCTTCTTTTGGTTACAATGAGGTAAATAAAAGTATTTATAGCGAGATATCATAAAGAACACTGAATTTAGTACAAAAATTTACAAAATACCACCTTTTTCTGATCCTAAAATCTGCCATTTAATCTACAAAGTGGTAGAGGGCTGTATACACACATATAACTGACATAATTTTTATAAAGCTCCATATAACACAAACACATACTTTTGCTTGGCGTTGTACTTAATAAGTGAATAAGCATACTGTGTAGGTAGCCTAAAGGAGATCCCTTTATAGCCCAATCATTATTCACTTACTATCGAAAATACAATAATTTTTAAGTATAAAAGCCAAATAATTCAATTATAGCATATACCGTAATTCTCCAAGAGCCAGATTCACAAGTTGGGGTATGGCCCTAATGACGTTATTCGCACAACCGAGTGACCGAGTATAGCTATCTAGTGACACTACAAGCGCCTGGCCCTGAAATTCCAACGTAATAATTAGAAGAATTCGATTTGAATTTTATGATACTTTAGTATTCCTGTCATGCTAGCCAAGCGCGCTACTCGTAATTTGCGAACTATTAGAGGAAAAATACCCCGTTTGATGTAGTATTTTGGATATTATCCTGATCACACATTTACACTCCAGAATATGTTATATTCATCATCTTATTTAATTGCCTTATCCGTTACGGATGTTGGCTGTCATCATAGCTACCATTCGCTTGATCATTGCTGTCGTGAAGAGTTAGACAGAATTTAGATTAAGCCATATTCTCAGGTTGGCCAATCAGGCAGTTCTTCTACCATGTCCTCTTTTATCATCTAGTTTTCCTTGTAGTATGAGTAGCAGGAATCAGTATTTTTGTTCATACCTCATAACGTGACTGAATATTACAACTTCTTCTTCTTAACCTTTATGATCACCCTGAGGTTGACAATTCATCCTCCGAAGAACGTTCTCATGTTTGATACGATCAGTGCATGATAAACCCAGATTTCAAAATAATGGATTTTTCTCTTTGGTTGAAGATAGAGTCCTCGCTTCGACACCATATAGAAAATTTTTAAAAAATCTTACAATATTTTCCTTTATGTCGAGGATCAGGTCATGGCTGGGCTGCACAATAGGTGTTGCATCTTCACGAATACACTTCTTCCTCTCTCGATCATGTATCTATCTTCATATGCATGATTCCAGAGTTAATTTATGTAGGACCGTGAACAGATCAATTTAGGGACCCTCTCTATTTATTGGCGTCTCCGAAAACCTTAAAAATAGTAGTGAATTGGACGTAAAGCCCACAACATTATTATTATTCTATATTAACTGGGTGTTTGCTGTCACCATTTAGAGGGGTGTAGAATTCTTTCTGATAACCATCTTCTTGACAATGAGATCGAGACCATAATTATTACTCACGCGGCAAACTCGATTAATAAGAAACTGAAGATCTTCCTACCCTCCAGCTCTTAGTACTGTATCGTCAGTGTACCGAATATTGTTGATAACTTCTACACTGACTTTCATATCTTGCTGAACATCTTCAAGTGATGATGATAATGATGATGCTTGTTGTTTAAATGGGCATAAGGTCATGAAAATCTTTTCAGAGTACAGTTTGAAGAAGCGGAGAAAATATGCCACCCTTGGCTTGGATGTCCTGCCATCTATGCGCACTGCTGCTTCCTGTTTCTCGTAAAGGTTTCTAATTATTCTAATGTATTTTCATCCACACCCGTGTTTCTCAAAGCAATTATTATTCAATAATGCAAGCACCGATCAAAGGCTTCAGTATAATCTAAAAAAACATGCATACACATCGCAATTACCATCTCTGCAACTCTGAAATAGAACGTGTATTAAGATAAAATATAATACGTAGCCTATATACTGTAATTTACGCACAGAATACTCGAGTCGGACGGGCTCATATTTTCTAAGCCTTATACGAAAGATCAGAGACAAAAGTAGATATTTCTGTGCAATTTGAACACTGTCGTTTTTGATGTGCATTTAGATGTCTCAAGTAGATGTAGAAATCAAGGCATTACTGTGATGAAATATGAGACTTAGCCGGTGGTGGATACCCTATCCAGCCTCATTTCAGGATTAAAACCTCCACATGAGCCGGGAATATAATCCAGGGCCTCTAATAAAAGGCAAAGACTACGGAGCTGGATGGTCAAGTAAATAATAATTAATCGAAATGAAAATAAATGCTGTGTAGATGAAGTCATCAGTCTAATACTGATTTGATGCAGATCTAAATGACTTTCTATATCATGCTAAACTTTTGTCTCTTTACAAATACGATGTTAATGTTATTTATTTTACGTCCCACTAATTATTTTTATTGTTTCCGGAGATGTCGAGGTGTTCTACTCGAGTCCGATTATGTACTAATAAATTTAAATAAACGAGGCTGGAGTATTCCATTAGACTGAGCCGGGATAATTCGTCCACCAAATTGAACTCAGAAAGTCAGCGCTCTATCTTCTGAGCTACTGAGCCCGATCTTTGTAAATAATAGGATAGTTTCCCACCCTTTTCAATAGTTGTACTTGTGTATAATCACCACCATCACTACCACTCCATATATATCCTGCAACCTGCGCATATTCTTTGATCTGAGTTTTTTTCTTGGCCTTTTCCAACTTTTCTTATTTTCTACACTTATCAACAAACTTTTTGTGCAGGATTGCGTTCAAGAGGTAGTAGCTTTCAACTCTATCGAAAGCAGTTCTAAAGATGGTTTTCCGTTGATTCTTATTTTCACAGCAGTCAAATGCCGGTACTATACCATCGTCACTAGTTCTCTGTTTTCACTTCTATCCAGTGTAATGAAAAAATCTAACTGGTCTGGCGTTAAAATGCGAGCAAAATAAAATCTGGCCTGGTCACAGTCCTCATTGTTTCAAGATTTATTTGATCACTCTTAGGCCCGGTTTCACAGTTTGAGTTTAAGCCGAAGCTTTAGTAAGCCACGCACGCCGCTTAAGCAAGGCTTACTCTTTGGCTTAAACACTACGAGTTTCACAGTAGGGGGACGATGTGCAGCTTTACTAAGCTGAACATCTCCGAAGTTGGTAATGCTTGCGCATGCGCAGTGATCCAATTCTCATCTTTGTTTACATCCGTAGCCTATGATTGATTGACTTGTAGGTTATACATCGTTTCTAGAGGGCAAACGGTTGGAAATAGGTATATACCATCGCGGACTTTTTTGTAGAGGTTTCTATGCTCTACAATTTGTACACTTACACTTGGGGTCTATCGTTGATGGTTCACGCAGCGTAAGCCAAGAAAGCAAGTGACCGACCGACATTTTTGTCTCTTGAGCCTCGAAATATATTCAGAAATGTAAGTTATTTATTAATGTTATTGGTTTTACGTCCCACTAACTATGAATTTGAGCACCTTCACCACAGGACTGAGACAGGATCGAACCTGCCAAGTTGGGCTATAAGAGGGCCAGCGCTCTACCATCTGATCTGAATCCTTAGCTTAAACCTTAGTTTCATACAGCTTAAGCCAGTCACAGATAAGCTCGGCTTACCACTTGCACTCCCCACTTTGAAACTCGTCCTGAGTTTAAGCTCCCGCTTAAGCCTGATCCAAGGCTGTGAAACCGGGCCTTAGTCATTAGGTTACAAATTGTGAAGCTCTTACCTTCCACTCCTTCAGGAGCCTTCATCACCTGAACGGAGATAGCTTCGTATTTTTTAAACAAACTTCGTACTGAGGACTTTAAAAACAATATCTCTCATAGTCATTTTCACTACTATTACCACCTGCAATGTGATCTAGTTTTCAGTGCTTCGAAGGATGTGAAACCTTAAAAGCAAATGTTTGATGTGTTCTGTCTGGTTGTTCAATACGAGATGAACATTTAAAATGTCTAACAGCATGCTATGCACATTCACAAAACAACACTCTAGGAATTCCAACAGAATTCTCTCGGAATTTATATGAGCGAACGTGGAGAATTCGTGTTGGAATGGCTCTTTGCAAACAGGCAATGAAATTAAAGACAATGAAATCTAAGAATGTGGTTATAGAAATAACATGGACTGTTTTTTATGAGATGGAAGAAAATAGAAAAAAGGATGAAATGTACGCCAACTACTGCTTTGTTAGTCAATGTCTTGATTTTTTCTCTACGCTACGAATCACAAATATTCACTTCAGTCTAACGGCGTCTTGCACTTTTAACCGTACTACTAGCAATGACCTTATACGACTGTGATTACCCATAAGTCCACCTTGTTCTCTCTGCATTCCTGAATGTTCATATATGAATTCGAGGATGTAGAGTTGCGAATTGACTATGAATCTTGCCAAATGTGTTCTTCTTAGGGATCATCTGGTAAATAATGTCTGAATTTTATACATGCGAAGCTGCATCAGTAGATTTATCTTAAATCTACGATATGATTCGTTATCAGAAATATTTACAAAACTCCATAGCTTCATGCGAACTCTTGTTCTACAACAAGAGAACTTGGTGATTTTGAATGCAATTTTCCCAAACGTTTATCACATTCATTTCAGGAAAAAATCCTGATGTAGTACATTGTTTTAATGCCCAGAATGCTATTCCAGTTCGGGTCTTTGATCGAATGATTCGCGTACTGGTCTTCAGTTCAGTGGGCCCTGGGTTCTATCCACGGGCAGGCTGTGGATTTTATCTGACAGGGGGACTGGGTTGTTGTATTCGTTTTAGTATACTCCTCTTTATTTAAAATCGTTTCTACTGGATATAGACTTGGTTGAACCTTCGTACTTCACAAGTACCTATTACATAACGCAGATCGGTTTCTGGTAAGACCAGATTCGGCAGTCTTGCTCGCATCAACGTGAGTTCTTGTTTTAATGAGTCAGTTGAACTGAAAAGTATAAGTGAAAGTAATGAACCACCAAATATCCGGTAATCCTTTAACATTGAAAGTAATTGTGTCCATTGATGGACTCGACATTCAAGTTTAAAATTCCACGCATATTCTCTGTAGATTAGCTTGACGTTGTAAAGAACAGTTACTTGTAAGGGAGTGAAAAAAAGGACAATGAACGTGAAGGTAAAGAACAAGGCTTGGATATGAAATACTTTCTGGAGTGCAGACGAACGTGATAAGGCCAAATGTCTTATAACGAGGTAGAATGTTGAATGAACACATGTTCACTCAATTTTCATTAAGTTTTGAAAATACATTTACTGTCTGAAATTATGTTAGTAATATGAACATGTTGGTAATAAGCAAGCTGTATTTTTTCCTATTTCCACGTTAATACTCGTTACAAGACGTAGTGGTTGTATACAAAATCAAGGAATGATATATTTGTATCTATGAATCCATTTTTCCTTCTCATTAGAAGTCTTGACAGTGAGTGTTATATAACCGCTAATTCCTATTGGGGACACCATTTCTCTCCCTTGCTTTAATAATACAGATGAGCTGCGAAATGTGGAAACGGTATAACCATTTTATGTGGTAAATTAATCTTGATATTAATATACGAAAGGAGAAAATGTTCTGTCTACTCTTAGAATACAATCCGTGCATGCTTTTAGGAATCTGTTTACTTGTGGTCATATAAACGACAGATCCAGAACTTATATTGAGGAAATATGGAGCTCAAGTTGTATTTGTTTTGACTAGTTACCAAAGAACTACACAATTTTACAAGTAATGTTTATAAAAGTGAATTACTCTGAAAATTAAATACATAGGTATTTGATTATATCATTATCTGGCTCTTTAATATTCAGAGAACAACATTTTCTGGTGGGAAACATACTGCTTTATTTTCCATTTTAAATATTTGGTACACAGTCTGCCAATATGTCAGTTGTCGGTTGTCAGCTTCATCAGTTATTGGTTGGGCGCTCCGTGATCAAATGTATTATTAAAGACAATCTATATTTTGGCCGAAGAAGCTATAATTATGTTTCAGTGTACTGTTCTGATGAATTTGCTTAAAAGCAAGTCCACGTAGGTGCGATCAAATGAAAGTGAAATATGAAGACGGTAAAACTGTGGTCATTGCAAGCTGTGATTGCTTGAAATTTTCTGATATTCTTATACCGGATAGGTCACTGAATAATGAGCTATATCAGCGATAGCAAACCTTTTCCGACTAGCGTGTCAATTAAGATCTCGTTTATCACACTTTACTGTCTAGTATGCCATCAGTTTTTGCCCTTTAAAATGATAGTGAAACCCCCTCACTTCATTTAGGTATTAGATTGTATTACATATAAATACGTTCGATCGAATGTTTCATGATTTTATTTTGCAAACATTACGGAAAATTACATTTCAAAAACAGTCAAATTTTTAAAATAAGATATATTTTTCTTGAAGAAACTAAACGCCATGGTCAACAGCCCCGAAGGTCCATGGACTACCAAGTGACCGCTGCTCAGCCCGAAGGCCTGCAGATTACGAGGTATTATGTGGTCAGCTCAACGAACTTCATGGCCGTTATTCTTCGCTTTCTAGACAGGAGCTGCCATCTCAGCGTCAGACATCTCCTCACTTGTAGTCTAATCACATAGGCTGAGTAGACCTCGAACCATCCCTTAGAACCCGGGGCCTCCGAGAAAGAAGCAAGCATGCTACCCCTACACCGTGGGGCTGGCATTTTTTCTTTAACCTAATCAAATTTGTAATATACTGTATATGGCCATATAATTAATTGTGGCATACTTCTTTATTGAAGCATAATGTTCAGACACAACCACCATGTCGGGTCGACCAAGAATCATCCATTGTCAGAGTAATTATCCGGTCATCCATGTTAATTGATCTCATTTTTTATAAAATACGAGTAAATGTAAGTCAATTCGAAGTTATCATTAAAAGTGCTTGACTGAATGAACACTGTTCTAATTTTCGGACAACGAGATCCCGAGTTCGATTTCTGGATGAGTCTGTGTATTTGTTCTGTCCCTGAGCAGTCAAATATAAATGGATCCATTATTATTATTATTATTATTATTATTATTATTATCATTATTATTATTATTATTATTATTATTATTATTATTATTATTATTATTATTATTATTATTATTATTATTTTCATACTTCGGCAGAAGCAAATTAATTCTTAAAATTTATCAGCAGTTATTTACTGGTCAGTGAACATTGCTATGTCTTGAAGTTGCATCACTCTACTTGAATTTACTAGTCAGCTTGTCTTGTCTAGTTATGTAGGTCAGGGATTAACATTAATTATGAATGTATGAAAATGAATACATAGTGTACCATACGATGCGGCATATGTATACGTAGGAACGTTTAAGACAGACTCCTTGATGGACGAATAGCTAAGTAAATTAACAGTTGCAGATACGTAGGAACGTTTAAGACTGACTCCTTGATGGACGAATAGCTAAGTAAATTAACAGTTGCACACATACTTCTTTTGCAGAGAATTTAATGAAGCGCAGATGTGGAGTCAACTGTTCGTTATGTGACATTAGGATAGACGACGCTTATAATTACGATGTCTACGCATTGGATCCCCATGCAATTTTTATTACTACTGCTTTGTGGTCTCCTCAACGTTCCTGGTGATGTCATTTTAAACTGAACTGGACATATTAGTGTTAACGTGAGTTATCTGTGTCATTGACGTCCTCACGAAGTTTGTTCATACTTGTATACTGCTAATAATAAGAGTTGGTGTCTGACATTTCTTAGAGGAAGGTCCGTTTACTGTCTGCCGAGGCGGGATAAAGGGAGTGCCTGTGTGGTTGCCATGGAGATAAAACTTCAGAGCAGCTCGTCTTTCTGGGAGTTGTCAAACCTGTCACTGACAAGAACCTGATTGTTTGTATAAGAGTGATCGCAAATGGGACGACACCGCCTGGCCAGGTAGTCTACAACAGATCACAGCGGTCAGAATGAAGGAGGGAACAAGTGAGCCGGAAGCGAGGGGTAAGAGCATGTAGAAAGGAATGCTGGAATGTGGCAACATCGTGAAATGGCACGTGCAGTGCTCCTCCCTCCACCCTTACCTGTCAGACGCCAACTTTAGTTAAGTCTAGTATAGATGTAAACATTTTGATCTGATTAACTGTTTAATGTCCTTTAAACTATTGACGATAACAGACTACAATTTCGGCCTTAAAATCGAACACCACAGTTAATTATAGTAAAGCAAAGCCAAGCCATTTTCATACACGACATGGACGTCCTTGGACGAATGGAAGGTAAAGGCTTCCACTATTCGTAACCTCGACACAATGTGAAGAAGTGGGGTTGGCTCTATACCTGGCCGCTATTAACCTGGTACTCAATGTTAACGTAGGACGAGTGAACCTGTGGGCCAGGCGCCTCTCCAGTATGGAAATCTTGTTTTGGTTCTGTACTTGAAGTATCTTTGGCATACACTATATGTGCTCCAACCTAATAAGTTGAAAGTGTGTTTCAAGATCATTTCTATCGTGAAAATTAAATATTCACCCAAATACTAGTTTCTGAAGTGTTTCGCAAAGAGTTGAGCAATAAACTTTTCGAGTTTGTAACCTGTCACTTGCTTCCATATTTATTTGCTTCCTGTGATATCTATTGATCAACGATATTTATTATACGATAATGTATTTATAATTTGCATTGTTTATGGTCCACTACATACAACGAAGTGACTTTATGCTCACTTGGCCCGTTTCGAATCCTGGTTCAGAAACTGTTAAATCCTGTTAACAATATATTCCTGTCTCATTGAGTCAGGGGGCCTGGAAAATCAGTCCTGTCAAAGATCGTCAAATTTTGAAGAACAGAAGACTATCCGATAATTAATATCGTATGGTATCACCATATAAAGGACCTCTGGTGAACACTCTACGTTTATCTGAAAAATTAACTAAATAATTAATGTATTAATTAATTGGTTGTCCATTCCATTCCACAATCTGGTGGAATAAAATAGAATGTCGAATCTGAAACGGAAGCATCGTTCATGGTTTCAAAAATATATGCAATGGTCACTGAAACTTCCTTCCCAGCGTACTTTCTTCTTCTTATTATTATTGTGTTAAAATTTCGCTAGTAGGGTATTTTGGAGTGTGTATTTCACCTTGTCGAGGAAGTCAACGGGAATTACCTCACTCTTTGTTTTCCTCTTCCTTGATGCCTAGATTTTCTGTGATAGCTGATGGTGATGCTGTTGAGGATCCAACCAGTCGTCGAACTGAGGACAGACCTATTGTTGATTAAGATGCCCTTAACCTTTACGTGAAGTTATTTTGTGTTATGTCTCACAGACACAGACAGGTCTCTCGGTAGCGATGGGAAAAGACAGCACTAGGTCTGGGAAGGAAGCGATCGTATTCTTACGTGATCACAGCGGCACGACGTGGGTACGGGCATGATGGTATAAAGAAGATATCAAAATGTTGTATCACACCAAGCATTTATTGCAGGGTAACAAACACTTGCAGGATGCATTTAGTACAGTGTATATTTATTTGCCATGTGTGAAAATGCGAAACCACGGAAATCGATCTTCAGGGCTGCGACAGTCTTCCGAATGCAAGGTAAGATACATATCTCGAGTCGCGTAGCCAACTCGCTCGGTCTTACGTGAAGCACTAACAACGAATTTATTGCATTCTGAAGGACCTGTGTTTTGTAACCGGGCAGGGATAAGTAACTTACCTGAATGCTACATTTAAAGTAAAGCCATGATATTACAGTAATATACCAGTTCTGGTTAAGTAATTATTTAGGTGATATGGTACTCTCAGTACATCAAGTTAGAAACCATTGGCTGATACGTGTAAGTAGGCTACTTTTTCTATATATTAGTCAACTGTGATAAATATGTCACTTGAATTAAATGTAATAAATTACAGCAACTATTTTAATCACTTAACTATGTGTTACAGGGCAAACTACTTTCTTTAAGCTCGCCCGTATCTGCAGCCGTGAATACTTTAACTGAAAGCCAATGATCTCTGTGGGACATTTTTTTATTGTGCCTAAGATGATGAAGAGAAGACTAGAAGTCCATGCCCCTAAGATCTATTTACTCTGGTTGAATTTCGCGCATGAGATAGTAATTTTTAAATATATTAACTGAGATATTTATTTATTTATTTATTTATTTATTTATTTATTTATTTATTTATTTATTTATTTATTTATTTATTTATTTATTTATTTATTTATTTATTTATTTATTTATTTATTTATTTATTTATTTATTTGATCGCCAAACACTCCAATTACAGTTGCAACATACCGTAACTTACGTAATATTTACAGCATATTATAAACTAAAATATAATAATACTAATAAACTACCCAATATATAACTTATATAAATTAGACATTGAGAAAATGTCGCAGAATGTTCGACTTATAACAAATTAAAACTAGGCACGTGTAATATATAATTAACTAAAGCAAATAAAAAATAAACAGTACAATATAAATTTCTTAATTCCTAAAAATGAAATCGTTGTTTCAATAATCGGATGTTGTCAATCTGTGGAATAAGGTTGAAAAATAAACTGTTCAAAGATACTCACTTGCAAAACGAAAAACATACACTCCATCTAGGAGTCATCACAGAGGCACTACGTGAGTACAGGCATAGGACATGTTAGTATAAAGAAACATCGAAATATTGTACCACACCAAGCATTTATTGTAGGGTAACCAACCTAGGTGTAAGAAATGATTAATTATTTTATTAAGAAAGACCTACCTAAATTACAAAATTAATTATTTTTTAACGTGGTTTCCCATTTTCACACCATGCAAATACCGGGGCTGTGCCTTAATTAAGGCCACGGCCGCTTCCTTCCAATTCCTAGGCCTTTCCTATCCCATTGTCGCCGTAAGACATATCTGTGTCGGTGCGACGTAAAGCAAATAGCAAAAGAAAAAAATGTAAAGGAATATTTCCCTGTCATTATTTTAACTAATACAAGTGTCGATAAGATTTACGACACACCTACTGCCCTATTTTGAGATGTTTATATTCAAATGTTAGAAGCTTTTTATCATAAATACCTGAGCTGCAGTTAAATTTGTCATCACTGGAAAGTTTTAAAAAATGTACTGGTCTCTTAAATACTCATGCTGCACTTTCCAAATAGGGCTATGCTGTCTAACCATTCACTGTCAAATTCCAATAATTACATGTTTGTTAGTAATTTTGCGGTAAGATGACTTAACTTTGATATAGATGTTGATTCCCACATGGGGAATCTGAAATATTTGTCCCGAATGAGTAAATTTATAATGTCTACACATGACTACTTGGGGTCTTTTAAGCCCAATTATTATTTTTTCACCATTTTCGAGGATAGAAGGTCCCGAAAGTATTAAACAGGAATAGTTATTCGAAAACAGCCATTTTATCAGAAAAAGCGAAACTGTAATTCCCCCACTCCTTCCACTGAAACGACGTGTGAACAGACTGGGGCGGTCACCACGCCAAGATTCCATAAAGTTGACCAATATAGTTCAGGGCCAAGGCTGGATTTACGTTTGGTTACTGGTTCTAAGTTGACCGTGGGCATGAGTGTGTAGGTGTTTGACTTCAGTATACTCACGGAGCCTCCAAATGTTGACCAACATTTAAGACTGTACGTGGGCCCATATGTCAATATATTCTTCTTTTTACACCTCTCTTAATCTCTGTGGGTGGGAGAGGTCGAATACATCCACGGTATTAACTGCCGGTTGTAAGGGGTGACTAAAAGGGGATCCCAAGGTCTATGAAGTTGGAAGCGTGGGATGGCGACCGCAGGATCCTTATCTGAGCTTCGCATTGCTTCCAGTTACTTGCGCCAGTTTGCTCACTTTCACCTGCCCTATCCGGCCTTCCTTGGTCAAATCTTGTTCTTATCCGACGTCGACGGTATTCGGTTTGCGAGTCCTAGAGAGCCTTTCATTTTCATACCTTTCGTGGCCATTTCCTTTCTTTTATCGATACTCTCATTATTCGAAGGATTCGACCACTTCCTTTTTTCCCCTTCTGATTGATATTGAAAGTGGATGGTTTCCCAGTTGCACTTCCTCTTAAAACAGTAATCATCACCAACTCCATTCTTGTTCATGGCCATATGCCAATTACTTGGGTTCGGCACCAACGTGAAATTAAGACCGTTCCTGATCCCAATCCTATATGGAGGCATGTATTTACTATTCCGTGTTTCTGTTAGTGACAGGTAACGTGATGTGTTGTATTCATAAATTGAGGTAGTAAGGCGATCAAAACCACCTTGTCCCCGAACTAGGGAAATTAATCACACGTAGATAAAAATCCTGGAGCCGCCTGGTAATCGAACCCAGGGCTTTCTGAAATAAAGGTCACTGCGATGATCATCCAACCAAAGAGCCTGACTATTAAACACACATTATCTAAAATGTTAATGCAGTTTACTTAGGAATGATAAGACAAAATTTAATGTCTAATACCTGCACATAATAATTTAATATCAATTATTTAAAATATAATGTATATGATAGATATGTTTTTGTTAAATTATAACAATTTTAGTATCATTCATCACAACAATCAGTTTCCTGAAATGTGTGCCATCTTGTGATCTTTCTGTAGTAGTGTATATAAACCTCAGTTCTACTTACCCATAATATGAGACCGTTGGAAAAAATCCAAATGAATGATTCGATAGTAGTAATGGTGAATTAGCTTAGATTACGCGAAGAGTATTGTTCAACCCTTGGGTGATTGTTGGAAACCATAAGTTGAGGATGTTCTAAAAATGTTCACTAGAATTTTCCAGTTACTGAGAAAAATTATGTTAAACCTTTCATCCAAATTGTTCAACTACACAACTATCAGCATAATAATCCGATTGTAATTATTATTATTATTATTATTATTATTATTATTATTATTATAGCTGTTATTGTTGTTAGTTTCCCGTTCTTCTTCTGCTTCTAATCTATTCTCTTCTCTTCTATTCTATTCTATTCTATTCTATTCTATTCTATTCTATTCTTCTATTTAACATCATCTCTTTGACGGTTGAAACAGGTCTATCTTGCCCGTACGTCCATAGTTCAATTTTTTTTTAGGAATTTAGTTTAGTGCATATATTATAGTGTTTATTTCCAGTTTATTTATGTAGTTCTATCTCTTCAAAATTGAGAATTATTAATTATTTATGATTTCTTTATTAAGTATTACCGACCTCAATTATTTCACGTTCATGTCTTCAGTGTAGCCAATACCTTGGCTCCTCGTAGGTCAGGGCTGTGATCCGCAGAGTTATGATGGCCATAATTTTATGCATTATAATCTTATGATCTAACTTAATTTTTATTTTGAATGAACTTTATTCCATTTTCTCCGTATTCGCACGTTGCCTAGTTTGACGAAGCTTAGAATAAAATCAGATTAAGATATGAAGCACAAACAATAATACACCTAAAGCTAAAAGTAACAAGCTTAATGCATCAGTAATTTAAATGATACAAAACTTTCTGTACATTTCCTTTGTATAATTATTAAGATGCCCATGAATTATACATTGCCTATATAAATGGCCCCTAATCCATGTAGGAACGTTGGCTGTAACACGGTATGAGCATGGTATGTCCCAGGGTGCATAGAAATTTCAGAGGGATGCTTCATTCCAATGTTCCAGGTTATTCTCAAGTTTGGGACGAGTAGTTTCACGTTCTCTCCGTGAAGAACAGTACTTACAAGTGAAATCTAAGATGTATTACAATCCGATTTCATTCATCAAGTTTGCAGTCCGAGTAATGTACATTCCAAAAGTGAACAATTTTTTTGAGTTCAGATTAATATTCAGTGCTGCTGTTTATTTAACTTTGTAAGCGGTGCAAATACGTGTGGAGATAGGCCTACACCGTGCAAGTAGCTTGCTAAGGTGAGGTTGAGAGTGGTAAGTCTCAGTCATAGGGCTGAGTTTCGGTTCGTATTCAACATCCGTACACCGCTTTGTTTTATGTTATCGATATTGCCGAAAAGCGAGCATTAAAATGTCATCATTTTCAACTTCAAGGTTTCTGCCACCGATATGGATCACGGTTAGACGTATAAGAGCCAGATTATGGATATGATACGCCGCACTCCAGTCAATGACTTGTCCGACTCGTTGGACGAATGGTCAGCGCACTGGCCTTCAGTTCAGAGGGTCCCGGGTTCGTTTCCCGGCCGGGTCGGGGATTTTAATCGTTTATGATTAATTCTTCTGGCTTGGGGACTGGATGTATGTGTCCGTCTCAACACATTCCTCATCGTATTCAGACAACATACCACACTACCAACCAGCATAGAAACACACAATAGTGATTACATCCCTCCATATAACGTTGGCGTCAGGAAAGGCATCCGGCCGTAAAAAAGGGCCAAATCCACATGTGCGACGCAGTAAGCACCAGCGATCCTACACGCGTGGGAAAAGCGGTAGGAAAAGAAGAAGAAGAAGACTCCAGTCAATGACTTCCTACGGACAGTTTCTACAATCGTTCTGAATGTAAAACTTACATACCGTATTCGTTAAAGCTAAATTCGTTTTAACAGTTGTAATATTTTCTAGATGTTTCCTTCCTGTCACTTTCTAGGAAACACTGTTGTTAACAGTGAACGATGTTCCACTGATTTAACACTTTCACGTCTTGAATTAGCGTGATTGTAAGGAACAGCATGGGCTGTTATGAATATGTAACTTTTTAGACCTTTTATTTAGTTATCGTATGTCTTTTAATGCCGGGAGTGTCCGATATCATGTTCGGCTTCGCTGGTGCAGGTCTTTCAATTTGACATCCATGGGCGGCCTGCGCTTCTTGGTGATATTGTTGTTGTTGTGGCGGTGGTGGTGTGGGGGTGGGTTTATGTAGATGATGTAGGGAAATGGTCAAACCCGGTGTCGGCACATAGCCTACTCCTATCGAATAACACAAAGGGGTCTGGCCAAAACTTTACGTCACCATCGGCGGGACGAATCGCTATCAACAGCGTTATAATATGCCCTCACTCCATATGAAATCTGCAGAGAGGTTTGGAAATAAATCCAGGCTATTGACACGCAATCTATGATTAGAAATTGAATACCACCACCACCTCTCTCACCCTGCTGGCCAACATTCTGACGGTGAAAATATTTTGCAGTAAAGGGACTCGGACCGGAGTCCGACAATAACGCTTTAACGATCTGGCCACCAGGTGGGCAGTGTTGTTTTATACAAGTATATATTCACTCATGATCGTTCATTACATAATGCGTTGATCATCGGCGTGTGCTTTTCTTCAGGGTGCGAAATCGCAGGGGAGAAGGGAGAGTTCCACCCCCCCCACCAATGATTTTATCGCAAAGGTTCCCCTCACTAAAATTGCCCAGGGGGGGATTCTTTCATTATAAAATGAGGAAAATGTAACACATATATTACATAAATCAGTGTTTTTTACAGTGCATATTTTCATAAAAACAACAATAATACACATAAGTTAGAAATAATAGGATGACTGCCAGACCTTGAGCAATAAATCAACGCAGCGGTGGCAACTCTGCACATGCAGCCTACTTTTCATGTTTCACTCTGGCACCCCGGAATAATTTTCCAATGAACATGATTCTTATTATAACAACGGAATTAATACAAAAATATTTTAAATTTACATTTTTCAGGGCGAGCGCGTAATTTGCTTACAAGGGAATTATATACCCCTCCCCGACCGGGTAATGCTTGAAATAAACACTAGTAGATAAGCCCTATGATCCTTCTCCCCCCTACCACCGCCGCCATTTTTTTCCCGATTTCACACCCTGCTTTTCTTCTGACCGAACCCAGCGAACATTCCATCTGTACGAATGCGACTCGTGCCTGTCATCTTTACCTAGGCCGCTCGCTACTACACGGTACATCTCTGCATGTATTTTCAACACTTTCTACATTAAATATTAATATGGCCACATACGGTTTTCACCTTTGGAATGTACACTAGCTCAGCTACCCGCTTGCGAAGGTTTCAACGGAATCGCAGTGTAACATCTCGAAGATTACTCCAGATCGTGTAACATAGCTCTGTGATGCACGTGTTTCTCATGATAGCCCTACTCAAGAGATATACTGATATTGGCGTGTGATGTCTGAGAGATAAATGAGCAGGCAGAAGTAGATCAAGGTTGTACTAGAACAACCTAGAACAGGTTCCAGGCAGCATTCTTTCGACCGGCTTTCAGACACGACTTAGCTGATCTTCCCGACTACAGTTTCTTCCGGTAAACCCACTTCCTAAGGCAATGTCCTCGACCTTGCATCAGTAACAAATTGATGATTGTCCCTTGCTCTTTGTTGTCGAATGAAGGTAACTGAAAGCGAAATATATATGAGAGATCTGTTGTCTTTACACAAATTTGTAACCAATGAATATCTCGAAATTATTTTATATTGTCATATACATCTTAACCAGTGAAGAGTCTGTCGTTTAAACCGAATATCACAAGTTACATCCAAGCTTGACCAAACCTAACCTAAAATGCCTCAATCAACCACTGGAAAATGTGGTCATTAGAATTTCGAAAATGCTAATGAACTCCTTAATGAAGGTGTTGCTAATACTTCGAGGTCCCTAAAGAACTATATCAAGTGATTAGCCCAATACAGAATGATCTGTCTCAGTAGACGCGTATTGTAGTAATACTGTGACAGTAGAAATGAAACAATGAGTGACATGTGTGGCCTTCCGAGATCTGCCATATTTGTACATGGAAAGCAAATAAGAATCACCCTGTACAGAAAATGAAAACCTTGAAAGTGTGTAAAAAAGAGAGTTTCACTATCTGTAAACTCCGTACTAAGTGGGATAAAGTGGTTGTCTCTATGATCAGTCATCTTTCCTCCCAGGAATAAATCTGGTACTCTTTCCTGTTCTAATCCCAATGGACCTTAAGGTCATACAATTCCTCAAAATATTATTATGCCTTCTAAATTTCCTGATACTCTAACGAGGAATCAAACCTACCATATGTTCAGGATGAACTAAGATAAGGTACGCAGAATACAGTTGGCACATGAACTAGTAAAAATAATTAACAACATAAGTACGGAAAATAATTTTATCAGTATAATTCATAAATAAAACCAATCGGAAAAATAATGTTTTAAAAACTAGGTTACCAAAGATATTGACTTTCTGAACTAATTCTAAAGCCTGCTTCGAGTTTACATGGATTCAGAATACCTGAGACTAGTAAGGATGTATCATGATTTTAAAACATTCATGTACCTTTACAATGAATTGTACACCCATGTTCATAAAAACCAGAACACCTTTAAAGACTCGAGATAGGAAGTTCATATTTACTGGACATGTGCATTGGTATGTTCTGAAGAAATGATTAGCATTTGAACCATGTCGGCCCTCAGGTTCAAGGTCCACATCGATATCTCGGCACATCACCACCGACTGGTAAATGTGCCTGCGGCTCTCGTTGTCACTATAAACTGAAGGTAATGGATCAGTGTGACTTGACCAGATGTTCAGGATGCCTCGCAGACGTATGCGAGAACCGTACTGTCAAATGAATGACTTTGAAAGAGGGCGCATTGTTGGCATGTGAGAGCGTGATGCATCCATCCGGGAAATTGCTGCTCGTGTGGGACGATTTGTGTCGGCACTGCAACGGGTGTGTCCAGAATGGTTCAAAGAAGGCCGTAGAACACGACGAGATGGGTCTGGTCGCACCACCCAGACCACACCCAGAGAGTATCGACACCTCATCCGAATGACATTGCAGGGCAGATCTGCATCCTCCTCGACTCTTTCGCAACAGTGGAACAGTGTAACACACCGTACACTCTCAGGAGTGACAGTCCGTCGCCGTTTATTACGGTCTGGGTTACCGGCGCATCGTCCACTTCTCCGCCTACCTTTGACTAATGTGCATAAACATGCTAGACTGCAATGGTGGATGGAACAGCATCAATGGGGACAGGAATAGTAGCATATAGTGTTTTCGGACAAATTTATGTTCTGTTTGTTTAAACATGTTGGCAGCATTTTGATTCACCGCAGACAGGGGGAGAGGCAGCACATTGACTGCATTCGCACAAGACATACAGCGCCAACTCAAGGACTAATGGTGTGGGGTGCTATTGGGTATAACCACAAATCACAGTTAGTGCGTGTTCGTGGCACTGTGACCAGTTTGACCTACCGTACGTGAATGACATCCTGTGACCCGTAGCCATACCCTTTCTGCACGACTCCCTAGACGCCATATTTCAGTAGGACAATGCACGACCACATGTTGCTGCATGAACACGTGCCACCTTGTTGTCAGAGGATGTCAGACTGTTGCTCTGGCCCGCCCGATCACTGGACTTGTCGCCAATCGAAAATGTGTGGGATATGGTGAAACGATGGGTGCGGCGCTGTAACCCCATGCCAACCACCAAAGATGAACTGTGGAACCAGGTGAATGCATCACGGATGGCTATACCCCAGGACGCCATTCGCGCCTGATACGCTTCGATGCCATCACGCATGGAACAAGTTATTATACGATTTTTCACGAGAGTTTAATCCTGATGTAAACAAGGCATGTCCACGCCTCAGCCAAAGAAAGAGTTGTGATTCGCTGAGCGTGTAGTATCGACCTCCGCCCCGTCAACGTCTCGTGTTCGGACATACAGTGCTGCGCATATTACCTAAAATAGACGAGGAACAGTTTTTGAGCTGTGCGAAACTAAACAGAGGGGTCTAAAGGGAGATCTACTGCTGAAGATTAGGGCCTACATTATTTATTTATTCATTTCTGAATATTAAAGAAAGCTATCGTAGGCTAGAGCACCTCTTGCTCCATTTCTCTCACTGTGAATACTGACACTGACAGCTGCTGCAAGATGCAACACCTTATCTCCACACTGTACAGCTTGGGACTTTCCCTCGCTATGAGAAGACTTCCTGCATTACACCACGCCTTCTGCCTTCATATCTCGTTATTTAATCACTGTTTTATTTTAAAAAATTATAGATACACACCGGTATATATGACAACCATATTTTAATTTGATTACGTACTCTTTCAGACTATCTAAATGTAATAAACTAAGATAAAATTAAATTAATGCCACGTACTAATTTTCTTCGAGCTCGCATACAGTCCAGTGAGTGCGACGGTTGCTTCTCCAATCAACTACGTCTGTGTCCACGTGCAAAGTCAAGGTGCTCCGCCTATTTGTTTACATCAGGATTAAACTCTCGTGAAAAATCATATAGCGCCCATGGAGGGCCTAGTGCCTACTAGGCAACAGGACACATGCTGAACCCAGGCGACTGAAATGCTAATCGTTTCTGCAGAATATACTAATGAACATGTCCTGTGAATATTAACTTCCTATCTCTAGCCCTTCAAAGTGTTCTGTTCTTTATGAACATGAGTGTAGTTGCTAGGAGGATGATGATACGTTTGGAATTGATTATATGGAACTATAACAACAAATCACAGACAGAAATTATCTACTGAATTCTTTCTCGTTAGAGAAGAAGTAGAATGTGGGAAGGAAAAGAGTCTGTGTTGGCAATGTATAATATCGATTTCATTCAAATTTTAGGACGTTGATCTATATGAGAAAGAAACAGACACCTGTTCGAGGATTGATGGTCTTGAACTTTATTAACGAGAACTTGGTTCGTTAAATGTAACAGCCTGCTTAAATGTTGACAATTTTCCTGAGAGTATTTGTAGTACCCCCGGTCTATTGGTCAGTGTCCTTGACTTCCTCGCAGGCGTCTCTAGTTCAAGGATTGCCAGCCCCAATCTTTTACCCTTTTCTTCGTTATTTGTTTAACGCCCTCAATTGCTATGGAGTTTAAGGGACACCATAGTATTATAAATTTGTAGTTTACGAATTTATTTAATGTATAATAAATTATAGACACGCAATTGCCGTATTTAAACACCCTGCGATGCCATCAACCTCAGTCGGGATGAAATCAATTGTTTTACGAAGAGAACATTTTAAATGTTAATTTAAATCTTTGGATACCTGTACACAATATCGGTGATGAATATTAGTAAGAGTTCGTGAAGACATGGAAAACCAGGCGAGTTGGCCGTGCAGTTAAGGCGCGCAGCTGTGAACGTAATCCGGGAAATAGTGGGTTCGAACTCGACTGTCGACAGCTCTGAGTGCGATTTTCCGTGGTTTCCCATTTTCACACTAGAAAATGCTGGGGTTGTACCTTAATTAAGGCCACGGCCGATTCCTTCGCACTCCTAACCCTTTCCTACCCCACCGTCGCCGTAAGACTTTTCTGTGTCGATGTGACGTAAAACAAATTCTAAAGAAAGAAAACATGACAAAAGAATCTAAATTGTAAAAAAAAAAATCTGAAGCTTTAGAGCAAGAGAGACTTAACAGTCCTGTCTTACTCATATAACCACTTTGAACCAAGAACTTTATTATATTATATTATATTATATTATATTATATTATATTATATTATATTATATTATATTATATTATATTATATTATATTATATTATATTATATTATATTATATTATATTATATTATATTATATTATATTATATTATATTATATTATATTATAAGTGATTTAAGCCCACTAGGGAGCGTCTATAACTATTTCCTTTTGGAAGATCGCTTTCGTTTTCAATCCCTCTTGAGTTCTGCTATTAGTTTCCTTTTTTTCTGCAATCTTTTCTGTTAGACAGCTGCCGTATAGTGAGATTAAAGGTAAGTGTAATCTCCATTTTGAACCTGAAGCTACTCCAGGCTAATGCTAAGAGAAACCATTCAGGAAACCAATTAAGAAGCACGTTCCTTTGATAGAAATCTCTCTATTAGTTCACAACAACCTTTAATAAGATACTAAATTTGTAGTCCGTTTTCTAACCTCAAAGACTCGCGTACATTACAAGATGAAGGACGCAACTTCCGATGACTACCGTGAGAGTTTTCCCAAATCTTTGTATTAATCCCAGACGAGCCATCAATTTGAAGCTATGCTATTTGATTTTTACTTCAGAACAGAAAGAGTTAGGTCAGATTTAATACAACAGGGTTATGAATTATGAGTTTCGTGTTCTCTATGTTACTTTCAGCTCACTTAGGATTCTTCCCGATTGACATCACGTTAGTTTTGAAAATGCTAATTTCCTTATCACGCTCGCTCCATCTATTTTCAACCTCCAACTAGCCTGCTGGCTTTCAACATACTCTGCCATTAAGACCATATTTTCAGCAAATTCCAACCTAGTTACTACATTTCCACCCAACTTAATTCCTCCTTGATATTTCATATCATTCAGTAAATAAACCATGTACTGTAAACTATGAGCGATAAGAGTGAAACGTTACAACCTCTCTTTACTCCTATAACTACTTTCAACCAACCAAGAAATTATTGTAATTTACAATTAATTCCCACTGTGGCCTGATTGCCAACATAAATACATTATATTGCCTCTAATAAAATCTTCTATTAATCCTGTAATCCCATGGTAACATCACTGAATACACTGCTGACATATTCTCAAGTTAAAAGTTGACCTGTAGCCAGTTCGTTCATTTTCAGTCACACACTTCAAGGCTTTTGTTACGATATTTAAGTGGACTGATTCATTTTCTTCAAACATTGGTATTTTATACAGTGATCAGAATTGATTCAGGCATCTTTAGAGTATTATTTTGATTGAGGACCTTTACCAACTTAAGTTACGCTGACAAGTTAGTCGTTGCCTTCTGTCCCCAAGACAGTAAGTTTCATCTCGGCTGAGGCCGATGCCTTTGAGTTGCTTAGGCATGTGACAAGTCAATCACTTCGACTTCCAGGGCGTTAACTAACTCGTGTGTTTCAAAATTCTGAAACCATGCCATCTCATTAAACGCATAGCTTGAAAGAATTTGGCACAATTTCTCATCTTGCTTCTGTATGATGGGCTCGCAGTTGTAGTTATTGACCTACACGTCTGCTTGTCTTAACCTGAAATTATCTAGTAAATATTGCTGATGACTTAACAGATAGACGGACATTGGCAAATTCGTACGTTCAGTTTAATCAGTGTGTAGCCTAGGGATAAATTTGACTGATATATAGTATTGTACGTTCGCTTTGGACCATCGACATGTCGACATTTAGTTCTCTGGTGAGACTCATTAACTAGGATCTATACTGCTAATAATAAGAGTTGACGTCTGACAGGTAAGGTTGGAGGGAGGAGCACTGGACGTGCCATTTCACGATGTTGCCACATTCCAGCATTCCTTTCTACATACTCTTACCTCTCGCTTCCGGCTCACTTGTTCCCTCCTTCATTCTGACCGCTGTGATCTGTTGTAGACTACCAGGCCAGGCGGTATCGTCCCATTTGCGATCACTCTTATACAAACAATCAGGTTCTTGTCAGTGACAGTGACAGGTTTGGCAACTCCCAGCAAGACGAGCTGCCCTGAAGTGTTATCTCCATGGCAACCGCAGTCACCCCACCCTCGTTTCCACGGCAACCACACAGCCACTCCCTTTATCGCGCCTCGGCAGGCAGTGAAGGGAACTCCCTCTAAGAAATGTCAGACACCAACTCTTATTACTTTTTTTGTTTTTTTGTTTTTTGCTAGGGGCTTTACGTCGCACCGACACAGATAGGTCTTATGGCGACGATTGGATGGGAAAGGCCTAGGGGTTGGAAGGAAGCGGCCGTGGCCTTAATTAAGGTACAGCCCCAGCATTTGCCTGGTGTGAAAATGGGAAACCACGGAAAACCATCTTCAGGGCTGCCGATAGTGGGATTCGAACCTACTATCTCCCGGATGCAAGCTCACAGCCGCGCGCCTCTACGCGCACGGCCAACTCGCCCGGTACTCTTATTATTAGCAGTATAGTAGGCGTGACGGGCGACTGAAATTGTCACGTGCTTCTCACAAAGGCGATCGTAGTTTGAATCCTAGCCAATTCATCTGAGACTTTTCAAATAGAATATCACGTCCCTCTGATTCGGATTAGACACAGAACTACATATCCTACGGCTATAATAACAATACCCACACTAAAACAAAACTGTAATCTCATTTTGTTTCGAGTAGGGTTATTTCAGACTCCTTGATAATCAGTACCCCAGTGTATTTAAAACTTCAGCATCCTTAAAGTAACTCGGCACGCACCAACTCATTCAAAGGAATGTACATTTTCAAACAGTGGAACGTACCCAATGTTGATGAGCCTGTTGTTTGCGATGTCACTGAGATTGTTAATTTTTTTTTTTCAGTCTGGTTTACATCGCACCGACACAGATAGGTCTTATGGCGATGATGGGATAGTAAAGGACTAGGAGTGGGGAGGAAACGGCCTTGGCCTTAATTAAGGCACAGCCTCAGCATTTGCCTGGTGTGAAAATGGAAAAACACCGAAAGCCTTCTTTTTTAATGTTGCCGACTGTGGGTTCGAACCCACTATCTCCCCAATGCAAGCTGATGATACGCAGCCACTCACTCGGTTCACTAACTTATATTTTTATCCTTCGTTGGCATGCAATTTCTAAGCAGCACCTTCCACATACTGTGGTATCCAGTCTGAATTAGCAGGTCCAGCCAAATACACAGCTGAACGACACTCAGTCAGTTGATAACCTGGAACGCTTGCTATTTTTAACACTTACAAGACGAATTTCCTGCTGAACCATTAGCGTGAGAATGTTTGTGAAATATTTCATCAAATTCCGCCCAGGGTTTTAGATGTAATGTCGTTGTGCCAGACAGACGGATAGACAGATGTCATTTCATTTTTATATAGAGAGGTAGGCGGTCTATTTTCCTACTAGTGTGCTTACCGGGCGAGTTGGCCGTGCGCGTAGAGGCGCGCGGCTGTGAGCTTGCATCCGGGAGATAGTAGGTTCGAATCCCACTATCGGCAGCCCTGAAAATGGTTTTCCGTGGTTTCCCATTTTCACACCAGGCAAATGCTGGGGCTGTACCTTAATTAAAGCCACGGCCTCTTCCTTCCAACTCCTAGGCCTTTCCTACCCCATCGTCGCCATAAGACCTATCTGTGTCGGTGCGACGTAAAGCCCCTAGCAAAAAAAAAAAAAAAAAAAAAAAACTAGTGAGCTTGATAGACCAATAATATTGTTATAGCTTTACGTCCCAATAACACTCGTGTAACGGTTTTTAGAAATCCCAAGGTGCCAGAAATTTGTTCCGCAGAATTCCTTAAGCGCACCAGGAAACCTATTAAAGCGAAGCTGGCGTATTTGAGCACCTTCAAATACTACCGGACTGAACTGAGAAGGAAGCTTTCTAGATTATATTCTGCGAAGCTACAAGTTCCTACGTCTCTCGTCCATGGCAGTTATCAAATGAGATGTTAATATTTTGAAATCAACGTATATATCCTTAGGAACTACAACTGCATGGTAATTATTTCGATCGCTTCATTATTACGAGATTAAAACATTATTATTATTATTATTATTGTTGTTGTTATTATTACGGGATTATCGTGGATCACAGTGGTGTAAGAAGGTGCTGGGGTGAATGTGTGGACATGGAATTGACCAGAGCATAAGTTAATGCACTAAATTTTAAAATTCTATTATCTTTCCTTTTTTTTTTAAAGTTGATAGATAGAAAATTTGGGAAAATCTAAATGAGCTTATCAGCTGCCACAACAACAGTAGACTATAAATCCGAATATCAGGTACCAAAACTTGGGATAATTATCATAACGATAACATCCCACTATCGGCAGCCCTGAAGATGGTTTTCCGTGGTTTCCCATTTTCACACCAGGCAAATGCTGGGGCTGTACCTTAATTAAGGCCACGGCCGCTTCCTTCCAACTCCTAGGCTTCTCCTATCCCATCGTCGCTATAAGACCTATCTGTGTCGATGCGACGTAAAGCACCTAGCAAAAAAAAAAAAAAAAAAGAAGAAAAAAAACATACAAGGAATGAGCATTATAGGTCTGAACGGAAACACTATCTTATAAGAGAATGTTTGCTCCACTTACTCATCAAGCCTAGGAGTCAGAGCTCCAAAAGTAAATTCAGACCAGTCTCTCGGAGGCATAAATTCTTACATCACAAGGTTAACCTCACGATTCTCATACAATCACTTACCACTGGTTTGGGCTCATCGTCTACTTAACAGTTTTCTAATTCACGTGTTCCAAAGGAACTTCACACCACCCAATTGATAAACCAGGGGCGGGATTGCCCATACTACTGGCCTTAATATGAAAATGAAAAGGTTGATTATGATCGGCCAAAAACAAAATGCAAAGAGGCGAACAACCTATACTCCTTCTAGAAAACTCTTAAAACTCTAAGTGGGCTTATGGCCCGAAGTTACAGAGGCTAAGCCTATGCTACAGAGGGGTGACTAGACGATAAATGTTAAAGGCCAAAAGTGTTAAGTATTTAGAGGTTCAGAAAATTTTAGTCACCGCATACCAAGTTGAATGGGAATCAACAGAGGGTAATCACTCTGTGTTCCCTTAGTTTACATGTTTCCCAGCAGGTATTTCAGCAGAGTCTTCAGACTTGCCGAAAATCTACATTTCATCATCATCATCATCAACATCATCATCACCTGTTTACCTTCCAGGTTCGGTTTTCCCCTCGGACTTAGCGAGGGATCCCACCTCTACCGCCTCAAGGGCAGTTTCCTAGAGCTTCAGACTCTTGGTCGGGGGATACAACTGGGGAGTATGACCAGTACCTCGCCCAGGCGGCCTCACCTGCTATGCTGAACAGGGGCCTTATGGAGGGATGGGAAGATTGGAAGGGATAGGCAAGGAAGAGGGAAGGAAGCGGCCGTGGCCTTAAGTTAGGTACCATCCCGGCATTCGCCTGGAGGAGAAGTGGGAAACCACGGAAAACCACTTCCAGGATGGCTGAGGTGGGAATCGAACCCACCTCTACTCAGTTGACCTCCCGAGGCTGAGTGGACCCCGTTCCAGCCCTCATACCACTTTTCAAATTTCGTGGCAGAGCCGGGAATCGAACCCGGGCCTCCGGGGGTGGCAGCTAATCACGCTAACCACTACACCACAGAGGCGGACGAATTTACATTTAAACCATGAAATTAGAACTTCACATGAACTATCTGCCGGGTCAATCACATGTTAAGACACTTTTGCCATTGGCTTGAATTACTGGACCTCCCGAACGCCGACGTGCGGCCCCTACCCCCTTAGTACACGCCGCACACAATAAACTGGAGCGACAAAGATGACGATACAGCTCTAAAGTGACCCGTTTTTATAGTATTTCGAGGGGAAGTTTCCAGAACTCTTTTCATAAGGCTGTATGCCTGTACACACCCACAATTTTAATGAGGCTAGAGAAAATATTCACAAAATTTCTGGTTGGTTGATAGATACTTACAGGAGTTGGAGGGGGCAGAAGTGTTAAAAACCTTGACACAAGAACAAAACAATCTTCAGAAACTAAGGTTAGCCAACTGTGAAAATACACATTTCTTAACAAATTAATTAGAGTTCGGCCCGCTAGGGGGAGCAATTAAACTGATGATAGAGACATCTAGCTGTTGGAAATCCAAGTATCTTTCATAACACCAGTTCAAGGTAGATTACCTACATGGCCTTCTAGAAGGCGCGCAGTTTAACTCGTCGGAGGACGTGTACCCGCTGTACTATTATTATTATTATTATTATTATTATTATTATTATTATTATTATTATTATTATTATTATTATTATTATTATTATTATTACTATTATTGATTTATTTTTCATTCCTCCATAATGGGGAGAAAATTTAATTCGACATCCTTCATCGTTCAATTGAAAGTCTATGGTCTAGAATGTTTTGAACTCGTAATAATGACCAGACCAGAGACTTTCAATTGAGCTATGAATGACGTCGAAATAAATTTTCTCCCCGTTATGGAGGAAGGTAAAAGGAATGAATAATAATAATAATAATAATAATAATAATAATAATAATAATAATTTTTCTTCCGCTACTCCAAGTTATTTAATACGTTGTTCGTTTTGGATTCTGGCTGGGGTTTAAGTACATGTGACCTTCCCGACACCACATATGTTTTACAGATGAATATTTCACCTTAGGATCCTACTGGATTCAAGCCTCGGTCGCCTCTGTGGAAATCCAACAACTAATCCACTACGCCAATCATGCTCCCATTGGACGCCTAACAATGCCAATTGCTCGGTCGTTAGCAAGTATGAGCTCACAGTTGCATTATTTTCAGCAGCCCACTTAAAGAATTGTAGAAATATATTCAGCACAACGTGAAAAAGAGACATGCAAATTGTAATAAATAAAGATTCAGTTTTTGTAACTTTCGGTTGTACTTCCATTTAGTATCTCAAGCTGAAGTGTTTTGTGACCTCCATACACCTGACAATAACTCGTTGCCTCATTAACGGCTATGATTGACTTGCACTCCAATATAATACTGTAAATGGGTTATATCAAGTGTAGTGTAAACAAGATGGCTGAAATAAAAGGTTTAGAATAGGGTCTAATTATGGAAGTCCGTGTGCGGGCTGACTTCGTCAACAAACACCATCCATTATACAGTACATGGAGAATTTGAGGAGTGAATTAATTTCGGTAGGCCTACACTAATTAGTTTACAGGAGAATTTTACAAGAATGTTAATATAGATGAAGAGGAGGTGGGGTTGTATGTTTTATCGATATGCGGGTGAGTAACAGGGTGGTTGGAACAACATAACTTCGAAAATCCATTAGGCCCACTTGAATCGATCCCTTCAAAATTACAGCAGCGTGCAAATTGATCCGTATACTACACAGGAGATTCTAACGCTTTTTATAATTACTAGTGACTCGAGTTGAATGGGCTTTGAGCACTGTTGGTAACAACAGTGAGGAGTTCAATAACTTATACTTACCTTTGCTCAGCGTCTCTGTCAAATTTCATCTCTCTGCTTTGCCACTAGATCTATTTGTTAGCGTGCCCAAGGCTGTAGGAAGAAACATTACTTGTTCCAGAACTTGTACTTCTAATAGAGTGTATTCTCTGTTTTAAGAGTCCCCGATGTGATTTACTTTGGCTTGGTTCAAACCACTCCATGTGGGCAGCCCCGATCTGTCAGGGCTGAGAGCTAGCCGCGAAGGAGAGAGATAAAGAGTGACTGCGAAAGAGACAGAGGGGAGTGAGGTGTACGGATGGCACATTTTAGCATAAAAGGTTCAAGAATTAAAAAATATCGTCCTTTAAAGGATAATGTAGGCCTCCTACAACAAATTAAAATTTTCCTTTTTATCTGCATCTAGGACGACACCTGAGATTCCTTTGATTTCACCAACGTAGTGATGTCAAGGGAAAATTTGTTCGGACAGTATGACTGTGTAACCTTGCCTGCAGCGCAGCATCGGAGAAACATGTCGTAGTCTTACTTTAATCAGGTTAACGATTGAGAAGAGAATTGGTATTCGCAAGGCCGTCTGAAATATTGCAATACATGTCATTCAAAATTGTGTTACATTGACATCTTATCAGTTCTCTTTGCCGTTTGACTGGAGCCTGCTCAAGATTTACAGAAAAAGGCCTCGTAATAATGTTTAATTTAAATCAAATTCTTTGATAAACCACTGTTGAATTACTTTTAGGCCTTTACAGTAACTATCATTGTTATAATCGGACAAGACACATCGTTTTTAAAATGGAAATTCTTCTAAACCTTTCTCCTGCAATTTTTTCGGAGCAATGAAAGCTCCTTCCTAGCAGCACGAATTCTGTCCAATTCTGTCCCTCACAATACCGGTCAACGCATTTTTTTCCTTGCCAAGAAACATTTAAATAACTCAGGGGGTTTGTATTGTCAGCTAAAAAGGTAGGGTCAGCAACCCAGCCCATGCACTCCTACATCATAACAGCCACAACGGCAGAGAGTAACGGAGGGTTTACCCCGGGCAGATTCGGGGCAGCGTCAGGTTTCCCTAACCCACAAACGCTAAGTTGGAATGGCCTGGCTTGGTCCACATTTTCTCCCACTGCTCTCGTCTCTCACGCAGAGTGAGAGAGTATAACTTAAAGATTGTGGTACTTGGGTCCCTAATGGATACAAATAACGATTTTCATCCTGCTCCAAATTCTCCTTTAACACGCAAGAGTACAGTTTACTGGCAAAACCGTTAGGCCTATAGCTACGAAGAAAAAAATATTAGAATATTTTAGTAGGATATTTAATTCTAAATCCTACATACACGACTATTTTATGATAGATCTCACAGTTTACACATTATTTTGGTTTTTGCCGGCTAAGGCACGTTCCAAAGCACCGATTATTTTTCCTTGGAAAACTGATTGAATTCGGAAGAAATTGCACAACCCATACACATTTGTGTAGAAAATTTTGTTCTAAGTACACTTGGTAGGCCCTATTTTCAAAAGATCTAACTATTTTCGAACATAAACTGAACTTAAACCTTCACCTTGGAACCTGAGAACTCAAGTATTATAAATTTTCTGCTTCGTTTTACGGTGTGGAGGCATACCCACTCACGGCCGCAATAATCAAACGATTAATAATGATGTCTTTGAGCTATGGTGCTACGTCGTGTACTCAGAATATCTTGGAAGCATTACATAAAGACTGACATGCTTATGTATCGCATGAGAAAACAATTTGAAGCAACAAAAACAATCAAAACCTCCGTGGCTCGCACGGCGGCGCACCGGCCTCTCTCCTCTGGGTTCCGTGGTTCAAATCCCGATCACTCTATGTGAGACTTTTGCTGGACAAAGCGGAGGCGGGACAGGTTTTCTCCGGGTACTCCGGTTTCCCCTGTAATCTTTCATTCCAGTAACACTTTCCAATATCATTTCATTTCATCTGTCAGTCATTAATCATTGCCCCAGAGGAGTGCGACAGGCTTCGGCAGCTGGCACATTTCCTATCCTCGCCGCTGGATCGGGGGCTTTATTCATTCCATTCCTGACCGGGTCGAATGACTGGAAATAGGCTGTGGATTTAAGATAATCAAATAAAGGAAGCCAGCACACATTGGTCATATTATTCGAAATGAGAAATACAATCTCCAACAATTCATATTTCAAAGAAAAGTGGAAGGAAGAAGAGAGAGACCCTGGGCGACGGTGCATTTCCTGGTTGGGGAACCTTCGTCGGTGGCCCAGTTCATCATTAGTTAGAGCAACTGTTAGTAGGGAGGCTTGGACCAGACTGGCCGCCAACGTCCATTAAGGATAGAGCATTTCAAGAAAAGGAAGAAATGAAAACATATTTCTTTAGACTTTCTCCATTTTTAAAACTGCCTGCTCTCCGGATAAGCTTGCATAATTACATATGCTATAATAACGTGGAAGAATTAGGCCTAGGCCTAAGCTTTCTTATGGTGAAATAATTAAATACTTACTTGCTTGCTTGCTTGCTTGCCGTATAGTATTTAGTGCCGGGAGTGTCCGAGGACACCGGGTCGCCTGGTGCAGGTGCTGGAGTACAGGCCTTTATGTATTTGATAACTTGAAGACGTCTTGCCTGTGCGCCTGTAAAAGACTTCTATGCTCGACTTGTAAGGGAAGCCATAGAGATAAAGCTGCGACCAAAAAACATCAACAGGGAAGACGGCTTGAAGTTATCAAATACATGGAGATCCGTACTCCAGAAACACATGCATAACCCCACCATGGCACAACGCGACGCACTCAAGAAACTGTTGACAGAGGACGGTGAATCAGTAACTTCCCTCCCTTCCACCACAGCACAGCGCGACGACTCCTGAGTCCAGTTTATTGCGGGGCCCTGGATAGTATGGTCGTGACTTCCACGTTACTTCGAAGAATTGCTTTGCTCACTGTCGGAGGCAGACCTTCACATGCCCTGATGAAGGCCAATGTAATTTGGCGGAAAGCTCGACTTTGTTGTTTTATTCCAGTTGGCATATTTATTTCTTAATTTTAATACAATGAGCCACGAAAACCTAAGTTAATTAATTACTTACCAGTGCTGTTCTAAAACAGAAAGATCTCAAGTATTAAAATATCGCAAAGCTGATATTTTTGTAAGTTTTTATTACTTTGATTGGAGAATCACTTTTCTGCGTTTTGTCAGAATTAATGTGTGCACTGGGAAAAGTATACTGATTAAACGTCTTCAAATTCTCAATTATTAAAGCTAGGAATCGTAATGTGGTAGGCCTACAGTGTAATGTATTTAAACCGACCAAAGTCCATGAGAAGTTTTAAAACTTGATCAGTAGCTTTGTGTACTTAGTATATTAAGTCTGTATGATAACATGTGTGACTGGGGTGTCTGTACTATTGTATGCTTATCCGTTGCTTATCTGAATTGGAACTGAAAGCAAAGTGGACGTTTCCTAGATGTTCGGGTCCGTCCTTGCAATCACTTGAATTTCAAGTGCAGAATGTGAAATATTCGCGTTAGAAGTAAGAATATTGAAAAACGCCAATAGTTTTTGCTGGTTATTTCATGTCGCACCGACACAGACAGGTTTTATGGTGACGATGGGATAGGACAGGGGTAAGACTGGGAATAAAGTGACAGTGGATTAAATTATGTACAAATGGAAAACCATCATCAGGGTTGCCGACAGTGGTTTCGAATCAACGCCAATATTGCCCGAAGAGCTATTTCCTTCAATTTGTCAAATAATTTTGATATATTCCTATCATTCATTTACTTTTTCAGAACAACATTGATATATTTTGGCATGTATTCCATCAATTATGGACAAATATTCCTTATTTCTTCGCTTTGAAATCGCACCTTGATAAAGGAACATGAAATATTGTTACAAAAACTGCAGATGGTCTTGCAGCACCATGTCAGACATCCAAAAAGGTGAAAACTTTCAGAAAACTGTTACATCCAGAGGTTTCCTTGTCCAGGCAACTCACTCGGTATCAACCTGGTCAAAAATATAGGCCTATAGGTTGTTAGTAAGAAGAGAATCGTGAAACTTGATAAATTAACGAAATTGAACAAACACATTAGTTCTAAGGCAAGCGTCACAAATAGAATGTCCCATTTATCACCTAAACAAATGACCTAAAAGTTCATTAAATTACCGTACTGGAGCTCTGGTAAAAACAACCTTCAGCGTTTCATATTGAGATACATAGGCCCAATCCTTAAATTGGGCCGATGACCTTCGATGTTAGGCCCCTTAAAACAACAAGCATCATCATCAAGCAATCCTTAATTTTATTCATAAGCTTATGACCCTTAATACGCAAGTAGGCCCTATGTGTATTAGTTTCTGTCGAATTTTATCTGATGTGTCTGATCTGATCAAATTTACTGGAGGAGGAAAAATGGGATCATGATCACTAAAATGTCTCATATAATTACAGAAAATGCACATACGTGTACGTGTGAGCTAATTACAAACTTGATGTCTAAATTTGGTTCTCAGTCAAGACAGACAGAGTAAATAGAAGAAGTCTATCTACAGCTCCCGTTATTCGTCCCGATTCCCTTCACGACTGAGACTTCTTTCTCGTTGATATCTGAGTTTCAATGGCATGTCATTAACAGTTGACTTACTTTAACAACTAATTCTGTCAGGCTTGATTGTGTGTCTCATTAAGATGATACATTGATACGTAGTTTCTCTATGAACAGTTGCGCGTACTTAAAAAGTCTGTTTAAAAAAAGAGTAAGCTCATGACAAGAATGGAGAGTTAAGTGATATTCTTAATGGAACAATGGCCTTAATGAAAAACATTATAGAAAATTTCAGATATAGTTCATATTATTATTATTATTTATTATATATATATATATATTGCGAATGAGCCCATTAGGACTACGCAAAGTACTTAGAGACAGGCATTTGCCTTTCTTTGTGCCCACACTTCCTTCATTCGTTTGCTGTGTGCTTCTTTTCTCTCTTGAGACCATGTTGTTCCGGTCTTCTTCTTTGGTTTTTCCTCTTGGTCAACTTGCCACTTATGAACTTTGGTTCTGAAGATAACCCGGCTTTGGATGTCTTCAGGTGTAATTCCTGCCAGTTTGAGATCTGTTTTAATTTCGCCAATCCATTTTATTGTGTCCGTTTTAGCTTTACTTCGGTTTTCATAAAATTCAACTATTTGCTTGGTAAGTCTATCTGGGTTCATCCTTTTTATATGTCCAAAGAATCTTAATCTGCGTTTTCTGATGTCGCTGTGAATGTTAGAAAATTGTTTGATTTCCTGTTTCCCTCTAAGGCGGTACTGTTCATCTACGAGTTTTGGGCCTAAAATTTTTCTAATGATCTTGCGTTCCTTTTTCTGAATATTTTCTAGATCAGTTTTCCTGTTCAAAATTAGTGTCTCTGATCCATAGAGGCATTATTATTATTATTATTATTATTATTATTATTATCTGGCCGAATAAATCTTTGGTTATGCTGCTCTGTTGATTAATGTGCTGCTGCTGCTGCTGCTGCTGCTGCTGCTGCTGATGATGATGATGATATGGCCTTAACAACAGTGTGCAAGCACTTTGGTCTGAAAATTTCAACGTTCCATCTTACTCCTCCAGGTGGCAGAGAAACGGATCTCTGTTGGGTGAGCTGTAGCTGAATTCTCATTAACTACTTTTACGGTTTACAGAGACGCCAATATACTGGAATTTTGTTCCACAGGAGTTCATCTACGTGCCCGTAAATATACCGACGCAAGGCTGGCTTATTTCAGCAAAGTCAACTAACACTCGGCTGAACCGAATCGAACCCGCGAACTTGAGCTTAGGTCAGTGTTTCCCCATCTCAGGCATTCATACCGGCAGTTAATAATAATAATAATAATAATAATAATAATAATAATAATAATAATAATAATAATAATAGCAATAATAATAATAATCCCGGGGCTTCTCTCGCAAGTGATGAGGAAGGAGGAGGGGGAGGAGTAACACCTCGTAAAAAAACCAGGGTTCATCTGGCTCCGGATGATAGCACCCTGTAAGGGCCCCTGTCTGGGTTACAGACGAAGAAGGCGACCAACAGTTTTCACAGAAATAGAATACATAACCTCAACGGTGTTGAAGGTGAAGAATAACCTATCCCCGACAGCTAAGCTACAATTCAGACATATCTGCTGGAAAGGAGCAACCCTAAGGCTTACAACTTTAGTGGTATCTTGAGCTGACCCCGGTCTGTTCCCCCAACAACTCCAATTAACTCGCATGATGGAAACATCTCTTACGGAAACTGCTCCAGGTGACAGCCTCAAGAGGAAATCCACCAGTGCTACAAGCAGTGCACTTGGGCCATCAGATTCTGGAGAGCCCAAACCACCATGCATAGATGAGTCGGAGCATCTAGGAAACCCATTGCTATCACACGCATCCAAACTGAATACACTAAAATTAAGACCTAAACGGAAACACTTTTTTGGCACGCTGAATATAAATTCACTCCTAAAAACAGGAAAACTTAAACAACTTACAGACGTAATGGACCAGCAAAATATTCTGATCATGGCACTTCAAGAAACAAGATTCACGGATGACATCGCGATGGAATCAAGCAACTATAGAATCCTGAAAGGCAAGGTTGGTATAAGGATCATGAAGAATATGCCACACTTAGGAACAGCATTTGTAATCAATAAAAAGATTCTAAATTCGGTTATAGACTTCCAGTCTCCAAATGGAAGGCTCTCACTACTAACCATTAAGTGTGCAAAGAAAATATACAGCCTCATTAATGCTCATGCACCAATTAATGATGACAATCGAACTAACCTACAAAAGGTAGACGACTTTTGGGAAGAATTAGAATTGGTGACATCAAAAATTCCTGATAATCATGTGAAAATACTACTTGGGGATTTCAACGCACAGGTAGGACGAGAAAAAGTCTACAAGAGAATAGTGGGGGATTTCCCAGCTCATAGAAGAACCAACAGAAATGGGCAAAGACTTATAGAGTTCTGTAGGAACTTTAATTTGAAACTGATGTCCACTCATTTCAAGAAGCTTCCTAGGAAACAAACGACGTGGGCATCACCAAACAAACTATTAGGAGAATATCAAATTGATCACGTTGCAATCTCCCATAGAAGTCAAAAAGAAATCATGAATGTTAAAGTTAAGAAAGGAGCCAACATAGAAACAAATCACTATTTAACAATCATAAAGATAAAGTTTATTCCCAGCAGTAAGAAGAAACGCACAAACAACAGAGTACTAAGATTCGACACTCAAAAGCTAAAACAGAACAGCAACAAGTACCAAGAACTGACGAACATTGAAACAACTGAATGGAAGCAAATGCAGCAGACCATGATAGGAGCAGCCAAAGAAACAGCATTACTCAAGAAATCACGAAAACATCCATGGTGGAATGAAAGATGTGAACAGGCAATATCACTCAGACTACAAAGATGGAAGAAGTGGTACTCATCAAAGAAAGAGGAAGATTACAACAGGTTAAAAGAACAAAGAAAATCAACCGCAAAAATCATGAGGAGAAAAAAGAAAATTCGAGAAAGAACAACTGGCTGCAATAGAACAAAACTTCCAAAAGAATAACACGAGGGACTTTTACAAGACATTTAAGAGGAGCCTTTCTAAATACCAACCACCGAGCTTGTGTTTCAAGAAAGAGGATGGCACCATCGCAACAAACAATGAAGAAAATTGCCAACTGTTAGCAGAATACTTTAAACAGCTACTTAACTGCCCAGTTCCAGAGGAGAAGCTTGCCACAGAACATACGCAACAGAACCCAGACTCCACACCGCCAGATGAAACAGAAATCACAAATCTAATCAAGAAGCTTAAGAACAACAAAGCAGCTGGTGAAGACTCAATAACGAGTGAACTATGGAAACATGTTAGCCCCCAAATGATCAAGAACCTATGCCAGTTAATGCAAGAAATCTGGAACACTTGTAAGATTCCTGATGATTGGAAATTAGCCTTAATACACCCACTACACAAGAAAGGGGACAGAACAGATGTCAGCAATTACAGAGGCATCTCTCTCCTTCAAGAGACATACAAGATACTATCTATGGCATTGCTATCAAGATTAGAACAACAAGTTGAACACAAAATCGGCGAATACCAGGGAGGCTTTCGGAAGGGACGATCATGTGTAGAACAAATTTGGAACCTCAAGACAATACTGAAGGACAGAGTTGCCAGGGGCAAGAAGTATGTAGCAGTTTTTGTTGACTTTCGAAAAGCATATGATTCAGTTGATAGGAGCACATTGTTTAACATCCTTAGGGAAAGGGGTACAGATAACAAGACATTACTGCTAATAAAGGAGACCTTAACAAACACATACTCAAAGGTTAAGTTTATGGGAGAGATATTTGAACCCTTTGAAATCAAGACAGGCGTTAGGCAAGGAGATTGCCTATCCCCACTGCTGTTCAATTGTGTCCTGGATAAAGTCATCAAAGAGTGGGAAAAAGAACTCGCAGAAAAAGGCATTAAAGACCAAATAAGGATAGGATACAAGAAAGAGAACATCACCATCAACTTCTTAGCATTTGCTGACGATCTTTTACTGCTATCAGAAAATATTGAATCGGCGATAATACAAGTTAACACTTTAAAAGAGGTAGCAATGAAAACTGGCCTGCAGATATCATTTGAAAAGACACATTTCTTGACCAACATTAAAGAAGCCCCAAGATACATAGTAACAACAAACAATGATAAGATAGATAAAGTCGTTTAAATTCAAATACCTTGGTGAGATTATACAACCTAATGGACTTGATAAAGAAGCAAACCGTGAGAGAGCCAGAAAAATGGAGCTTGCATTCCATCTTACAAAAAACACATACAACAAGAAAGCGATCTCTATTAGGACAAAACTACACCACTATCAGGCAGTAATTCAACCAGAGTGCTTGTATGCTTCAGAATGCCTGGGATTAACAACCAGGAAAGACATTGAAGAAATTGAGAAGAAGGAAAGAAAGATTCTAAGAAAAATCCTCGGTCCAAAGAAATGTACTGATACATATCGATTACGCAGTAACAAAGAAATATATAAAACATGCAGTTGGATTTCAGATGTCATTCGAAAGCGAAGAGTTAAATTTTTTGGACATATTTCAAGAATGCCTGATGACAGACTTGCCAAGAAAATCTTGTGTGTGTGTGTGTGTCGTCATGACTTGAATGTTGAACAGGTCTTGTGAGTATTACTGTATGTAAATATGCCTATGTAAATATTTTAACTGTATATAAGAACATCATGTAGAATGTAATTGTATATTTGTATATTATAATTTTAAGTGGTGATGGAGGCACTTTTGTGTATATGGGGCTATGCCCTTTCTCCATTCACCATCCCTAAATTGTAACTACAATTAGTGGAAAATAAATAATAATAATAATAATAATAATAAGCCCAATAGGAAAGGCAGCTCTTATGAAAAATGGTTTGTTAACACGAAGAAGGATTTGCAAGAAATGAACATCACACATCAAGACATCCGCAATAGAACCACCTTCAGAAAAAAGCTTCACTCATTTAAGGGTTTCCTAGAGCCAGAAACAGCGACCAAGAAGAAACAACAATGGACGGCTGAAAGAAAAGAATCAGCAAGCAGGAGGATGAAGGAGTACTGGCGCCAAAGAATGTTTAAATCATGAGGAGTTATTTACGTGGTCCACAGCTGGCCAAAATCGATAAAAGAATAATAGTAATAGTAATAATAATAATAATAATAATAATAATAATAATAATAATAATAATAATAATAATAGCCTGAGTATTTGTCCTCAGTATCAAAACATCATTCTACAGATGACTCTATGTATGTTCAGTCCGTCAGCGCTAACGCTGGTGGGATCCTCAACAGCTCTGCCATCAGCTGTCATAGATGGCCTAGACATCACTGAAGAGGCGTAGGCCTACTAGGGAAATGAGGAGTGAGGTAGTTTCCCGTTGCTTTCCTCACCGAGCCAGATCTGCTATTATATATCAGTCTGCTAAGCCCACTAAAATGCATACACCAACCGACCCTATGAGCAACATTTTCACACCATTCATAGCAGGGACTGGCTGCATAAGGATTGGCATTACTAGCATCGCCCATACCTCAGTCACAAGGATAAGACAGAGACAGATCTATGAAAGTAACAAAATTGCTCTAGCCTATACCAGAAGACATAGTGCACTGTAAACACTAGGTCCTGCCAGCAAAGGCATACAGATGACTCTAAAATATGTTAAAGAGATTTTTTGGCCCACCTCCAATCCTCAGTCAGTGCCTTTTCTAGACCTCTATTTGTTAAGTTAATATTGTTCTTAAGAATTAGCTGACTCTTCCCATTTTTTAATGTAGACAGTCATATTTAAATGGACTCTTCTCCGAATGGAATATTTCCCATGCGACAAACTTTGTTTTAATAACACTAGTTAAAACCACCGTTCCGATTAAGGCACCTTATCCCCCAGGGGCGGCTCGTGAGGTAGTGTCGGTGTGCCATGGCACCACCAATGAAATGAAGAAAGAGTATGATTTTGTTTTTCCCCTCAAGAACAGTTATTATAAATATCGAGGAAATGTATGCATTATCTTATTATTCAGCCTGAATTTTAACGAGCGAGCTAACTGACCTGCGCTCTGGTGCCCCTTGTCTGAGTTTGTGTTCCAGAACTCACGGGCACCACCTCCGTGTTTGAACACACTGTGTAGAACAGACGAAGGAGACTGGCTTAAGTTTGTGTGCATTGTTAAGGGTGGAGGCAGAGCCAGCGGCCGCTTGCGCACACTGGCGTGCATCACTTATGGCAACCACAATGCAGGCAACACCCCGCGTTGCCAATTTAGCGATTTTGTCACCGTATCTGACGACTATTAAATACTGTATCTTTTAATGACAAGATATACTCAGTACTTTCTCATTAAACAGCCATTTAGTGACTTTTTAAAAACTCGTATTAGCGACAGAAATAAATTTCTCTACCTAAAATGTAACAACCTGGGATTTTTGCAATAAAAGTTGATATATTTCATTCGTGGAAGCTGGCAAATCTATTTCCTTTATACCAGAACACAAGAACAAAATATAATATTTGCTAAATTTTTTGCCGTTCATTTAATGTTTTTCTGAATAGCGTCGTTAAATTATTTTTGGGTGTAATTATACTGGATGCAGAAGATGCCCCTTCCAAATTTATATAGGCTAATGCATGTGTGTAAAGTAGCCTTGAATCCTTAAAGTTGAAGGTAAGGCATTTTGTTAATTTTATTTACACGGCAACTAAAATGTGTAACCAAGTGCTTGTGTTGGCAATAGCCGTGCTTATTTGTTCCTATGTGAGGCGTACGTGTTACTTTCACTGCCGTTCTTATTAATTCATTTGAAGGTTTCGTTCGATGTTTTGGAACAAATAACTTACTGTCCGTGAGTAGGTCCTACATATCATGTTTTCTTCATAGATATATATATAACATATATTTCTGAGAGTTGTAAATTTTATCAATAATTTTCTTAGAACTGGAATTTTATGAAAAATGTTTGCGGATTAAAGTAAATATTTATATTAGCTCCTCAATTTCTAAATTCATTTCAACTGATACTTCATTAAAACAACGGAACGGTCTTGTACAAGAGCAAGAGCACAGTTAAATAATCAAACTTCATGTAACCTATAGCGTTGGTAAATATGCACTGTGCCGGGCTGAGTGGCTCAGGCGGTTAAGGCGCTGGCTTCCTGAGCCCAAGTTGGCAGGTTCGATCCTGGTTTGATCAGCTGGTATTTGATGGTACTCAAATAAGTCAGACCCGTGTTGGCAAATATACGGGCACGTGAAAGAACTCCTACGGGAAAATGTCCGGCACCTTGGAGTCTCCGAAAACCGTAATTAGGCCGGGCTGAGTGGCTCAGACGGTTAAGGCGCTGGCCGTCTAACCCCAACTTGGCAGGTTCGATCGTGGCTCAGTCCGGTGGTATTTGAAGGTGCTCAAATACGACAGCTCCGTTTCGGTAGATTTACTGGCACGTAAAAGAACTACTGCGGGACTAAATTCCGGCACCTCGGCGTCTCCGAAGACCGTAAAAGTAGTTAGTGGGACGTAAAGGAAATAACATTATTATTATTATTATTATTATTATTATTATTATTATTATTATTATTATTATTATTATTAAACCGTAATAGTAGCTAGTAAGTCGTAAAACCACTGACATTATTATTATTATTATTATTATTATTATTATTATTATTATTATTATTATTATTATTATTATTATTATAAATATGCACTGTCTGTACTTGCAATTTGGAAAGATTTCCTTACAAATTTTGAATTTTCTGGCACCACCAATAGAATAATGACCGGCCGCCACTGTTATCTCCACCGAGTGAGCACTGAAGCTGTAATTTTTAATTAGTCGCCACAAGATGGCGAGTCGCCGCCCAGATGCTCCGCCCGTCCCCCTCCAGTAATGATAATTTGCCAGTAGTTGGCTCTGCTAGACAGCTCGTCAACTCCCACCGTCTTGTCATATCTACAAAAAGAGTAAGAACGACGTTCATGTCCTGTTTACAAAGCATTAACACCGGAAATTACTTGTCAGGATGCATTTATTTTCCATTCCCGTATTCTTAACCTCGGAATGAAAATACAGCTAAATGCACATGATCGCCTACCTGAACGATATTCCAAGACATACTCAACTGGTGCATAATAATAATAATAATAATAATAATAATAATAATAATAATAATAATAAAAAGCAGCATGAATTTCCAGGCCGCAGTTCCAGTAATACTGAAGAACAGATTCCCAAAACGGGGACATAAGAAGTCTGAATTTGTTTGTATTTATTGTATAAATGTATATGTTGTAATTATTTCTGTTGTAAATATTTGTACATATATGTACCTGTAGTTTCATAATCAAGAGGGTGACTCCTTGCTTAGGCCGAGTCAGCCCATTATGTTACCGGCACAAGCCGAGCCTTCCTAAATTGATACAAATAATAATAATAATAATAATAATAATAATAATAATAATAATAATAATAATAATAATTGAAAAATCCTGCCTGTTACTAGGATGACACAACACCTTTAAGTTATATTTCTGAACATAAGTCATCTTTCCTTCGAGACGTTAGCAGGAAGCGTGTCTATTGCCTTAATTTTCCACTCTCCGTCCAATTTGAACAAACTTGGGACTCTGCCCAAACTTCTCGTACGTGTGGTTAAAAATTTTTATACTAGACTTTAAAATGCCATAAAATAGGGTCGTCCTGTCGATTTGCGCGCCCTGGGGCGAAAATAAAGTCTGGGATCAATGATATAGCCTAAAACAAAATTCCATAACCAACATGAAGAATTTAGAATATTTCGCGCTAGTGATATTGATATCGTACTAAATATTTAAAACAAAGTCTATCTGTTAGGTCATCAGCCCAGAGGCTGGTTGGATCCTCAAATAGTAGGCTACCACCAAAGGTTATGCGGTTATAAGGAAACCGCAAAAACCAATGGCAGCACCAAAATGAGGCGTACTAGGCAAGACGAGGAGTGAGGTAGTAACACCTTTCATAACACTCAGATGCACTAGTCGTGCTCTGAATGTCATTACTCAGCACTACCCATACCCCAGCAGCTTCCATATTGTCACAGCCATGGATGAGACTGGGACTTCTGTGGAAGCTACACTTTACTCTGGCCTCTGCCAAGAGATGGATACAAAAGTACTGTATCCATCAAGAAATGGCAGCAGGCAATAAAACAAAGTAAAAGTATAATAATAATGATAAGAAGAAGAAGAGTAAACTTCATAATACCATACTGGGCAATAGAATAGCCTACAGCAGGCCTACTGGGTAGACCTATAGGCTTGACCTTCTATACTGTGTCAAATAGCCTATGTTACAATTAGAACAAAAACCAAACTGTATAGTAGGCCTAGTAGGTGGCCGTTTTCTTCACTGAAAGTAAAAAGTTTAATTGAATAATATTTTAAGTTGATAGTTAGCAGCACTTGTAGAATTTATAAAACGTTGATTGAATTATTAATCTACCATTAGCACGAATATTTTTTTATTATTTTCTTAAATATTTTACTTTACCGAAGAAGTCTTGCCTTAAAAGAAACACTTCTTGCTTCTTTTCTGAAGCAAAATCGTAGATCACTTCTTCCTTCTGAAGTTCCTTTTCCACTTTACTTTGTAAGGAAAATCTATCCCATGCATTCAGGTGTCCTTGCTTCATGGATGTTCTTCGTTACTTTTTATTGTTTTAACCTTTGTAAAACAGCGTTCTATCGATGCAGTGGTGAGGAGAATACGGTAGGATAAGATTCATAAATAGTGTATTAACCTGCTTAGGCCTACAGGTAAGAGAAGGCCACCTGAACATTATCTCATGAACAGAATGGTTCAACACATACATACATTATCATTATAGACTGTTATGCCTTTCAGCGTTCAATCTGCAAGCCTCTGTGAATTTACTAAACGTCGCCACAATCCTCGATTTGTAACTAGTGTTGTGGCATCATTTAGTTCTATAGGCCTACCTCTTATCTTTAAATCGTTACAAACCGAGTCTAACCATCGTCGTCTTGGTCTACCTCTACTTCTCTTACCCTCCATAACAGAGTCCATTATTCTCCTAGGTAGCCTATGCTCCTCCATTTGCCTCACATGACCCCACCACCAAAGCCGGTTTATGCGTACAGCTTCATCCATCGAGTTCATTCCTAAATTAGTCTTTATCTCATCATTCCGAGTACCCTCCTGCCATTGCTCCCACCTGTTTGTACCAGCAATCATTCTTGCTACTTTCATGTGTGTTACTTCTAACTTATGAATAAGATATCCTGAGTCCACCCAGCTTTCGCTCCCGTAAAGCAAAGTTGGTCTGAAAACAGACCGATGTAAAGAGAGTTTCGTCTGGGAGCTGACTTCCTTCTTACAGAATACTATTGATTGCAACTGTGAGCTCAGTGCATTAGCTTTACAACACCTTGATTCAATCTCACTTACTATAATACCATCTTGGGAGAACGCACAACCTAAATAATTGAAATTATCGACCTGTTGTAGCTTTGTATCACCAATCTGACATTCAATTCTGTTGAATTTCTTACCTACTGACATAAATTTAGTCTTCGAGAGGCTAATTTTCATACCATACTCATTGCACCTATTTTCAAGTTACAAGATGACTGCAGGCTTTCAGCACAATCTGCCATTAAGACCAAGTCGTCAGCATAGGTCAGACTGCTTACTACATTTCCAGCTAACTTAATCCCTCCCTGCCATTATCTTGTCAGGATAAAAAAATGAATCAGTCAATGAATGAATCAATAAATCAGTCAAGAAACGAAGGGCTTCCAGTGCCATTTTCACGTCCACTGGGATATGTCCTGAATGATCTTATTGTAATGACTGACCAACTGCACCACTTAGAATCTACTACGTTGGTAGTTTGTAAATTTGCACCGTTGTAAATACCTGTAGATGAATTACGAAATGAGAATAATAGTCTAAATTATACTCTTTGCTTTGTTTCAGCTATTTAATGAAGAAAACAAGTTCCTGTTAGAGTAGTTTTACATGTAACACATAGGTGTAACAGTGTCCAAATATAAAAGGCAATTCAATATTTTCTACTTAAACATTTGCTTCGTTGCAGACTATTTCTTTTTTTTTTTGTTAAGTTCTCTATACATTTCTTTTCCAACACCAAAATTGTTGTGTACATTTTCTTAATTTTTCACGTGTAGAATGTGTTCTCTTCCGGAACAGCGTTTAGTGTTTAGAATATCAAACAAATTTTGCAGCTGTTGGATCAGTGAACTCACTAGATACATTCCTACTTTCTACGATGGAAAAATTGCCCAACTCTAGAAAATCGTTTAATATTAGGTAGGCCCTACGTATATTTGAAGGTGCATAACTTATTTTTTACAATTTGTTTAACGTCGCACCAACACACATAGGTCTATGGCGACGATGGGATAGGAAAGGCCTAGGAGTGGGAAGGAAGCGGCCGTGGCCTTAATTAAGGTACAGTCCCAGCATTTGCTCGGTGTGAAAATGGGAAACCACGGAAAACCATCTTCAGGGCTGTCGACAGTGGGGCTCGAACCCACTATTTCCAGGATGCAAGCTCATAGCTTCGCGGCCCTAACCGCACTGCCAACTCGCCCGGTAGGTGTGTAATACTTTCACATAACTTAAGCGGCCAGTTGAGAGAAAGATGGAGTCAAACTGTAAGTAGGCCTAGATAACTTAGTTCAAATGGAAATACACCAATATTTTCGTATTCCTCTACATGATTAGGCCTAAGTCTCCTAACAAACAGCAAACAAACCCCAGAGTGGTACGGTCCTGACGGACCTTGGCCTACCAAGCGACAGCTGTTCAGCCCGAAGGTCTGCAGATTACGGCCTGACGCGTGATCTGCATGACGAATCATACCGATCGTTATTCTTGGCATTCTAGACCGGTTATCTTACCATCAGATAGCAGATGCTGATTTGACCTCGAACCAGATAGCCTGGCCGAGAATCGAACACAGGGCCTCCGGGTAAGCGGCAGGCTCGTCACCCTTAGACCGCAGGGCTAGCAATTAATTCTCCTAGGAGTGTGTTGAGCTGGCCACGCAGTATAGGGGTAGTGTGTCTGCCTCTTATCCGAGGGTTCTTACCTCGATTCCTGGCCAGGTCTGCGATTTTTACCTGGACCTGAGAGCTGGTTCGAGGTCCTCTCAGCCTACGTGATTACAATTGAGGAGCTATCTGACGGTGATATAGCAGTCCCGGCCTAGAAAGCCAATAATAACTGCTGAGAGGATTCGTTGTGCTGACCACACGACACCTCGTAATCTGTAGGCCTTCGCGCTGAGTAGCGGTCGCTTGGTAGGCCATGGCCCTTCAGGACTGTTACGCTATGGTGTTTGGTTTGGTTTGTAGGATTATGTTTATCTGCAGTAACAGGTAGGCCTACCGTACTGTAACGAGAGCTACAGAACTCACTTTGAGATAATCTCAAGCTCAGGTTGTATTTATTTTTACTAAATACCGAATAATTACAAAAATAAGTAATGATTTATAAAAGTGAATAAATATAAAACATACCGAATACGTAGGCATTTCATTGTTACGTCATAGTGTGGCTGTAACCTATTCAGAGAACACAACTGTTAACATGGAAATTTACCGTTTTAATTTCTCATTTAAACTCTTCGGACCGCAGCCTGTCAATATGTCGGCTGTCGGCTTCATCAGAATGAACAGAGTTGCATACTGTTGACTGTGTGCTCTGTGGTCAAATATGTTAGTAACCCAGACATGGGTCTGAGTGGCCCATCGCTGTACGCGAAGTTCAATATTTTAGTTAGGCCTAGTTTCTGCAGGATCAACCTGTACCTCACTGACATCTTCACTAATGTTCTTAAGGATTGGATCCAGGAATTAAAATCTCATCAGATAAATTATTACTCTGTTTGAGACAAAATAATTGCTACTGACTCACTATTACCGATATGGGCCTGAAAGGCGCACAGAATCTTCTTACTTCTTCTAGGTGTTTACACCTAACTCTCGCAGGTGATTAGGCCTAAATATTGACACCATTGCGTTTCTGATGTTGGCGGCTGCAGAGGTGGCTTCGGCCGTACTAGTTGCCACGGCTTGACTGTGGCTCTACAGTTCTGCATTCCGACCGACCAACGGAGTGGAGTCAGTTTCGGCTTATCGGTGGCCATAGCTCCACCTTGGCTCTATAGCTCTGCATTCGGAAGACGGAGAGTGGCTGGTTCCCAGCTTCGGCTGTCCTAAGAATGGTTTCACGAGGATTGCCATTTTCCTGAACTAAACCGAATGCTGGGACAGTTCCGAGTACAGGCCTCGGCCGCCAACCCCGTCGCTTAATCCGAACCGAGTCCCTGACCTGAGAGACAGTGTTACCCACCGTACCCCTTCAGGTTACGAAATGAAACCAATTTTTTAGTAGTAGTAGTAGTAGTAAGTTAGTGGAGCCTCCGTGGCTCAGACGGCAGCGCGTCGGCCTCTCACCGCTGGATACTGTGGTTCAAATCCCGGTCGTTCAATGTGAGATTTGTGCTGGACAAAGCGGAGGCGGGACATGTTTTTCTCCGGGTACTCCGGTTTTCCCTGTCATCTTTCATTCCAGCAACACTCTCCATTCTCATTTCATAGCATATATCAGTCATTAATAAATCACTTTGGGAGTGGCGACCCCGTCGTACTAATAGCCTATATCTGCTTCATTCATTCCATCCCTGACCCGGTCAATGACTGGAAAACAGGTTGTAGGTTTTCATTTTTTCATTTTTCAGTAGTAAGTTAGTAGTTCTGAAGTGCTTCTATCTGTTAATGATACTTGAGAAGTTGAATGCTGTGTACGCATAGAAAGTGTGAGTACGAGATGGCTATTTGGACTTTTTGCCTGATAGTTTAACTGGACCGATGAGCTAGACGTTAGTCCCCTTTAAACAGCAAGCAAGCAAGAAAATTTATCTAAGTTATCAGTGGCTTACGATCGTATCGTGTGTAAAATATGTACAAGATAATTGAAATGTGTATTTATGATGAATTCTTGAATTTATTGGCATTTGCCTTGTTTTGTTGGTGCCTTATATTGCTCACTATTCATAATTCTGGAGCCACTTGAAACTGCGAAAAATACCGTGCTTTCCTCTAGCGCACCAACATTGAGGGTGCCTTTGGTGAGTATTACAAGGATAACTGTAAAGTTTCTACCATCTATTTCTAAAAGTTGGCAGCGCTGGAAACACATCAAACTAAATAAATCGAGTGTTCTTAAGACACAGACTTTCACGACCACTAAATGACATTATGTTTATTATTTGGGGATATTAGGTCGTGTAATATTAAATACTGGCTGACGCGTTTCGATCCTGCGAGCAGGATCGTCTTCAGAGCAATAACAAAGCAAAATGGCAACTGTCACTCCATAGTAACCAGACAGGGAGACCCTGTTAGAAATATAGTTCATTCCAGGGCCTCCAGAGTCATGAAGAAAGATGTTGACGAGTTAACTATGGAGGGTAGCCACGATCTACTCAGTATATAGCCGTCACCTTTGTTAGCTTAAAATTATTCGGGCATTTAGCAATTTCTATCGCCTCACGAATGATTCTAGGAATAAAATGTTTCTCTTTACAAATGACAGAAGTTTCATCAAAAATTATTTGATGGTCATTATGTATGGCATGTTCTGCCACAGCAGACTTCTCTGGCTGGCAAAGACGTTAAGTGCCTGCGATGTTCTTTAACCCTTGTTGCTACCTTCCTACATGTTTGGCGAACATAAACCGATCCACAGGAGCAAGGAATCATATATATTCCAGCGCAGTTTAAACCAGGCCCGGGCTGAGCAGCGGTCGCTTAGTAGGCCATGGCCCTTCAGGGCTGTTGCGCCATGGGGTTTGGTTTGGTTTTAGTTTTAATATTATATTGGCTGATATTAAGCTAATATTTATAATTTTGCAATGAAACAAAAATAAAGGTGCTGCAATTAGATATAAATCGTATAGAATGCAAGGAATAAATTTAAGTTAAACTCCAATAATACTATGTACCGGTAAAGTTTACATTCGCATCCACGTTTCTTTGAATGCTTTTCACATGAGCCAACGGCCGTAGCCGTGTTGAAACACCGGATTCCGCGAGATCTCCGAAGTTAAGCAACATTGGGCGTGGTCAGGAGTTGGATGGGTTGCCACGCGCTGTTGGTGGGGTGTAAGGGAATGGAGGAGCGGAAAGGAACTGGCCACCCTACCGCACGTAAACTCCGGCTCAGGAACACCTCTGCGGAGGTTCGGACCTGCCTTCGGGCAGAATAACCCTTACCTTACCTTTCCACGTGACCTATCCTGTCACTGGTTAAAATGAAAGTTTCATCTAGTAAATGGATGTCAGGAAATCACACTCCAAGACTACATTTCATCCAGTTCCAGTCATCCACTGCTAGCAACACAATACTCTGTAACTTAGGATCGGAAAGCATAAATTTAATGGTTCATTCTCAGATCATACGGATTTCATATTAATAACAGTATTTTCCTTTATTAATCTCAAAGCTCATCCCGTGGTCTAGGGGAATCAGGGCTTAAAGGAAGACCCCGGATTCAATCCCCGGCCACGTTCGGGTTTTTTTATCTGGATCTGAGGTGGGGGGGGGGGGGCAGTCTCAGCCTACATGCCATCACTGAAATGAATATATTGCAAGATTACACAGTTGTTATTGATTTCCCTAAAATTACAATTTTGCCACGTAGCCTACACCCTTTGGCTTTGCAAGGTCTCACTTATTTGACTATTGTCGTTAGTATTCATATAAAGCAATTCACTTCGGCAAATAATTTTAGTTGGGCTGTTTTGTCCCTTTATATAATACAAAACTCTTGGAAGCTTGACACGTTGTACTCGCTGTTTTCAAGGCGAAATGAAAGCGATAATACTGGACGTAGATAACTGCAATCTTCTGGTAATGCGGATAAGAATGCATGATAACGATACTATGTCTGTTTTGGATTCTTAACCATTAAGTAACAGATATTACAAAGACCTCGTTATCATGGATCATCGACTCGGCTGTTATCTTCTAAACAGATGGGACATGAATTCCTATTCTTCTTCTTGGTAAGGTATAGAACGTCGTAGTTAAGATCCACATGTGTGGTTTGATGCTTGCATTGCTGTGTGTTTGTAACTTCAGCTCATTGTGAGTGGGGGCGATAGAATAGGCTACATTACCCGGTACCAACTGCCTGTCTCAAGAGGCGACTAAAAATGGGACCAGTGGCTCTGAGAAGCATGGGTTGGCGAACATGATTCCTTCTGAGTCTGACATTTACTTGCCAGTCTCCTCACTTTCATCTTCTCTAACTGAACACCCTTGGTCAACTCTTATCCTCTTCCAACCCCACCGCTGTTAGGTTTTCTTGCCGTTCGTTGCCCCTCACTTTCTACCTCACATCGAAATTCTGTAATCAGGTGCTTGGGTAAACCCAGGCTGACAAATTTTCCGTTATGTATTCTTCACATGCCCGTGAACATTTTTACCCTTTTACCTGCATATTCATGGTCATAGTTTTACCCAAGATTATAACCCCTCTTTGTACAAATGTAGGCTGAGTTTAAATGTCCCAGAAAAGGCTATATGATTCTTACCACTAATACAGATAATTTTAACCGAAATGCCTAACTTAATTATTATAATCCAGATATGTACATTACAATATTAGTAATTAATTCTAGCATGCTAATAACATGGTTGCCTCGATATTTTCTTACAGAATACACTGTTACATTTTAATAATATAAAAAACTTAGACTGCCTTTCGTGTAACATGGTACATGTTCCAACAGCTTAGCACATAATCTACTATAATAGAATATAATAAAATAGAATATAATTAAAACAAAATTCCTAATTATACTTGAAGTCTAATTATTCGTGGACTTTTTTCCGAATTACAGGGACTGACACTCTATATAATTATGTTAAGCCGAGTTTAACGGCCAGATGGTTTTCCCCATTACAACCCTATGTGGAGGGATACATCTACTATTGCATGTTTCTATAGTGGTTGGCAGTGTGTTGTTTTGTATGCAAATGAGTATGTGCGTTAAGACGAACTCAAACACCCGACCCTCGAGCTATAGGAATTAATCAGATGCGGCTATAAATCCCGGCCCGTCCGGGAATCGAACCAGGGATCCTCTGAACCGAAGGCTACTGGTCTGATCATTCATCCAAAGGAACCACATCATAATTCTAATTGCTATGAAAATGAAAATCCACAGACTGTTTCCAGTCATTCGACCGGGTCAGGAATAGAATGAATGAATGAATGAAGCCCCATCTAGCGGCGAGGATAAGAATTGTGACGGCTGCCGAAGCCTATCGCACTCCTCTGAGGCAATTTTATTAGTGAATGACAGATTAAATGAAATGACATTGGAGAGTGTTGCTGGAATGGAATGTGACAGAGAAAACCGGAATACCCGGAGAAAAGCCTGTCCCGCCTCCGCTTTGTCCAGCACAAATCTCACACGGAGTGACCACGACTTGAACCACGGAACCCAGCGGTGAGAGGCCGGCGCACTGTCGCCTGAGCCACGGAGGCTCTAGTGTAATTGCTATATCAATGAATAATTACGATTATAATTATAAACTACAATCCCCTTGATCACAGTTTATATAAAACACATTTCTTACATGGGATAATAATACTTCCCTGGGAGTCATTTCAAAGTCGATGAATTTATGACCTGTCACCATCTTGTTAAATTCTCAAATTCTAATCGCTGGTAAACGTTTATGCAAGCTTTATGAAGAGTATTATCAAATGGCAAATAAATATGTAAATAACGTCAATACGTATATTATGATTTTTTGTATGGCATGGTGATCCGTGGTAGCTCAGTGGTCGCGGTAATTATCTGCGAAGGAAAAGGTTCAAACCTCGATTCAAGTTCCTGTTCTTTTTATTGCGTATGTTTTGTACTCATTGAACACGACACATTTTACTTTCAGCTGAGAGTATATTATACTGTATGTACTTTTGTAATAGCTGTTACTACATCTAAGTGTGAAGGTACAGACTTCGACAACCTTGAAAAGTGGTCTGACAGTCACATGAAAAATCGAACTCATTAATTGGTATCGATGGATTGAATAATTCTAGTCGCCTGCTTGATCCCAACTCCCAATTAATGTTGCAAACTCTTAACTCCATGGACTGGCAAAATTCCAAAATACTCGAGTGAAAGGTGACCCAATTAGGCAGTAGTCATCATTACGCAGTTGTAAGTCCTTGTGAAAAAGTGTTATTTCATTCGAAGGGATTAAACTGAATAAAGAGGTAAGTAACATTCGTAACACACAGGAATTACATCATGAGCTTTTTATGCATTTATCATTCAAAGATGTATGCTTAATATTTTGTAGATAATAATCTCCTCATTACCTAAACTATAATAAATTTATAACACATGATTTAGAGCTTATGATATATTTTAGTTTAGTTATACATTTACAAGACCATATGCCAAACGAGAGATATGGTATTATTTCAGCCACTGCGCAGTTCATGAAATTGAAATTTACACTGTGAGATTATGACGATGACTTTCGCTTTCATCGTCCACACCCTTGTGTTTTTCTTTGGATTGTCTGCCTTGCCTAGTTGGTAGAAGTGCTGGCCTAACACATGTGCTGCGGGCCAGTATTACTTCCCTCAACATTATCACAAAGCGCTATTTCGAGGCGCACGAGTTTTGTAGATTCATGACTCTTATTTTTTAATGAATCCTAAATCAGTGTGTGCCCTAACAGTTTATCATTTTCTCTTCTGTACCTTCTCCGCTATTGGTCTCTGATTGGTTATTTCCCATAGATATCATATTAGGCCACCAATATACCTAATCTTCTTTTACACGCCATGCCAAATCTCCCGGATGTTAATGCTTTCTCGGCCTTCTCCAATACGATACAGTTGTTCAATGCTCTGTATACAAGTCCAGTATTGAATATTGCTAAGGCAAGTTGTTCGCCTTCTCACTCATTCCTTTTGACCTTCAATTTTGCCCTTTAAAATAAGTTGCAGAACCTATATTTCTCGCAACAATGTATATAGTCCAAGTACCTACGACACCTTTCTGTTTCTGGTAGTAACCAGTAGTTTCTCTTTTATAGCGTGCCAGTTGAAAAAATCTGTTCTTTGCTTAAATGTTGAACCCAGGAGACATTTAACATTCTTCTGTGTAGCCACATGTTGAAGGCTTCCAACTTGTTAACTGTGTGCTGTTTCATGGTCCATTTATCGACACGGTAGAGCAGGGTGGAAGACACATAGCATTTTACCATGCGCTTTCGGAGCTTAAAATTGAGAGCGTCATTATAATATAACAAAGATTTTATTCTGTTAAATGTGGTTCAAGCTATTTCTATAAATGCCTTGATTTACAGATTAGAATCGGGGGCGTCAGTAGTCTAGCAACCAATGAACTTACTTGTTGAATTCAACGGTGTTTAAGTTTTGAAATAGCAGTTTCGTTCCTTAACATGCTAAAAAGTATTCATTTTGTTCTTTTGAGCATTTATATTTAAGCCCACTTCTTCACCAGTATCTTTTAGCTTGTCTAGAAATAATTGTAATCACTGAATACTCTCGCTAAGGATTAACGTATCCTATGCATATCGTAGTGTGTTTACTATATCTCCATTGTCACGTACTCCCATTTCCAAATCCGCTAGTGTTTTCTTGAAGATGGCATCATAGTATTGGTTGATCAGTAAAGGGAACAACACACATCCTTTCCTGACACCTCAACGAATATTCAGGTGATTTGTTACTACTTCGTCCTTCTTAACTACAGCTTTTTCCTTCCATTACAGGCCATCGATCACTATGATGTCCTTGTATATGGCAGCGGCATGTAACAGTTTCATGAGTTCCTCAAGTCTGACTCTTTCACATTCTTTTTTGATAGTCTATGAAGCAGGCAGAGACGTATTTCTGCTTTTCTTGGATTTTTTGTAGGACTTTTAATCCGATAAAGAGCTTCGCGAGTTCCAAAGCGCTTCTCAATTTAAACTGTGTTTCTTCAATGTTTTCTTCGCATTTATTTCATATTATACCGTGAACTACTCACAAAGAAGTTTCTAGCAGATGGTTCATTTAATTGATAAATCGACAGTCATTACACTGCTTGGAATGAAACTTATTAGTCAGGAGAATGAAAGTTAATGTCAGACAATCTTCAGTGCCATGAATATCATTTTACAATTTTGTCAACATTATCTTCGTCAAGAAGTTCCATGATCTCAGCCAGAATCTTTTAGTATGTTCTCCAAACGGTGGTTCAATAATGTCTGGACTTAGTTGTTAACTCTTTGGTCACTTTCCACTATTCACACCCATGTAGGAGTACTGAGTTAACGTTGCTCTCAAATATTCGGAACTTAGTGGTACAGTGAAGTTGTCTAGATCTTAAGATATTTCTTAGCTGTGCGAAGGCTCTCCTTGCTTTATTGATGCGTTTTTGAATCTAAAACATGGCCCCGCCGTCTTACGTTATGCAACTGCAAGGTAGTAGAACATATCCATTTGCTAAATGTTGTCTCTCTCCAGTACAGATCTTGGGTTGACTCGCATTGCCTGAGTCCTGTTGTTCTAGCTTCCAGTTTAATAGGCTCCAATTCTGCTGACATGTCTCAAAGATATTTGGAAAGAGGGAATATATCGTCTGTATAGTCAATGTCCTCAAGACTAAACACTTGCCCCCATTGAATGCCTCAATTAATTCATGCTTTTTTCTCTAAAACAATGTCGAATCCCTTCAAGAGCTAGATAGGAGAAAGGAGACGACCTTGTTGCACTCCTTTTCACATTGGAACAATATAACAGCAAATCCTAATGTTCAAATAGCATGTCTACTTGTTACACATGACCTTCGTCAGCCTGACAATCTTATCTGGGATCCCAAGAGTCTTCGTAGCCTTCCACAGCTGCTTTCTTTTGATGGAGTCAAACGCTCTCAGAATCCATAAACAACGGGTACAGAGATGCTTGGAACTCACTGAATTATTCCGTGACAATTCGGAGGGCAATAATATGGTATTCGCTTGATTTGTCTTTTCTGAAACCCGCTTATTCTAGTCGCAGCTGTTCATTAACTGGGTTTTTATCCGATTAAGGATTATCTTCGTCAGAACTTTACTAGAGATAGACAGTTGTTGCAGTCTGATAGAATCCCTTTCTTCGAAAAATTTACAAGATTGCCTTTCTTTCAATCTTCTGCATACCAAATCACTCTCAGAAGTGGTTCTAGCATAGATACCGTCCCTTCACGATCAGATTTCAGTGCTTCAGCAGGGATGTTGTCTAAATCGGGAGCTTCCGCATTTGTGAGTTGTTGAATGGCAGCGGCGACATCGACATTCTATGGTGGTACAACGGAGATTCGAGAGTCAGGTTGCTGGTGCTGTTATTTCTCATCGTCATCATCATCATCATAATCGTTGTCGTAGTCGTCGTCGTCACCGGAAAAATGATTGAGAACGCTTAAGCCTTGTAGTCTCCATCCGGCAAGTTGTTCAGTCTCGGACGTAAGGACGTTAAAATGTCGTCTTTGACAGTCTTCGATCTTGCGAAGCTCTTCCTACTAAGGAATTTATTGATGGAATGCGGCCCTTTCAAATAGCAAATCGCTATTGCAGTTTCATCTAGTAATGTGTAGCTCGTGAATGAGTCGTTGAAAATGAACGCTTCACTCCAATGAAGTGTGAACTAACCACTCAATTTCAATGAAGTTGTTCAAACACTTCGCAGTTTCCACACTTCAGAATATTCACAACACATTCGATTCCTTTGTCGCTTGCTCACTCGTTCTCTTCCTCCTCCCACTATCTGCGTCACTCATTGCCCCTTCATTCCCAGGACCATTCTACTTGTCAACTGTGTTTCTTCTTTATATGTGACAGCCTTCTTTGTTTATCTTTTCCTTGTTCCTATCAACCATCCCCTTTAATAATAATAATGTTATTTGCTTTACGTCCCACTAACTACTCTTTTACGGTTTTCAGAGACGCCGAGGTACCGAGATTTAGTCCCGCAGGAATTCTTTTACGTGCCAGTAAATCTGCCGACACGAGGCTGACGTATTTGAGCACCTTCAAATACCACCGGAGTGAGATAGGATCGAACCTGCCAAGTTGGGGTCAGAAGGCCAGCGCCTCAACCGTCTGAGCCACTCAGCCCGGCTACCATCTTCTTTGATATAGATGCTGTAGGCGGGTAAGCCAAAGGGTGTCCATAATACATAGCCCTGCCATCTGCCGGTGATACAATTCAGGGTTATGAAGTTTTCTTGAGTGAGTGACTGAGTGGGTGAGTGAGTGAGTGAGTGAGTGTGTGACGCTGTGAATGAGGTCTATTCTGAATGATATATGAAGTGAGCAGTTTCATGAATGAACTACTTCTTTGGAACGATTCGCAGTAAAGAGTGTGAATGAGTGAAGTAGTTCGTACGAATGAACTGGTTCGACCCGTCGCTAGTTTCATCTTGATCTCCTAGCTGCTCTATGAATCTGCACCTGTCACACCTTAAGCTCATTGTTACGTTCCGGTTGCTTGTGTTTAATCGGAGCTCAGCCTGGTTTTCTTATCTGGCGGTATACTTATGTTGTTGATTTCTCCTTCTTTCCACCTTTTCTTCCAGGTGCCGTACGGTATCCAGTGAGGCATTCCTGATTCTTTAAACCCGAGCACAGTTTCATAGGTATTTGTGATTGTTTACTTCACTTTGATCCATTCTTCATTCAGATATTGTGGTTCACCTGCTTCTAGAGCTTCGAAAGGGTTCTAGAGTGGGAGCCTGTAGAGGTCGTTTGTTTTAGCTGACATCAATTTGACTATGTCAAACCTCGTGTTTCGTCTCTGTTCTCTACCTCTCTTCACTGCTGCAATCTTCAGTCTTATAGTGTACAGTACACGATGGTGGTGACTGCCTACGTCAGCATCCCTTTTGTTCTCGATTGCTACCAAAGAAACACTTCATCTCGCAAATCACACTCGGAAGTGGATCCAGCCTAAACGCCGCCTCTTCAGGATCAGCTTTCATGCTTTTTCTTTTGTTAGTTGTTGAATGGTAGTGGCTACTTCGACTTTCTATGATAAAAGAACAGAGATTCGAGTGTCAGGGTATTGAACCTGTTCTTTTCCTTCTTATCTGGGGATTTTCATGTTATTATGTGACAGTTTTTGTGCAGGAATAATGTAATTTTCACAGTGGTTAACAAACCGTTCGTCATTATCGTGCATCACTCACAGAACATGCGGCACAATGATCATCTCAATGACAATATTGTTGCTTCCGACCTTAGCGTTAAGATCTCCCATGAGCAGGATGATGTCCTTTGTCTTACTCAGGGTGGATGCCCATTGCCCCTAAAAATGTTCCTTGATATTTACATCCGCTCGACAGGAGCGTAGTAAACCACGGTGTCAGGGCACACATTTGTCTTGAACCTTGCGGTGGCAATCAACCTTGATATTGATTGCCACTCCAGCAAGCTATGCTTAGTATTCTTTGATGTCAGAAAGTAAACTCTATCACTGTGATCATTGCTCCTGTCTCTTGCTGGGTAAATAAAATGTTCTTCACCTTGGGCCTTAATTCTACCAAACGCAGTCCATTGGGTTTCATTCAAGCCCACGATGCAAATCTTGAACCTCCTCATTTCCTCGTTGATCCTTTTCAGTCTGTCTGTTTGCCAAATTTTACGCATATTCCAGATTCCAACTCGTGTTACCTTCTTCACATGAAAAGTCGTCATGATGGAACAGTCCACCTTCTCCTTGTCACTTTCACGAATAATATGTTTGTAAACGTACAGGTTATTAGCCCATAGCCTTTAAGTTCAGTGGAAGCTGCCCCATTCCCGCTCTTAACTAACGTGTCAATCAGTCATTCACGGATATCGCCCAAGCGGCAGATTTTCTAACAGTTGCTTACCTACTCATTTCTTAAATAATGTAAAAGAACTTGGAAATTTATCGAAATTATTCCAATCCCTAACTCCTCTTACCATTAACGAATATTTGCCCCATTCCTCTTGAATTCCATCTTTATCTCCATTTTGTGATCTTTCTTACTTGTAAGAATTCCACGCAAACGTATTCGTCTACTAATGCCATTCCACGGCCTTTCTCTCTGGCAGCTTAATCAAGCAGTCTGATAGATCCCCTTTGTTGGAAATCTTTTGGAGAATGCCTTCGTTCCATTCTTTTGGGAGTACATCAATCTGTATCCTAGAGCACTCTCAGAAATAGTTCCAACATAGTCACCAGCACCAGATCTTCCCACCCCGAATTTTGCAGCATTTTTGTAAAACTACTCTTTCAAAGCCCCAAGTGTTCCCCCTACCCTGTATAGGAATGGTATTTCCGCCAGAACTCGGGTGTCGGATACATATACTCTCACAATACTTCGCAAGCAATTATTTCGTTGTCCGCAGGCGAGCCTAGAAACTCAGTCCGTACCCTACCCTTAAACGTTGCAATAGTATGGTGCCATTTCTTCCTTACTGTATAAGGTTAGAAATTAAAAACAGAACCTACAAAACATCCCACTTTCGAATTTAACTTGATACCAATGCTATGTTCATAAACGGGTGTATTGTATTACAAAAGAAATTTAAAAAATTATAAATTAAAATTATAAATTATAAGACAGATAACTCAGAATATAATAAAATAGGATTGCTTATAGGATGTACTTTATAATACAATATTCCATGGCAATGACGTACCTGTACACGACGACACTTGTACGTACGTAGCCTCTAAACATCGCATAATTTCACTGTAAAATCTTAAGAATCCCTCAAAACCACACAATTACTCGAAAACTAGTATAAAAATATTAATACAAAAGTTATTATCTCATAAGTGATCTTTATAAACTTACAAGAACAATAAAATTTGGTTAACACAGAATTGTTGTGTTATTTTCATTCACTGCCTAACTTATAGCGACGTAATAAGCGATGTTGCAAAACACTTGCAACCGATTATGACGACCGCTATTACAAATACATTCTTCTTTCATTTATCACATAGCCTATTATAAATAAATATCCGTTTAGCCACGCAGAACTGGAAATAAACTAATGAGGCTCCCTACCAAGCCGCAGGAACAACGGATGAGATACAGACTCTTAAGGAATATGGGACAAGAAATAAATATATGGATGATTTAGATCATGTTGTTGATGGGCTTAATTGGATGAAATTGATGACCATTTTAGAACACAAGAAAACTCTTCTGAATATAAGAATATATTAGGCCGTGGAGCAAACAAAAACAAACGACAGAGAGAACTTGTGCTCGTGAGCAGGTCGCCGGAGAAGAAGAAAAACAAGTAGGCTAAGGAAGATCCTATATCACAATTTACCGTTATTTCTCAGTATGGTGATAATATTGCGACATTTGTGTTTTTAATTATTTGGTTATCAACAAATAATAATAATAATAATAATAATAATAATAATAATAATAATAATAATAATAATAGGAATAATAATAATAATAATAGGAATAAGAAGGAGAAGAAGAAGAAGAAGTTGGAGCTTAAAAAGTTATTTATATCAACATTACAACTGGAACTCCTCGTAATCAGTGGTCCCTTAAGTGAATAATCGATATTCATCAAGGGTCTGTACTGTAACTTTTTTGTTGATAATAATAAATAAAATCATGAATAATAATATATAAATAAAATTACTCAAAAACTTAATAAAATTAATAAGCATAATTAACCGAAATGTCCGTAGTATGGGCGCCAGAGTTCACCAGAATGGATCCCTCGAATTTAGATAAGAGCATGATAAACTTTATATCCCAGGGCGTGTACATAATGCTGCGTACTGGTACATCTGCTGCAGGCCTTACCTAACCTCCTGAAAACGACTAATTAGGTAGGAACTGCACCTAGGTTCATCAATAACACTGATTCTAAAATAGCTAACTATATTCTGAACAAATTCCGTGCATGAGCACCTCATCAACATACAACATTATACATATAATACACACATAAAATATTGCTGGAAGACTCCATATTTACAACAACAACAAAAATAATGAAAATCGTGGGTAAAACGAAAGCGAGAACTAAACTACCATTTGTAGATGGTCCGATGAACAATGTACATGTATGAAGGTAAATACCCTTCACTGTCTCTATATCAATTCGACTTACCGATTCTCATAATCGGCAGTTATCACATCACACAGATACTGTACCTTGTACTACTGTGTTCACATATTTTAACACTTGTTGTAAAGATTTATACACACGTCTCTCGATCCTCAACATAAATGTATGGATAGTCTGAGATAGCTTTCACCAACATATAATGCTAGGCCGCCACAAGTGCTACAATACTTAATGCGCAAGCACTCTCCACAATCAGCCACTTTCCACAAACATAACAAGACTACGCTCCACGAACGTTTGAAGTCCAGTCCATTGCAGCCGTGTCACTCCAGTACCGTGTATCAGCACCACTTCCTACCCGTACAGTGCGTCAGTTGTAGTTGTAGTTGTAGTTATCTTCCTTCTCGTTCCTTTACAATCACCTCTACAATCACCCTTACAATGTTCTATACAATGTCTTGGTTGCCGCCGTATGATCAACCTTTATAGACATCAACATCCCCCTCCTCTCAGATGAGACGTCTTGATTGGTGCTTGCCCACCAATCATGAGTGAACCTCTTGTCAAGACCAAGCCCTGAACTACTTCTTCCTCCCAAGACAATAACAAACTCTCGGGAGTTTTACATGAATCATCAAATTTCCCTGGTACAACAACAAGCTCATCTCATCAGGCTGGGATATATACATGACTCATGAATTTCCCGACACAAGTACATCACAACAGACACTGGGGTAGCCATATGACTCATTCAAATTACCAGAGTTATTAAAGCAATGTTTTCACACTTATGCAAAACAAATTACTCATACCTACATATGTGGATATCTTCCAGCTTATACATATAAATAGCAAAATATACAAATGGAATACTGATAATAATAATAATAATAATAATAAATCGAATACTGACAATAATATCTCAAACTTCTACATATAATTCGGGGGTGTGATATATGTACTATCACATAACGCCCCCTTGGTGAATCGATGATATCACATATTATGATTCACCATAGAACTTCATATATAACCTTATAATGACATAACTGAACACATAATTTACTGTAATAAAGATATATACATTGCGTCTACTGCATTGTATTCGCACACACGAAATACAATTTGTCCAAACAATAATAATAATAATAATAATAATAATAATAATAATAATAATAATAATAATGTGGCTATATACACACAACTCTGATTGTTTCACATACCATTGAACACAATCCCTTCTTACTACTGTGCACATACATTAAAATTGATAATATATACATCCAAGGTGCAGATCCTATCTCTTATATCTGCGAAGGCTATAGATATTAAATGTCCCAAGGACCTTGTTGTCAGTGGTTAGGAGCCTATAAGCACACTTGCCTATTCTACTGTCCACAGTATACGGACCCTGATATTAATGAAAAAACTATACATAAACTTAACATTGGCATCGATAAGCGAGGAATGCGTACCGTAATAAAACCCGAACACGTTTTTAATACAATCTATCTCACACACAAACATTCATCCCATACGGTCACACAAGAATTATACAAACTTTCATTCGGAACATTCATAACCAAGAAATCCCTCTTTCTGAAATGCGCGGGAATCTCACTACGTTTACTCTTCCACAAAACAATAATTAATGCAAGCAAACAAATCACATACTTTTTTGCACATTCCACATCGATATCACACAGTACGTCATTCACATCATTCACACATCTCTCAGCCTTAAATAAAACATTACACACTCGCTTGGATAGGCTTTCTTGCATCTCACGCACACTTCCATTCTCACTTTCCTTAAACATTCCCAACACACGCACATGATCTCTGACACAAAAATTTCTCACAAAATCTTCAAACCCTGAATCACCATACAATTTACGACCCTTCCGATGAATCCCCTTAAGCACAAAACTTGACGTACAATTCGCTTCAAACAATCCTTCGCGAACAACGGTCATAGTTAACTCACGCTTATCAAACATACGTACTTCAATTATATCAAGCTCATTCACACCACACTTAGCACACATTCCCTCACTCACCCTCATCCTACTACTGAAATCGTTACTATAATTCACTTCGGGATCACAATCATTACTACTCAATGTCTCAACAATCAATCCATCTTCACCACCTTTCATATCAGCTCCTACTTGCACTACCTTCATGCCAACAACGCTGCTACTCTCGACTCTCCTACCAGAAGTTTCATTAATCTCAAAGTCACCATTTTCACACATAATGGACCTAACTTTACTCTCCCCACGTACACTTAAATCAACAAAAACATCCTCATGATGTATACTCCGTAAACACTCTTCACTTACTAAACAACCTTCATCAACTTCACAAAAAACTTCACTTTCAATTTCAGAAACTTCTGTAAGATTATCGATCGTAACACCGCTATTACCATCACCACTAGCACAAAGTAAGACATCCGACACATCTTCTTTAACTTCATCCCGCCCCCTATTCTGAAAATCTCTCTGATAAACAATTTCACTCCCTACTTTATCAAATGCCTCCCTTAACACTTTACCCCGCTCGTCGATCTTACTGGACAATCCAACATACATATTATCGATTTTACTGGACAATTCACTCTTAAACTTATTAAGTAGCGATTTAATCATACAGAGCATTGAAGACTCGCCTTGATCCCCTACATTCTGAGTTTGAGACGGGTTACGCGATTCCTCACCGATCGTTGCCAACTGAACTTCACTAATATTCGCCATTTCGCTACTCTCACTTAAATTAGATAAACTCAATGTGGTGGAATTCTTTTGGCCTCTTATCCTGATTCCTAGTACCAGCAACTTTAACAACCTCTCCACTTCTCAATTTTATAGTACTCGACTCACTACACCATTTCTTCATACACCAACATACATATCACGTACATATAAAACACTTCACTGACATAGTTTGCAGAATTCCAACCACACCTGACAAGTGCACCTACGCTTATAACCCTAACAGATGTACTAATCATTCAGCCACACGTTGGGAAGCAAATTGTAACTTTTTGATGATAATAATAAATAAAATCATGAATAATAATATATAAATAAAATTACTCAAAAACTTAATAAAATTAATAAGCATAATCAACCGAAATGTCCGTAGTATGGGCGCCGATGTTCACCAGAATAGATCCCTCGAATTTAGATAAGAGCATGATAAACTTTATATCCCAGGGCGTGTACATAATGCTGCGTACTGGTACATCTGCTGCAGGCCTTACCTAACCTCCTGAAAACGACTAATTAGGTAGGAACTGCACCTAGGTTCATCAATAACACTGATTCTAAAATAGCTAACTATATTCTTAACAAATTCCGTGCATGAGCACCTCATCAACATACAACATTATACATATAATACACACATAAAATATTGCTGGAAGACTCCATATTTACAACAACAACAAAAATAATGAAAATCGTGGGTAAAACGAAAGCGAGAACTAAACTACCATTTGTAGATGGTCCGATGAACAATGTACATGTATGAAGGTAAATACCCTTCACTGTCTCTATATCAATTCGACTTACCGATTCTCATAATCGGCAGTTATCACATCACACAGATACTGTACCTTGTACTACTGTGTTCACATATTTTAACACTTGTTGTAAAGATTTATACACACGTCTCTCGATCCTCAACATAAATGTATGGATAGTCTGAGATAGCTTTCACCAACATATAATGCTAGGCCGCCACAAGTGCTACAATACTTAATGCGCAAGCACTCTCCACAATCAGCCACTTTCCACAAACATAACAAGACTACGCTCCACGAACGTTTGAAGTCCAGTCCATTGCAGCCGTGTCACTCCAGTACCGTGTATCAGCACCACTTCCTACCCGTACAGTGCGTCAGTTGTAGTTGTAGTTGTAGTTATCTTCCTTCTCGTTCCTTTACAATCACCTCTACAATCACCCTTACAATGTTCTATACAATGTCTTGGTTGCCGCCGTATGATCAACCTTTATAGACATCAACATCCCCCTCCTCTCAGATGAGACGTCTTGATTGGTGCTTGCCCACCAATCATGAGTGAACCTCTTGTCAAGACCAAGCCCTGAACTACTTCTTCCTCCCAAGACAATAACAAACTCTCGGGAGTTTTACATGAATCATCAAATTTCCCTGGTACAACAACAAGCTCATCCCATCAGGCTGGGATATATACATGACTCATGAATTTCCCGACACAAGTACATCACAACAGACACTGGGGTAGCCATATGACTCATTCAAATTACCAGAGTTATTAAAGCAATGTTTTCCCACTCATGCAAAACAAATTACTCATACCTACATATGTGGATATCTTCCAGCTTATACATATAAATAGCAAAATATACAAATGGAATACTGATAATAATAATAATAATAATAATAATAATAATAATAATAATAATAATAATTGTTACCGTGTTTTGGTGGTAGGTAGAGGTGAAAGAAGGTGCGGGGTGGTGAACAGGTCTCAAGCTACGAAAGTAAAATTAATTTAAAATTTAACAAGGTTATATTTTCTTTTCAAAATTAAGAAATAACAATTACGGGAGGTACAGAGTAGCAAGGCAACAACAGTTCCAATTACAGGATTTACAGGATTTGGGGCTTCGAGCCCCAAATTCACAATTCTTGAGCAATTAGCCCGACTTTACTCCAAAATAAATTTTACCAGAGGGGCCGAAAACCCCGTTCATGTTCCAGAGCACTTGCTCCAAATTACACAGAAAAGCCTCCTCGAGGCATACAACACTTAATTTTCAAGAAAGAGCCTCTCGCTCTCAACTTTAAGCCTCTCAAAGGCCACACCAAACTCCACAGGGGTAAAATACCCAACCTACTGAGGTCTATTAAGTGAGAAAAGATTAATTACTTGACCTCTAAAATAACAATTTGAGAGGAGGCGAACTTGCGCTCCTAATACGCTTTGTTTAAAACCTACTTGGCACTAGGCCGTTAATACAAGGGCTAATCCCATACTAAAGAGGTGACTTAAGAAGGAAACAATTTACATTAAGTCGAAGAAGAATAGGTTGAGAAAAATATAAGTTCACCTCAAAACAATATGAGTGGGAGCTCGAGAGGGTTAAGCACTCTCTATCCCAATATGTAGTTTAAAAGATAGAATAGATACAAGTTTCTTTACATTTTAAGGAAGGTTACATAATGGAAAAACTTCGGACCCGCCCCGAGAGTTAAACTGCTGAGCAAGCAAGAAAAGAAGTAATTAGTCGGCCATTACCTGGTTGTTGACTGTCGCCGAAGAAAGAGGCGCTTCCCGCCCCCTGCTATGTACTTTACACACTGAAAGATGGAACAGAAGTGGCCCGGAGACCCTAAAATCAGCAGTTTATATCCTCTCGCAGAAAGTTCGAGGCGTTAGGGGAATGAGAACACCCTCCCACAAAAACTTTATTGGGTAGGATACAGCAACATATTCAAGTTGGGGGAAGATACATCCGATTGGTCAGAAATTAATAAAAGAAATTCGGGATTGGCTAAATACAAAACAAGGGGAAAGAGAGGGGTATACAGCCAACTTAAAGAATAACAGAAAGAAATTTAACAAGAAACAAACTTTTGAAATAAAAATTTCTCCAAAAAAACCAGTTCTTTCACTCCGCACTAGGGTGCACTATTGTTGATCTTCAGTAGTGTCCTCTGGAAGAGAAAGTTCACACTTCTTTCTACAAGCAAAACAAAAATACGTCGAAAATGACACAGTTCAAAAACTCCAAAATTTCCAGGTAGTGACATCTTCTGAGAAATTTGAAAATTAATACCGTCAATAAAGTTCAGACTTCCTCCAGCAGAGGAGTTTCAATTGGCGCACATTTTAAATTAGCGGCGTGGAGGTGTACCGCCCGGTACAGACATCCCCCCCCCAAAAGTTTCTCCAGGGGTGACACATGCCATTTGTTTGGAAAGGTCCAAGTTTTGATGTTGATATGGAGATTAATTGCAGAAGTATTTATAAGATTTTCTTAATATGGTTTGATTCAGTTTCAAAATTTTTGTTGTAACTTGGTGAAGTAAAGTTTTTATGTTTTATAGAAGTTGAATTCAGAAGATAAAGTTTTAATACTTAAAAGTGAAGAAAAATTTTGCAAGGTCCACCAAATATTGCTGTTGAATTCCCAAGTGCAGTAATTGCTGACAGTAAATTTCCATGTAGTTGATGTTGATGAAGTTGGATGGTCAGACCGGCCGTTGCAGCTTGCGTCCAGAAGAGGCCGCTCGGACCCCTCAAGTACCCTGAGATACCGCTCGCCCACACTATGAGGGGTGCAGTGGTGTTGAAGCACGCCGCGCCCGCGGTGAACATATACAGGCTGCGGGCCAGTAGCAGGTCGTGCGCCGCACATCAGCCTTGGCCGGGAGGAGGGCTCCGGCTCGCCGTGCACATGTGGTCCTCGCTGGGGAAGAGGGGGCCCTTCCTCTAACCCAGTCGCAGCACGGCGCCGCGCGGCTGCGGGGGCACTGAAACATTAAAGCTAGGCGGCAGAATTGTTGGACCATCATCATTTTTTGAGGGCACAGGCTTTGTGGAGAGGTTGAGGGGCCAGCGGCGTGCAGAAATCCATGGCCTCAATTAAGCCACTGTGTAGAGTTGAGCAGGAGGCGGGAGCGTGGTAATGGCCGTGGCAAGGACAGGATGGCAGTTTAACCGTGCGGGAGGGGTTTACAAAAAACTTACATATGAAACAAAATATTATAGAAGGGGCAGAATGCCTTAAAAGTGAAAACTCAAAAAAAATATAACCTTCATATTCCTTTCACGATTATATGAAGCAAGTTAACCCAGAAATTACACCGGTTTCACCTGTGACAGGTGAACCCTAAATATCCTCTCGGTAGCTGGATTACTTAATAATAACGTAACCGGCGTCAGGAAATCGAGAATGACACACGGCCTATGAAATCTGGGGGCAAGCTTGCCCGCGGGAACAAAATTCTTGACCATCACTTGGTCGCCTACCTTCAAATTGGAGGGTCTCCGTCCACGATCATACCTTTCCCTAACCTTTTCATGAGACACTTTAAGATTGGCTTTAGCCTTCTTCCAAAGATCTTTAATGTTGTCCGGATCTATTGTCTCAGGTAGAATGTCACTCAGAGACCAGATTTAGAGAGCGGGGTGTTGGGAACAAACTTGAACATCAAAGAAGCTGGAGTAAATTTATGTGATTCATGAACCGCCGAATTCAAAGCAAAAGCTAACCAATGCAGGGACGTGTCCCACCTGGAATGATCTTCATGGTGATAGGCAATAAGCGCGGACCTGAGATTACGGTTAACCCGTTCAGCCAGAGATGGTTGAGGGTAATAAGCAGAAGTTGTCACATGAGAGATGGACAGGTCAAAGCAGAACTTACAAAATAAATTAGATGTAAAAGCCTTAGCATTATCAGATACAATATATTGGCACGGACCGAAAGAAGCAAAAATAGAATTTAGGCAAGTAATGGTGGACTGAGCGGTAGCCAGTTTAGTCGGAAATAACCAGGAAAATCTAGTAAAGCCATCTACGCATACAAAGATGAACTTGTTGGCATTTCCCTTTGACTGGGGGAAGGGTCCTACATAATCGATATACAGGCGTTCCATGGGACGCGACGCTTGATGCGAAGACAAAAGGCCTACCTTGGTGGACATGGTGGGTTTACTGAGCAAACAAGTTTTACAAGCTTTTACTAGTTCACGGATTTCACCGTCCATACACTTCCAGATGAACATTTCACGAATCTTCTCACGAGTTTCAAAGATTCCAAGATGCCCCCCTAATGGGGTCTCATGATAGTATTTGAAGATCATAGGCACAAGAACAGCTGGAACGACAACCTTCATCATCTTATCATGCCTCGAAGGGCAACATAGAACACCATTCCTCATAACATAAGGGACAACATGTTCCCCAGAAGAAAGGGTTTCCATTATCGGAGCCAGCGTCGGATCTTCACGTTGGTATTTCTCGATATCCCTAAAGAGCATGGGAGCATCAGTTAAGATGGCATTAACACCATATAGTAGGGACTCGGGAGGTGATGAACTGTCGGCCGGTTCGTGGGTCTCGACGTCCTTGGAAAACATACGGCTGAGTCCATCAGCGACAACATTTTCGGTACCTCTGATATGCCGGACTTCGAATTGGAAGGCAGAAATACGGATGGCCCAACGGGCTATACGACCAGTACGACGCGGCCTACCTAAGACCCAGCTTAAGGCTTGATTATCTGTCTCCAGGTCGAATTTGACATGTTCCAGATAGAGACGGAACTTCTCTAAGGCAAATAAGACTGCCAACCCTTCGAGCTCATAGATAGAATACTTGGCTTCTTAAGCCGATAGAGTCCTAGATGCATAGGCGATGGGTCGCCTCCCTAGTTCAGTCTCTTGAAGAAGGACTGCAGCTACTGCTGACGACGACGCGTCGGTTTGGACGATGAATTTCTTCGAGAAATCAGGCATAGCAAGTACAGGGGCATTACATAGAGCTAATTTAAGATCTTCAAAAGCGGCTTGTTGAGAAGGTCCCCACTCGAATTTGATGCCTTTCCTACGAAGAAGGTTCAAGGGCGCCGCTCTATTAGCAAAGTTAGGAATGAACTTCCTGAAGAAATTCACCATACCAATGAACCTGGCGATACCTTTAATGTCATTGGGAGGTTTAAAATCACGGATGGCCTGTGTTCTAGAATGATCGACCGCTACACCATCAGGTGACACAATATGCCCTAGGAACGACATAGAGGGCTTAGCAAAGGCAACCTTGGACAACTTGACAGTTAACCCAGCCTTACGAAGGCGATCGAGAACTTCTCGCAGATGATCTAGATGTTCTTCAAAAGTCTCTGAAAATACGACGACATCATCCAAGTAGTGATATAAGTACTCAAATTTGATGTCGGAGAAGACCCTATCTAGTAGCCTAGTGAGTACAGCTGCTCCCGTGGGGAGCCCGAAAGGCACGCGGTTGTATTCGTATAAATTCCAGTCCGTGGCAAACGCTGTAAGATGTTTAGACTCTTCGGCAAGGGGAATTTGATTATAGGCCTGATTCAAGTCCAAGATAGTAAAGAACTTGGCCTTACGGAACCATGAAATACAAGAATGAAGGTCGGGAAGGGGCACAGATTGTAACACCACCTTCCGATTGAGAGCCCTATAATCAATGACAGGCCTGAAGCCTCCTTGGGGTTTCGGGACTAGAAAAATAGGTGACGAATACGCCGACTTAGAGGGCCTAATAATACCATCCTTCAACATCTGATCAATGATTTCTTTCAGAGCCTTCATTTTAGGTGGCGATAGCCTATAAGGTGGAAAACGGACAGGAATCGAATCCGTGACCTCAATTTTGTATTCAATAAGGTCAGTAACGCCAAGAGTATCCGAGAACACCTCTGGAAATGACTGACATAATTTACGAATACTATCAGCCTGCTCCTCAGGTAGATGTCTAAGGTCTAACAACATCTCATCCTGGGTAGGCGAAATAGATGAACATGATACAGAATTACACTTTAGCAAGGGAATTTTACAATTGGACGCAAATTTGAACGTGCACGACTTACTCTGAAGATCGAGCACAAGACCAGTGCGAGAGATGAAGTCCGCTCCCAGTATGATGGGGCAAGACAAGTGCTTAGCCACAAACAGTTTGGTTTTCCATGTGAATTTAAAAATACGAATTTTGACCTGTACAGAACCTAGAATTTCTAATGGAGATGAATTAGCCGAAACATATTGAACAGTAGATGAGCCATAGTCAGGTAATTTACAAAAAGACTTCAATTTTGAATACCATTGGTCCGAAATAATTGAACAAACACTGCCTGAATCTAATAAAGCTGTTAAAGGCTCGTTAACTCAATCTTAAGAAAAGGAACACGTGCGGGGGTATCCGCCGCAATCCTAAGACATTCTTTGGGGCATTCGAAAGATGGATTTGCAAATTGAACGTTACCTGAATTCACGACCTTTCTGCCAGGGGCTGAGCCTTGAGAAGCAGAATTAGTCGACTCAGCCGAAGCCGCTAGTCACATTTTATTATTGGCATTGGTGGAATTTGCACCAGAAGTTGAGCAGGAGGGGGTGCTATTTGAGTTTGGGCAATTCTTGGCGATATGTGAGAAATCCCCACATTTAAAACAGCCTTGTGATGAACCAGCTCCCTTATTTGCCCTACCAGACTTGATCAGTGGACACTTATTGCGAAGATGGTCAGGCGACCCGCACGCATAACATTTACGAGGTGTGACTGATCGGCGAGGTGGAGGCCGAGTATTACTAAAAGAAGGCGGGGGTTCTTTCGCGACACGCAAGGAATCGGCGTATCTCACTCCTTCCGCTGAGACGGCCAACGCTTCAAGTTCGGAGAAAGTTTGCGGGCACGCCGCGAAACACAAATATGACCTATAGGGTGGTGAAATTCCTTCTACAATAGCCTGTACAATCTCGTCTTCAGAAAAATGAAGAGCAAACACCCTAGTATAGAATTTAATATCTTGGATAAAGTCTGCCAAGTTTTCATCCAAACGCTGTACACGATAATAGTACTTCTGAATAAGGGAGGACCTGGCCCTAGCCGGGATGAAGTTAGCTAGCAAGTGGGCGTGGAAATCCTCAATAGATGATTGCTCGGCAATGGCTCTTACTATTTTATCAGAGAGAATACCAATTGCATAGGGATAGATGATTTGCAAAATTTGACATGGAGAAAGAGAAAACACAAGAGCATGATCCTGAAATTCGACTAAAAATCTTAAAAAGGAAATTATTCACTAGTGGTGTTAACGGAAAACTTAGAGATACCTCTGAGCAACATTGCCAATTGATGAGGCAAACTGCTGAACCCGGGTGACATAGTAGGTAAAGGTTTCAGTGGCAAGGAAGTTAATTCCGAACGTATATTATTCAACGATGCACGGCGTCCAGACTCGTTGTCCAATGGGGTAGAGGTAGTTTGAGCAGCAACGGTTATCCTATTAACTTCTCCCTTAGGAGGCTCTTCCTCGGAACCTGCATTCATCGTGGTGGGTTGATCAATTTTGGGAGGAATTTCCCCAGTTAACAATTGAGTGACCTTGCTAGATAACTCAGAAATATTTTCAAGTAGCGTACTAGCTTCCTTCTTCTGAACGTCATTCAACTTTAGAGACAACAGATCGTTAACTCTATTTGAAAAATGAAACAGCCTGGCTTGCACACGCTCAATTTGATTAGGAGAAGGATCATTTTCATCAAAAAATCTAACTACAGAGGCTAGCCCAGTAATATTCTCGACGATCGTGGAAAGAGAGTCGTCAATTTCTTTCTCTCCCAAGGTGGGGATGGAAATTGGCAATTCAAGGGACTCTCTAAGCTTGTTTGTGTCTACCGCAACCGTGCCTCCAGATTGCACATTTCTAATAGTCAATTCATAGATCAACTCCTCCTTGCGCAAGTAGTTAAGATGGAGAACATCGCGAGGACCGGGCATAATGACAGAACAATTTTGAAAAACTCAAAAAATTCCAGCAACTGTGAAAAATGGTTAGAGTTCGGATCAAAACAATATTTAGCCGTCAAAAGGGGCTAAAATGAGACCCATTCAACCACGCTCTGCTACCACTTGTTACCGTGTTTTGGTGGTAGGTAGAGGTGAAAGAAGGTGCGGGGTGGTGAACAGGTCTCAAGCTACGAAAGTAAAATTAATTTAAAATTTAACAAGGTTATATTTTCTTTTCAAAATTAAGAAATAACAATTACGGGAGGTACAGAGTAGCAAGGCAACAACAGTTCCAATTACAGGATTTACAGGATTTGGGGCTTCGAGCCCCAAATTCACAATTCTTGAGCAATTAGCCCGACTTTACTCCAAAATAAATTTTACCAGAGGGGCCGAAAACCCCGTTCATGTTCCAGAGCACTTGCTCCAAATTACACAGAAAAGCCTCCTCGAGGCATACAACACTTAATTTTCAAGAAAGAGCCTCTCGCTCTCAACTTTAAGCCTCTCAAAGGCCACACCAAACTCCACAGGGGTAAAATACCCAACCTACTGAGGTCTATTAAGTGAGAAAAGATTAATTACTTGACCTCTAAAATAACAATTTGAGAGGAGGCGAACTTGCGCTCCTAATACGCTTTGTTTAAAACCTACTTGGCACTAGGCCGTTAATACAAGGGCTAATCCCATACTAAAGAGGTGACTTAAGAAGGAAACAATTTACATTAAGTCGAAGAAGAATAGGTTGAGAAAAATATAAGTTCACCTCAAAACAATATGAGTGGGAGCTCGAGAGGGTTAAGCACTCTCTATCCCAATATGTAGTTTAAAAGATAGAATAGATACAAGTTTCTTTACATTTTAAGGAAGGTTACATAATGGAAAAACTTCGGACCCGCCCCGAGAGTTAAACTGCTGAGCAAGCAAGAAAAGAAGTAATTAGTCGGCCATTACCTGGTTGTTGACTGTCGCCGAAGAAAGAGGCGCTTCCCGCCCCCTGCTATGTACTTTACACACTGAAAGATGAAACAGAAGTGGCCCGGAGACCCTAAAATCAGCAGTTTATATCCTCTCGCGGAAAGTTCGAGGCGTTAGGGGAATGAGAACACCCTCCCACAAAAACTTTATTGGGTAGGATACAGCAACATATTCAAGTTGGGGGAAGATACATCCGATTGGTCAGAAATTAATAAAAGAAATTCGGGATTGGCTAAATACAAAACAAGGGGAAAGAGGGGGGTATACAGCCAACTTAAAGAATAACAGAAAGAAATTTAACAAGAAACAAACTTTTGAAATAAAAATTTCTCCAAAAAAACCAGTTCTTTCACTCCGCACTAGGGTGCACTATTGTTGATCTTCAGTAGTGTCCTCTGGAAGAGAAAGTTCACACTTCTTTCTACAAGCAAAACAAAAATACGTCGAAAATGACACAGTTCAAAAACTCCAAAATTTCCAGGTAGTGACATCTTCTGAGAAATTTGAAAATTAATACCGTCAATAAAGTTCAGACTTCCTCCAGCAGAGGAGTTTCAATTGGCGCACATTTTAAATTAGCGGCGTGGAGGTGTACCGCCCGGTACAATAATAATAATAATAATAATAATAATAATAATAATAATAATAATAATAATAATAATAATAAATCGAATACTGACAATAATATCTCAAACTTCTACATATAATTCGGGGGTGTGATATATGTACTATCACAGTACTTACTCCAAGGCTCTGAAGACCATATGACATAGACTTAGCCATCTTCACAAAAACCAAGAAACGTGCTAGACCCTCCAATTCTTGAGTGTCCTTAAAAAACAAGGACGCCTTAACTACATACAGCGAGGATAGGAATTGTGCCGGCTACCGAAGCCTCACGTACTCCTCTGGGGCAATGAAATGAAATGGCGTATGGCTTTTAGTGCCGGGATGTGTCCGAGGAGAAGTTCGGCTCGCCAGGTGCAGGTCTTTTGATTTGACGCCCGTAGACGACCAGCGTGTCGTAATGAGGATGAAATGATGATGAAGACGACACATACACCCATCCCCCGTGTCAGCGAAATTAACCAATTATGGTTGAAATTCCCGACACTGCCGGGAATCGAACCCGGGATCCCTGTGACCATAGGCCAACACGCTGACCACTTAGCCATGGAGCCGGACTCTGGGGCAAGGATTGATGACTGACAGATAAAATGAAATGATATTGGAGAGTGCTGCTGGAATGTAAGATGACAGTGAAAACCGGAGTAGGGCTATCCGGAGAAAAACTTGTCCCGCCTCCCTTTTGTCCAGCACAAATCTCACATGGAGTGACCGGAAACTGAACCACGTACCCAGCGGTGATATTCCAGCGCGCTTCCGCCTGAGCCACGGAGACTAATAATAATAATAATAATAATAATAATAATAATAATAATAATAATAATAATAATAATAATAATCGGTCACCCATAGTCTACATTTAGACCTGTCGCCTAAATGGCAGATTTCCTATTAGTTATTTACCTAGTCTTTTCTTATACGGTTTCAAGGAAGTTCGGAAATTTATCGAGCATCTCTTATGGTAAATTATTCAATCCGTAATTCCTCTTGTAATAAATGAATATTTGCCCGAATTTGTCCACTAGAATTCCAACTTTATCCTCACATTATTTTATTCTTTTAACTTTTAAAAACTCCATTCAAGCTTATTTGTCTACTAATATTATTTCATGTCATCTCTCCAATGACAGCTCGAAACATACCACTTAGTCGAAAAACTCCTCACCTTACTCCCAAGTTTTTCATGCCGTAAATTAGCAATATCTTCGTAACACTGTTTTCCGAAATCACCCAGAACAAACCGTGCTGCTTTCTTTTGGAATTTTTCCAGTTCTCGAATCTAATAATCAAATAATCTCATACACTGGAACCATACTCTAATTGTTTGTCTTGTAAGGGACCTTTACACCCTAATTACACTCATAACCATGTGAAGAGATCTGTAAACTTTATCGACAGCCTCGTTAATTAAGATCTGCCCTTACATTCACACCGAGGTGCTTACAAAATGCCGCACTGAAAGGCTCAAATGGTAGAGTGCTATAGTTATTAGCTTAAGGTGGAGTGTATGAACACCCCTCAGTCTCGTAGTATTTGAAGGAGACAGTTTCGTGAAGGTAGATATACGGGCATGTAAAAGTAGCTAATAATAATTGTACCGGACGAGTTGGCCGTGCGGTTAGGATCGCGCAGCCGTGAGCTTGCATCCGGGAGATAGTGGGTTCGAACCCCACTGTAGGCAGCCCTGAAGATGGTTCTTCGTGGTTTCCCATTTTCACACCAGACAAATGCTTGGCCTGTACCTTAATTAAGTCCAAGGCCGCTTCCTTCCCACTCCTAGGCATTTCTTGTCCCATCGTCGCCGTAAGACCTATGTGTGTCGGTGAGACGTAAAAGCAAATAGCAAAAAATACTTAATGATATTGGTATTACGTCTCACTAACTACATTTACGGTTTTTTATGATGCCGATGTGCCAGAATTTTGTCCCGAAGGAGTTATTTTACCAGCAAGGAAATTTACCGACACGAGACTGACGTATTTGAGCACCTTAAAATACCACTGGACTGAGCCAGAATCGAACTCGGTAACTTGAGATCAGTATTCCAGCTTTGGCGTTCACAGTCCAGCTAAAAGTAGTTAGGGGTTTCCTTCTAAATAATAACAGTAATAATTCTGACATACGAGAGGGGTGACAGCTTTGTGATATTATGATTGGATTCTCACCAAGACGGCCGTGGTTCGAATACCGGGCAAAGAGCATGAGATTTTTGAAATGACAATTCGCATTCCTGTGATTCGGTTTCTGCATAAAACGTGGGGTCCTGCGATTATATCTCGGTCATTACAGTCACGTTTAACTACAAGCTTGTATTTGAGATTCTCCAGAATCTTCTTCTTATTATTCTTTACCTACCGCTTTTCCCACACCTGTGGGGTCACGGGTGCGAACTGAGTCGTACACGTGGATTTGACCCTGTTTTACGGCGGCATGCCCTTCCTGACGCCAACCCTATATGGAGGGATGTAAGCACTATTGTGTGTTTCTATGGTGGTTGGTAGTGCAGTGTGTTGTGTGAATATGAAGAGGAGAATGTTGGGACGGACACAACATCCCAGCCCCGAGCTAGATGAATTAATCAGAAGCGATTAAAATCGCCGACCTAGCAGGGAATCGAATTCGGGACCTTCTGAACCGAAGGCCAGTACGCTGACTATTTAGCCAACGAGTCGGACAGAGATTCTGAAGAATATGTACGTTGAGAAACGTAACGATAGTATCCTTACACGATTGTACATCCCTTTCAATAGGTTATCAAGTAATGACCTAGTAAGCTATCGCTGCTCAGCCCGAAGGCCTGTAGAATACGTGATGACGCATGGTCAGCGTCACGAATCTTCTCGCCGTAATTCTTGGCTTTCTAGAAAGGGGCTGTTATCTCACCGTCAGATAGTTGCTCAACTGTTCTCACGTAGGCTGAGTGAACTTCGAACCGTCGCTCAGATCCAGATAAAAATCACTGACCTTGCCGGGAATCGAACCAGGGTCTCTAGGTAAAAGATAGGCTCACTACCGCTAGGTCGTGGGGCCAGCTAAGTAATAGCCTCTTTACATCTAAATAACTGCACACGGTTGATGATCGCTTGTCCCCAGTAAGTTAAGCAGTGAGGTAAGAACCGATCTGACTGCTGAGCTCAATAATCGCCGCGGTTCTGTTTCGCGATAACAGGTTAGTAAATGTACTAACTGAACTTGGTGATAGTTGAGGAGTTTGAATGTGAAAACTCAGTATCGTAGGCTTCCAGCACGTTAAAGGACATGCTGACGTCAAACAAAGAATAGGCCTATTAGCAAGGGACTTTAGAGATGATAAAAATTCTATTAGTTTTACGTCTTACTAAGTTTACGCTCTTCAGTGACGCCAAAGCTGGAGAATATTGTCCCACAGAGGTTCTTTTACGTGCTGGTAAATATACTGGCGCAGGGCTGGCGTATTAGGAACACCTTCAAATACAACAGGACTGAGCCAGGATCGAACCATGCAACTTATGCTCAGAAAACAAGCGCTCTACTACCTGAACCACTCAGCCCAGCACCTTACAGGACGATGGTTAAATTGGTATGCAGTTGGTACAAGATATAAGGCTTAGAAGAACAGAAGCAGTTCATGAGGGATTGTGAAGGCACTTACTCCAATCTCATACGTACTAAATGTTGATACGTGTAAGAGTATCTAATAAAAATCTGTGTAGGCGAAGTCCGTGTAAATTGGACCGCTATGAATTTTGTATTTGCAAGTTTAGACACCCCATTACCACGGGTATGGTCAGCAAGATGCTTAAGGTTAACTTCCATTCTGCAAGTAGTTTTGCTCTAACATCGGAGGTAGAGTGAGAAAGAAGAAACGAAATATACTGCTCACTTTCCTAAAATTTCGTTCTAAGGTCGGATTGTATGCTGATAAGATGCTACTGAAAAGTAAGGGAATGTTTCATACATTCAATAACTACTAAAATATTTAAAAAAAACTTCATCAGCTAAAATTACATCAATCTATTTTATATAGTTTCTATATTATTCAAATGTAATTGTGAACTTGACATAGCGTGTGATTTGTATTGCTCCAGGGTGTGTTTTTTGGACTGTTAAAAATGTTGTCTTGTCAAATTTCTATCCATTGCACCTGTTTACAAATTTCATATTTTTTTACTTTTACCAGAAGAAGGTAAAGTGTTTAGAATAAAAATGTCTACTGTATGTTGAAGTTTTGCGTATGTTGGATATGATGGTGTAATTCGGAGTGTGAAGGAAAACTTTCAAATTTTAGCTATACTTTCCTCAGATTTTCAGTACGGATGGTGGGTAGAGGCGGTCTATAAAACCAAGAATAACGGCCCACAGGATTTTTCGCACTGACCATGCATCACCTCACAATCTGCGGAACTCCGTGCTGAGGCAGTGATCGCTTGGCATGTCACGCTAATCGGGGCTGCAGCGTTATGGTGTGTGGTTTTGTGTTATGGTAAATGAAGGTACGTAATTTCACATATTGGCTATGTATATACGACGATCAGTTGCGAAATAGGCCTACGTATTTGTGGTTGTTATATTCAATTTGTCCAGAAATCATTCACGTTTGTGTGTCATCTGTGAGAAGTGGCATGCAGTCCTGTATACTCTACAGTGTTTACTTCTTGTGTTTCCATGTATTGTTTAAATAGTTCATAATGTATTAAAATAATTTTAATGTTGAGGTCCAAGTTGCACAACTCCCGGTGCAAATTACACAACATCAGTACAAATTACACGCAAAGTAAGTTATATTTAAATAATGTTTGAAAAATATATTCAAAATACTGTTCATTTCAACTTATATGTTCAACATAAGAAATCAGTTCTCTCATAAAAAGTTATAGCATTTTCACAACAATCCTTGATGATATGCCCTTTCGGTGGTCCAAATTGCACGGACAAATATAGATGTATAGATAGATAGATAGCCAACTCACTCGGTAACAAGATTTCTTCATTATCATGATCATCATATAATAATATAAATGTAATATTTTTTTAAACTTCTGTCTTGGTAACCTCCAGAATCAAATATAAGGTTCTCCTTAGAAATTAAGACTAGCTTGTGAGTCCGGAGTGTACGTCCTTATTTATTTATGTATTTATTTATTTAGGTATTTATGTATGTATGTATTTATTTATTTATTTATTTATTTATTTATTTATTTATTTATTTATTTATTTATTTATTTATTTATTTATTTATTTATTTATTTATTTTACGCTGATGCAACCTTTGTATCCAGAATGGTGGACATCGTTTTCAACTGTTGTTTCGGTGAGATATAAGATCTACGTTCATTTCAACTTCATTTATTATTAACTCATAACTAATAATTTAGGTCTACCGTAATGAAACTGAACGCGCGCCCTTGCTGTCACTGCCTACCAGCGAGTCTAGCGAGCAATTTGTTCTCCTTACGTCCAGTCTTCCATGTAGAAGAAAAACGTGGACGTGGACGAAAAAGATTATCCTGATTAGTGGAAAAGTTGAATGTGGCTCGACATCCAAGATATGGCAACTATGATACGGAAAACACAGAACACATGATGATAGCTACCTTCTGTGAGATTGCACAAGAAGGGTCATCACGTTGACAACGTGGCATTTAAATATCTAGGCTGTAGTTTGTCCCCTATCATTTTCAAATTTTACATAGAACAGACGGTAAAGAAAATCAAAGATGAATTTAGAAAGGGAATCACAATCCAAAGAGAGGACATCAAAACCCTGACATTTGCCGTTGATATTGTTATTTTATCTGAGACTGCAGAAGATCTGGAGAAATTGCTGAATGGTATGGACGGAGTCTTGAGTAAGGAGTACAAGCTGAAAATAAATAAGTCCAATAAGTGCAATCGTACGAAGTCAGGAAATATTAAATTAGGAAATTCTTAAAGGAAGTAGACGAATATTGTTACTTGGGTACCAAAATAACTAACGATGGCAGAAGTTAGAAAGACATAGAGTGCAGGCTAGCACAAGCAAGGAAGAGCTTTCTTAAGAAAAGAAATTTGCTCACTTAGAACATTGGTATAGGAATTAGAAATGTATTTTTGAAGTCAGAAAAAAATAGAAGCTTTTGAAATGTGGTGTTACAGAATAATGCTGAAGGTGAGATGGATATATCGAATCACGAATGAAGAGTTACTGAATCGAACTGGTGATAGGAGGTCGTTGTGGCTAAATTTGACGATAAAAAGAGACGGAATGATAGGACACATCTTAAGACACGCTGGTCTTGGGTAGTTAGTTTTTGAGGGAAGTGTAGGGGAGTAAGAACGGCAGGGGTAGACCAAGGTATGAATATGACAAGCCGATTAGACCTGACATAGGATGCAGCAGTTATGTGGAAATGAAAAGTTTATCACAGGATAGGGTAGCATGGAGTGCTATATCAAACCAGTCTATGAAATGATGACTCAAACAACAACAACAACAACAACGGTAGACTATTGGATAACAGTCGTCTTAGTGTCCATGGCCAAAATGGGCTGTTGGACTTACAGGTTTGTTTGACTTTTTCTTTGTTTTCTATCGATCTTTCTATTTTTCGAAGTGAAATTTAAAATGAAAGTACCGCGGTCATGCAGAGACGTGAACGCATAGACGAATTTCACTATTCTCCTCAATCTATTCGGCAAATATCGAAGTGTACGGGGAGAAGTACTCAGAATCCAATTACTGAACAAGACAGTTGACAAGCTTACGGAACTATTAATACACCTACTTGGAATGGGAAGCAACGAAAATTGAGCAGCATCCGGATAATGGCAATAAGGAAGATCGATAGCATTGCCGTCTGACCAGCGGGGAGACTGAAAGCCAAGTTGTAACAGTTACTAGACTATTACAGGACGGAGAAAATTATTTCCCTAACGAGCTACCAGTACTGTATCTCACATCCGGCGGATGATAGCTTTCTTTATGCTTAGATCACTTACAAGATAACCCTGGATAGAAATTGCGTATGTTTTTATTTCTCAGTCTGTATCGGGTTTGTTGTGGATCATTGGATTCCCTTATTAACGGCTAATCGCTACATCTGTAAATAACTATTGTATCACATAGCACAGTGTATCTATTGTTTAACACTGATACATAAGATGTAAATAATAATATTGTTGGTTTAACGTCTCACAAACTATATTTTCGGCGACACCGAGCTCCTAAAAATATTTCCCGCAAAAGTTATTTTACGAGGTTGGAGTATTTGAGCAACTCTAATTACTATCGGACCGAGTCGGGATCGACTCGCCTACTTAGCCTCAGAAGGGCCGTGCTTGTACCATCTGAACAACTCAACCTGTCGATGTAAAGTGTCTTTTATCACAAAACGTGTGAGAATATGTATAGAAACTGTAATTAAACAAGAAGAAAACAGAAAAATGCATCCTGGGGAAAATGTATCTAGAATTAACGTCAAAGTTACACTGCTTTTCTTTCTTTCTTTCTTTCTTTCTTTCTTTCTTTCTTTCTTTCTTAATCTGCTTACCCTCCAGGGTTGGCTTTTTCCTCGGACTCAGCGAGGGATCCCACCTCTACCGCCTCAAAGGATGACCAGTACCTCGCCCAAGCGGCCTCACCTGCTATGCTGAACAGGGGCCTTGGTGGGGGATGGAAAGATTGGAAGGGATAGACAAGGAAGAGGGAAGGAAGCGAACGTGGCCTTAAATTAGGCACCATCCCGGCATTTGCCTGGAGGAGAAGTGGGAAACCACGGAAAACCACTTCCAGGATGGCTGAGGTGGCAATCGAACCCACCTCTACTCAGTTGACCTCCCGAGGCTGAGTGGACCCCGTTCCAGCCCTCGTACCACTTTTCGAATTTCGTGGCAGAGCCGAGAATCGAACCCGGGCCTCCGGGGTTGGCAGCTAATCACACTAACCACTACACCACAGAGGCGGACTACACTGAAGTTATTAAACAGAGAATGGAAGAGCCGACTTGTCTGGCTCAGGCACCAGATTTCTGAGCCCAGGTTGGCGGGTTCGATCCCGCATCAGGCCGGCGATATTTGAAGGCTCTAAAATACACCAGTCTCATGTTAGATGATTTACCAGCACCTAAAGAAATTCCTGAGTGAACCGGCACTTCGACTTCTCCGAAAACCTTAAGATTAGTTAGTGGGACGTAATACCACTGATGTTTTTATATTTGTTCATGAATTAATCAAATGATCATTGATATGGTCTTCGGACGTCAGGTTTTAGGTTCAACTTTCGGCCATGTCATGGGATTTAAACCACGTTAGGTTAATTCCTCTGGCTGGGAGACTGGGTGTGTCTGTTTGTCTTAATACACACCTCTTCATTTACACACAACACAAGCGGGGGAGTTGGCCGTGCGGTTAGGGGCGCGCAGCTGTGAACTTGCATTCAGGAGATAGTGGGTTCGAACCCCGCTGTCGGCAGCCCCGAGGTTGGTTTCCCGCGGTTTTCCATTTTCACGCCAGGCAAATGCCGGTGGTATACCTTATTTAAGGGCATGGTCGCTTCCTTCCCACTCCTAGCCCTTTTCTCTCCCATCGTCGTCATAAGACCCATCTGTGTCGGTGTGACATAAGGCAAATAGTAAAAAAAAAAAAAGGTAAAACACCAAACTATCAACAAACAGAATCAGGCAATAGGGAATATACTGTAGATTATCTCTCTACATGGCATCAGCGTGTGAAAGGGCATTCGGTCATAAGTTTAAATCCACACGTAGTGTCGACGCAAAGTAATTAGCAATATAGCCATGACAGAAGTTAGAACTGATAATTCCATAGTTATTTTTAAACACTCAGCCTCGTGGGTTAGGGGTAGGATACCTGCGCCTTACCTCGAGGTCCCACGTTCGACTCGCGGGCAGTCCAAGAAATTTAATTCTGGACTGAGAGGTGGGGAGTGGCTTAGTCATTCTCGTGAGACCGACTGACGAACTGTCTGAAATCAGAGTCAGCGAAACCTGTCTCGAAATCAAGTAATACGGCTGAGGACGTTGGCGTGCTGACCACGTGACACTCCAATATCTGGAGGCCCTCTGCATGGGAAGCAGTCGTCTTACCACGCTAAGCGCCTCAATCCTAACTTATGTGCTCGATGGTTTGTCTCTTCCTTAAAACGAAAACCACCGATATCACCATCAGCTAGTTCGCTGTGTAGCGTATTTTGTTAGGCATACTTACACTATTATCCTGAGGGTTGTGGTTTCAGAACTTAACTTCACTCGGTTGATATTTAAGTGCGCCTTACCGTTACACTGAACAACCGGTCAATTTCTTCTGAATCCATTAATGCTTAATACCTGTCCATGAAGAGGCCCTTTTATAACATATTCTGAAATAAAGGGAGATTTCATTTCTGTTGGCTGGCCACATGTTCTAGGGGTAGCGAGCCTGCCTCTTAGCTCGAGACTTCGTGTTCGATTTTCGACCAGGTCAGGATATTTTACCTAGATCTGAAGGTTGGTTTGATGCCCATTCAGTCTAATGAGGAGCAATCTGACGGTAAGATAGCGGCCCAGATCTGGTGGGAGTCTCATGAATTCGGTCCCAAGCATCCTTACCATACATGAATTCACCCCCAACAATCACGTGAATTCACCCGCGGGATTTCTGTCAAATTCACATTTTAACACGTGAATTACCCCTCATCAATCTAAGCAGAAATATTTTCCTTCATTTCAAATAGACTAGGACTGTCAGCACTGATGTTACGTTGTATGGTTAAGAACGTTTGGTTGAATGACGTACCGAATGCTCTGCTTATTGTTAAGAAGAATAAAAAATAAGGTACTTCGCCCAGTGGGATAATTTGAATCGTATACTTAAAATAATTCGCATAGAAGTGAATGCATCAAACATGACATTAAATGTGGGCGTATCTAAAATAGGAATGCTTTAACACGTTCAGCCCGACGGTGAACAACCATTGAGTTCCCCAAATTCCGACGTTCTCCACGAGTGGCAGACAAAATAAAGGGCGTAAAAGTTCTCTAAAACTGTTATAATACGCAAACTGACCATTCAGCCAGGAGTTTCAATTGAAAAACAACGTCATTTGTACAAAAATCCGACATTTTCTTTTAAGGATTGCAATGATAAATACAAAGCGATTTTTGAGAGTTGAAACTTTTTAATCGTGTACCACCAGTGACGCACGTCGGGGTGAACGTGTTAAGGAATATATATGAAAGAAATATCTGAAAGTAGCAGTAGCTGTCAACTTGAGTTTGGCAGAAGTTCAAAAGCTACACTTCTAACGAAACCATATCATGTTATCGTCCTTCATAATTCACGTTTATATTTTTGGTCACTAGAGGGGTTCATTTTTCTGCGGATACCTCACGCTCAATCACACGGAATAACTGTTGTATATTGTACTCTGGCGTGTCTACAACAGTTCGACGACTTTCGGGCAGGAGTGAGTTCATGTATTCTAAATTACGGGAGCGACTAGGGCCTTAAATAATGCATGTGTTAAAAGATGAAAAAATGCCAATTTAGGAAAACCCATAGCTAAAATTCTTATCATCGTTATTTACTTGAAGGACAAACAATTGAAGTAATTTGAACAATTCTCCCTGCAATTACACTTATTTTCATTGCCCTTCCATCTCTCACACAAATTTCTCCTTTGCCACCCATCAACAGGACCTAATTCACTAAAGACCGTCTGGGAAACTAAGAATAGCGCCCGAGAGGATTCGCCGCGCTGACCACTCGTTCCCTCATGATGTCTAGGCCTTCGAGTTGACCAGCGGTCACTTGGTATGCCAAGGTCAGGACTGTAGCGCCATGAGGTTTGTTTTCGTTTACTTATTTTTATTTCGGCTGAAACTCTCTTACTATAGCCTACATTAGTGTTTTCTTCCTATTATCGCAGCCTGCTTCCACATTATTTGCCCACAGAAAAGAAGTAGCTTAACCATTCTATTAAATGTTCTTACCATACAATCAGTAAGGAGCACTTTTTACTTCAGATCTAATAATTAGGACCACTTCTCTCGCAACTTTAATATGAGTTCGGACGTTGCGCAATTCTTTTCTCATTTATTTTGGCTACATAAAGATTAAGCGGAGATAATGAAAGTAGTTGTTACTCTGTATAATTACCGAGCCCTGCAAATTACTCTCTCATTCATTCTGTTAACCTGTGCACAGTATAAAGTGCCAATAAATACTTAGGGTCTCTGTTCTGTAATTGAAAAGAAAAGGGAACAACGTTTACAATTAATAGCTCTGAACTGAAAGTAGACGATCTGTCCGATTGGACAGTCTATTACCGTTGATGATATTTCAAGTTCTGTTTTCCGGATATTTAAAAGTTACAATACGTCCGTGGTGGCCGATGTCAACCTGTGTCTCACCTCTACTTGGTGAGCTTTGGTTAACCAGGAGTTCACGACTGGCATCCATTTTCCTGAAGGATACCAGAGGTTGCTTTTTCATCTATCGCTAGTGTCTTTCTCCTGCCGAATGGCATTGTCATTAGCTTCTCGCGAATGCAACCGCGGTTCAGTCAGTGCACACGGGATTGTTGAAGTGGAAAATCACGTCCCTGTGTTTCAAAAACTGGAGATCCTGTAGCTATGATCATGATATCAATAGCAACGAAAATCTACAGTATTGCCTTTCCTTTCAGACCCTCTCCAACTCGGTTCATTGGCTGAATGACCCGCGTAGATGCGTTCGGTTCAGAGGGTACTAGGTTCGATTCCCGGCCGGGTCGGAGATGTTAACGTTAAGTGCTTAATTCCCTTCATTGGGGTTTAGGGTGTTTGTGCTGTCCCTAACATTCATGCAACTCACATATCATACCTAATAATGTCATCCACTACCGTAACACCCAGTTTCCTATACATGGCAGATGCCGTCCACCCTCGTCGGAGGGTGCGCCTTACAAGGGCTGCATCAGGCTAGCAGTAGCCCCACAAAATTGTCATTTTATGCTGTTTATATCTTGTCGAGTTGAAATATTCTGTAGCTCTTATTTAGTTTCGCCTGAATCAGTAGTAGTGTCGGTCTTCGGATCTCAAGATCGCGCGTTCAGACTCAGCCGAGGTAGTCGGATATTTGAACAGACCGAGCGAATGGCTGCGCGGTTTGGGTCACATAACTATCAGCTTATATTCCGGAGATGGTGGGTTCGAACCCCACTGCTCTGAAGATTGTCTTGCGTGGTGTCCCTTTTTCACACAAGGCAAATGATGGGGCTGTACCTTAATTAAGACCTCGACCGCATCCTTCCCACTCCTAGCTCTTTCCTATTCCATTGCCGCTATACGATCTATCTGTGCCTGTGCGACGTAAAGCGAATTTATTATTCTTACTTACTACTTTTATTATGATAATAATATTAATTGAAGTTTATTTGGCGTTTCATGTCATCAGCATGTAGAAGATCTCTGCTGATACATTCAGTGTTTGTATGTACGTTGAGTGATCAGCCCGAGGCTGATTGGATCCTCAAGAGCTCTATCATAAGCTGTCGATGTCCTAGGTGTCACTAAAAAAGCGTACTAAGAAATGAGAAGTGAGACAGTTTCCCGTCTCTTTCTTCACTGACCGGGCGAGTTGGCTGTGCGGTTGGGAGCGCGCAGCTGTGAGCTTGCATCTGGGAGATAGTAGGTTCGAACACCACTGTCGGCAGCCCTGAATATGGTTTTCCGTGGTTTCCCATTTTCACACCAGGCAACGGCCGCTTCCTTTCCATTCCTAGGCCTTTCCTATCCCATCCTCGCCATAAGACCTACCTGTGTCGGTGCGACGTAAAACAAATAGCAAAAGAAAAAAATCCTCACTGAGCCATAGCTACGTTTACTGTAGGCCTACATGTCAGTCTGCCAAGCCCACTGAAATGTACACACCAACTGACCCTATGCGCGACATTTTCTCATAATTCATAACAGAATTGGCCGCGTTGTTGTGATACTACATAAAGTATCACGATCATTGCTAGCGTCACTCATACCTCAGTCACTTTCATGTTGTCTGGGACATTGAGGCAGGTCAATGGAGTAACAAATTAGTTCTAGGTGGTATCAGAAGTCTTCTTGCACTTTGAACACCACGTCTCGCCAGCAAAGACAGATTCAGTGTTTACCCGACAAAATTAAAATTTCAGTCATAGATCGCCTAAAAGAGTTCCAATTTCTCTAACATCTGGAATAATGAAACGGAACGTCTGAATTGACACGCAGGTAGCCGAAACGTCGTCAAATAAAAATGCCTCCACAGAGTGGCGTAGGCCATACTATTATTATTATTATTATTATTATTATTATTATTATTATTATTATCTTTGATTGTTTTGCTTGTGCTTTAACGTCGCACGAACACAGTTTTCGACGTAAGGATAGGAAGGTTGGAAGTGGACGCGGCCTTAAATATGCTACTGCCCCAGCATTTGCATGGTGTGAAAGTGGAAAACCACAGAAAACCATCTTCAGGGCTGCCGACCGTTAGATTCGAACCCATCATTTACCGAATTCAAATCCCGCAGCTCTGCGACCTTAACCGCACGGCCATGTCGCTCGGGAGAAAGAAATTTAATGTAGCTATTGTATCCTGGGTGCAGTCCAACTTAGACTCTCCTTGAGAGTTGGGAAAACGTCTGTCGTCTGCGGTATTGCATGTACAGTAAGTGTGGTTCAAGAATCTTAGGAATTAACAGTTAATGGATAAAATGCCACAGCCTTGCCGGGAATCAAACTCAGGCCACCTGGAACACAAGGTCAAGAAGATTACATCTTTGAAATCAACTGACTGCAAAGAATCTTTAAGTGACACTTGTAGTAAGCGACCAGTGACGGGTCCACAAGGAAAATGATCTTTATCGCTTGAAAGACTAGGCATTTAAAAATTAATTTATAAGTTGTAATTCTTCTTCCTCTTCTTGACTTTCCTTTTTCAATATATTGGGTTGGCACTTCATGTGCATTTGCCCCAGTTTCACGGCCGGATACCCAGTGGTATGTGGAGGGATGTATTCACCATTGCGTGTTTCTGTGGTGGTTGTGTTGTGTGTGTCGATGAAGAAATCTGTATCAAGACGAACACGAATATGCAGTCCATAGTCCACGCAGTTAAAATCCCCGTCCCGGCCAGGATTCTAACCCGGGGCACTCTTAACCTAAGACCAGTACGCTCACTATTCAGCTATGGAGCTTCATTAGTTTTACTACTAATATGTATATTGTTTAAACGCATATAGCATTTAAGAATATTTAACTACTTACATAATGTACAGGACACAAATAGAAAGTGTCCGTTAGGAGAGGTTTAATTGGAGTTTCTCGTGGCTATGTTGTGTCCACGGCCGTAATAAACGGTGTCCGTAAATGAGGGTTAATTTACACATACACAACATATTATTTAATTACGGACTTAAAACATCGTCCGCCAATGAGGGGTGTCCGTTAAGGCAGGTTTTACTGTACTTTTCTTTCATCAATGTGCCACTGATTTCTATGTTCTTCGATGTTGTATTTTTGAGCCATTCTAGAAGAAAGTTATTCACATCTCCATAATTTTCCTGGCATTTTCTGGTTGTACCGCGATTTACACCAACATTCCACTCATTTAAAACATTATTCTCATATTTTAATATCAAATTGGTTTAAAATTATCAGCTAGATTCCTTTCTTTTTCAATGATCCCTTTTACTCGCTCTTCTAGGGTTGGTTACATTTTTCGTCTTTCTACACATAATGTTGTCGCACCACATAAAGTTCAGGAAAAGCTGTTGTGGTGTGAAACCTCCTCACCGTTTGATTTCTTGGAAATCTAACAAGTTGGTCACGCGGTTCGCGTCACGTAGCTGTGAGTTTGCATTCGGGAAATGGTGGGTTAGAACCCCACTGTCAGCAGCCCTGAAGATAGTTTCGCGTAGTTTCCCAGTTTTCATTTCAGGAAAATGCTGGGGTTGTACCTTGATTAATGCCAAGGTTGCTTCCTTCCCAATCCTAGCTGTTTCCTATCTATCGTCGCCGTATGTGTTAATGCGACTTGGGCCTAAAACAAATAGAAGAAGCAATCTTGAAATTTCCTAATACTCCCGATAAGGAGGTAGATGAATTACTAACGATGGCAGAAGTAAAGGGAATATAAAATGCAGACTAACTCAAGCAAGGAAGGTTTTTCTTAAGGAAATTCATTTGCTAATGTCAAACATAGACATGCACATTAGAAACATGTTCTTGAAAACATGTTTGTGCATCGTGAATGTGTATGGAAGTGAAGCATGGACAATGCTGAACGAAGGGGAATATAAGATTTTGAAATGTGGTGTTACAGAAGAATGTTGAAGGTCAAGTGGGATAATTGGATTTCATACGAGTCTCAATCGAGTTGCTGGGAGGAGAACGGTTTTGTAAAACTTTCCATAAAAGGAGATAGATTGATAGGGCAAATCTTGTGACAGGTTTTTGTGGTAAGTGCAGGCGATTTAAACGGTAGATGCAGACGGCGGCTTGAATATTACAAGCAGATTACAGTAGATGTAGAATTTAGGAGTTACGCAGAAGTGAAAATGGTAGCACAAGATAGAGTGGCAGGAGGAATGCATCTAAAAAGTCCATGGACTGATGACCAAAACAAGAATAATTTTCCTGATAAACATTACCCCTCTTAGATATCCTCCTTTACTGATCTTTGAACCGGGAAACTCGGAGCGCGTAATCCTCCTGGTATTCACTCGAGTACAAGGATCTTCTATCACACATCACAGAAGTGGCACTACATTGCTAATGTGGCGAGTGACTTGCGAGTTCACTTACTCTGCACGCTATATTAGCCCAAATGAGGACAACGTTGACAAGCCGACTGAACCAATTTAAACACACAATTGTACAACGCTGGACGATCGAGTACCTTTGAACGTATGCTTTTAACACTATGGCTGCCACGTTGTTTCGGAAGCTATACGGACAGACGTCATTTCAGTTTTAGATATAGGCATCGTGTAAGATAGATTCAACCGTTGAAATGATCTTTTAAAACAGGTCACACCAAAAAGTATCTGGTCGTTGGTAGGAAAGAGAGGTGGTCCTTAAATATGTGTACTTACTGTAAATTGCTTTGCTTAACATTTTTGCTTGAATAATTAAATACACGGTGGGATAAAGCCACTTTCCCAAAAAATCTACGTCGGTTTTCATACTAGCTCGTCGTTTGAGAAACGATAAAGACCGTCAATTAAGTTGCCATCCATAAATCAGTGCCTGAACGACATGGCTACATTTTATTTTCTAAAGGATGAGCAATCTAAGGTGTCAAAGTGTTGGGAAATGGAAATGTTTTCCCGCTCCGTATAATACAAGGTATAATTACAAAGTTCGGTGACTAATTGTATAGTTTCTTACCGTGAATACTTTATAATACCGATTCACAATGACCTATACAGTGATATCCTTGGGTGAGTATACATTTTTACCAGCGCTGATGGAACTTCCAGAAGCACTGCTCGAAACCACCTTTTGCACCTCCTGTAAAATCACCTGTGATGCTGGTATCACCTTCTTTGCTGATGCAGAATGATGTCCTTTCAGATGTGCTTTCTTTCTTGGAAAGATTTAAAAGTACCTGACAGCTAAGTTCGGTGAATAGGAAGAATGCTGAAGCACACCAATTCTTAATTCGCCGTGATCGTGCTGAAGGAATATTTAGAATCGAAGGATTTTGTTGATTTAGAGTTCGTCTTACTATGCTCTGGATATTCTACGTCGTTTGCGAAATCTTAAGTGGCCTGGGATGTGGCGAAAAGCGCAATTGTACAATCGAGATCACAAGAATTCCGGGTTGGAAAAGGAAACATGTAACGTTTGGGTGAAGAATTTGGCCAACCCTAAGGATGAAGGAGGAGTAACCAAGGCAACGTCACATGTGTTCGTCTTCCAGGAGGTGTCGCTTGCGACGTCGCGCGCTCAAAGGCCACTCCAACTCTATTTTTTCTGGAATTGATTAAAATGTTTCTATGGTTAAACATTCTGGCTACACTAGCTTTTCATAATCAAGGAAAACAATTAATTAACTGTAATTTAATTGCGATGAAGCGTGCATGATGTAATCCTATCCCAATACATTTCATTTTTTGATCAGTGCTGGCAATAACTTCATAGGAACGGTTTTCCAAACGCCCTTGGGTCTCTGATAATCATAAGTACTTAATGCCAGGTTATTTTTACTTTGGTAGTAGTAAACAGGGCCTATATTGACGAAAATAAGTGTCATTCCTTCTTACAGTGGTTGAGCGCGATACCATTTGATAATGAAGTCATAGTCGAGACCGCTAACATTTCAGCTAGACCTCGCACACAAGAATTACCAAGAAACTGGAGAATTTGACCCTCAATGAGTTGACATACACATTACGTCTGTTGCCTTGAAGGAGGCGTGTGATTCCTTGCTTCATTCCCCTCTCCCTTCATTGTTGAGCCAGTTGGACGTGTGGGCAGGCGGGGAAGCAAGTACCTTCCCCTCCGCGTGTGTTTCATTCATGCTAGATATCCTCGTACTTCCGTTTTCTCCACCTCCCCTCACTCTTGAGATGTGTGCGTGTGCTAACGTGTCTCATGAATGTGACCAATGATAGAGAGAGTGTGTAAGCGGGTATTAGGTGGTTCTGAGGGCTGTACTGATTTGTTGCCTGAAATGAATAGTTCTGGCCACGAGATACTAAAGATTTCGAGTATACTTTCTGAATTACAAATACGCCTGCACAATGGGTCCTTATTGGTCTCCGAGTTTCTCACCAAATAAGTATTATAACTTACTTTAAAATGTCGTGTATTCGCCTGAATTAGCACCTTGCGACTTTCATCTCGTTCCAAGTTTGAAAAAATTACATTGGATGAGAAGTCATTTCGTATCAGCAAGTGATATGAAAGCTGAACCACAGGAGTCATTATGAAAGGATGTTACCTCAGATTCCACAAATAATGATTCAATGACATGCTGTTGTCAGCAGTTGTTCTACCAACTTTTTATTTGAATTTATCTGACGTTCCCCCTATCTCTACAAAAAATGAACTCATTTTAGTGGACCTGGCTGTCCCTCATTCGCCCGTCACTGTCCCGGACTTGGAATTCATCACTTGCTAGGACTGACGGCATTTCTTTCTTTTCCTTGATGTTTGAAAACATAAAATAAATACAGTCAACACTAAGTCTTCAGAGACTAGTCAGGCTTGACATGTGTCAAGGACGCTGTCAGAGAGTTTTCCTCATAGCAGACATGAAAAAGAAACAGAGAAACATGAATTCCTACACAATTCTATTGTTTTAATATGAGTTTGTTAATTGCTGAGATAATTATTGCAATTATAATCACTGTTATTTTGCTATTAACAGGTGCAAAGTGACTTGTAAAGGTTCATGATAATATGGAAATGACTATCGTGCGAAAGATAATGTTGGTTTTTGGTCCTTACGACAATGCAGCCAGCTCTGTGCGTTCATTTAATCGGTTTAATCCTAGAATTGGCAACTGTCGAATATTCGACACTTTAATCCCTACTGCAGTTTCCTGCCCTATCGTCGCCCTAAGAGCTATCTCTGACGGTGCGACGTAAAGCAATTTTTTTTAAAAAAGGAAGTGAAACATGCAGCAGTCACGTAGGGATGGCGTCAAGAAAGGCATTCATCCTTAAAACTAGTCTATATCCACACGAGGTGCCGACCTCAGGCTCTGTTAAATATTTTTCTCGGAGGAGTATTGGCGGCCAAACCAACATTTCTTGATTCATCCTTTTAATATTTCCATAAAAGGTCAGTGTCTTTTTTCTCATCGTCGTCGTAAATTTTGGACCCAAGATTTTTCGAAGGAATCTTCCTTCTCCTTTTTCAATGACTGAGTCTACCACACCCTTATCAGTGTTTTTGCTCCATTATTATTATTATTATTATTATTATTATTATTATTATTATTATTATTATTATTATTATTATTATTATTATTATTATTATGTGAACAGGGATGTACTGAAACACTACCGATAGATGTCTCACGTGTATCACCCGGTATGCGCTTGTCGAACGTCATTTGTTTGTATGTATTTTTAATGGAAGTTGCCTAGTTAAATGATGAAGTTTAAGATTTAATATTTCGTAACGACAGTAAAGACAACAAGAAAATTGTGATGCCTGACTATTGCTGTGTCCCTATGTGCCAGAATCAAGGTCGACCGTATTCATACCATCAATTTCCTAAGCAGAATCCTTTCCGTAAAAAGTGGTTGCATGCAATTCGTAGGCAGGACCTCCGAAATAAAAATGTGACTCCTAATATCAAGGTCTGCTCGAAACATTTTACAGTTGAAGATTATGTCATTACTATAACTGGTAAGAAAGCTAATTAGTACTAATTTAAAATAATTTTATAATAAGGTAGTGACATTTAATACGACCTTTTTCAATAATTTTAGGCGAAAGACGAAGACTTAAGGAGCACGCTGTACCTTCGATATTTTCATGGTGTGGCACCGGTACCTTGGAAATAACTCCAAGAGCAAGAAGATATAGAAGTAGGAAAACAGCAATAACACCGTGTGCGGTGGTGGAGGCAGATCCACATGAGGTAGCAGCATTTGAAGAAGTTGAAGAGGTGCCCAACATAGAAGAACCATCTTCAGAAGTGCTAGTAACAAAAGATGTAGGCACTCAAACAAGACAGTGTGGTATCCTGCATATTGAAAATATTATGTCAAATCCAGATGCAGTATTACTCTATACTGGATTTCAGGACCTAGACCATTTTAATTTAGTGTTCTCTATTCTTGGAGATAATCGTTTTAATTTACAGGTGTTTCCTCTTTCTCCAGAATACTGCTTCCTTATGACAATAATGAAACTGAGAACCAACAAGTCGGATGTTGAACTGGGACTGTCATTTGGTGTCCGAAAAGCTGTGGTAGGCCAGATTGTCAATGTGTGGATTAATTTTATGTATTGTCAGTTCAGTGAGCTAAATATTTGGCTGGGTAGGGATACTGTATTTGCCAACAGTCCACTTTCATTTAAGGAGAAATATCCCACAACAAGAGTAATTATAGACGCCACTGAAGTCACCATAATGAAACCAAAAAATCCAACAGCTCAGCAAGCAACTTTCTCAAATTATAAAAATTGTAATACAGTCAAAGTACTCATAGGAATTAATCCATCTGGTTTTATTTGTTTCATCTCTGATGTGTATGGGGGTGCCATTTCTGATAGACAATTATTTATACGTTCTGGATTATTGGAACTTTTAGAAGAAGGTGATGCAGTAATGGCTGACAGGGGTTTCAACATTCAAGACCTGCTATGTGTAAAAGGTGTCTCTTTAAATATCCCTCCTTTTTTAAAGGGCAAAAAGCAGTTTACTCCTTCTGAAAATCTTGAAACAAGAAGGATTGCCTCAAAAAGAATTCATGTTGAAAGAGCTATAGGATTAGGTAAAACCTATAAAATTCTACAATCAAAACTGCATCACAGTAAAATTAGCTTATCTAGTACAGTTATCTTTGTTTGTTACATGCTTTGTAACTTTAGAAAATCCATAATGGATGGGTAGGCATGAAGCAAAGTTTATACAAGATGAGGTGTTTGAAATTTTAATTTGAAAATTGCAATATTACAGTAAGCTACTGAAAAAACTTAGGAATGTCATACCACATTTTAAGACAGCAATGCTGGAACATAATACTGTTTGTAAAAATTGTCTAGTTCAAATGACATTTCCGTTATGAACATATTGTCTTTCTCAACCTCAACAATAAGCATGTCCACTGCTGTATATACAACAAAAAGGCAATATTGTCGTCCCGTTACATAAAGCTGTCCTTGCACTTGGTAAAAATAATTGTGTTTCCTTTTCAATGAAACATTGTTACCCACCATTTCCAGATAAGGCACTGCACTGACACAAACCTTTGAATGTTTCTGGCTGGGAAGTCCTTTTAATTCAAGAATTGCATCATCACCAATAAGTCCATCACACGATGCTGCTAAATAATGTTTGTCTGGATGTATTATTAGTCCACATTTCTTTACATTATAGTCAGTCAGCTCCTGAAATCTCAGCCTGGCTGAATTCTCCATCTGCAGACCCCATCTCATATTATTATTAAGAAATTCTGATGGCTTCAGCAACTGCCTGGCAAGTTTCTCAGGATCCTTAGTATGACAAATTCTTCCAAAGGTACTTGCAGTCAAGCGATACTTCCTTTCCTGTAACCAAAGAGCTTCCTTCCACTGATCCCTTGTGTCTTTTTCCACTTGAGCTCTTTTTCCCTCATCAGCAGCAACTAGATTTTCTGCATATGATGTCAAACAACTGGCATCATACAAATGGTCATGCAACACTCCTTCCACAGATACTTTCCTTTTCTTTAAGGCATGTGAAAATGTAAGTTTGTGATGAGAATTTTGCACAAGAAGATGTACATAATCTTCATACCCACTTTGATTTATACCAGAGGGGGGTCTCACTTCATGGCAGGGCGACTGACTATCAGGAGCTAATGGTAAATGTTCCACTTTAATGGGGCTTATTGTTTTCTTTGCACTAGCTGGTTGATGATAGGTCTGCAAAAGCTGTGTGCACGTTTGAACACATTTGATTTCCCCACTTTTTGAAAAATGCTCTAGAGCATAACAGACAGCAGCAATATGTTTACAGCTCGCTTTGGGACCAGCTCCAGCCACACACTCACATTCTGCACCTTCAATATTCCCTGATTTATTTAACAATATATTTAAATTATACTTCTTATTCTTTGTAAATTCTGACCGGACCTGCCCTTTAAAAAACACTTCATTGTGTTGTACACAGCACTTCACAAACTCAATAAATCTGTCATTGAACAGTCTGTACCCTGAATCACACAGTGACCTATAATTTGACACTGGAGCACCATCAATTTCAGACTTCCTGAATACGAAATAATTCATTAATTCCAAATTTGAAATCTTTATATTTCTCTTATGATCCGAAACAAGATCCTGAAACTCGTGCGCTGCAGGGAGATGAAATTCAGTCGTACTGGATGTAGACCCAGGCACTGCTGTCACACCAATGTCATGCTTTATGTATGCCTCTAACCTGTAAAGGAAAGAAAAATACCGTATTAGGAATGTTTTCAAAATGCGATTTGTACTTAAAGACTTCAGTCTTAACAAAAACGCTAAAAGAAGGAGTTGCTGCATTTAGTCCTTACCTTTCAATCAACTCTTGCTTTTTTCCGGAAATTTTTCCGCCCCTTTTCTTCAATTCTGCTTTCAAATCCGCAATCGTCATTGCACCTATACCATTTCCCGTCTTATTAAAAACATTAGCAGAATATGGTAACTCCATTTTCATGCATTTAAAACAAAAGTTTCTTTACTATGATAACAAATGTAGGAATACTCCATACAAGTCTCATGTAAGACAATCGAGCAGCGGAAAGCGCATACCGGGTACAACTTTTGCGCTGCCTAGCGGACAAGTTTTGCGCGATACATCCCTATTCTACCATGAAGGGTAAGATAAACGGAGGGGAAATGTAGGAGGCAATGATAAGGTGCATATTTGAATGATTTTCAGGTAAGATATGTAGAAGAAGTGACAGTGCTAGTTGTAGGCCTAAGTAGAGGATTAGTGTCAACTGTATGCAGGCACTTGGTTCATTCACAGAATCTCAAGAATTGAAAGTTAACAAGCATTAAAGTTTAAATATTTATGTAGTGCCCATGTAGGCTATGTATGCATGTACGTATGTATTATGTGTGTATGTAACGTATGTATTTTAGTCGAACTTAAATTCAATTTCTTTCTCACATGCTGAGTCATATTTTAGCTATACAGTAGTTGAGTTAGCTAAGTATCTTCTTAAACTATTATATTTTATTCTGCTCGAAAGCTTTATGATTTACGTATAGATGTTAGTTTGGATGGCAGCTTAGTTGATATTCGATCCTGAGTTGCAAGAAAACTGTTCTCGATTAATCCACTGAAAATTCTTCTGGCGAGCAGGTTTAATCCTTACTAAACGTTAGAAATCCTTTCACGCAAAATCTCCCGTGTTTCTTCAGCTCTAATAAATCGTAAGAGGGAATAAAGTGGAGAACAGCATGTAAAACTCGTGGGGAAATCGTCACTGGCTCTCCCCTCCCAACAATATCGAAGCAACTTAAAAAGACTTTTCAGTTGGTCGATATGAGATTAATTTCCAAGGTGATCAATGTTCAATCCTGCTGAAGGGGCGTGCTACTTCCTTCCTGAAGGGTGCGAATGTCCAAGTTCGAACAGGTTGGGTCTACAAGCTGACAAACCATAGACAGCGAGCATGACCCACCCACAAGCCGGGGACAACCTCCATTTTCTTCAACAGACTGAGTGACGCGACAAGTGGCGCTGCTAAGCGACTGACACGGTCTGGCGGATTGTTAAAACTACCAGCAGACAGCGCATAAATAGCCTACGATTCTAATCTATTTGACGATGAAATGAAATGGCGTATGGCTTTTAGTGCCGCGAGTGTCCGAGGACATATTCGGCTCGCCAGGTGCAGGTCTTTGGAATTGACGCCCGTAGGCAACCTGCGCGTCGTGATGAGGATGAAATGATGATGAAGACAACACATACACCCAGCCCCCTTGCCAGCGAAATTAACCAATGATGGTTAAAATTCCCGACCCTGCCGGGAATCGAACCCGGGACCCCTGTGGCCAAAGGCCAGCACGCTAACCATTTACCCATGGAGCCGGAATATTTGACGATTTGTGAGGCTGTTCTATACTTTCGGCAACCGAATGTAATAACACGCATTTACCTATAAATGTGAGATGCCGCCCACCCTCATCGGAGGGTCTGCCTTACAAGGGCTGCACTCGGCTAGAAATAGCCCCCACATATCACTTATAATAGATCAGAATCCTATTGAATGAGAACTCAATTTGGGCAGGTGGTCAAATAAACAATGTCAAAACGTGTTAGAAATAAAACATAGAATGTCAATTGTTGGTCCGACAAGAAACTCAAAGAAGGGCAAGAATGAACGTGAAAGAAAAAAAGGACTCGCACAGAAAGTATAAAAAGAACGTTACATATTAAATGAATCACACAGAAATGATAAACATTGTAACTGTTTGGAAAAGAGTTATGTTAATAATAATAATAATAATTTTTATGGCCATATAGCACGCATGAGCACACAGAGACAAACCAATAGGATCTTTTCCTACTTTCTTAACAAGAAAACCAAGGGACCCTGGTTTATCGAAGTTGAAAAAGACCTTCAAGAAATAGGAATCACACTCGAAGACATCCAGAAACGTGCTCCTCTCCAGAAAAAGCTCCAGGGATACAAGAGGTTCCAAGAAAGGCCAAAGTTGAAAACAGGCAAGAAGTGGACTGATGAAAGGAAGGAGGCTCACAGAACGAGAATGCGTGAGTACTGGGGAAGAATTAAAGCTCAAGGATGCAAACGGTTGAAATAACGTGGTCCACAGCAGGCCGAAACGAAGAAAGAAAGAAAGAAAGAATAATAATAATAATAATAATAATAATAATAATAATAATAATAATAATAATAATAACGATAATAGATAATTTCGTGTGACTCTAGCCTAGCCTTACCAAACGTTAGAAAACCCTTCAGGCAAAATCTCCCGTGTTTCTTTGGTTCTGATAAATCGTAAGAGGGAAAGAAGTGGAGAACATCATGTAAGTTAAAACTCGGGGGAAAATCGTCACTGGCTCTCACCTCCCAGCAATATCGACGCAACTTCAGAAGACTTTTCATTTGTTCGATATGAGATTAATTACCAATTTGGGAAGGTGATCAATGCTCAATCCTGCTTTAGGGGAGTGGATGGAGGTTCTGACGTGCAGGAGAAACTATGTATGGTGCATGAGTCGCAGGAGTGATGGGGACAGCTCAAACACCCAGTCTCCAAGCCTATGGAATTAATTCTCTAAGTTTATAATTCCTTGATCAGCTTAGGAATTCAACCTGGGACCCCGGGAAGTTAAATCCAAAACGCTGACCACTCAGCCATAGAGCCTGACGGCAAAGTTAATGATAATCAGTAAAAACAATAACATACCACCCCTCCCCCACCGCCCCCCCCCCCAAATGTAACGTATAATAGATCAGAATCCTATTGAATGAGAACTCAAAAATACACACCTTGGTACCACTAAATATAACAGATGGTATCGCTCTGAAGAGTTGCCTCTTCCACAGCCTTACGATGACAATAAACATACAAAGGTAAGACTTCTCTGTTGTGTGTATCATCACCATAAGACCTATCTGTGTCGGTGCGATGTAAACAAATTACCAGAAAAATCTGACGTAAATTAAAACGCTCATAGCGTTCGCGTTCGGTTTCTCCAACCCTGGATGTCATGACATTATCGATGTTGTTAGTGTTCCTACCAGTGTTGCCCAGTCTACTTGTTTTTCAGTAGATCTCCTACACATTTCTTTAACTATCTACTAATGTAGCCTACTGCTGAAAACTAAAAAAGAAGGAAAATCCACTGTTTCTTTGAGCTGTCATCGCATTTTCAAAGGAACACTCAAGAACAACGGGAACGATCATCCAACAACATAGTATAGGCCCTATGCCCCTACGGGTTTTCTCTTTCCCAAAGTGGAAAACAGGACGATATTCAGGAAATTACTTGTTACTTAACAATGACATTGGGTGTTGCAGTAGCAGGACAGGAACAGTGCTGGATCTTTGGAATAATATCAGGGAAAAAGAATATGTATATGAAAATTCCAAGCGACTGTTTCCTATTTTGTCGAAGTTTATTTTGTAACTTTTGAGTTTACCTTACTCCAGTGCTGCAGTGGAACTAGTTTTATCATCAGTCAAATTAGTGAAAGAAACACCATCTACAAATACATGGTATGGATTGTTGTAAGCTACATGGAGCAATTCGCGGCGAAATCCCAGTGCTATTCATTAACGCGACTGAAGAGGACTATGGCGGCGAGAAAGACTGAGTTGCTTGGGGCTGGCTACGACTAATAGCTGTTTTTTCATTCATTGATAATCTATTGTGTATATAATTATATTTCTAATGATTTATTACCAGTTAAATAGTTTGAAATGAATATGTAGCCTAAATGTCCCAAATTGTATTTTATAAATAGAAAGTCGTCATTTTTATTAACTGGGCATTCTGCTGCAATCCACTGCTTTTTCATAACGGAATCTCCTGCTTTTATACATGGTCGGTCTGGCAACACTAGTCTCCATAGTGAGTACGTTTTCATCCTTGACTTCCCGTGGTGACTGCTGCCCAGCCAGATGGCCTACAAATACTGGAGTGCGATGTGGTCAGCAAGACGACGTCCTTAGCCGTAATAGTTGGCTTTCTTGACCAGATCCACTCTCTCTCACATCAGGTAGCTCCTCAGCTGGTCTTACAATGCCGAGTAAACTCCGTCCCAGACCTCAGTCCATAACTGATCTGACTAGACTGACCGAGAATCGACCACGGGGCTTCTGTTTACAAGACAATCATACCATCCCTATATCATACAACTTGAAGCAGTCCATTCAAGTCCTGGCCACTCTGAATGCTGTTTCAGATATTTTGCGGGATGATGCGTTTCAAAATGACTTCGTAAGTTATTTGGTCTAAAATTATCACGAATATCAGTGACTTTAAATTCTGGTTGAAGGAGTACAGTTCTATAGGCCTAATAGGTTGTTGGTTGTGACTATGATGATTCAACTTTTTTATTTATTCGCTCCTTTAATAACTATAGATTTTTGAGGGATGTCAGAGCGTCGGAACTTTTTCCTGCAGGAATTATGTATTGCTCTTGAAACCAAAAACACGGAGTTATTACATTCAAATACAATCATAGCTCTCGACCTTAACCAGAATCGAACTCACTAACTTGAGAACAGAAGGATAATTACCCGACTGCGTTACTTGCATCGGAAATGTTGAAGGACAAACAAATGGTGTTATACCTTCTGCACTAGAAGATACTACAGTTTCATTTAGGAAAGCCTAGACAGCAATGTCTTACGACTGCAGTACACGGCGTATTTTTCTTGCGACGGTCGGATGGAAAAGTCTCCGCTTGATAAAGTAGCAACCGTGGGCTTAATTCTGGTACAGTCTCGAATTTATGTGGTGTGAAAATAGGAAAATATTTTAAGTGCTCACGGCGGTGGGGGTCGAACCCATCATCTTCCGAATTCAAGCTTCACGCGCAGTCATATTACTCGGTTCAGTAAGTTTCTGGTGGACGTTTCCCAAATCGCTTCCTACTTTGCAAGGTGTGGAATAAACTTGCCGTTATTTAAAGTGGATTATCACAAACATCCATTCCAAGGATGAAGAGAGGACAGTTAGTAACTTATAATGCACAATACATTATATTTAGTGTTTTGCGTGAGAGAAAACGACTGGTTAATGAACGCCTGATTTTGTGGTTGAGATTCGAAGCTTATGAGGAACATGGTTCATAAGAAATCATTACCATGTCCGCCGTCACATGTAATATAAAAGTACATGTTCGACGGGATTTAAAGAAGTTGTGTTTCTTTGTTCAGGCCTTGTGTTTCTAAGTCTTACGTAAGTCAACGATGATGGCATAAAGTAAGGTGTACACCTTTTATGGTCACGTCGCTGAATAAACCTCTTGTCGGCTGTAGTTATGAAATGTAGACCGCTGTTAGTCATTTCAAAAGATTACATATATTACATATATTTTGGGAGAGCTGAGAAATTATGAAGACAAGTTTATCGGTTTGGGAATGAAAGCTTGGAATGTTCGTCTGCTTCGGCATCCATTTACACTTTATACGCGCAGGCTGTTAGCAACATCATGTTACAAAAGGCTCGCACCTCATGAGCAGGGCAATGTACGGGCTTAGGAAAGTTATTATAATATAATTTGCAAAATACTCAGATATTTAATTACAAACTTTATAGCATGTTTTCCTTTTATTTTTTATTCTTTAATTTTTTACAATTTGCTTTACGTCACACCGACGCAGGTTTTATGGCGACGACGGGAAGGAAAAGAGCTAGGAGTGGGAAGGAAGCGGCCGTGGCCTTAATGAACGTACAACCCCAGTATTTGCCTGGTGTGAAAATGGGAGACCACTGCCAACAGTGGGGTTCGAACCCAATCTCTCTCGAACGCATGCTCACAGCTGCCCGGCCCAGCTAACTCACTCGGTAGATTAGATATCAAGGAAATAATGGTTCGTTGCTGGTTAAAGTGGGAAGCACACCTCTGACTAGCTTAACATGTAAATGCGCAAAATATTCTTCTTCTTAAGACGCCGTCTCCGAGCGGAGGTTGGCGATCCATGTAATTAGCTCTGATCTTGACAGCGCAGAATGGAATGCCATTTCTGAAGTACAGCAGTGCCATCTTCGAAGGTCTTTCAGCCATGAATTTCTTCTTCTCCCAACAGATCTCTTCCCCTGTATCTTCCCTTCGATAATAAGCTTTAATAACTGATACCTCCCACCTCTAATGATATGTCCTAGATATTGCGTTTTCCTCTGTTTTATGGTGAGCAGTAGTTCTTTTTGCTTTTTCATCCGACGAAGGACCTCGGCATTTGAGATTTTCATTACCCAGGATATCCGAAAGTGACGGCGATACAGGAACATTTCGAAGGCATCAATACGTTTTTCTATGATTGGATCGAGCGTCCAGCTTTCACATCCGTATAGGAGAACAGAAAATATATAGCAGCGGATCATACGAATTCGTAGTTGGAGACTGAGATCTGACCTCACAAAGAATTTCTTCATGGTAATGAATTGTTTCCTGGCCTGCTCAATTCTAGATATTATCTCCCGTTTGGAGTTACATTGGTCATCCAAGATGGTACCCAGATATTTGAGAGAAGACACTTGCTCAACTATTTTATCTTTTATTGTGAGATTTGTCCGAATTGTCTTCTTAGAGAACAACATCAGTTTCGTCTTTGAGGGGTTAACGTATAATCCAAACTCTTCACTGTGCTGAACTAAGGAGTTTATCATGCACTGAAGGGCAGGCATGTCATCAGCTATGACAACAGTATCATCTGCATATCTGATGTTGTTGATGATTTTCCCGTTAATTTTGATCCCACCATAGTCTTCCAATGTTTCTTTAAAGATAGCCTCGGAGTAAATGTTAAACAACAGAGGTGACAGTACACAACCCTGGCGGACGCCCTTCCTGATCGAAGCAGTTTCTGAAGTTCCTTGATCAGTTTTGACATTTGCAAACTGATTCCAGTACAGGTTACTGATTATACGTAAGTCACCGGAGTCAATACCTGTTGATCTCAGAATTTCTATCAGCTTATTGTGCCTGACACAACCAAAAGCTTTTTTATAGTCTATAAAACATGCAAAGACATCAACATTCATATCTCTCGCAAAATATTATTTTTCGATTATTCTTTTTCATTAAAAAAATGCATCATCATCATTGTTCCGGGAATTTCGTGGACTGCAGAGGTGTAAGAATGTGCGGGCATGAATGGGTGGACAGATAAATGATCAAATTATAATTTAAAACTCTAAAATTTGAAATTTTACTTCTTTCCTGAATTTTTGTTTGTTTTCAGATTTTAAACTTCGTTAAACAATAACAGTTGGATACTCAGAAGGGGAGATCTTCAGCTCTTATACAAATAGGTATTCAAATCAGGTACAATAGACAATGATTTTTAAGAAATGAGTTAATGATTTTTAAGAGTTGAGTTAATGATCTTTTAGAGATGAGTTAGGTAGCTCAAACGTTACACTATTATGAAGAGCACTACTGCTCCAATTAATCACTGGTCAGGAGATTGAGCTCCAAACTATACAACATTAGAAAGAGCGTCTTTGTTGCACACAATTAATAATGAGACTACTCTCCAAAATCTGCAAGATTCATGCCTTTCTAAGGCACAACTAAATTTTTACAAAGAAACAAAAAAAAAGTAATCACTCTCTTATTCGCTCAACAGTCTAAGTTACATTTGAATAGGAAAATAAAATAAGAGTAATTAATTTTAACAGAGACAACAAGTGCCCATTCTACTCGTCCTTAGTGAAAAAGAAAATGTTAAAGTTATTGGTCGGAAATCAAAATGTTAGGGGGCGAACACTTGCACTCCTTTGAAGTTCACTTGAAAATACTTAAAACCGTATGTGGGCTTATGGCCCGAAGTTACAGAGGCTAAGCCTACACTACGGAGGGGACTAGATGGAGAGAAACTTTTACATTACAAAAGGAAAATTTTTAAGTGTACGAAATCACAGTCACCTCAATACCAAGTTGAAGGGGAATAAAAGAGTATTCCTACTCTTTATTCCCTAAGTTAGATTAAGGTCTTTAGACCTGGTTGAAAATTGAAAGATTTACAATAGATAGGATTTTGAAACCTTCCCTTCGAGTTAGCTTTTTGAGACTATTACATGATTAAAAATGTCTGCCATTACCTTGAGCTGGTGGGCCTTTCGGAGATTGACGAGGAAAGCCCCCCTGTCTCCTATATGAACACACTCTAAACTTCTTGACTGGAGCGATCGAAAGACTACATGGCCCAAAAGGTCCCAGCTTTTATAGCGGAGAGGAAGGTTCCAGAACTCTCTGGGCCGAAGCCCTGGACACACCCACAAACACAATTGGATGTGTAAATATAAATTCTTGATTAGCTACAATATTAAACAGGCGGGAAGAGATAGAAGTGCTAGTAACCTTAGAACACCAAAAACAATCTACAAACAATTCAGTTTAGGCAACCAATGAATGTAAAATTTCTCTTGAAATGTAATTGTCCAACCTCTCACCTGAGGGAGCACATAAATCGACAGTAGAGACATCCGACGATAAACGTTCAAACTTTTTTCACTAGAGGTTTCACTGTTCGTATTACAGATGGCATTTTAAAAGGCGCTTAGTTTAAATGTGTTATAATAGTTATAATAATATATATTTCAATTCAAAGTAAAAGTTGGAGGAGTTTTGTATATCTTACATATCGTTTTATGTACATTTTAACCCTCGGGAATGTCCATGCTCATGAATAATCTGATTATTTTTTCTTCACTATTTAAAGTTTACACTTCACTGCAGCCACTTTCTACATGTTTATCGTATGGATGTTACACAAAAATGTATAATTGAGTTGTTCTATCCACTGAAATAATGCTGACGATGGGGTGACCATCAAAAAGTCACCAATATCTTCGTGATATAAACGTTGAGGACATCCTTAATGCCAGATAGTCTGCAGAGCTCTACGGCAATCACATTACAGAGATTGTAGAAGATCGCCGCATCTCCCAAATTGGTCCTCACTCTGTTCAGAGTTGTCTAAGTTCTTGAAGAAAACTCAAATCCAAGGGGTTTCTTTTTTAAGTCGTGAAGAGCATTAGTTGGTTCTGATATCCATTATTTTGTTCACTTTGTTGTAACGTGGAAGTTCTCTCTGAAAATTGTTCGGTTGTTGCAAAAGGTGGTTTCCTCGATTTGTGCCTTCTGTTTTCTGTGGCAGCAGGGGTGTTTCTGTGTATTTGAAGATTGGGTACTCCCGATAATTAGCATCAAAGTCTTGGAAAAAAGATCGTTCATTATTGTTACACTACCGGGACCTAGGGAGATCGTCTGCAAATTAGATGTAAATGCACACTTTTGCAAACGTTTAAAGTAGAAATAAAAATTCAACTCTCTACGTAGCAAACAAACCTATAGCGCTAGAGCCCCGAAAGGTCATGGCATCCCAAGCGACCGCTGTTCAGTCCGAAAGCCTACAGATTACGAGGTGTCGTGTGGTCAGCATGACGAAACCTCTCGGCCGTTATTCTTGGCTATCTAGACCGGGACTGTTGTCTCACCGTAAGATAGCTCCTCGATGGTAATCACGTAGGCTGAGTGGATCTTGAACCAACTCCCAGGTCCAGGTAAAAATCACTGACCTGGCAAGGAATCGAACCCAGGGCCTCCGGGTAAGAGACAAGTACGCTAGCCCTACGCCGCGGGGTCGGTATTTGGTATAATAGCGGTTATAATTAAACTTAATGTTATTGATATTGAACATATTTCGTTTGTAATCAATTGATTGTATATATCTCGAATAATAAGCCTACCGTGCATTCTATTCAAAACCTCTCATCTTGAATAAATTTAATGCTTCCTTTTTGTTTATAGAGTAAAACACGTCATCTCTGTTTTGGGGAGGAAATTTCAAAACGACTGTGATTGAATTTTATGTACTACCCTTTAATGAATGGGGTTCCAAACTAAGAACCACTAAATTTATTCAAGGTGGGACGTTTCGAATTGAACGCTTGGTGTAGTAAATATTAACATTATTAAAAAGTTTAATTTGCGAAGTATGAACTACAGTTACCACAAATCGAACGGGCTCGCAATGCTAATGTTATCATTTGCATAGCGGCCGATTCAGAATATCGGGGGGTAGGGCACTCTGCTATGACATCATAGGGCATTGAGTTGAGGCTGCCTGTCCTAGAGCATGTTGTTAATATAAATGAAATATAATACGAAGCAACATTTCATGTAAATATCTTCAGTAGAATTCTCGGTTATGATGTCACCCATGCGTGAATAAGAATGAAAATCTTCATCATTAAGAAGCAGCCATTCCCAATGACCCTCCTGGTGGATTTGAGATATCAATCCACAGAAAATCACTCCTGGGATAGTCAAACATAGGCCATGATAGACCCTTGAGTGCCTCTCGATACAACGTGGGATAGCTTACAGCGGTTGGTGGTTAGCCCTATATCCAGATGCATTTGGCCCCAAGAATTAAATACAAGCAAACTTGTAGTGTTACATAACTACTGTTATTGTTATAATTTTTGGATCTCCAGTTTTACGTTCCTTTGGCTTGAATTCTGCGTACTCTACGGGGGCGTACGCAGAAAATATTTTCTATAAAATAATATTGTGAAATTAAACACTAAATTAAAACTTTCAAAATAACACAATTAGTTAATTATGACACATTTGTATTCATGTTGATGATTAGAATAGCAGATGTCTCCAGGCTTTTTCGGCCGGCTCATGGATTATATTTTCTACGCTCACATGTTCTTCATCGTGTATATACAAAAGAGCTAAGACATTCAATCCTTCCTGAGCACTCATATTCTACAAATAACCTTTTAAATATTTCAGGGATCAAACAGAGCGTTCTGGTGTGTCAGCAAACAGTTTCAGTACTCGATGTATTGTTGGGAAAATATCACTGTCGCAAAATGTTAATTGAAGAAATGAAGTCCATTGTTTCAGGATGATTGCTTATAGAAGAAAAATATATATTTATTAATGGAAACATCAACACTTGTTGGCAAATACGCAGTTCAAATTCAAAGCAAAACAACGAGCTATCCGAAATGTCATTTACATGGTTGTCACAATTAATCACAAGTTCTAAACTTCAGAATTTCGCGGGGTAGGTTATTTATCCCTCCGATCCCCCCCTCTCTGTGTACGTCCCTGGTAGCCTATAATTGGATATATCTTGGCTGTGATTACAATGTCAAGACTCACGGATAATTACAAATTTGCAGTTTTTGTTTTTGTACATTAGGTGAATACTTTGATCATTTAATGATAATTTTCTCGTCCCACTCCTCGGCTGAATGAAAAGCATACTGGTCATCGGTTCAGTGGGCCCCGGGTTCGATTCCGGCCTGATCGAGGATGGTTTGCTCGGGAATTTGTGGCCGTGTTAATCTTCATATAGGCTACACACATCACACTACCAACTACTACAGAAACAAGCAGTAGCGAATACATCCCCCCCCCCCCATATAAGGTTCGCGTCATGAAGGGCATCCACCATAAAAATGGGTCGAAACCTCGTGAAGCATCGATCCGATAAATGGGGGTTTCATTCATTCCATCCTTGACCCTATCACTGACTGAAAAACAGGTTGTAGGTTTTCATTTTCATAATCTTGCACAGTTGTGTTCTTCTGGGCTCGATGGGAGGTTTTCATTTTGCAGAAATTCGAATTCTATGGACTGAGGTACTTGCGTAATTGAGCGTAGAAGATTTCCCCTAAAAATGATCGCCCTGTGTATCAGACCTTATTTGGAGGTGGCCCTTTTGAGAGGTTAGAGCGGATCACTAGCATCGTATAATTCTGTCATCGCTCCAGGAAATGAGACTGGGAGTCACGACATCACATTTCACAGGTGCTCTGTTACAATAATAGTTATCTAGCTCGATATGCAAAGTTAACGGAGGGAGTCCATTGTAACAGTTGCCATGAAATATGGCACCTCATTGATTAATGTGTCGTTTTAATGGTGTTGCTTATCGCCAGTATCCAATCACACTTGAGACAATACTCTTTTCCCCTTCTCCGTTCCTACTACAGACGCACCTGCACAGTTCTTATCTCCTCACAAGTAATGGAATGATCTGTATCGTACTACAACTTTGTCACGCACTCAGAACCCACGAGTAAATCTGTTACTGTAGTCGTTGGTTCATGTAGAAGGGACCACATATTTTGGTCTACAGCATTGTTGTACTTGAGATGTTATACGGTGATAAGCAACGAGGAGGATGGGTAACATTTTAACGCACGAATAACATATTAAAATTTTACTAGAAAAAAGATCGGTTTTTTAAACAAGTAACTGTTGCATGGCCTCTGATGTCTTATAGAAATTATTCGTTAATCGTTATTTTCCCGTCTATTCGCATGAGACGCCGATGTGCCAGAATGTAGTCCTGCAGGATTTCTTTAACGTGCTAATAAATTTACCGATACGAGGCTGACGTATTTGAGCACTTTCAAATACCTGCGGACTGAGCCAGGATCAAACCTGCCAAACTGGGGTCAGAAGGCCAGCGCCTCAGCCGCGAGCAAGGTATGATTTTTTTCGCTCCGCTCCTTGTCCTGACCTTAGAACATCACTTACTTTTTGAAATTAAATTATTAATTACCTAACCGTTAACAAAGAATAAATTACTTTGAGAATACGATTCAGTCTTTAAAATTGTGGGTTTATTTTGTTTTAACTGCTTAACGTCGCTCTAAAGCAGATAGGTTTATGGAAGTGGTGAGATAAAAGAGGGATACGATTAGGAAGGAATGTCCTTGACCCGAATTAAAGCACATCCCCGGCATTTTGCAGATGTGAAAGTGGGGAATACGGATAACTATCTACAGGACTATCGACAGAGGGAATCGAATCGACAATTTTTGAATGCAAGTGTACAGGTTCACGACTCATACTGAATTTTCAACATCAGTGTGAAGTTTCATGTCGAAACCTCCGTCTGTGCGCGAGCACGTAAATAGCGTAATTAATTGGTGTTGAATGGAAAGTCCACATAGCCGAGGCGGTAAAGGCATGCTCGGTGCAGCGAGAATGGCGTCCGTTCTGTCATGGAGCCCGTGTTATAGTACTGGTGTCCAGAATAATAATAATAATAATAATAATAATAATAATAATAATAATAGTAATAATGGGGGCCTGGTGCAGGTTTTTCGAAATGACGCCTGAGAGGCGACCGGCGTGTATGTGGGAATATGGCCCTAAATTATGATGATTCTACTGCTGAAGACAGCACACACACCCAGACTCTGGGGAATAGGAATTAATCAATTAATGTTAAAATCCCCGACCCAACCGGGACTCGAACCCGGGATCCCTCGGGCCAAAGGCCAGCACGCTAACTATTTATCCATGGATTCGAACATAATCGTGAGTTCAAACTTGGTACAGGTAGTATGATAACTTAGGGGCGATAAAGAGTCCTAAAAATCGAGCTTGTTTCTTTACGTGACCATTTTCACAGCCAAGGGACGTCCAGTGACATAACTTTTCAATTAAAAGATCCCACGTGCATTTACACAAACCACAACAGCTTTGGAGAGGAGCTGGTGACTCTGAAGAAGTCCATTCAGCACTCCATGCCATACAATCTCCGATGGAACTGTCAGTTTTTATCCGTTTAAGTTCACTAAACTCGGCACTACTGTATATCGTCCAGAAAGATCCAGGTTTTTCATCGTCTGTAAGAGCAAATTAAATCGTCAAAATTGGCACATAAGCAACCTAAGTTGTGTCAGTTCAAAATGCCTGCACATGGTAGTTGTAACCATAGACGATGATGAAAACGGCGATACATTATATCAGGTCTGAAGAGTATATTGTAATACCCTAGTCGCAGATTCAGAAATCAACAAAAATGAACAAGACCTCTGTGATGACATAAAAAAAAATGAAATAACGCCAAACATAACGTAATGGTTTTAAACAAGAAAATCAAAACCCTTATACAGATAGATGGCACGTATTATTGCCTGGGAAGTATTATTTCAGAAGACAACCGATGCATAATTGAAATGAAGAGAACAATAGCCCTAGCAAAGCAAGCATTTATGCTAAATCTGTATTTTTACTTGTAGGTGCATGAATAATGGATATTACAAAAATATTTTGCTAAATCATTTGTTTGCAGTAGGCCTGCTGATTTATGGTAGTGAATCCTTGACATTAGGAAAACAGGACAAAAGTGCTATGTGCAAAGTTACAAGAACAAGTTGGCAAAATAAATCGAGAGATTTTTTTTTGCTAGTTGCTTTATGTCGCACCGACACAGATAGGCCTTATGGCGACGATGGGATAGGAGAGGCCTAGGAGTTGGAAGGAAGCGGCCGTAGCCTTAATTAAGGTAGAGCCCCAACATTTGCCTGGTGTGAAAATGGGAAACCACAGAAAACCATCTTCAGGGCTGCTGACATTGGCGTTCGAAGCTACTATCTCCCGACTACTGGATACTGGCATAGATGAATAATCGAATATAGCGTGCTGGCCTTTGGCTCGAGGGATCCCGGGTTCGATTCCCAGCTGGGTCGGGGATTTTTACCTTCATTGGTTAATTCCTATGCCCCGGGATCTGGGTGTGTGTCCTGTCTTCAGCAGTTGAATTCATCATATTTAGGACAATATTTCCACGGACATGAAAGTCGCCTCTCTGGCGTCAACTCGATAAACCTGCACCAGGCCCCTCTGGAGGTCACACGCCATTATTTATATTATTATTATTATTATTGTGAATAATATTGTGACAATAATATTGTGACATGTCATTGACGCAGCATTTTAATACTAATATTTTAAAGGTAAAGTTTAAGGGAAGAAAAGAAGAGGTCGACCAAGGTAAACGTATCTGGAGTAATCGGAAGTATAATAGCGTGTGAAAATTACATGAAGATGAAATGAGAACAAGAATAAGATGGAGAAGAGTGATTATATCGACAAGGCGTAACATTTAGGGCATGTAATTATTATTAATTCCTTTTGTTATTAGTTTTAAATCACACCGAGACAGATAGTTCTTATGGTAACGACAGGATAGAACAGCAATAGCACAGGCAAGGAAAATACCATAACGTTAAGTAATGTTTAGCCCCAGCATTTACCTGGTATGAAATTGGGAAAACACGGAAAACGATCTCAGGGCTGCCGACAGTGAAATTTGAACTCATTATCTCGCAAATGCAAGCTCACAGCTACTTGACCCATAAAAAATGTAGCCAACACGATTGATTTATTATTATTATTATTATTATCGTAATATTATTTTTTTTTGCTAGTTGCTTTACGTCGCACCGACACAGATAGGTCTTATGGCGACGATGGGACAGGAAAGGGCTAGGAGTGGGAAGGAAGCGGCCGTGGCCTTAATTAAGGTACAGCCCCAGCATTTGCCTGGTGTGAAAATGGGAAACCACGGAAAACCATTTTCAGGGCTGCCGACACTGGGGCTCGAACCTACTATCTCCCGAATACTGGATAATGACCGCACTTAAGCGACTGCAGGTATTGAGCTCGGTATCGTAATATTCAGGAGATCATATCTTCCTTTCATGATGATAATTTAGCCAATTTTTTCTGTAGATTTCGATGCGTGCAGGCATCGTTATTTTTGATTTCTTGTACAGATATGCCATTTTTATATATTAAGTAGGCCTATAGTTGAATGAAGGTCCCATATGCCTATCTGATCATAATACAGTACTCTTGTTTCAGTTCTTCCCGTGTAAGCGAATGGGTGTTGTTATTCTATTAACGATCAACAGCCCTGCTACATCTACTTGAACTTTAAGTAATTACTATGGAGATTGTTTATAATCTCGGTTTTAAAACCTCATACGTGATCGCCGTTTAATTTGCTAGGTGGAGTACCTGAAGGGTGGAGTTACTTTCACCTGGTGTAGGTGAGAAGAAAATGCTTTCTCTCTGAAGTGACCGGTTCGGGATGTGAATGACTATTGTATGCACCTACGGGTTATGTTCATCGAAATAATCTAGTATTAGGTAACCGTACACGCTTAGAAAGTGGTGACCTGTGTTCTAGAATATTTTTCTCGTCAACTTGTCCATAGTTTGTAATCTGTTCCAAATAAACTGGTGGGAAAGTACACCTATTTTCATTTTTTTAACCCATGGCGCAACAGCGCCGAAGGGCCTGGCCTACGAAGCGACCGCTGCTCAGCCCTAGGGCCTGCACATTATGAGGTGTCGTGCGGTCAACACGACGAATCCTCTCGGCCGTTATTCTTGGCTTCTTAGACCGGTGCCGCCATCTTACCCTTCGATAGCTGTTCAATTGTAATCACGTAAGCTGAGTGGACGTCGAACCAGCCCTCAGATTCAGGTAAAATTCCTAAGCTGGCCGGGATTCGAACCTGGAGCCTCCGGGTAAGAGGCAGGCATGCTAATCCTACAACTCGGAGCCGGCACACCTGAAATTCTACTTCCTCGAAGTTGCCAGTGCAAAGCATGCTAAATATGAGAGAATGTTAATATTGCTGCATTTAATATTTATTACAAATAATACTGAAAGAGAGTTATCCATACTTTGTAATTTCAATGTTTTTGCTTTACGTTCCACTAACTACTTTGACGGTTTTCGGAGGCGCCGAGGTGCCGGAATTTTGCCCCACAAGAGTTCTTTTACGTGCCAGTAAACCTACCGACACGAGGCTGACGTATTTGAGCACCTTCAAATACGAACGGACTGAGCCAGGATCGAACCTGCAAAGTTGGGGTCAGAAGGCCAGCGCCTCAACCGCCTGAGCCACTCAGCCCGCCCCATACTTTGTAAAAAACGAGCATTAACATAAATTTAATGCACATGGCGATCAACTGATTGTGAACTGTAGTAAAACTATGTATGTGAAATACAAACAATTTGCTGTGAATTTATAGTTTTAAACTAAATTCAAATGCTTGTCTACGATACATAGTGATCCTTTGAGTACAGAAATGCCCGTTTTCTTAACGTACACACCAAAAACGTTTCGTAAAATGATTGTTCGCCATGATGCAGAGCTTATTTCGGATTTTGGACTAGAGTATAACGAAATAGACTGCATTCTCATGAATAATTTATTCATATATGGAAAGGAAATTACAAACGACATATAGAAAGAAATATGATCCGTTACATAGGGACATTTAGTTTTTGCAGTTCCCCATACTACGATATTTCAATAAGGAACGCGAACACCATGCACAACCGGCAGGGCTCATACTCCCCATGGCATGCCACAAATAAATTTGTCCAGGTCGTCGTGGGGGAGGCGATCCCACTCTCTGACGGTGGCCACGATGACCTCTTGGCGAGTCATGAGAGGGTGTGGACTCTCAGCAATAGCACACTTCAACACATCCCATGCATGTTCGATAAATTTCATGTCCGGCGACATCCCAGGCCATTGCATTCGGGCGATGTCAGACTCCTGGAAGAAATTTTATACCACCTCCATTCGATGTGGTCTTGCATTGCCATCCAAAAGAATGAATTCATCGCCGTTTTCTTAACGGAATGGACGCACAGTTAGTCGCAGCACCTCATAAATATAACGGTCGTCCGACATTGTGCCATCAACAAGCACGAACGGCGTTCATTCTTCCTACATTAACCCAGCCCAAAACGCGTGTTCTTCTCGGACATGCTGTAGCCTAGCACGAGATCTCTTCCGCCTTCAGGCCCTTGGTCGACGAAGGTCGAGGTGGAAGCCAATCTAGGTTTCGTCCTTGAACCAAACAAGACGCCACTCTGCACTTCGCCAATCACGGAGTGCTTGGGCCCACCTCCGACAACCAGCTCTGTGGTTGTAAAGAAGGGAAACACGATGGAGGAGCCTCCTTAAGTGTAAGGATTTCGCATGCAAACGATTTCTAATGGTTTGGATAGACACTTGCATATTGCAAGCCCGTCGCAGGTCATCCTGGAGGGCTATGGTGCTTATGATAACAAGTCGGTCTTGAACTGCTGTTGTGGAACGAGGACGACATGTCGTCGGACGATCCGACAGTGAACATGTCTGCTGATACTTCCTCAATACTCAGGACAAGCCACTTAGGTTTTCTCCAACACTGTTTGCAAGTGCTGTCTGTGTTAGGCCTTCCTGGATCAGTGCGATGATGCGTGCCCGGTTAAACAGTGTGATTAATGTTCTCGTGACAGACAACATGCACCGAATGCGACGAGGCCGGAACATGAATGGCCTGCTCATCGTCCACAGACAGTCGAAAGTGAGGGAAGCGATTTGTCGCTGGATAGAGTGCAAGCACGCGGATGTTTCAAAATGTTACAATATGCAAGATCATGAATGGCAGTGTAGCAGGTTCAAAACAAGGCGACATGTTTGTTATCCATACTATTCGTCATTATGCAAAACTGTTTTTGAGTGTATAAAACCATTGCTCAATTTACAACGTCTATAAAAAAGAAAATAATAATGAATTTAGGGATAGTGCCTCAAACACTCGAATATCTTGATGGATGGCAGAAGATATTTCGTATAGTAATAATGAATCATCGGTTCTTGAATGTGAAATTTTTCTCCTAGCTGACTGGTCGCTGTTAAACCTTAATTAGTCGCTCACGGAGATTTCCTCCCGGCCGAACACATTTTGTACGGTACTGAACTTTCCAGTTGAACTGTGGGTCTCTCCATCCCTATACCTTTCTCCTTGTTCATTTGGACTCGTCTTGTCAGCATTTCGGCGTAGGTAATGGCGAGTCTTACGAATTTAATATCATAAGATCATTCGCCGTAGTTAAGGTCTACAGTATTCTGCTTTTAGATCAAACAAACTGTGTGAAAATAACCTACAGGAACTAAAAAGTGTTTCTTTTAATTATACCGAAGAACACTGCAAACGAACATGCCAAAACAACATCTCAAAGGATGAAAAATACGTGCATTTTTAACTCCGGAGGTTACCTCCGTGCGCGACTAGTAACGTAATAATTTTCGCGCGACTAGGCAAGGGTTAACTTCTCTGATATGAATTTGCACCCTCAACCTTGACGGGTTCCAGTTCCAAAATTAGCAAGCCTGAAAATGGTTTCTCGTGGTATCAGGATATCGGAATATAAATCCTATAGCAATATTAGGTTTCAGTTTCGTTACAGATTGGTAAGTATGTGTCTGTTGTTTTTTTTTGCTAGCTGCTTTACGTCGCACCGACACAGATAGGTCGTATGGCGACGATGGGACAGGAAAGGGCTAGGAGTGGGAAGGAAGCGGCCGTGGCCTTAATTAAGGTACAGCCCCAGCATTTGCCTGGTGTGAAAATGGGAAACCACGGAAAACCATTTTCAGGGCTGCCGTCAGTTGGATTCGAACCTACTATCTCCCGAATACTGGATACTAGCCGCACTTAAGCGACTGCAGCTATCGAGCTCGGTATATATGTCTGTAAACGCGGCGCAAATAACACTCATATGTTTTGTCTCGCTAATCAACTCCTACAATAATGTATGGCTTCGGCGCAATACTACTGATTTTAAGACGGCGCAAGTAAAACTTGGCGCACATTAATGACAACAACAACCGAACAGCACACGCTTTGTTGAGAAGCCTGTGTCAGTACAAATACCGAGTGGTAAATCAGCTACCACGAATTTCTGTCACTATCTTGTACTCTTTAGGTTCTCTTCACCGGTTCGTTGTCTATGATACTGAAAGACACAAAAGGGAAGGTACATAATAATAACAAAAAAAAGGACTTAATTGGCAAGAAATAAAGCCTATACTTCACTTATAGATGGACCCGGGCCGTGTTCGAATGAAAGGAAATGTAGAAGGTCAAGAGGAATGCATGCTAAACCTCTCATTTAACAATAGATGTTCTGTGATTTGATAACGAAGCAAAGTATTATTTTTCCAAATAACTAATATCTACTATACCATATGATCAGTATAACCTTTCCCGATGCCTCTATCTTATGTTGTTGCGCCACGTTGGGCGACCAATTTTATATATGCCTTAATTTTGAGTTGCGACCTTTACCAGCATATCTGTCTTACGTTTTTGAAATATTACCTGTGCATACACATATGTAAATATTACTCCGGTCTCTTAATTCTAAGTATCGGGTCGCAAGTCACACAAAGATTCCAAACTGGAATTGTATTCTCGAGCATAAGTTCTAACATATGGCATATAATCATTTCTCAGGGTAAAACTCACTTCGTTGTTCCTAAATGCATTAAATAAATCGCGGATTCCGTTGAAGAGTCGCCATCCGTTGAAATATTTATAATATATCCTTATATTAAAAGAAGTTATCAGATCCTCACCTAATATTAAGCGTAAGCTAGCTCAATAATTCCGTATGCTATCCTACTACTACCTACTTAAGGATTATAAAAGCAAAATCAAATCTATATACAATTTATTAGCATGCTAATGTATAATTACAATGAATCATATATATTCATTGGCAATAAGGAAAGGAAAATCGTAATATTTTAAGTATCATCCCCAAAGTGCTTGGATTCCGGAATAAACATATTTGAAAAACGTTCAAATCTTCAATACATTTGCTTACATAATTGATAATAACCAAATTATACCATATCTTCCATGATTAAATTCGTATAAGGGGACAAATAGGGATCAGACCTTTATTAAATCAAGGAGGAGTGGAATATCTTTCATTTAATGTTGTTTGGAATTTTCTTTGGGGCATAAGTTAAGTTTTATTTTGGTTTACGGTCTATTTGACCAACAATTTAAATATACGTTTGGCTTCTTGTTAGTGACTTTCCACGTTACGAGATAAGCATTAGCATTTTTAATTATGGGTTCAAAACACCCATATAGTTACCAAAAATTCCTATCATAAGCCAAATGAATAGATTAATTCAGTACATCACCATCTGTACAACATAAACCAACTAAATCTAGTACGGAGTGCTATAGATTTGACGGTACGTCATTCTAATCTGCGAAAATCGTGCCATACAGTGCAAGTCATGTGCCAAAATATTTACATACTCCCAAATATTTCTTCGCTGTGCCATAGTTTCGATAAAGCAGACCGTACTTCGTGTAAGCGCTAACATGCTGACCTTCAAATACGTAAATGTGCGAGATTTCATTCTACTCCTAAAGATATATATATCGTAATACGTAACAAACACGTAACCTCACCATATCCTCTTCCGAAAGTTACAACGAAACAAAAACAGCATGGATCGAAACATGCATTCAACTCAACATGGCCTATATTCATTACTTGCAGTGCTAACCCAAATCTAAATATATTACGTAACACAGGAATCCGCATTTCATTTATCTATCCCATTCTTTAACAACGAACCGAAACATATCTCCTCATTCTACTTATAACATGCCACATTAACATTTCATTTCCTCTGTAAATATATATATCTTCATATTTAAAATATATCATCACTCAATTCCACTAAAATAACCCCTGTGTTACGGACGCAGTATTCAATAACCTGACTATTCTTTATACACTGCAACTTCGTAATATCAAACACTTCTTTACCATATTATTATCATACTGGCCATGGTTGGTATACATATTGACCTGAATTTCTAGGTTACGTCTTATATCTCGCTTATATTTATACATCCACAACTGGTTAAACGCTTCACGGTCTATACGTATTAATTGGCACAAAACATGCATAAATACACAGTCAGATCTAGTTTCCAATAACCTTAACATTATCACATTAGCACTGCAGTTATATAGCACAAAATAGCACTTTTCATCGGCTAATAAATCGCATTTATATTCATATATCTTCTCATTGGCACTTGATCTCTTATATCTAGCACTCCTGTACACCTATATATATTTTTCATTAATTGATTTGAAATTCATTACGATGCAACTCGTAATACTTATCTCGTAACTGGATTTCTGCTGGCTCTCAGCTGGACTACGGCATCATGGAACAGGCAATCGCTGCGATCCGAAGACTACGTCATCTGCGGCTTCATCTTGGATCTTGGCTTGAGCTAATCAGTCTTGAGCAAAACATTTCCTCTGTTTAAGCTGAGTCCATGTCACCAGTCATCATGCAATCATAAAAAAACAAATACATGGTAGAGTATATAGTATGCTGGTGAAAAATAGGCAATTCAATTCCCAATACTTGTTGTTGGAAACTCGTGTTAGACGAAAATATTCTTTTCTTTAAATTTATAATGTTCTCTAATTTGGCCTATTCCTTGTTCTTTCTTTTGCTTAAACAGCTATTGCCTCCCTCCTGGAAACAATAAATTTTGCCGTTATGGTACTACTTTCGGCAACGTGTAATTCAGCTGAAGCTTTCTTTCCCCGATTCTGACTTCAGATCTCACAGTGACGAATATTTCTTTCAAATATACTCCTTTTCCGTATTGTATTCTTGCAGATAGAGTCTTCTATTCCGTTAATATATCAATATTTCCGTATGTGACGTTGAGTTGATCTTTTAATAATCTTATTATAAGCCGTGCAGCTTCCCTTAAACTTGTATCTTTCATCAGTCACAAAGTAGTCAAGAATCGTTCTCTTTCAAATTTTTCCGTCCGTCATTATTTAACTCTTGAAATTCTTTTCCCTTGCGGCCGGGCGATATCGATTTATTCGATCACTACTCTGTGTACTTGCACCTGAAGTTATTGTCCGCCATCTTTGTCCACTGTATTCATTCCATTGACGGCCGCTAATGTAACGTAATGGTACACTACCTTTACACTGAACCAATTCATTCATTGCACATTAAGTATTTGTATAGAAAAATGATATACTGTAAATATTATAATATATAGACCAACGTACAGTTGCAAAGTTTTAATCTACGTACATTTTTATGACAACATATCACTTTCAACATTTCCGTTTCCTCATAATACAAGCGTACAAATACTGCACTGAGATCGTCCAATTGATTTAAAACGCATTCGGAAAGCTATTAATACCTGCAATGATATTGAACATTCATTGGGTGAAATAGAAATTATGAAAGAACTGTTAAATTTGAATTTGGGGTTAGGGGATACGTTTGAAAGAGGAAATTCAATATTTCTCAGTCTCTTTCGATTCCTTGCGGTTTCGATTTCAGCATTTACTGATGAGCGATTACGTTATGATTAACTATCTATTACTATGTAGGACATCCTTTCTCCGATACGTATCGATTCAACGAGGTGGCGAAAGGTATCCTGGGGTACCTGGTATCACAAGCGCAATAGCAGGTTCTCAGGTTGGTGTACATTGCTGGGCGGTGGTGATTTAGTACGAATCCACTTGTTTAAGTCCAAGCACAAGGTTCATATCGGGCTAATGGAGGCTGCGGCAGTAAAATAAATTCTCAATCGCGTTCTTCGAACCAATCTTTCACAACCCTGGCAGTGTGGCAGGATGCATTGCCCTGTTGGATGTGGCAGTCACCATCAAGGATCACTATTGACATGAACGAATGAATCTGGTTACCGATAACGTCCAGATACCGGAGACGGTAACTCTTAGAAATTAATTTAGCCTACCTGAATAATGGACCACAATGTTTCCCATGAAAATATCGCCGCCCAGATCATCACACTTTCTCTGCCGCCTGTCTCTACCCGTTCGTGCAACCACGTGCTGTAGCCTCCGATTGAAATTGGCGTACATGTACTCGGCTATCGACGTGATGGACCAGGAATCTGGATTCATCAGACCAAGCGGCCTTTTCGCAATCATCCACAGTCTAGTGGCGATGAGTTATGTGTCCATCTCAAACGCTGCTTCCGGTGGAATGCAGTCAGCACTGGGGCACGACCGATTCATTGACTCCGCAGTCCCATGCGCAGCAAAGTTTGATGAACCGTGAGCTGGGAAGAATTGGCCTAATCAGCACCGTTCTACCTGTTGGCGATTTCTCGAACTGTGGCTCCGCGGTCACCTCAAAGAATGGACAAAAACTACCGGTGGACTCTGGCATCAATGAGCCACTGTCGACGCTCGGCTGGACAACACGTCATTGATTGCCAATTTTTGCACCCCTTCCGATACGTGTGCACAACAGTGGAACATGAGAAGCCCACTAGTCACGCCGTTTCAGAGATCCTGGTACCAAGGCACTGTGCCATCACAATTTGCCCTCTATCAAACGCAGACAGATCGGCCGCTTTCCCCATTCTGACGCAGGAGATACTACTATCAGCAAGCGTTTAGACCTGACCTACCGGACGAGTTGGCCGTGCTGTTAGGGACGCGCAGCTGTGAGCTTGCATCCGGAATATAGTGGGTTCGATCCCCGCTGTCGGCAGCATTGAAGATGGTTTTCCATTGTTTCCAATTTTCACACCAGGCAAATGCTGGGGCTGTACCTTAATTAAGACCATGGCCGCTTCCTTCCCACTCCTAGCTCTTTCCTACCCCATGGTCGCCATAAGACCTATCTGCGTCGGTGCGACGTAAAACGTGTAAACACAAAATAGACCAGACATAACCTATATATCGTCGTTATCTCTAGAAATACCGTTATGTTACTATGTTCAGGGGAGAAATATTGACCCGCAGCTCACGTATCATTTAGAACGAAAATTCGTTGACGTAGTTCATTTAATACTAAACCTTAGATGACAGAATATTTCTGGTATGAGTTCTAAGCTGAAATATCATCACACTAGCAAATGTATCCGTGCTTCCCTATGGTAATGAAATGGCGTATGGCTTTTAGTGCCGGGAGTGTCCGAGGACATGTTCGGCTCGCCAGGTGCAGGTCTTTCGATTTGACACCCGTAGGTGACCTGCGCGTCGTGATGAGGATGAAATGATGATGAAGACGACACATACACCCAGCCCCAGTGCCAGTGAAATTAACCAATGCTGGTTAAAATTCCCGACCCTGCCGGGAATCGAACCCGGGACCCCTGTGACCAAAGGCCAGCACGCTAACCATTTAGCTATGGAGCCGGACTCCCTATGGTATTCTACCTTGTATACGCAGTTCTACGTAAGTAACTGAACACGCAGTGTGTACGATTATATTAATTTGCATGTCTCTTAGCGTTATCCGAGAAACAAAAAAAACGGAGAGGACCCCATACTATTTTTCCGATGTAACGTAAACTTTAGAGAAATTTTGATGATAATGGCAGGCCACATTTACTATTGCCATTCTCAATCGAATTCGATAGTTCCTACAATAGCGGCAGGCTCACATGCCAACTGCCATTCACAATAGAGATGGATAGTTTTCATTATAATGGCAGACCTTTTTTCCTAATGCCAGTCAAAATAGAGTTGGAGAAAATGTATTATAATTGAGAAATTCAGAGCCATCTAAATTATAGGACCAAAGTTGAAGATCTCTACAAATTGAGCAGCGATTGTGTAATCTGCTTTGTAAAATGACTTACCGTTTAGAAAGCAGTTACCACGAAACACAGGTCAACACCCTCATTGAAACCGCCTCCATATTTGGATATATTCCGGGGCCTAAAAATAATAAATTCAAACACCCTGGAATTTTCCCTCATAGGAAAAAATGTCCAGTGACCAAGCGAAATTATGTACATAACAAATTTGTTTAATATGAACCGACGTTTAACAACATATAGTCCACGGATTTTACACAAAGTCAACAGTAAAAGAGAAAATGGAAGAAAACGGTTTTAGTTACCCTATACACCCCTAGTGTATTCAGTGATTTTTAATTCATATGCTTATCAAAACCTTCCCCTGGTTGTGCATCCTGTATACATCAAGTTTTATCGAGATCTATCCAGCCATTCACTGTGATGGTAGAACAGACGGATAAACAGACACAAAAGCTTAAAACTACTGATTCAGCATTGAGTTGACCTAAATCGGATAAATATCTGAAAAATTGGCAAAAACCGACAGTACAGACAGCAGACCCCCTACAACTTTAATTATATTGCACCATAACTGACACGCACTCATTGACGCGTGGAATGAAGCATGAGGGTTTCGCAGGGCGTATGCGGTCTTATGTTAGGAGATCATACAGAGGTGGAGTAAAATATTGCCACATAAACTTTATTAAAATCAATCAATGTAAACGAACGGCCTATCATTTCCTTGAATACTTGACTAATTGGTCTCTCATCCACATTTAATAATCAATAAATTGATAATAGGTTGCGTCAAACTTATTAGCGACAGATTAATAAAATCTATTCCTGATATAATTAATTAACTTGGATAAAGAAAGTTCATTCTTGAAGTTTATAAATGACAACATTAATTAAGATCAACTTGAAATAACTAATTATTTTAAGTGAATAATGTTCATCCTTGAAGTTCATAAATAACGACGTTAATTAAGTTCACCTTGAAATAAATAAAGATCATTCTTGAAAATGGAACTAAGGAAATTAATTAGAGTTTCTTTCTTAAATGATAAGTTGGTGCGAGCAAATAAAGTTCAATGTTGATATGCCTATAAAATATCGAGCTAAAGTTCATTCTTCAATTAGCTAACTAACTAATGTAATACGGATATAAGCAAAGTTCCAATTCGTAGATAGGTTAACGAAGGGGTTAAGTTTCAAAGTTATTTGAGAAATAGGAACGGATAAGTTCGAAATCATGAAAATTGAAGTTGCTAGAAAGTTTTAAAGTGACTTGCTGGAATTAAAAAACACATGATAAGACACAGTTCACGTTGTTCTTTAATGAAACAGATGCACATCACCTTACTGAAGTGCTGGCTCCGTTTAACTTAGCACGTCTAATATGCACAGTAATTTGCACCAAGTCCACTTGTCATGAGACAGTGAATTTACTAAGTTCCACTCGCCAGTTTAGTGCAATTCAATACGTTTTAGACAAAGTCTATAATACGATAATTGAACTTTCTCGATACCCTGACTTCACTAAGTTTTGACTGTCAGGTTAATGCAGTTCAAGGAAATTGAAATATAGACTATTCATTCAACTTCACACGTGATACTAGTGTAGGATTCAGTCTATGTTCCCTATGTGTTTCCACAAACAAAGTCCTAACTGGTTAATTTATTCGTAGAAGTTTAACACGTAGACTCATCGCATTAATTGACAAGTTAATCAATAGTTCTATCACACACGGTATTAATATGTCCGATGCCTAGCAGTTGTATATTATAAGTCACGCGAAATGTTTAAGTATTTGGAAAGACTTAGAATGCAGGATTAATACGCTGTTGGAGTTAGAGTTCTTGGCTGTACCTCGCGGATACTTAGTTCGACGTTCGAACTCGACACTCGCGCACAAAGTTTAACTTTACTGCCGGCACAATCTCGGACAGCAGGCCTCTACTATGCTGTACTGTCCCTACACTGACTTGCTGGAGAAATTGGCCCGTTTTATATATCTGGGTTTCACCGTGACCATTGAAATTACTTGATATCTTGTCCTGCTCCATAACTAAATGGTTAGCGTGCTGGCCTTTGGTCACAGGGGTCCCGGGTTCGATTTCCGGTAGGGTCGGTAATTTTTTCCTTAATTTGTAAATTTCTCTGGCCCTTGGACTGGGTATGTGCGTCGTCTTCATCATTCCAACCTCATCACGACGCGCAGGTCTCCTACGGGAGTCAAATCAAAAGACCTGCACCTGGCGAGCCGAACATGTCCTTGGACACTCCCGGTACTAAAAGCCATACGCCATTTCATTTTTATTTGATATGTTGACATTGCGATAACTCCTTAAATAAAATAGATATTAACATGAAATTTGGACACGAGCTATCTATTATTATAGGCTACACGGTCCCGTTCTCCGTTAGTCGATATCTCATCTGAAGGCTGAAATATAAAAAAAACTTCCAGATGATTCTCTCTGATGTGTGGGCCACACACTTCGTGACGTCGTAGTCGTGTCTTAGCAGGCTGCCACAAACTCGCTCGTCGGAAGCGTTGCATCATAGCTCACAACGCGCACAATTTGAAATGATGAAGCAAACCGCGCGTTCGCCAGTTCGATCCCTGGCGTTTCCTGTTTCAGTATAGATAAGCATCGGTACGTGTATTAGTGCAGACCATTTTGACATTTACTGCTTTTAAATGGTACATCATATCAACAAACGGATTCCTCCATCAGGTGCCTCTTTTAGTGTTCTACATGGTTGGTCCTATGACATTTTCTCGCATCTCTTATATTTTATAGGTTAGATTGAGATAGAAAAATTAAATAGGGTGAAATTTGGGTACGGTTTTCACACATTAATTTATTTTTCGGATACTTATGTGGCAGCTGCAAAATTTGGCGAACATATGACCACTGTTCGTGTCAATGTGCGTACCGAACTTGACGATTCGAACGATAAGATATACGTGTAAAAAGTTCAAAATTAACTTCAAATTGAGAACTGCAGCTCTCTCCAAAGTATAAGGGATCGAGATACGACAGTATGTCATAGGACCAAAGTTGTAGATCTCTCCAACTTGAAAGGCGATTGTGCTATCTGTTCTGTGATACGACTTACCGTTTAGCCACCAATTACCCCGAATCGAAGATCTGCCCCACCATTGAAACTGACTCCATATTTAGATATGTTCCGGGCCAAAAAGTTATACATTTGAACAGCTTGGAATTTTTCCTCAAGGGAAAGTGTGTCCAGGTTTCTGGATTCGCACTCGCATACATATTGAGTAATTAAGGAGGAAAGTATTATAGTTAAGAAAGTTGACATTAATAGAAAATAGGATTATAACTGAGGACAGCCGGATAGGAAAAATACCTAAATACTTGATTCTAAAATGAAATGTGCATCACTAAATTGTGATGATATCAGTTACGGATATAAGAAGACAGCAATAGATGAGAAATTTAGGCGCAGGGGTTCTTAGGAAAAAAGATAAGAAGATAACTTATGGAGTTATTACTTAAGCCTAAAGAGGCAAGACAGAGGCAAGAAATTAAAGCGGAAAACAGCAGTAGAGGAGAAACACAGTAAAAATTATAGCAAACACCAGAAAACATCTTACGGTCTGAAATCATGGGCTACACTCCGCGGTACTGTCCAGATATTAACGGTCCCTTTCGTGCTATTCGAAGACGGTTGAAATTATTAGAAAATTATAAATTATTGGGAGGACAGCCGGATAGGAAAAATATATAAATACCAAATTCCACAATTATCCCGCAGAATGGCAGCGTGACGTCTCTCTCGCCTTCTACGCAACTAACAACGACGAGTTTTCAGGAATCTTGACGAAAATGACGTTATGTTACTTCCCTGCTAGCAAGCAAAGACGTTGCCATGGTAACCGGTAGGTTTGTTGTCGGTCGGTTGGCCACTCAATACAGAGCATGAAACCCTCAGAAAGTAGTATTTTTCTCCGCTGTTTGAAGAGTAAGCGAAATTATGCTGGCAACAAAAGTTGTTTGAAATGAAGGGACGTTTCACATATAGTCCATAGATTTACAGAAAATCGATAGTATAAGAGAAAATGGAAGAAAACTGTTGAGGTTTCCCCAGAAAACCCAAGTCTATTCAATGATTTTTAAATCATATGCGTATCTAAACCTTCCTGTGGATGAGTATACTCTGTGTATGAAGATTGTTCGAGATATATCCAGCCGTTTCACCGTGATGGTGGAACAGACAGACAAACACACACGAAAGCTAAAAATCACTGATTCAGTCTTGAGTTGAGCTAAAACGGATAAACATCTGAAAAATTGGCAAAACAAACGAAATTCAGACAGCGGACCTCCTACAACTTTATTTATATAGATAGTGCAGACCTTCAATTCGCGATTTACTGCTTTTAAATGGCACGTCATAACAACAAACGCATTCCTCCATCCGACGCCTCTTTTAGTGTTCTACATGGCTGGTCCTATTAGATTTTCTCATATCTCCTCTCTTTATAGGTTATATTGAGTTAGACACATAAAATAGGGTGAAATTTGAGTACAGTTTTCACACATTATTTTATTTTTCGGATACTTATGTGGCAGCTGCAAACATAAATTTGGCTAACATATGACCACTGGTCGTTTCAATGTGCTTACCGAGTTTGACGATTCTATCTTAATTGTGAACTGCAGTTCTATATAACTTATAAGGGATCGAAATACAATATGTCATACTGTATGACAAAAGTTGTAGCGTTTGTGCTATCTGTTTTGTGATACGACTTACCGTTTAGCCAACAATTACCCCGAATCTAAGGACTGTACTGTCATTAAAATTACCCCCATATTTCGATATGTTCCGGCGCCAAAAGGATATACATTTGAACACCTTGGGATTTTTTCTGAGAGGAAAGTGCGTCCAGGTTTCTGAATTCGGACACCCGTACATACGGGGTAATCAAGGAAGTCATTATTACAGTTAAAAACGTTGAATTAATAGAAAACAGGATTATAACTGAGGACAGCGGGATAGGAAACACATGTAAATACCAAGTGAATGTGCTGTAAAGTGAAATGTCCCGCACTAAACTGTGATGATAATTTACGGATATAAGAAGGCAGTAATAGAGGAGAATACTTTTTTTGCTAGTGGCTTTACGTCTCACCGACACAGATAGGTCTTATGGCGACGATGGGATAGGGAAGGCTAGGAGTTGGAAGGACAGGGCCTTTTGGCCGTGCGGTCAGAGGGGTGCGGATGTGAGCTTGCATCCGGGAGATAGTGGGTTCTAATCCCACTGGCGGCAGCCCTAAGGATGTTTCTCCATGGTCTCCCATTTTCACACCAGGCAAATGCTGGGGCTGTACCTCAATTCAGGCCGCGGCCCCTTCCTTTCAACTCCTAGGCCTTTCCTGTCCCATCGTCGCCATAAGGCCTATCTGTGTCGGTGTGACGTAAAGCCACTAGCAAAATAAAAAGGAGTTGGAAGGAAGCGGGCATGGCCTTAATTAAGGTACAACCCCAGCATTTTCCTGGTATGAAAATGGTAAACCACGGGAAAACATTTTCAGGGCTGCTGACAGTGGGATTCAACTCCACTATCTCCCGGATGCAAGCTCACAGTCGCGCACCCCTAACCGCATGGACAACTCGCCCGGTGGGAGATATTTAGGCGCAGGGATTCTTATGTAAACATATAAGAAGATGACTTACAGTATTACTAAATAGGCAAGACAGAAGCTAGAAATTAAAGCGGAAAAACAGAAGTAGAGGAGGAATACAGTAAAAATTATAGCAAATGCCAGAAAAGACCTTACGGTCTGAAATCATAGTCTACACTCCGCGGTACTGTTCAAATATTAATAGTCCACTTAGTGCTATTGCCAACGGCCGTAGTCATGTTGAGACACCGGATCCCGTGAGATCTCCGAAGTTAAGCAACAGTGTGCGTGGTCAAGATTTGGATGGGTTGCCACGCGCTGTTGGTGAGGGGGTAAGGGAATGGAGGAGCGGAAAGGAACTGGCCACCCTGCCGTACGTAAACTCCAGCTCAGGCACACCTCTACGGAGGTTCGGACGAATATCCCGCAGAATGATGTTTCTCTCGCCTTCTACGCAACGACAACCACGTGTTAACAGGAATCTTGACGAAAATGTTGTTTCCCAGCTGGCAAGTAACCAAAGACGTTGCAATGGTAACCGATAGGTTCGTTTTCGGTCTGTCCACCTCTCAATGCAGAGCATGAAAATTCGCGGAAAGTAGTGATTTTCTCCGTCATTTGAATACTAAGCAAAATTATGCTCGTAATAAAAGTTGTTTAAAAGCTTCGACTTTTTTTGGAAACTCTTGTGGTCTTGAAGTTTATTCTTAAGTTGTTTGAGTTCCAGGGTATCATCATGTATGATGCCCACCTCTTGTAGATCTTTTCCTACCTCAGTGAACCATTACCCTTTTGTCTTGGGTCGGTAGATGCAGAGTGGGTTTCGGCCATTATGTTTTGTCCCTTAAGTGGCCACTGCTCTACCTTGGCTCTACGCCTCTGCATTCTGGAGACGGGACAGAGCTGGACCTCGCGGCTGGTCCAAGCCGTTGGCTGTCCTGAGAATGGTTTTCCGTGGTTTTCCATTCTCCTGCACTAAGGCGAATGCCGGGACAGTTCGTAGTCTAGGCCACAGCCGCCCACCCCTTCATCTTCTCCGCATATCTCCTTCGCCGTAACAAATCTCCCAGCCTGAGAGACGGCGTAACCGTCTAAGAGGCCCGCCTCCCCCTTCAGGTGAGGAATGATGATGATGATGCTTGTTGTTTTAAGGGGCCTAACATCGAAGATCATCGGCCCCTTAAGGGGAGGAATGAAAACGTTTAGTAGTAGTAGTTTTGTCTTCTTATCTTGGAAGCAGAAAATGGAAGAAAACTGTTATGGTGTCCCTGTAAACCCGTAATCTGTTCAGTGATTATTAAATCATATGCTGATCTAAACCTTCCCCTGTATGAGTATACTCTATACTTCATACGAAGTCTGGACTAGATCTATCTAGCCGTTTCGCCGTGATGGTGGAACAGACGGACAAATAGTCACGAAAGCTAAAAATCACTGATTCAGTCTTGAGTTGACCTAAATCGGACAAATATCTGAAAAATTTGCAAAACAAACGAAATTACAGGTAGCGGAACCCTACGACCTTATTTATATAGATTGCGGTGTTTCTAGGCGCAACGACGATAAGGTAAATCCGGGACAGATGCCGCCCCGGTAGAGATGCCGCATACACTGTAGCTAAAGGTTCCCATCGTTACAGCTAGATGGCAACATGTGTGGTTTTTTAGTTTCTAAGGAAGAACTACTGTCTGCGAGTGTGACGAAATTTGCTCGTATATTACGCCAAATATAGCCGATATCATGAGGCGAGTACATGTTTCCTCCTGACAAAGTTTTTGCGTGTGTTAATTTATTGTATATTAAGTTGGCTTCAAATGCTTAAATCAGACGTTTTTAGTACAGCAGACGTCAGAAACATAACTGTAGTTGACAGTAAGCTAATTTTGGGCCACGATAGCCTTGAGGTATGAAAACAGGAGGGTGCGGCGTCTCTCCCTGATAGTTGGCCTTCGGGCTGAGCAGCGATCGCTGTGCAGGCCAGAGCCATTTCAAGGGTGTTAAGTGCCGTGGGGTTTTATATAACACAGTGAAGAATCCATTGCACATGCACATTTATAGTAAATCGAAATTAAAATATGATTTTAATGTTGTAAATTATCAGATAGATTTTTTTCCATTGAATGATTATATTATGTGGATATAATTGTCTTGTAGTACGTTCTAGTGTTCGGTTATATTAAAGTTGAAGAAATTGGCTTAAATTTTATTTTGTCATTAATTATTTTACTCGCGGCACCTCTCCCGAGCAAAGTCGGCATCTATACCGGGATCCAGGAAGAGACGCCGCAGATGCAACAATTCCTTTGTTCACTCCTTTCTCCCATTTACTTTCAAACAAAAGACATAAAAAGTGCGGCAACTCTCCCGGAATTACCCTATGCCATACTGAGCCGATAATTCTAGAATTATGGGTTCCATACTAGCAGCATATCGCGCATTACTAATAATGTTACTGCCTTACGTCCCACTAAGTGCTTTCACGGTTTTCGATGATGCTCGCATGTTACTACCCCCACTCCAGTAGCGCTAATTGTTCCGGAGTCTGGTTGGCCATAACGCAAAAGATCATCGGTGTATTTTACTGCTGAGAAAACAAGCATTGCACACACTGGATATCGTCTGTAGGTAGACTTGCGAGGAAAGATTTCATGGCTATAAGTTTTCTTTACAGGCTCGAGTGATGAAATATTGGGCATCTGTTTCTGTCTTCAGCCTGTAAGTAATGACTGCGTTGGAAGTGTTAATGGCAATAAATCAAGACACATCCTGCTTTATAGTGTCCCCATACGTTTCTAAATCATGTTGCAATATCCACTTACAAATGAAACGAACCAATACCTTGCAGGAACCATCTGAATTTATGGAAAATAATAAGTGACATTTAGGAGGAGAAACGTCAGCTGAGTTCCATATTATGGTAGCGATAGTGAGTTCAGTACTCTTGTGACATGTTTGCGTCAAAAATGAGTAATAGCCTTCTTCAAAAACATCTTCATAAACTTCATCAAGCCTACATCCGTGTCGCAGTCGGATAATGGCTGCTTCTATGTTTCCAGAGTAGCAGATTCGATCCCGACTGAGATCAGTGTTATTTGAGGGCGTGAGTAGGTGTGTCCAGGAGTTGCGAGCCTGCTTCGTATGTGAACGCCCCGGGTTCCTGGCCAAGTCAGCGATATTTTTGCCTGCATTCGACGGCTGGTTTGAAGTCCACTCAGTCTACGTGAGAACAATGCAGGAGCTATCTGACGGTGCATAGTGATCCCGGTACAGATTCCTTGGAATAACAACCGAGAGAAGTTGTCCTTCTGACCATATGTAATTTGTAGGCCTTCAGGCTGAGCAGTCGTTGCTTGGTAGGCCAAGGCACATTAGTGACAGAGCATCATGAAGTTCCATTACTTTAAAGGACTCATCCGAGACAATATCGACACACTGGAGCCTGTTAAAATCCATTGGTATGGAAGCAACATTCATGTCGTTTCGGCCAACTGAGGACCACGTCATTTCAACTGTCTCCTTCCACAGGCTTTATTATTTGCACAGCACTCCCGCATTCGTTGCCGGCGTTGTTCCCTTATTTATTCGGTCCACGCCTTCCCTGTTTTCACTTTCGGCTTTCCTTGGAAACTTCTTAAGTGGTTTGCGCTGTAGTGTATCACCATGTGTGATGCCCACCTCTTCTAGATCCTTTCCTACCTCATTGAACCAGGGCCCTTTTTGTCTTATGATCTTGGAAGTAGGAGAAGTTCCGCTTGCTTGACCTTGCAGGGTTCGTTCTTGTCAAGTGACCATAGAAATCTATCCTCCTCTTCTGCATCGTATGGGTTATATTTTCTACGTGGAAATAGAACTCGCGCTTATGCCGTCTTCTATATTCACCTTTGTATTTGGTGGATCCAAAATGTCCTCAAAATATTTTTCTTTCTTTCTTTCTTTCCTTGATCTCAAGTTTCTCAATAAGGCCTTATTGTACATTGCAAGGTACTCCGCTACATACAGGACCTCCGGACGGATGGCTGTGCGGCGTTAGGATATTGGTCTTTTGTTGTATACACCCTTGTTTAGATGGTATGCCATTTCCATTTTATTCATGCGTGATATGAAATCTTCCTTCTCAGACATGTTGCGTTCTATCCACTCACCTAGATATTTAAACTTTCCTACTCGCTTGATTTTTGCCTGTTCCACATTTAGCTCCTTTGGTGCCTCCTTTTTCCTTATAAGCAACATTATTATTATTATTACTATTATTATTATTATTATTATTATTATTATTATCGTTTCAGCCATCTATGGGCTGCGCTTACGCAACTTCCATTGCTTTCTCAAGTTCTTTCTCCTTCCTCTTTCGCCACTATTCCTTCGTCCGCGGGCTTGCTCGTGCTCGTTCTCCTGCTTATAATACTCTATTCTTACTCGTTTTCTCATCAGCTAGGTTCTTCACCTCCGCAACTCTCTGCCTGAAGATTTTTCTGTTTGTTATATCTTCTGCCGTGATCCCCCTCGGTGGACTTCTTTTACCCATGGGACTTGTGCTTTCCTGTCCTCCTGGAAGGTGAGGATGCTGTTGGCGAGTCTCTCTGATCCCATCCTTTTAATATGTCCGTTTAATGTCAACCTCCTCTTTTTCATTGTGGTGGTGATGTTTTCAAATTTTTGGTATCGTTCTTGGTTTGGTCTCATGCGAAACGTAAACTTGTCTGATGATTTCCTGGGTCCAAGAATCTTTCTAAGAAATCTCCTTTCTTTCTTTTCCAAATCTGAGAATCCCTTCGTGCCCACTGACTCAGCTGCGTATAAACATTCAGGTTTGACTATCGTGCTGTAGTGCTTGAATTTGGCCTGGTAGGAGAGTGAGATTTGTAGGTGTTATGACATAAACTAAATGCAGTTTCCATATTTCTTGCACGTTCTTAAATTGCTGCTTTCTCATTCATGTTTAGAGTCAAAATCTCTCCTAGGTACTTGAATTTTGTAGCTCTTTTGATGTCACTGTACTTCGTCCTCATTGTCCAGGTTGGATCAGTGGTATTTATGTTCATGTACTCCGTTTTCTCAAAATATATTTGCAATCCTGTTCTGTCTGCTGTTTCTTTGAGGACTTCAATCTGCTTAGTTGCAATTTGCAAATTGTCTGCAAAAAAGTCTATATCACCTATAAATGCGAGGCTTTCAAATTTCAGCCCAGTTCTCTTGTGACCTAATCTAATTCCATTTGGAAAGTTGAACTTGCTCATTTCTTTCCTCCATTCCCTGATAACTGTCTCTAAAACACAGTTGAACAAAATTGGAGAGAGGCCAGCTCCTTGTCACAAACCTGTTTTGATTTCAAAGGGCTCTGACAGTTCTCGTAAAAATATTACATGCGATCGTGTAGTTTTTAGTGTTTGATGAATCAGGGTTGTTCTCTTATTGTCTATTCCAAATTCTATGGAGTCGTATGCTTTTATCATGTCATTATCACTTTCTTATCTGCTGCTGCTATTATTATTACTATTATTATTATTATTATTATTATTATTATTATTATTATTATTATTATTATTATTATTATTATTATTATTATTATTATTATAGATTTAGCCAGCTGTGAGCTATGATTATACAAGCTACTGGTCATTTCTTGTTCTCGGCATTTTCCTTTCTTCTTTACATTCTCGTCAATCGTTTTTCAATCTTGTCTTCTTTCACTGTGATGACCGCAGTCTAGAGCAGGGCCTCTCAAACGCCCAAAATCTCACGCGTTTAAATCGAGGCGCAAGAGCTCCGTGCACTGTGCATCGCTCCCGCTCGGCACGGCTCGGACCAACGCTTCGTCTCTGGGCTACTCGGCTAAGCTCGGCTCAACTCGGTTCAATTCGGCTCGGATTTGGAGCGCTACGCAGCAAGTGAGGAAGAGGGAGACAGAGGGAGCGAGCGAGAAAGGCGTGGGGAAAGAGAGAGACAGCGCTATTGCTCCAAATCGAGGAGTGGGGGGTCTGTACTCTGGTCAACCAAGCGAAGTGGTCTTTTGCACCGTGCACAGTGCATGTACCAAACGCATGCACTCTGAGAGGCCCTGGTCTAGAGAGTAGTTTATCGGGATTATCGTTAAGTCTAGCACTGCATTTCTAAATGTTGAATTGTCTCGTACGACCTTCACTCAGATGTTTGTGTATCTCTTTCAGTCAACAGGGATGAGTTTTCCATTTCTCCCGAATAGGGAGATTTCTATGCGTCGATTCTTAAGAGTCCATCCTCTCAAGGAATCCATCGTGGGGGTAATTCTTTCTATGTTCACATGCATTTCCTTGTTGGGCCTCAGGTTGAAGGTGCATCCTTGGATCCTAAACTCTTCCTGAGGAACACTCTATTGTTCTTCTCAAACGTAGGATCTTCATTTGCTAATTATATTATTACTTATTTCAGCTGCAGGAAAACTCTTGTAGGTACCATTATTAAAGTCTTGACCACTTTCACTGTAACCCAACGTTCAATTAATTATTAGTAACCATTGCAGAACAGCCACCACAGTAACGTATTAGCGAGAGAAATATAAGCGCGTATTACATACAGTAAGCCTAAAAAGGACTATAGATAACGATTTAATAAATCACTAAACTAAAAGTACAGGGCTTTTCATAAGTAACGCATAATAGCAATAAAACTAACAGTAAATCATTTAAAGAAAAATTAAATGAAAGAAATAAAATTTTGCTTGAAACTGAAGAAAGTAAGTAGCTTTCGAAAAAATGGTTGAAATTTAAAAAATTGTCCTGTGGAAGAATGGCTGAAAATGTTGTTTGCTTTGAGAGATTCCTAACTCGCTGACTAAATTTACAAACATATAAATTTGCATTTAACTTGTAAAATCTGAATATCTGCATTTAAAATGGAAATTATAAAAATTAACATTCATTAAATAATGTACCGGGCGGTACACCTCCACGCCGCTTATTTAAAATTTGCGCCAGTTGAAACTCCTCTGCTGGAGGAAGTCTGAACTTTATCGACGGTATTAATTTTCAAGTTTCTCAGAAGATGTCACTACTTGGAAATGTTGGAGTTTTTGAACTGGGCCATTTTTGATGTATTTTTGTTTTACCTGTAGTAAGAAGTGTGAACTTTCTCTTCTAGAGGACACTACTGAAAAACTACAATGGTGCACCCTAGTGCGAAGTGAAAGAACTGTTTTTTGGAGAATTTTTTTTTTCAAAAGTTTGTTTCTTGTTAAATTTCTTTCTGTTATTGTTTAAGTTGGCTGTATACCCCTTTCTTTCCCCTTGTTTTGAATTTAGCCAATCCTGAATTTCTCGAATTAATTTTCCACCAATAATATATTTCTTCCTCGCATTGTGTAGGGGTTTTCTTGGTGAACCAATAAAATCCTTGTGGGAGGGTGTTCTCATTCCAAAAACGCCTCGAACTTTCTGCGAGAGTATATAAACTGCTGATTTTCGGGTCTCGGGGCCACTTCAGTACCATCTCTCAGTGTGTAAAGTACATAGCAGGGGGCGGGAAGCGCCTCTTTCTTCGGGCAGCAGTTCAACAACCAGGTAATGGCCATTTAATAACTTCTTTTCTTGCTAGCTCAGCAGTTTAACTCTCGGGGCGAGTCCGAAGCGTTTCCACCATGTAACCTTTTCCTAAAATGTAACTACTCTTAGCATCTATTATCTTTTAAAGCTACATATTGGGATAGAGAGTGCTTAACTCTCTCGAGCTCCCACTCATATTGTTTTGAGGTGAACTTATTTCTCACAACCGATTCTTCCTTAATGTAAAGTAAATTGTTCTTTTCTAAAGTCACCTCTGTAGTATGGGATTAGCCCTTGCATTAGTTGCCTAGAGCCAGATTAGGTTTTAAAACAAATGCATTAGGAGTGCAGATCGCCTCCTCTCAAATTGTTATTTTAGAGGTCATGTAATTAACCTTTTTCTCACTTAATAGACCTCAGTAGGTTGGGTATTTTACCCCTGTGTATACGTCCTTAGAGGACAGCTTGAAGGTGGAATTAGGTGTGGCCTTTGACAGGCTTAAATTTTGAGAGCAAGTTGCTCTTTCTTGAAAATTTTGTTTTCTGCGCGCCTCAAGGAGGCCTTACTGTGTAATTTGGAGCAAGTGCTCCTGGGCATGAATGGGGTTTTCTTCCCCTCTGTTGAAACTTGTGTTTGGGGTAAAACTGGGCTAATTGCTCAAGAATTGTGAGGTTGGGGCTCGAAGCCCAAATCCTGTACATATTGTAATTGTACTTTTATTGCCTTGCTACTCTGTACCTGTCTTTCGTGTTATTTCTGAATTTTGGAAAAAGAATATAACCTTGTTAAATTTTACATTAACTTTAATTTCGTAGTTTGAGACCCGTTCACACCCGCACCTTCTTTCACCTCTACCTACCACAAAAAACGGTAACAAATAAAATACACACTCGTTGAACCTTGTACTCACACTTACTTGTTACCTGCTTACTTACACATACGTTATTTGAAGGACGCCAGCTGTCACTCAGTACAGCAATAATAGAATGAGACTCTTGACTATCTCTAGGGTGTTGGGTAATAAGCTTACTTTTGACAACATACCATATAAGTTCTGGGAAAAGGAGATTGGCGTTCGGTTTCCCCATTAATTTTGAGGTTAAGATATTTTACTTTCATTGAAATAAAACTATGAATTCGTTTGATAGAACAATATATATTCTTTAAATAATATATCAAAAAATAGTGAGTCTTGTTGCGATAAAACAGATGAGAATATGAAATTATGACATTGCAACTGAAAGAAACAAGGCATGAATTTAAATTCTTCTTGACCGGACATTTAACAATTTATACGAAAGATTTCCCTCACTGATTCACTTAACTGTACCTTCAACACTTTGAGTGTAATTACAACGTAATCCATTGCTCTGGTGTTTACTGTAGATGTGTCACGCCTAACTTGGTGATACATCCTTGTGACTGCTTCTTCTCCATATCATCTGACTTCTTTGTAAGTCAATATGGTATTACCTCTTGGCAGGTCCAGGGTTGCCCTCTCTGACTCCATGGTAAGCCCTTGCGTCCGTGTCTTCAACTGAGTGAGCGACCAACCTTTTGGCCTCACTCTCTCAATGACCAATAATTAATGGCTCACTGAGTCTTCTCCATCTCTCGTTCACACTCGTTGACTGACAAACTAAGGCCTCTTGATCTAGTAGACTTCTTCACTGTACTGCATCCGTATAAGTAATGACTGACGCTACAATATGCACCCACCTTATATAGACGTTGGTTGACACAGCTACGTAATCTCCAGAAATAACAATGACATACTCCCACCTACGCGACAGATATTACATCCAGTGGTGAAATAGCCGGGGGCGGCTGACTCTCTGAGCGCATATCTAAATAAATACGATGCCGTAGCCATGAAGTGGCGATGACTTGGCAGAATCGCCAGTGGTATAGCAATATAACAACGTCACTTCCAATCTCTGATATATACAACAATTCTCACTGTACAGGTATTGAGTGTTATTCTACACATACGTATATATGCATACATCTAAGTACAATCTTGCAAGCAACAGGCAATTGCAAAATCGAATTGAATAAAACGGATAATTACAATAATAGTAACAATATCACAGATAACATAATAATACGGACATAATAATAATAATAATAATAATAATAATAATAATAATAATAATAATAATAATAATAATAATAATACAGATAAAATAATAAAAATACAGATGTCATCTTGTAACGGGATTTGAACCGTTACAGCTTTGTAACATATTTCTCTTAAAATTTAAATTTGACTAGCAAATGTACCCGTGCTTCGCTACGGTATTCTACATTGTATATGGCTATCTCCGTAAATTACTGTAAATGCAGTGAGTAAGACTATATTAAATTGCACCTACAAACGGACTCTACCATCAGACGACTCGTTCAGTGTTCTACATGGTTGGTCCTGTGACATTTTCCCGTATCTCCTATATTTATGGGTTAGATTCAGTTATTCATTGAATGGGGTGAAATTTGGTACAGTTTTCATATACTACTTTATTTTTTTGATACTCATGTGACCCTGGAATCATGAAATTCTGCGAACATATGGCCACTGGTCATGTCAATGTGCCTGCCCAATGTCATGATTGGATCTTTCGTACAAGTGTTCCAAACAATAACTTACACGTGTAAAAAGTACAACATTAACTTGAACTCAAGAAATGCAGTACTATTTAAAGAATAAGGGATAGAGATACGACAAAATGTCATAGGCCCAAAGTTGTAGATCTTTCCAAATTGAAACGCGATCTTTTGTGATACGACTTACGGTTTAGCCATCAATTATTCCGAAAAGAAGGTCTGCACCGTCGTTAAAATTGCATCCGTAATTCGATATTTTCCGGGGCCAAATGTTATACATTTGCATGGCCTGGAAGTTCTATTTCCTCCAAGAAAAGATTGTCCAGGTTTCTGGATTAGCACTCACATACATACGGAGTAATTAAGGAAGAAAGTAATACAGTTGAGAACGTTGAAATTAACAGAAAATAGAATTATAACTGAGGACAGCGGGATAAACCACCCGTCTGTTCAAAGAGTTTAATATGATATGCACATCGAAACCTTCCTCGGGATGAGTATAATCTAAATATGAAGTTTGGTTGAGATCTGTCCAGCCGTTTCGCCGTGATGGTGGTACAAACAGACAAACAAACAAACATACACGAAAAATAAAAACCACCGATTCGGTCTTGAGTTGACCTAAAACGGATAAATATCTGAGAAAATTGGAAAAACAAACGAAATTACAGACAGCGGACCCCCTACAACTTTATTTATATAGATAGATAAGCATGGACACGTCTAGCAGTGCAACCTTTATTTCGAGAGTTACTGCTTTGAAACTGTACGACATATCTACAAATGGAATTCACCATCAGACGCATCGTACAGCGTTCTACATAGCTGGTCCCATGACATCTTCTCGTATCTCCTATATTTATGGTTTGATTGAGTTAGAGTCACTGAATGGGGTGAAATTTTGTATTTTTACATAACTTACTACTTTCTATTTTTGGTACTCATGTGACAGCTAGAATTATAAAATTTGGCTATCACATGGCCACTGGTCATGTTAATGTGCGAGCCGAATGTCATGATTCTATCTTTCCTATAAGTGTGCCGAATTATAACATATACGTGTAAAAGTACAAAATTAACTTGAAATCAAGAAATACAGCTCTATTTAACGTATAAGGGATAGAAATACGACAAAATATCATAGGACTAAAGTTGTAGATCTCTCCAAAATGAAACGCGATTGTGCTTTCCGATTTGTGATACGACTTACCGATTAGCCACCAATTATCCCGAAACGAAGGTCTGCACAGTCGTTAAAATTGCATCCATATTTCGATATTTTTCGGAGCCAAAAGTTATGCATTTGCATGGCTTAGAATATTTCCTCAAGGAAAAGAGTGTCCAGCTTTCGGGATTAGCATTACCTTACATACGGAGTAATTAAGGAAGCAAAATAATACATCTAAGAAAGCTGACATTAACAGAAAATTGATTATAACTGAGGATACCCGGATGAAGACAAATATGTAAATACCAAGTGAATGTATTGGAAAATCAAATGTCCCTCAATAAATTATGTTGGTGTGAGTTATGGATATAAGAAAGCGGTAACAGAGGGGAAATTTAGGTGCAGGGATTCTTAGGTAAACAGATAAGAAGATGAGTGATGGTGTTATTACTTGAGCTATTCGAGGACGGTTATAACCTTCAATGATATTCCGCCAATATCCCGCAGAATGGCCGATTGACGCCTCTCTTGCCTTGTACCCAAGGAACAACCACGAATTTAAAGGCATGATGAGGAAAATGGCAATATGTTACTTCCCTGCTGGCATGCAGTCAGAGACGTTGCCATAGTAACCTGTAGATTCGTTGTCGGTCTCTCGGTCACTCAATGCAGAGCATGATATCGGCAGAAAATAGTAAATTTCTCCGTCATTTGAAGAGTAGGGTAAATTATAAACATAACGAAAGTTGTTTATAATGAAGATGCGTTTCATATACGGTCCACGGAGTTTACAGAAAATCAATAGTATAAGAGGAAATGGAGGAAAACCGTTCTGGTTTTCCTATAAATCCCCTGTCCAACGATTTTAATATAATATGTATATCGAAACCTTCATTGGGATGAGTATAAACTAAATATGAAGTTTGGTTGAGATCTATCCAGCCGTTTTGCCGTGATGGTGGAACAAACAGACAGACAGACACGAAAAATAAAAACCACCGATTCGGTCTTGAGTTGACCTAAAACGGATAAATATCTGAAAAATTGGCAAAACAAACGAAATTACAAACAGCGGACCCCCTACAACTTTATTTATATAGATGTGACTGAACACCTTTCTAAAATTAATTTTAGTTTTATTGGTATCACGAGTTGATTTAAAACACGTACGTTATAGCAACAGTAAATCTCTAAGCTAAAAATGCAGGGCTTTTCATAAGCAACGCATAATGACATTTAAACTAAAATTAAATCATTTGAAGAAGAAATAAATGAAGGAAATGTTGCATGTAACTGATGAAAGTAAGTACCTTTCAAAAAAAAAAGAATAGGTTAAAATTTAAAAAATTACTGATGAATTACTACGTAGACTGTAAGCAATTCCAGTAATACTTGTATTTTTCAAAATAAATATCTCACATGTAACGGAACAGTTTAGAATCTTCTATGCATCAGAAGTTATTCATTTACGAACAGTCCTTTGTCCAACTCGCTCGGTAGGTAGGAAGCGACCATGGCTTTAATTCAGGTGCAGACTCTGAATTTGCCTAGTGTGAAAATGCGAAACCACAGAAAACCATCCTCGGGGCTGCCGACAATGGGGTTCAAACCAATTATACCCCGAATGCAAACTGACAGCTATGTGACGCAAACTGCGTAGCCAACTCGCTGGATATTGGATATAGTATAAGAGGTATATATTCTATAATTATGTTTTACTCTAAAAACCTACAACATACACTTTTAAATTGCAGTAAAGCTATAATTCATCTGAAGTGTAATGGTGTGCTCGGTTCACAGGAAGGACATGGGTTCAGTTCTCCGTCAGTTCGTCCGACTCGTTGGCTGAACGGTCAGCGTACTGGCCTTCGGTTCAGAGGGTCGCGGGTTCGATTCTCGGCCGGGTGGGGGATTTTAACCATAATTGGTTAATTCCTACGGCACAGGGGCTGGGCGTATGTGTTGTCTTCATCATCATTTCATCCTCATCACGACTCGCAGGTCGCCCACGGGAGTCAAATAGAAAGACCTGCACCTGGCGAGCCAAATCCGTCCTGGGATATCCCGGCACTAAAAGCCATACGATATTTCATTCATTCCGTCAGGTCATCGGAAAATTAAAAAACATGACTTACATTATTAAGGGGTACATGTCGGCAGTGTTAGCTTATATAATAAATTATAAAGTAGTCGAATATAGCACTAACCCCTCTATCCTACTTAACATCAAAGTAAGGAATAATGGAAGCCTTTACCTTCCATTTCACCCAGGGCCTTCTTGAACTTTACGGGGATAAAATAATGTTAAGAATATTTATATATGATTAGTGATTACATTTCATTCGATTACACAATAATCGATAAGGCGTTGAAGTCTAAACGGTCTAATACCGTGGTTAGCCGGTTCGATTCCCGTTGGTCGAAAAAATTCACCATCAGAATGTTGGTCGACACGGTAGGGGAGGTGGTGGTATACAATTTCTAATCACTAGATTGCGTGCCAAAAGCCTGGATTAAATTCCAAACCTCTCCGCAGCGCTTGTATGGTGTAAGTGCATAAGGCGCTATTGATGGTGATTCGTCCGTCGGATGGAGACGTTAAGAATTGAGCACAGCCCTTGGATCTATTCGACAGGAATAGGCTACCTGCTGGCAGCGGGTTTCACCCTATCCCTTCCTATTATCACATATTACGTCATTCATTCATCTCATTAACTCCTCTGATGAGGTTGACATCAGAAGGGGTATTCATCTCATCTTATATCCGACCCCGTAGAAAAAGGGGCAAGGGTTTTAAAAACAAACAAACAAACAAACAAACAAACAAACAAACAAATAAATAAATAAACAAACAATGAGACTATTGATTTTAGAGATTATTTCTCGTAACTTTGAGATGTTTACATGTTATCGTTTACTGTTTGTGTCTTACCGATGTAGAAATGCACCAAATGGTCAGCCTGTGTACAGTAATATACGGGAAGTAAGTTTAAACCTGAGCACAGAGTACCAGCACAAGCCATACCAAATGGCTGTGTTGCGGCTTATGAAAGTGATTCTAAATATGGCATAATTGGTACGCTTGTTGATTGCTACTGTTTTACTCAGCTTGTCTTTGCCTTAATACCGGCATGCATGCCGGAACTTTCAAACTAACCTGATTAAGTGAACACTGAATTCTCTTGCTACCTACTATTAACTGTTCCTTTATATGGTACAAAATGCGTCCGTTCCCATTATTCTACAAAAACGACGAGTTATTATTATTATTATTATTATTATTATTATTATTATTATTATTATTATTATTATCATCATTATCTTGTCACAACACAACAGTATAACAACCAACCCTACCTTGGTGTCTCCGAAACTTCCCAATCGGTAGTAGTTTGGCAACACTGGACCTTACAAGAAAACAACCGAAATAAAATACTTACCACGATGTCCAAAGAAGAAAAGGCATGAGAAACGGACACCGGTGCCAGAGGCTATGTGAATCAAACCCAAGAGAATGTACTAACTATAAAGGAAAGACAGATTAAAAACTTAAACCAACTTTAATGGATTTGGTGTTCAATTCTCGAATGACATTAATAACCTTCGAAACAATTCAATGATTAAAAGAAAAGAAGAAAATTATCATCAGACTAAAAGAAAAGATAATTAAACTTGGGTCGACCCTTGAAAATATAAGAAATAAATCCTGGGATTACAATCCTTGAAAACCAAATGAATTAATCAATTTAATAGTAGACCAGTAGTGGAATAATTGAAGGTAAGTTGGGGCTTGTTTCTCGACACGTCTAGCATAATTCCATGAAATAACCGAAGTGGCAAATAAATGTTACCAAGTTTTAGGCGAAATAGAACCCAATCGTTATTAAATTACACCATAGGAACGGAAGACGTATTTCAACATTAGAATTAGTAAACTGGAGTACAATACGAGTCCATACACCGAATCAAAATACAATCGACAGCTATCAGCTGTTTTTTCAACACAGGGAATCCATATTTGTTTACAACAGTTCCCATAGAAACGAATCACATGTCGCGATTAAAACATGGCTACCAAACATTATCAGATAGACATCGACCAAACAACTCCAACTTACCGATTTTCATCTGTGATCCACCGAAATAATGCTTAACTATCTGTTACAAGAAGTTTCGAAATGAAAATTTACCAACACATAAGAAATCTGAGTCCCGATTTTAACAATTTACATCTTATTAACGCCAGAGTAAAGGCTAACGCGTGATAAGGAAATTCCTCTTGATAACTGTAGTTTAAAACATACTCGCAATTCAGATTATTTTTTACTTGTTCGGTCCAAGCCAAAACTCTTGAGGATTGTGGAGATACCTCGGTGGGAAAGGGTATTCATGCAGATTTCATCATGCACGGTACTTACAATTTCTCGGAAACAAAATAAGTTGATAAACAAACCACAAATCCAACTAGAATTTGTGGCCGGTTGGCCACAAATTTATCCAGGGTCAAAAATCAGCCACATCTCGCCCGTCTTCATCTTTTGATCGGGTTTCTTTTAAAAAACCAAGTATGTGCGTCCAATTTCGAACAGTTTGGCTTCAGAATCTCCAACAACAACTAGGAAAAAAAACTACGCACATATTGTCGAACTCGATCGATAATCGGCAGAATAGCGCTGAACTTCACGCTGTGCTCACAGATGGCAGTAGGATGCAGTTCAGATGAAACACTCAGTCTGATAGCCAACTTTTCTACTGGTAAGGACCCGCTTCTTATGAATCGTGTACAATTCCATCGGGCTTCGAGTGACCTTTAAATAGTTTTTTAAGTCCATGCATTCTCGAAATGCGCCACATATATGCATACGCCATAATCTAATCTTATATCCGACCCCGTAGAGAAAGGGGCAAGGGTTGGAAAAACAAACAAAGAAACACACAAACAAATAAACAAACAATAAACTTATGGTTTACTTTGGCTTTCGAACATAGCCATGGGGTCTCTAGATTTACATGGATCCGAAACAGAGTAACATGAAAGTACTTTGACGGAGGTACGCACCACGGCCAATTTGGTGAGAAGCCAGTGACGATACCAGCCGACTATCATCATTTCTTTTATTCATGCTCAGTTCTTCAGGTCGTACACATGAAGTTTCCGGATGGTAGACTTGTCTTTTATTCATGCTCAGTTCTTCAGGTCGTACACATGAAGTTTCCGGATGGTAGACTTGTCTTTTATTCATGCTGAGTTCTTCAGGTCGTACATATGAAGTTTTCGGATGGTAGACTTGTCTTTTATTCATGCTCAGTTCTTCAGGTCGTACACATGAAGTTTCCGGATGGTAGACTTGTCTTTTATTCATACTCAGTTCTTCAGGTCGTACACATGAAGTTTCCGGATGGTAGACTTGTCTTTTATTCATGCTCAGTTCTTCAGGTCGTACACATGAAGTTTCCGGATGGTAGACTTGTCTTTTATTCATGCTGAGTTCTTCAGGTCGTACACATGAAGTTTCCGGATGGTAGGCTTGTCTTTTATTCATACTCAGTTCTTCAGGTCGTACACATGAAGTTTCCGGATGGTAGGATTGTCTTTTATTTCCTGTAGTTCCTGACGGAACATACAGGTTTCACACATTACTACCTTCTGACCCTGTTGGGCATCTCTACAACCTTTTTCTCCTTCCCATTCCTCATCATCCAATTATCGTCCTGTTCAACGTTAGTCCAAAGTTTTTGACCCGTCCGACAACTTGTCTAAACGTTTCCTCTATCATTTAGTAACGTGATTGGTTTTAGATCCTTGATCGCAAGATCAGAGTTCACATCCGCCAGAGGTAGTCGGATTCTTAAGAGCGGAAAAATGTAAATTCGGATGTCATTCCATGTCTGCATGTGAAATATCTCAGACGGCCTGGATGCCATCAAATCAGTATTCCTGTACACTGTACTTTAGGCTGTACATTATTATTATTGTTATTATTATTAATTTTGGGTCCCATGAAGTCCAATTCCTTGGCTGAATGGTCAGCGGTGAGGCCTCCGGTTCAGAGGGCCCCGGGTTCGATTCCCGGATGGGTCGGAGATTTTAATCGCGTCTGGTTAATTCTTCTGGTTCAGGGACTGTGTATTTGTTTTTGTCACAACGCTCTCCACTTCGTATTCAGACAACACCCCACACTAACTACCACACAAGAACCCGCAATAGTATTTACATCCTTCCACATAGGGTTGGTGTCACGACTGGCCGCCGGTCGTAAAACAGTCCAACATCTACATGTGCGACTCAGTCGCACCCGTGACCCTTCAGGTGTGGGAAAAGATGCAGAGAACGACGACGACAACAACGCAACAAGAATGAAGAAGAAGAAGAAGAAGGTCCAATGAACTACTTTTTATGGTTGGGCCGAGTAGCTAACACAGTTGAAACGCTGACCGTCTAAGTTCAAGTTGGTCGATTTGATCTCGGCTCAGTCTGGTGGTATATGAAAGTGCTCAAATACGCCAGCGTCGTGTCGGTAGATTTACCTGCACGTAAAAGAATTCCTGCGGGGTAATATTCTGGCACGTCGGTAACTTCAAGACCCGTGGGGCCTAGTTAGTAGGACGTAAAACCAATAGTATACTTTTCACCCTACTTTTTGTGATTTTCAAAGACACATTAATCATATATGCAAATGAATGGTCTACAGCATTCTTTCCTGAAGAAAAAGATATCACCTTATACGTCCAAGATTGCAATGAATGATGCTTAATTCCTCACGATCTACAGTACCTTTTACACGGTATGTTGTAAAGCTTTCTCTAACCCTCCTCCTTTCCCAACCAGGCTTGGGACCGGTATCAGCGGAAATCAGAACGGTAGATGAAATATTTTATGAACAGTGGCTAATATCACTCACCACAATACCAATCTTCAGGTCAGTATAAAAATCGTGTTTGTTCGGTACTCTTGTCACTCAGTTTCTAAAGTACAATGTTAAGTGTTTCATCGAAAGGATAACATCATGTAGAAGGCAACAATTATTTCGGGAAACGTGTTTTGAGTTACGTGTACCCAAGAAAGTAACTGAACAGCTGTACTTTACTGATTCAGTCCTAGTTTTAAATACGTATTTTGTATAGAAGTGGTGGTTTTCGATCACTGAATAAACATCGAACACAGCCTAAAATATTTCAAAGAGATTTGAAAGAGATTATCGACACATGGCGTAGGAGAATTACTAACTAAAAACTGTAAAATTTGAAGACAAAGAATGCTTACATATGTACACTATCCTGTTCATTCAAAAATAATTGTTACAAAAGGTAAACAAATATTTTAACAGCTGATTCAATTTATAATAAAAATGTTTGCTTATAATTGTTAAGCACTAGATTTGTTTGGTCTATACTTTGAATGAAATATATTAAAGCGAAGACTCTGAATTACTTTATATATCATTGAAAATCTATAATATTATAACAGGAAGTGTTTGTCTGTCTGTTTGTCTGTCTGTGTGTCTGTGCGCGATGCCCAGCAAAATCTACAGCACGTAGAGAGCTGAAATTTTGAACATAGGTGGATGGAAAGGGATCCGAATGCACCTCGAAGGCGGAATTTTCATTTTCGCTTTCGTTGTTGAGTTATGAACGAAAAACCATCGGAAAACGTGCATTGGGATATGACAATCCAACGCGCTGTCACCAAGATTAAATGCATAGAATTGCTGTCGCTAGGCAACGTACATAAGATAGGTAGAGAACACAATATTCAAGGAGCCATTTTACGTCCAGGACGTAGGAAGCTGTTTTTGGTCTTATATGGTGTGAGGGCATATGACGGTGTTGATGATGATTCGTCCGTCGGATCGGGACGTTAAATCTTGAGCTATTCGAGAGGAGTGGCATATGTGCCGGCGCCGGGTTTCATCCTCTTCATTCTTGCTATCATATATCATGTCATTCATTTCTTTCAACAAGCAACTTTTACAAGAATTACCCGATGTTCTACACAGTTACAAGTCTATCGACTACACGGCAGAGCTTCGAAAGACTTGGAATCACCTGGAGTTCCCTCGAACATCTTAGAGCGGACGATTGTGGCACCAATTATCCTTCTTAAAAATAAGAATCCTGCCCTCTGCAATGAACACGACTCTGAAACTGATGACTAATATTATTGAAGCCATTCTCATGATTGGGCATGCCGCGAGCGAAGTAATATTCATTCCTCGGATTCGAATAATTTCTTCAGATATACAGTTTAAGTTTAGATCTCTGCAGTGTTCAAAATAAAATTTCTCTATGTAATAATAAAGCAAGCATAATATTCTTCTTACTATATATAAAAATGGATGTATGCATGTATGTGTGTGTGTAAATGACATCTCCTCCTAAACCACTGGAGCAATTTCATCCAAAGTTGGTACACTTATGACTTACTATCTGGAGACGAGCACTGTGGGGGTAAGCCATCCGTAGCTCCCTTGGGGGTGGGGGCCAGGGGGGCAAGGTATAAAAATAATCGAAAAAAGTGCCGAATCCACAGTTTTCGGGGTTGCTGAGATGAACAGTGACACTCTCCATTTTTCAAATGCCAAAGTTCAGCTCCCTTTCACATGGGGGCGAGGGAGGAGTGATATATAAAATTAAACGAAAATAATGTCGAATACATAGTTTTCGGGGGTCGCCGAAGTGAATTGTATACTATGGATTTTTAGTATCAGGGGACAAACAACGTAGGGGTAAGAAAGCCTAGGAACCGTTAGGGGCGGGGGGGGGCGAGGGGGTCAGATAAACAAATTAACAAAAATACTGTCGAATCCATACTTTTTGGGGTCGCTGAGATGAATAGTGACACTCCGGATTTTGTTTTTAAGTCAAGTTCAAACCCCTTTGGGGTGGGGGCGAGGGGGAGTGATATATAAAATTAAATGAAAATAGTGTCGAATACATAGTTTTCGGGGTCGCCGAGGTGAATTGTACACTCCGGACTTTTAGTATCAGGAGACAAACCACGTGGGGGTAAGACAGCCCAGGAACCCTTAGGGGCAGGGAGGGCGGTGAGGGGACTGAGATATAAAAATCATCGAAAATAGTGTCGAATCCATACTTTTCGGGGTCGCTGAGATGAACAGTGACCCTCCGGAATTTTTTAAAGTCCAAGTTCAGCCCCCTTCGTGGTGGTGGACCGAGATCGATAGCTGCAGTCGCTTAAGTGCGGCCAGTATCCAGTATTCGGGAGATAGCAGGTTCGAACCCCACTGTCAGCAGCCCTGAAAATGGTTTTCCGTGGTTTCCCATTTTCACACCAGGCAAATGCTGGGGCTGTACCTTAATTAAGGCCACGGCCGCTTCCTTCCCACTCCTAGCCCTTTCCTGTCCCATCGTCGCCATAAGACCTATCTGTGTCGGTGCGACATAAAGCCACTAGCAAAAAAAAAAACCTTCGTGGTGGGGGGCGATGGGAGAGTGATATATAGAAATAATAATGATATATAGAAATAATAGTGTCGAATACATAGTCGCTGAGGTGAATAGTGACACTCCGAATTTTTAGTATCAGGAGACAAACCACAAGGGGGAACCCTTAGGGGCGGGTGGGGGAGCAAGGGGACTGAGATATACAAATCATCGAAAGTAGTGTCGAATCCATACTTTTCGGGGTCGCTGAGATGAATAGTAATATTCCGATTTTTAAAACTAAAAGTTTAGCCCCCTTTAGGGTGGGGGAAGGGGGAGTGATATATAATAGTAACCGAATATACTACCGAATCCATAGTTTTCCGGGTTGCTGAGATGAATAGTAACATTCCGGATGTTTAAAGTCTAACTTCAGCCCCCTTTGGCATAGGGGGTGAGAAAGGGTGAAAAAATAGATTGTCAGAAATGACCGAGATAATGAACGTGTGTATGTTCCAGTATGACTTACAGTATGACTTACTACCTGGAAAACGTACTGTGGGAGTAAGACGCCCCTAGAACCACTAGGGAAGCGGGTAAAATATTATCCACACTAATAAATGGAAGTCTGTTTGGCGCGATCTATATATACTGTACTATATATATATATTAAGGCATAAAAATGAAAACAGACGTATATTAGTGAGACCATTCTAGGCAACTTAGAAATTTAAAACTTGGTACCACACAACCTGATGACTTCAGGATCCCTAGAAAAATCTCAAATTCTCATAATTCTCTGAGGGGTACATGCTGGGAGTTTCAAACCTGCATAAGAACACAGTCGGTGATATTTATCAAGAACCTACAGGTTTTATGGGCTTAAAAGTTTCCTTAAAGTCCTGACTTTTAACCCACTCCCCCATATCAAGATCGCAGCACAATCTCCCAGACAAGTTAGAAAATTGAAATTTCGCAAAATTATAGCTTTTAGCATGTAACCGAAAAGAAAATTTACGAGATATTTAAAAATTTTATTTTTTACCCCCGAAAAATATCGAAATATGGAGGCAATTTTAATGACGGTGCAGTCCTTCCTTTCGATGTATTTCGTGGCTAAACGGTAAGTTGCATCAGAAAACGGATGGCACAATCTCCGTTCAATTTGGAGGTCCTATGACCTTTTGTCGTACCTCTATCCCTTATACATTAAATTTTTCTCTATTTCTGGATTTACCTCAATTTTGCACTTTGTACACGTACAATTGATGGTTTGATTCACTTATAGGAAAGATGGGATCATCAAATTCTACACGTATATTGGCCCAAGTAGCCATATGTGAGCCAAATTCTATGTTTGAAGCTGTCGCATAAGTATCTGAAAAGTAATGCACTGTGTAAAAAAATCTTACACACATTTCACCCTATTCAACGTTTCTAAAACATAATGAATTGTGGTAGACAAGTGCACCTGTCGTTATCATCACAACTCCACAACTCGCACTTTACATTGGAAACATCGTCTGCGGACCTCCCTATGCTTTTTCTCGGACAACGCCAATTTACATGCAATTTAAAAATTATTATTAACTTCATGTACAGTAATTTACTTCGATACCCGTATACAATCTGGAATACCGTAGTGAAGCACGGGTACAATTGCTACTGTTTTTATAAATAGCTGCATAGCTTAATTTTTTCTTTATATTACCATAGACTTACCTATTTAAATACTTACATTAATAGATGAACATAATAATGAAATGAAATGAAATGAAATGGCGTATGACTTTTAGTGCCAGGAAATCCCAGGACGGGTTCGGCTCGCTAGGTGCAGTTCTTTTGATCTGAAGCCCGTAGACGACCTGCGCGTCGTGATAAGGATGAAATGATGATGAAGACAACACATATACCCAGCCCCGTGCCAGGGAAATTAACCAATGATGGTTAAAATTCCCGACCCTGCCGGGAATTGAACTCAGGACCCCTGTGACCAAAGGTCAGCACGCTAACCATTTAGCCATGGAGCCGGGCAACATAATAATGATTCTCTGTCATGAAAAACCTTGCTGGAGCCAAAGTAGAGCAATAAGAAAATTAAAAGCAACTGAAACTAAAGGGTGAAATTAACCATCCTGGAGTATATTTTGTGCATGGCATACGTGACAATTACCACAAAATACTCCATGTGGAGTTTCTCTAACCTACAGGTTGATTAAACCCGGCGAGGGATTACGCTATCGCTGTAGGCGCATCCTTGGGTGTGTATCTGGGACGATTAACATGTAGAGAATGTGCTGAGATTCAAAGGCTGTTATTAGAGAGACTCAGATAATTAAACAGTCCACGCAGACGCATAGACGATATATTAAGAGGAAAAAGTTACATACACAATGTAAGTACAGGGTGAGTCCAAACGAGATAGCAGAGATTTGCGAACATCGTTATGTGACTAAGTTTGGGATGTTTCTGTCCTAAAATAGTTGGATAATTGCAAGTAAGTGTATCCTTGTAGGAATAAGAGTTACCGATAAACTATTAATTTTCATAGTGCATACTTATAAAAACATACCATTTATAATTCCAAATTAGTCAATTATTATTATTATTATTATTATTATTATTATTATTATTATTATTATTATTATTATTATTATTATTATTATTGTTATCTTTCCTGGTCTTATCCCAGTTACCTGGATTCGACACTTTGAAAACATTTAACCCAGTTTTACGGCCGGTTGCCCTTCTTGTCGCCAACCCAATGTGGAGGGATTTATTCACTATTGCATGTTTCTGTGGTGGTTTTTAGTGTGGTATGTATGTATGTATGTATGTATGTATGTATGTATGTATGTATGTATGTATGTATGTATGTATGTATTTGTGTATGTAAATACAAACTCCTAGCCTTCAAGCTGGAGGAATTAACCAGTCGTGATTAAAACCATAGGCCCTGCGGGTGATTGAACTCAGGGCCCTCTGAACCGAAGGCCACTGCGATGACCATTCAGTCAATGAGTCAACAAAATTAAGTATTTATATTTAAAAAAATAAAATGTTCACATCCAAGTGGGCAGTAAAACCTGACCGCTCTCAAGAACAAAATTAGCGATCGAGAAATCAATGCAAACGTTGTTATAAATATTTTTGGCGTCTTATGTCGAACATCTTAGCAACATTAATATTATAGCTGTGAACATAAAATGAGATGTTTCCTGCATTTTTTAAACTTAATCAAGATATTTCGGTTTAAGCGTGCCGTCTACCTAGGTAAATATTGAACCTATTATCTTTGAAATAGCGCGTCATCGTGTATACTTCTCGTGAGCCTATAGGCTTGAAAAAGCGATCAACAAAATCTTGTTGACCTTCGGGGTATAAGGATTTCGTGAACGTATCAATCTCTTTGGCAGAATTATCAGTTCCATAACTACGATCTCGTTGATTGAAAGAAAGCTATGAATGCTCGTTACACGTCGTGAGTTCGGCACGATTCACAGGACTTCTTTCAAGAATATTTAAGCCATTGTGGCATACTGAAATCTCCATTGTACAAGATAGTAAGCCAAGAAAATAAGCGAAGTTTTCATCGTGGAATCATATATTAAACCTGAGAAGAGTTAACCGGAATCACAATAATGAATTCATGGGAGTACTTCGTTTGTAATGAGACGCTTTGGGCATTAATACCTGAAATAATGTCCTTGAAACTATTTTATTCAAACTAGGACAGTGGCGATTCGTGATGAATTATGTTGGTGGTTCTGCTCTGTGACGCCCAGTCCATTGTAATAGACAAATATAAATTCGTATTGCATCCGGGAAGTGCCAACCGAGCTCGTGTGCATCCCTTATTCCATGTCCTGCCAGCTTTGAAGTTGCCGAAAAGTACAGAAAAATACAGGTAAACATACACCTCAATTTGTAAGACCCCGATTTCGAGGGACATTAATATAAGTAACAGACGTACAAAAACCAACAGTTAAAATGTTACGAAAAAGAAGCCTTTCCGTTTATGGAAAAATGACTTATTAGCCTATCAAAACATTCCTATTTACAGAGGTTACGAGATCTGCATACAACTTTGGGAGCCGGATTTCTGGAGGGGGAATTTCGTCTGATGGTATTAACGTTCCTGTTTTTATTTCCATTACTACCTAACTCCGAATTCACTACGATTACGGAGAAACATACTCATGACTACTTGTAGAACGTTCATTCAGTTACTGATTAATTTATTTTACGGCTTGTCTACTAACTATGAATGCCACATAGAGGGTAACGCCCTCTCTCTGGCCAGGTACGGCTTGTCTCATCTTGCCAATTGTATTACGAAGAGTGAAAGACCTTTGTCGAAAGGGGATGAGTTTAAACCCTTGAAATAATTCTCAGCAACAGTGTTATCTAATAGCAAGGTGCCAACCCGGAGTAGTAACATTCCAATACAAATCGACAAGGCAGATCTTTCCTTTCACATCCAGCAAGACAAGGTCGTCCCAATGAGGATGATAGTCCAACAGAGGGGATGGTGTAATTTATAGCCGAGTTTGGGGGGGGGGGGAGTGTCAACGATTCCAAGAATTCGGACTTCTCAGCCATAGAGTTAGTAAAATATGCACTTAAAAAAAAGCTATATCAATAATTTATCTACTTAGACCCATAAACTCGCCAAGGCTTTTAGGCCTAAAACCTTGCTCGTTCCCTTCGTATGGGAGAGAATGTTTTCGGTCATTGGATAGAATTAAGCCTAAAGTTCTGGCCATTTACACAAAAGGTAGAGAAATATACGTAGGCCTACCTCTAATCTTAGAGTGCGTTGATTGAAGACTAAACGTGAACAGTAAATTGATTTTGTGTGACTTAATCGCAACTGAACACTGTCCTTTTAATCACGCTGAATTAATTGTTAACATTCCCGACCCGGCAGAAAATCGAACCCGGGCCAGCACGCTAACCATCTAGCTATGGAACCCGATACCTCTATTAAAAATGTGATAGAATAATATCACGTTCTCAAAATAGGTTTCAAGAAAATTTTTATCGCCTTTAATATGAAATAACTATGCCTCTAATCAGCGGTGGCTGCTTTTTAAGGGCTCAGGATCACGTGCCTCTCCAACCCAACCTCTTATAAGATAACTTATTAGCGTCCTTGTTTTTCAGGTAGATATTTATAGGAAATAATCTAAATTACGCCATCGTGGCATAAATACAGCCAATTACAAGCATCTGTTCTTCTAGTCCCAGTGCTAAATTCAGCAGCCAGGCAATGGTGTAAGGAAACCTTTCCGCTACTTTACCGCTGGGCATGTGGACGAGGGAGAACACTGCAAACATTACAGGAGCCTCGGTCACAAGCTCGATGTGTCCGGAGTTCACTGCTGGCACAATGGGGGACGACGGATTGGGGGTTTCTAACGGTACTATATTTTCACCCTGGAGTGCTGTTCAAAGGCTGCAAACTTGCTGTTAGTAACTGCGAAACCAAGTACGAGTGCGGTGTGTAATATTTACAAATCCAAAAATATAATCGCTATATTTAGTATTTTCTTCGTAAGGATGGAAACAGTCCGAATGATGTTGCTCTCTTTAATTCAGTGTTAATTATTCAGTTGACCATCTACTATACAACGTAGGCTACTAATTTCCGTGATTTCCAATGCACTTTTCTGTATATTCATAAACCTATGGTAAAGTTAAATGATGCAGAGAATAATAATAATAATAATAATAATAATAATAATAATAATAATAATAATAATAATAATAATAATAATAATAATAATAATAAAGAAAACTAAATTATTTTGTTCAAAGACAGATATCACGAGCCTGAGAACAAAATACGGTAAAATCGACCGGGTCTCGTACTTTAAATACCTCGGAGAATTCATCGAACCGACAGGCCTTGAGAAGATCTCACAGCAAAACCGTCTCCAAAAAGTCAAGAAGGCATTAGGGTTAGTTCAAGACATCTACAACAAAAAATGCATGTCAAGACAGACAAAAATTCGGCATTACAACACAGTCATAAAACCAACAGTCCTTTACGCAAGTGAAACATTGTCACTTAACAGTAAATAAGAATTAGAAGAAATAAAAAAGCAAGAGAGGAAGATCATCAGGAAAATCCTAGGAGCAAGATATACCCAAGATGGTTACAGGCTACAATCAATCAAAACAACAGAAAAAGTTTCAAACATTGAAATTGACATTAAGAAAAGACGAATGAAATTCTTTGGACACCTCACAAGATTACCAGAAAATCGACTGTCAAAAAGAATATTAAATTATGTTAGCTCACTCAAGAATTCAACACCTTGGCTGGACGAACTTCGAAAGGACCTCAAAAACGCAAACATATGTGCAACAGACATTTTAGAAAGAGACACCTTCAGACACAAAGTCAACAAGTGGGAAGTTACATCAGAGCAACCAAAGCAAAAACAGTGCAGACCGAAATGGTCGGAAGAACGTAAACAAGCCTTCTCAGAGAGAATGAAAGCCTATTGGAAGAACAAGAAGAACCCAAAGAAAGCTTGATTGAGTTGTTTGCTTAACGTCTTCCATTATTGGGAGAATACGCTAATAATAATAATAATAATAATAATAATAATAATAATAATAATAATAATAATAATAATAATAATAATAATAATAATAATAATAATAATGTCAGGCTGAGTACTTCAGGCGGTAGATCGCTCGCCTTCTAAGCTCAGGTTGGCAGGTTCGAATCCGGCTCAGTCCGGTAATATTTTAAGATGCTCAAATTCGCCAGCCTCGTGTCTGTAAATTTACTGGCGCATAAAATATATCCCGCAGGACAAAATTCCGGCACTTTAGCGTCTCAAAATTCGTAAATAGGGCGCCCTTGAGTATTTATTTATTTATTTATTTATTTATTTATTTATTTATTTATTTATTTATTCATTTATTTATTTATTTCTGCTCTTGTCGGTGTGACCCCCTCAATTCATGACTTAATAGCCACTATTGCCTCTAATTATTGTATTCAAAACTACAAGCAACAATCGTAAATGGATATGAACTATCCGTCACTGGTAGAGGCATCACTCCCCCATTAACCTTGAGTTATGCTGATTAATTGCTCAGAAGTGGTCTGTAAATAAACAGTAGATGAACTGGTTCTTGTGTGTTGTGCTCGGATATTTCCTTCCTGGAATGTCCCAAGCCTGTTTTGTTGCTAAACCAGAACGGGACCTGCTCTTACCCATTTGCTAGTAACCTCCGAGAGACTAGATGACCTTCCAGATGACCCTTTTGTTTCCCTCCAGGTCAGTCACCAGCGCGGTCTAGGGGGCATGCGCAATGGGAGACGGCGCAGGTTACCTGTCAAGATGCAACCCGCAACACTACGCTTTCCTGACTTGACTTGAAACATTATTTTTAAAAGTCTTCGGCGAGAACCACACACGAAGCTCAGATTTTAACATCACCGTCCAGGGATGTGTAAACACAGCCTCCTATAAAGACACATGCAGATAGGATCGTTGAGTAGTTTCACAATACTGCCTTTTGGACATAGGAATTTCTTCTCACCGACCGTATTTTCAGTCAAGTTTATCTTAAAGTATACACAAACATCAAAAACGAATATATTCTCGCTACGTTATAACATCAGTATTTTTTTATCGATATGTATGTAGAGTTCGTTGATAAAATATCGATTTAAATTAAAAACAAGTTTTAGGCGTGTATACAGTTTCATTATAAAAATCTACACCATATTTGGACCTCAACTGATAAACCAAGTGCCCCGGGTTCGAACTTAGAGGAATTCGGGTAGAATTTTAACTAGGACCAGTGAAATCCAACAGGAAGGGCAGCAGGCCGTAAAACGGAGTCATATACCAATTGGGCTTGGGTGTTACTCTTTACCCGATATAAACGATGGAAGGTACAGTGGGAAAAATAGTAAAACAAGAAACTAAACCTTACACCAGTCCCTTTGTATTTTGGGCGACACATTTCAGTCTTAATGCTCTTTCTGACGCAGCGTGATTTCTCTGGTGGGAATTCAGCCTAAAACCTACCGACGTTCGGTTGCTAAGCCACTCTAGCATTCATACTACTACTACTACTACTACTACTACTACTACTACCGTTATAACGTTATTTAAAACATCTCTTCAACTATTAAATTACATACGAGTACTGGAATTTTGTCTCGATGAAGATATATTTAATATGCCAGTAAATCAACTGACATGGGTCTCACACTTTTAAACACTCTTTAATGCCGCTTGCATAGCGTAGATTTTAAGAGCGTTTTTCTACATTCAAATGGAATCTTGCCCTGCCAATTGATATTTAATTATGAATGTCTGGCTCCATGGCTAAATGGTTAGCATGCTGGCCTTTGGTCACAGGGATCTCGGGTTCGATTCCCGGCAGGGTCGGGAATTTTAACCATCATTGGTTAATTTCCCTCGCACGGGGGCTGGGTGTATGTGTTGTCTTCATCATCATTTCATCCTCATCACGACGCGCAGGTCCCCTAGGGGAGTCAAACCAAAAGACCTGCACCTAGAGAGCCGAACATGCCCTCGGACACTCCCGGCACTAAAAGCCATGAATGTGTATCAGCTGTATCAGCAGATTCAACCATGGTAAAGAAAAATTCTTGCAAAATGCCGCCGACGTTTCTTAAAAATCAACAGCATTTGAAGGTACAATAACATTATGTATGATATAGCCTAAACCGACAGAAATCTTTTCTGTATGTTCCACGTTACTCCTATAAAGACAGTTCTCATGGCAACGATCACATAAGAAAGGGAGAAGGAAGCAACCGTGGACTTAATCAAGATACAGCACCAGCATTTTCACGGTGTGAAAAAGAAGAAAATTCAACTACCCAACATACCTTTTATGTGTTTTTCATTAAGGGAGAAGTTTGAAGCAAAAATGAGAATAAAATTACGAAACGCAGGACAAAATCTATGATCGGAAAAATCCATTTCCTCTCTCGGGATTGAGTAAATTGGTACTTCAACCAATAAATAGGATTTAATAGGATTTCAACGATTCTTTGTAAAGTTAACATAGTTGTAACCTGAAACACTGTGTGTGGCTGTATAAAATTAACTCAAGTCATGATACAGAGCTCTTCGAATATTGACAGGTTCAGGCTGTCCCCTTCTGAATGATTATGAAAAGTAGATTTACAGCTATGAAGGTGTTGTTCTAATTATTAAATCAATCTTGTAAAACATTCAGCTGTATAGTACTTATTGAATAAATTGAGCACAGGGCGAGTTGGCCGTGCTTTTAGGGGCGCGCAGCTGTAAAGTTGCATCCGGGAGGTAGTGGGTTCGAACCCCACTGTCCGCAGCCCTGAATATGGTTTGCCGTGGATTTCCATTTTTACACCAGGCAAATACTGGGGACGTACCTTAATTAAGGCCACGGCCGTTTCTTTCCCATTCCTAGGCCTATCCCATTGTTGCCATAAGACTTATAGGCCTATATGTCCGTGCAACTTAAAGCAAATAGTAAAAACAGAAAAAATACCTTAGAGAATTGTATCAGACGTATTATGTGATTGATTAAGCACTATTTCTGGTACCATAAATACCCTAAACTTCTTTAAATATATGTGCGTTATAAGTCATGTAACATTCTGGGTGTTGAAGACATGCTGAGGGTGCTCCGTCGGATGTTAGTCTTGACACACACATTTCTATTCACACGTAACACAATACACTACCAACCACCACAGAAACACGCAGTAAGGAATGCATCAATCCACATAAGTATGGCAACGAAAGGACGTCTGGTCGTAAAACTGGACTTCATCCACACATACTGCTAACCCTACGTAATTGGGAAAAGGCCAGAAAGAAGGGGATGTAGATTGATTGTAATTTGTGAACTGTGCCGAATCTTGGGAAGGAATGCAGTATTATTATTATTATTATTATTATTATAAATATAATAATATTATTATAATTACGGATCTCGACGTCCGACTCGCTGGCTGAACGGTCAGCGTACTGGCCTTCGGTTCAGAGGGTCCCGGGTTCGATTCTCGACCGGGTCGGGCATTTTAACCTTAATTGGTTAATTCCTACGGCACGGGGGCTGGGTGTATGTGTTGTCTTCATCATCATTTCATCCTCATCACGATGCGCAGGTCGCCTACGGGAGTCAAATGGAAAGACCTGACCTGGCGAGCCGAACCCGTCTTTGGGATATCCCGGCACTAAAAGCCATACGACATTTCACATTTATTTCACGGATCTCGATAGCTGCAGTCGCTTAAGTGCGGCCAGTATCCAGTATTCGGGAGACAGTGGGTTCGAGGCCCACTATCGGCAGTCCCGAAGATGGTTTTCCCTGGTTTCCAATTTTACGCCTGGTGTGAATATGTTGCTACCAATATATAGGCCTACCCCTCAAAACAAAGCCAACGGCCGTAGCCGTGTTGAAACACCGGATCTCGTGAGATCTCCGAAGTTAAGCAACATTGGGCGTGGTCAGGAGTTGGATGGGTTGCCACGCGCTGTTGATGGGGGTAAGGGAATGGAGGAGCGGAAAGGAGCTGGCCACCCTACCGCACGTAAACTCCGACTCAGGAACACCTCTGCGGAGGTTCGAACCTGTCTTCGGGCAGAATACACCCTTACCTTACCTCAAAACAAGTTCAGATATTGTACAATTGGATACGTTTTATGGTAGTACGTATGTGGTCCTATTTTAAGTGGTAAAGAGCGCTGTGTCGTCCAGCTCGATGGCTAAATGGTTAGCGTGCTGGCCTTTGGTCACTGGGGTCCCGGGTTCGATTCCCGGCCGGGTCGGGGATTTTAACTGCGTCTGTTCGATTTCTCCGGCTCGGGGGCTGGATGTTCGTGTTCGTCTTAAATTATAAGTTCAATTCACCAAAGTCGATTGATAATATAATCAGAAACATAAAAAATTGTCAATTCATTATTAATAATAATCAGAAGCTTACAAAATTGTAGCTGGCTAAATGGTCGTTAAGACCGAAAGCCAAAATTTTTTAAAGCACTGTGTACACACAAGTCATTCAATTGATTGTTTATATAGCAGATGTCATTGCCTACGGTCTGTGTTGAGCCCAGGGCGAACTATGCCATTTCAGGTGTACACTTGTAGTGATGTATACAGTGCAGTACGACCTTCAGCTAGTGTTTACGTTTCATGTGTAATGCGTATTTTCCAGTTTGACTGAACAAGTACTGTGGCATTGATTCAGGCTGGACACACAGAAGCAGCAGTAACACGCATCGTATGGATTATCCGAAGTCCATTGTCAAAAACGTGGCTACATACTGTGCGACTGATAGACCGAGGGGAAAGTCGACCAAGGGTGACAACACCACGTCAAGAGGAGGAATCCAGCTTCGACTGCTCAACAATAACGAGATGACTTCTTGAGGGAAATCGGAGTCCGTGTATCTGCAAAAAAAACTGTAGGTAATCGGTTCCATAACGCCTAATTAAGGTCATTTATATCGACTGGACATGTTCCACCAGAGAATGGTCGTCGTATTAAAAGGAGAAAGTGAGCCATAAAGAAATCTTAATCATTAATTGGGGGTTGGACGAATGGCGCATTATCATACTCGCAGATGAAACATGGATTACGCTTAGGCAATGTGGAGACGTAAAGGATACGGTAGAAAGTACTAACATGTGAATGCGTTTGGAGATGGTGATGTAATGATTTGGGCTGGGATTATGCATAGCCATCGTACAACTTTGATACTATTTCGAGGCATGTTAACTGCCCAGTGGTACAGTGATGAAATTCTTCGACCATTCGTGCAAACCTTCATGGATGAAATCGTGTTAAATTCATTTTAGTTGTCAACAATACTCGCCTTCGTCGCGGTGCACCTACGGGGAACTTCACGAGAGAGCCTGGTATCAACCATGTTAATTGGCCAGCTAATTCACCGGACATGAACTGCATTGAGCATGCATGGAAGAGGTTGAAAATGGCTGTTTGCAATCGTTCGCAACGTCCATAGATGCTCCCAGACCTCATTAGATTTGCCTACATGCAATAGGACTGTCTTCCTCAAGATGACGTCAGTGTATTGTTCGCAAGCATGCTGCAAAATGTCAGAGACCTGAACAACGCCAGAGGAGGCCATACATAGTACTAAGGCAGAGTAAAGAAGGGACAACCTTTAAAAAAATACTATTTATTTGCGTTGGGTATATACGTAGGAAGGAAAGCATCTAAGCTTGTAAAATACTTGCTTTTTGTTTAAAGAGGCCTAACATCTAGGTCGTAGGCCGTGAGCTTGTAAAATTTTGACTTTCAGATTGTGTGTCTTTGTGATACAACAAATAACATTCTTTAACTAAATTAATGCATTGCATCCTTGATATTCCATATTTTTGCAATGTATAATATTATTGAATAATTATTGATGTTGTACGTAAATGCACTGAGTTGCCGTCATGTTGAATGTAAATATCCAATTATGGTTTTTGGATCGCTTCCAGTGAGTGTCAGCTTATAAACGTCCACAATTAATATATATGATCCTACGGTTTAATTAAAATAAAGTAACTGAATATGCATATTATGAATAAATAAGAAGCCACAAATGGGGACCATACAGTATGAAGGTAGCATCCCATATCTTATCCACACAAGTTAGGAATAATCTTTCCATTGCTGCGTCTTGTGAATGCCCTCACACTTGGCTGCGTTAGGCGCGGTCTCTGCCATTCTAGAAAATGGTGGACATGTTTATGAATATTGTGGAGAGGAAGACATAAAGTAGGCGAGTTTACGGGCTCGCCCTAGCTATGCTTAAGACATCAACACCGGCCACATCTCTTCAACAGTCCCTCCGGAACATTCAACTCAAATAGCCATAAGAAATTAAAATTATGAATAGATAATAATCCATCGACATTTATATCACAACTAAAGGAAGTCCTTTGAAGAGACCGAATTGAAATATCCTCCAGCAGTGTACCTGTTTATCATTTATGGAAATACCTTTGAGGCAGTGGCGGCGCGTGGATAAAGCGTCTGGGGGTTCACTGCTGTCGGAAATAACGTGTTGAGATTTATTGTTACTTGATGTTTGCGTAGATGTAAAGTAGTGACATTGCTTGATTAGAAACGCGACTTTTCTTTGAAGGGACACGGCTACAACTCGAAGAAGTTACCAAAATAATGAGGATGAAGGACAGAGAATATGATGTGCAATTACTTAAAGCTGATCCAATTTCCTCTGATTTTGGGAACGTTGCTTGTATACAAATAACTTCTTCAAGAACGTGTTAGGCAGACTACTGTTGTTTATGTATTGACGTATTTTGCTGCTTACTTTTATAAAACACGTATGGCTAATAAAAAGCTCCACGGGCTCTCAACTTGGGAGCGTGGGTTGGCGACCACGGGGCCCTTAGCAAGGTCCTGGCATTGCTTCCACTTACTTGCACCAGGATCCTTACTTTCATCTACCCTATCCGACCTCTCTTGATCAAGTCTTGTTCTTTTCCGATCCCGACAGTATTAGAGCACTCGAGGCCCAGGGAGTGTTTCATTTTCACGCCCTTCATGGCCTTTGTCTTTCTTTGGCCGACACCTTCATTTTCGAAGTGTAGGATCCCTTCCATTTTTTCTTTGTGATTAGTGTTATATAGAGGACTAACTGATTAACCCGTGCTTCGCTGCGGAATTCTAGGTTAGGTAGTGTACACGTTGTGAGTAAGATTCTATTAAATTGCATAGTTCTTAACGTTACTCCAGAAACGCGACGGGGAAGTCACCATACGTCTTTTCTCATGTGAAGACTGGTTTAGGGAATTTTCATGTTAATGGTAGGCCCTGTTGCCTACTATCAGTCACAATCAAGTTGTAGAATTTTCATTATAATAGCAGACACTCACTCTCCACATGCCTTTTTACAACATCAGAAAGAGTGGTTTTCCCAACTGAAATCAATACAGGTCATTATAACGACGTCAGTAGGAATGTTGCGATTAAATGAAAAACCACACATTTTCTCACTTGTAACGAACTGTACTACACTTCCACTCTGTTATTATTCTGTTAAGTTTGCACACGGAGCATTCCAATCAGCGCCTCAGAGGAGGGGTCGAATAGCTGGAATACTGTGATGAATCAGTGTGTTACGTACCAGCAGTATAAGAAAATGTATGAACCAGAGGAATGGCATGCTAATGAACAAAGTTATCCAACTCCCTAGCTACTTCCCGTCAATATTCAGACAGGCTGTCATACTCGAAGATGAGTGGCAGCATAAACGACAAAGAACATCACAACAAACAATGGTCCATGTAATGTTATTGTTGATCGATTTTATGAGCTTTAGATATTGTAGGCCTTCAGATTTAGTTTCCTTCCAACGCTGAAATACTACTATTATCATAGTCGGTACGGTAAAACTGAATAAAACATAAATAATCGGAAGTGGTATTCTCTATAACTTCTTTACGACCAAGAACATACAAAAAATTACATTTTAGGCGCCTTCCCCTGAACTACCAATTCGTCCAGGGTGAATAAAATTATTTATAGCCTAGACTGTAGTTTCTTATTCCCCGACTCTACAGACCGATTTTCATTAAATTCTGTTTGCCCATTATCTCGTGGCTCGGCTGTGATATGGACTTAGCAACAAAATTACAAATTAACGAATATCTCTGTTATCATATTCGATACGGCAAGAATGTATGAGACATAAATGATCGGAAATTTAATTCTATATACCTTTAGGTATGTAGTAATTATCGATAGGACCGCTAATAGCATACATATTTGAGAATTTAATTTTAGGCCTTCCCCTAAACTACCATTTCACTCAGCGTTAATAAAATTATTTAGGCCTAGATTGTAGTGACTTATTCCCAGACTTTACATACCGATTTTCATTAAATTCTCTTCAGCCGTTTTCTCATGATGCGTGTACATACATACATACAGACAGACGGAAATTACGGAAAACGAAAAAGTGCATTTCCTCGTTACTATGGACACGACCGATACAGAAATACAATTCTTATTAAATTCTCAGCTATGTACAGACAAAACTCTTATTTTATATACAGATGGTTGCCTAGTTGTATTTCCTCTTAAAACAATAATCGACATCAACACTTACTAATGAAACGACTCATTAATTACATAAACACAGGGTACGAACGCCTATTGATTCTATACAAAACGTAGTTACCAAAATATTCTGGCTCATTGTGGTTAATTACATCAGAATTGCAAAATCGTCAAATTAAAACCCCTCAAAAACCTTCCACACACGGCAAACTTTAACCGCGCGGTCTAACAGTGCTTCGCCTAATTTCGGAACTGCTCGATGTAACTCGTGTCTATCGCTGGTCCAGTCGCCAGCGATTACTGGGCTATGTTTTCCCTGCTCCTCACAGCCACTCGCCTTGTGCACCCTCCTTACATCTCACAGCCCCGCTACCGCTGTCCTGAAATTGAACCTCTTTGCTGGTTCCGAAGAGCAACAGATGTCAAAAATACCGATACGCGCGTGGATATACAGAGCTTATTAAAGGAATAGGCTGTAATAAACCATTTTACATAGACTTATTAATTTCTAGGGGGTTCACTGAACCACTGAACATATAGCACGCACCGCCACTGCTTTGAGGTCATAATATACGTCTCCTGTTAATACTTAAGAAAGCTTCATGAAGAAACAACCTTTCACATATTTCATTATCATTACCGAGTGCAAATAAGGAATATATAACAGGGGATATATAACAATATTTCGCAAAATTTAATGGTTACTTCTTTTTTTTACCTCTCTACCTATCTTTACGAGTATGTTACATTTTAGACACATTCCAACATTCTATATACAACTCTTCGCCGTAACACACATTGTACCTTGCTCGAGAATATTTACCCGTCATTGGTCCCCTTGTCATTTTTTTTTTCTATTTGCTTTACGTCGCACCGACACAGATATGTCTTATGGCGACGATGGGATAGGAAAGGCTAGGAATTTGAAGGAAGCGGCCGTGGCCTTAATTAAGCTACAGCCCCGGCATTTGCCTGGTGTGAAAATGGGAAACCACGGAAAACCATCTTCAGGGCTGCCGACAGTGGGGCTCGAACCCACTATCTCCCGATTACTGGACACTGGCCGCACTTAAGCGACTGCAGCTGTCGAGCTCGGTCTTGTCATTTTCAATACATCTACATGTTTCGGGATGGTGCAAAGTAAAAAAAATATTACAACGATTTCAGGTCCCATAAAACAGAGCACTTATAAAACTTATTGCGTTGACTATACCGTTAGAACCAATACTATACAGTGTTATTATCTTAATTTGGAAGTGATATACCAGGTAGAACTTACAACAACTTTTATGTTAACCAGTAATGCCGATATTCATAACTTCTTCTTGGCATGCCGACTCCTATCGACGGTTGGCGATTAGTCTAGCAATTCTAATGTTTGAGTCCGGCACATGGAGAAGCGATTTCATGATCATCTTGAACCAACCCTCAAGTTTTTCAGCCAAGAGGTTCTTCTCCGTTATCCCGTACCACTTACTGTAGGATCCTGTACTTTTCATTCCGCATCACATGTCCGAAATATTCCATTTTCCGCTTCTTAGTGGAAGGGAGTACTTTGGCCTTCTTCTTTAGTAATTCAACTACCTCGTATTCCTCACTCTTCCGGTCACCAGATACGAAAAACCGGCTGATATCCCTTATTTCCAGGTTCTTGCACAGGAATTGGGTTAGAGTCCACCTAACCATAGCAATAAAAGATATTCTAATAGGAAATGAACCAAATATGGATGACATAGAATTATTCATAACTTGTCAGAACTACACAATTAACTACCTAAACATATACTAGAAATAAAAACTAAAATAAAATTCAAGAGGGAAGCTGAGATAAAAGGGTATTTGTTAAATAAGGAATGAAATTAAGATATTCATGTAGAAGTAATGTATACGTTTTTTTATTTTCTGTTAACATCATCATTGATTATTTTCTCGTGTATTGTAAATATATAAACGGATGTTACTTTTTTATTTCATGTGCACTTGCTCGTGGGAATCTGTATCCTCAAAGAATAAGAAATCTTTAGAGCTATCTTTCCGAAATATTTTCCATTCATAAATATTCCATTAAGTTGTTTCTGAAAAAATCTCGAAACCGTTTAAATTATAGACTAACTCTAGTTATGGTTAAAATAAGCAAAAAATTTACCTGAGGTTGATACGATACAAATAAATTTAGCAAAATGAATTACATGGAAAAGGAAGTGTGTGTTTCTCATACAGTACTATTTTATATATGTGCAGACCTGCTGCTGACGTTGAGAACTTCTTCGTTCATTAATTTCAGTTTTATAATAATATCAAAAATGTATTCTACGTACATAAAGTAGAGGAACCAGGATCTCTTTAGGCAAAAATAGGGAAAATCAGAAACGACGAGACATTTTTATGTATAGGAAATGGCTTAAAACTGACCTGGATTGGGGTCCGAAATTTTGTCCAAGTATGATGGTTATGGAGTACTGTACGGAGGGGTCTTTGCTTCTCTTTTTAATTTTTTATAATATTCAAGCTGTGTGCACCCATCGTTGATAGATTAGGTTATGTGGCTATAGCAATAATGGCAGTGGAAGAAACGAAACACACCTCAACAACAGTCAGTCGATTATTCATAATTTTGGCAAGCTTTAAACCGGGCGAGTTGGCCGTGCGGTTAGGGGCACGCAGCTGTGAACTTGCATACGGGAGATAGTGGGTTTGAACCCCACTGTCGGCAGCCCTGAAGATGGTTTCCATGTTTTCCCGTTTGCACATCAGGCAAATACTGGGGATGTACCTTAATTAAGGTCACGATCGCTTCCTTCTCACTCCTAGCCCTTTCCCATCCCATTGTCGCCATAAGACCTATCTGTGTCGGTGCGACGTAAAGCCAATTGTATAGAAAAAGCCTTAGGGTCTTAGGATATGTATCGCTATTATCTTCCTGATCAATGAGAGTTAATAACCACGTGGATTTGCAGCTTATGAAAACAGTAATCGCTAGTCAGTTCGGAACCATTACCAATGAACAACATTTTCTCATCAGGGATGCTCGCTGCTCATGGACTTGGAAATAAAAGCGAATATGTGCATATTTATAGTTCGTAGGTGTTTACGGCGAAAATACATCGGGCATAAAATATAGGAAATCATATTTTGTATTATTGTATTGCGTATATAACTTAGATAGCATTAATACTTCTTAGGAACGTTCGGAAGTTTGTGAAAAAATAATAAACACGAATATATCCGCTGTTATTCCCATTACTGTAAAAACGCATGAAACGTGTCGAAGTTGTATATTTCTTACTATGACGTAATTGCATTTTTTACTCTTTTGCTTTGAGGTGGTTTAACGTCCCACTAACACATGGAATGTTTTCGGAAACGCAAGGAAGGGAAAGGTACCAGCCGCGGTTCTTAATTAGGTACTGCCCCAGCATTTGCCTGGTCAATTGCCTTCTTTCCGTTCTCAAAGGAGTATGGAAAATATCACTTTACCGTACTGTAATGACTGTTTTGTTAGAAATCGTCTCTGATTGGTTGAACTCCGCTTCACAATAATCTAAACATGATAGTCAGGAATATTAGGAATCGTATGAGTGTGCGTACATCAAATTTAACGTTGCTGAATTGTTTCTACACCTGAGCGTACCCGTTTACGCCAAAAATAGGTTTCTGCAGTCCCAGCTCAAGTAATCTGTCGCCATCACAATCTTGACTACTGTACAGGTTAATCCATTTCCGACTGGTAAATATCGCATATATTGCAGTAGGCCAATATCATGTTCGTATTCATTCATTCTTTCTTTCTTTCTTTCTTTCTTTCTTTCTTTCTTTCTTTCTTTCTTTTTCAATCCATTTACCCTGCAGGGTTGGCTTTCCTCTTGGACTCAGCGAGGGATTCGACCTCTACCGCCTCAAGAGCAGTGTTCTGGAGCGAGAGACTTTGGGTAGGGGAGATACAACTATGAAGGAGGACCATCACCGCGCCCACTTGCTATGCTGAACAGAGGTCTTGGGGGGCGTTGGGGAAATGAAATGAAATGGCGTATGGCTTTTAGTGCCGGGAGTGTCCGAGGACACATGTTCGGCTCGCCAGGTGCAAGTCTTTCGATTTGATTCCCGTAGGCGACCTGCGCATCATGATGAGGATGAAATGTTGATGAAGACGACACATGCACCAAGCCCCCTTGCCAGCGAAATTAACTAATGGTGGTTAAAATTTCTGACTCTGCCGGGAATCGAATTTAGCCGTGGAGCCGAACGACGTTGGGGAGAATGGAAGGGATAGAGAGGGAAGGAAGCGGCCGTGGCCTTAAGTTAGGTACCATCCAGATATTTGCCTGGAAGAGAAGTGGGAAACTATGGAAAAACACTTCGAGGATGACCGAGGTGGGAATCGAACCCCTCTACTCAGTTCAGCTTCCGAGGCTGAGTGGACCCCGTTCCAGCCCTTGTACCACTTTTCAAATTTCGTGACAGAGCCGGGAATCAAACGTGGGCCTCCGGGAGTGACAGCTAATCACACTAACCAGTACACCACGGAAGCTTACGTGAATTTCGTATTACCTTCATTAACCTAGAATCGGAGGACCATGTTTATGACTCTAATTGCTTAGTGCACTGTTTACTCCTTCAAATAACATTACTTTTATTACCAGCGAGTTGGCCGTGAGGTTAGGAGCGCGCAGCTGTGAGCTCGCATCCGAGAGATAGTGAGTTCGAACCCCACTGTCAGCAGCCCTGAAGATGGTTTTCCGTGGTTTCCCATTTTCACACCAGGCAAATGCTGGGGCTGTACCTTAATTAAGGCCACGGCCGCTTCCTTCCCATTCCTAGGCCTTCCCTATCCCATCGTCGCCATGAGACCTATCTGTGTCGATGCGACGTAAAGCAACTAGGAAAAAAAAAATATTACCACGTAACTCCATGTACACAGTTCTTACACACAGTAAAACAAAATAAAACAAATCCAAAGTTACTGAAGAAGTCAAACATGGGCGATTTGCGTCGCGACTTGTCTAAATTATTCATAATTAGATATGTAATTTAAAATAAGTAAATTGATTATAGTAAGCAATAAAATATTGCACGCAACTACCACGGAAAGTGATGTTTAACGTTGCCAGTGAGATGTTTATATCCGAGCCTCAGGCGTGAACTTATCATTGTAGTGAGTCTTGTGTACAATATTTTATATTTTACTATGGTGATTTAACTTCAGTTATTTTCAACAAGGACGTAAACATCTTACTCGAAACGTAAACTATCACTTTCCGTTGCTGTTGCTTAAATAGCCATTACAAGACTTTTACTATGTACAGTTTTCCGAATCTGCTAACATTAAGGGAGAGACTTGACATTTCCTGTCTTCGTCCTCTGTACTGTATACCCTATAGTAGTGCACACTCCGGCTCTCCCTGAACTTAAATATCGAGTTTCCGAATTCCGTTTTTAATGGTTTCCTGTGAGGACGACACAAACAAGCGTACAAACAGACATACAGACGAAAAAAAATTAACTGAACCTACTTCGGACTTTTATAAGCCTTTCTGTAATCCTAGATAATGACGGAGTATGAGCTAATACTTTGAAGGGTAGAGACAAAATTATCATTTATATAAATGGTGTTGTATACCTGTAGCTGCAAATACTGTTTTCTTTTCTTCTTATTTCGTTTACCCTCAGCGTTGGTTTTAGCCTCGGACTCAGCGAGGGATCCCACCTCTACCGCCTTATGGCAGTGTCATGGAGCGTGAGACGTTGGGTCGTGTGGTACAACTGGGGATGAGGACCAGTACCTCGCCCAGATGGCCTCACCTGGTATGCTGAACAGGGGCATTGTGGAGGGATGGGAAGATTGGAAGGGACAGGCAAGGAAGCGAGAAGGAAGTGACCGTGGCCGTAAATTAGGTACCATCCCGGCATTTGACTGGAGGAGAAGTGGGAAACTACGGAAAACCACTTCGAGGATTGCTGAGGAGGGAATCGATCCAATCGAACCCCCCTCTACTCAGTTGACATCTCGAGGCTGAGTGGACTCCGTTTCAGCCGTCGTACCACTTTTAAAATGTCTTGATAGAGCCGGGAATCGAACCCGGGCCTCCGCGAATGGCAGCTAATCACACAAACCACTACATCACAGAGGCGGACATTATTATTATTATTATTATTATTATTATTATTATTATTATTATTATTATTATTATTATTATACATTCGTTTAGCCCCTTAAGGAGCACGTGGAACCATTAAATAGCACTGGTATTCTTCATCTTCTTGTTCTTCTTATCTTCCCAAAACTTCCTCATCCTTTCACTATGGGCCTGCCGTCTTTCTTGTGTCCACGAGTTTTTGAGTTTCAAGCTTTTCTCAGATGGATTCTTGGGTGCAAATTTATGGCTGTTGATCTTTTGTCTGTATGCATTCCTTGTGGTTGCCATTGGATCAACGTCGACTTCTGCGAGGTCCTTTTGTGCATCCACTAGCCAGCGAGCTTTGGATTGTCGGTTTCCATTGATAATAAGAAATATCTTCTTAGTCAGTCGTGAGTCATCCATTCGTGCTAGATGTCCATAAAATTTCATACGCCGTTTGCGTGCGACTGAAGAGAATCGCTCAGTTAATGCATAGAGTTCTTCCGAGCTTCTTCGCATCCATTTACCCTCTTGAAACTTGGGCCCGAATATCTTCCTCAGTACCTGTCGTTCAATTTTCTCAATGTCCTTGATGTTAATGGTAAGTGCTGATGTCTCAGTTGCGTAGAGTGCCTCAGGGAGGGCAACAGTGTGGTAGTGTCGGAGTTTGGCTTTTGTGGATATTGATTTCTTATTGTAGAACTTGTAGGTGATTAGGTATGCTTTACGTAGTTTTTCTGCGCGTATTTTGTTGGCTGCTTTTTCATTGCCTGAATCACCAATAATTTCACCCAAGTACTGGAATTGTTTGACTTGTAAAATGTTGCCATATTTGGTCACTAGTGATGTTAGGTGTGTGCACTTGGAGTCCATGTATTGCGTTTTTTCATAAGAGATGTGGAGACCAGTTTTTATTGCAATCTCGTGAAGCTTCTCGATGGCGTGCCTGGCTTCTTCGGGAGTCCGGGTAATTATTGCTAGATCGTCAGCAAAGGCAAGGCATTTAATGTTAATCCGTTTACTTTTCGTTCCCATGTTTATTCCGGGTACTTCTTTCTCCCATGTTTTAATGACCTTATCCAGTACTAGGTTGAACAGAAGTGGGGACAATCCATCACCTTGTCTAACGCCTGTTTTTATTTCAAAGGGTGCAGAGATTTCACCCATGAACTTCACCTTAGAGGTTGTATCTGTTAAGGTTTGTTGGATTAACGTGAGTGTTTTGTTGAGCAATGATCAGCAGTCAACAAGTTACATTGGAAAATTTCACGAGTGAAAAGGGAAAATTTACAATGTCGAAGTATATACAGCGCAAAAGGGAGCAGCCATATGAGCAACGATAGAGGATAATGGTTACTATGGTAACCAACAAGTTTACTCTCAATGTGTACCCCCAGGAGTCTCAGCACAGCGAAGTCCAACATGACCTTGAATTAAGTCGGAATGATGTGCAAGTTAAGTTGCTTGAGACTGCACTTGAGACCGGTGGCTTACCTTACGTAATCAAACTCACCACGTGCTACGCTTAAATGATCACGACAAACATAGGCGTCGAACGGTGAACCGTGCCATCGGCATTCTGAAATACGAGAGCAAGTCAATAAGTACCTGCAATCAAAGTTTATAATTTATTACAAAAAGAGTACACACATTTTATTGATATTTTTCAACATCGTCACCCGGCTTTTCAATGCACATGCTCCACCGATTCACAAGCTTTCTGATACCCTCTGCAAAAAATGTTTTTGGTTGCGCAGGAAGCCACGTATGCACCACTTCTTTCACCTGGGTAATGTGCATAATGTTTGCCACGTCATCAACAGTCACTCGTCTGTTATTCAGGATCACATCACGCACTTGTTCAATAATGACATCAGTTACGGCTGCAGATGGACGCCCGGATCTTTCCTCATTCTTCACGCCCGTGTGACTCCTTTTGAACTGTTCAATCAACTGGTAAACACTTCGCTGTGACAAAACTTTATCCGCGTATTGTGCTCTACGAATTTCCGCTCCTGGTACACCCTCAGACCACAAAAAACGGATTTCGAACACTGTTCTTCCTTTGTGCAAACGGAGAGTGGCGCGGCCATCTTTACGTCACAACAGCGCAAGCTGTACTGATCTGATAACGTTAAAACCTAGCATAGACGTAGTCAACGGTGCCATCTAGCGGCTGGTGAGCACACAAGACCATAGAGCCAACCTAAATACAATTAGAGCATAATTGCAAAAAATACTTATTCACTTACCTACGTGCATCGAGAGCTGAACAAGTGGCCATGTCAAAAAGCTCGACGACGACTGGTTCGGATACCAAAGCTCGATTGTAGCTTGTGTTTTCATAAAGAGCTATAGGTCAAGGATACAAAGTCAAGACTTTACTGCGGGTGTTGTGCAAATGGGATGTGCTAAATTTATCGCCCTGGTTGGACTATTCCGACTAGATCTCAAGGCCGAAACGCTTGTCGCGGACTATGACGTAGCCTCGCCCAAGTGCAATGTAATAATTCTTCTTAAAACAGAAATCACCACGTATTTCTATGGGTGAAAAATTCTCACCCGTTCAGCCAAAGAAATTTAAATCCCTATCGCTAGGTTGGAAAACCAGCAAACCTACCTCTTGGCTATGACGATCTGTTCGACTCCCTGTGAGAGGCACACCCAGCGCAGCACTCGGTGTTGGTTTAGTCGCAGTAATGTTGTTGTCAGCAGCAAGTGGCAGGCTGGTAATTACAGCCATGACAGATTTAAATTGGTTTCCGTCATCCCAGTAATTAATAACGGTTTGCGTAATCCTGATCGTACATTTGATAAACCCTGTCTCCCTGTGGGCGGTGGGTAGCAGCTGTTCTCACAGTGGTTTAAGAAAAAAATATGTATACAGCCCTGGGCAGTGATTGCGTCTTTGAATCGAGTAAGACAGATCATGAACACGGCTTCTCTTCCCTAAAGCCAAATGGGGCTACGCATTAAATTCACCTTCGGTTTGAAGATGAAGGAGTTTTTTTTTAAAATATCAAATTCATGAGGTCCCACATTCGGAAGCACTATAGAAAATAGAGCAATGTCGACAGGGGGACCACGAATGTGACACGGGCCTAAATAAAAATGCGGACCACCTTAAATAAACTGTAAAACCTATGAATAAATTGATATAAAGTTAATTATGGCTTGTGGAAGTAATGCAATATATTTTCATGTTATATGAACAAAGGGAGTATTCGTTATTGTAAGATTTTTAGTTTAATATTCTGTCTTTATTTTTATTTTTTTTATTTTATGTTTGGACTACCTCCGTGGTTTAGCGGATAAGCAGCTGAACTGCCAATCATGCACCACTTACATGTTCGTACTTAACTTTAATTGGTTTCATTTTTCAGTAGCTACAGAACCATAGGCCTACTCAGTAGCCAATATCGAAGTCTCCGTTATAACAATTTACTCGATTAGCCTCTGTGGTGTAGTGGTTAGCGTGATCAGCTGCCATCCCCGGAGGCCCGGGTTCGATTCCCGGCTCTGCCACGAAATTTGAAAAGTGGTACGAGGGCTGGAACGGGATCCACTCAATCTCGCGAGGTCAACTGAGTAGAGGGGGTTCGATTCCCTCCTCAGCCATTCTCGAAGTGGTTTTCCGTGGTTTCTCACTTCTCCTCCAGGCAAATGCCGGGATGGTACCTACCTTAAGGACACGGCCGCTTCCTTCCCTCTTCCTTTTTTTCTCTTCCAATCTTCCCATCCCCCTACAAGCCCCTGGTCGTCCTCTCCAGTTGTATCCTCGATCCAAAGTATCACGCTCCAGGACACTGTCCTTGAGGCGGTAGAGGTGGAATCCACGCTGAGTCCGAGGGAAAAACCAACCCTGGAGGGTAAACGGATTGAGAAAGAAAGAAAGAAAGAAAGAAAGAAATAAAGAAAGAAAACAGAAAAATATACGAACAAAATTGAATAAAATAACCGTTCAAATAAAGCTTAAAAATGCATAAGCACAACTGAGTTGACTGATTGTTACTATACCTACTTGTCATTATTGTCGAATAAATGTGTGACAACAATTAAAATTTTCTGCAAAATGTATGTATAATCCGATCTCAGGTGCACTCCACAACAGGAAAGTATCCTTTTCTAACCATAATATGATATTTTGGCATCAATTTTTGCTACTGCAATTATTTTAAAATAATTTGGCGCAGGTCTTTTCTGAAGAACGTGTCACGATGTTGCGAGATACGGCTGTACTGTGTTACACCCAACACAATAAACTACTGCTGTTGCAACCGACTGGCAATTCCTCTATGCACAAATTTTAAAAGAAAATCCTATTTCGATTGATTCTACAAAACCGCCCTGACCATTTATGTGCAGAGGAACATAAGGCTATTTTTTTTTTCGCGAGGAGTGTGCGGGCCCCTTAAAATGCCTGGGACCGCAAACGTTGCAGGCGCTGCAGACCCTAACGTTAAACCCCTGGATGTCGACGTTAAGTATAAATAATTGATTGTAGCCGATACTATGAACCATCATGGTCTTGTATATCATATGTTTTTTACATTATTTTGTTTCATATACAACTTGTATGCAGGTCACATGTTTGTTGACACCTGAGCAGTAAATCGAAACGAGTAGTGCAGGTGTGTAGTCACTCAAAAGCAAAATATAATGGGCACACTCTCTTTCATGATTCCTCGCACTTTATATTTCATTAGACTTAGTTTTAAATAGGTGCTACCGAGCTCGATAGCTGCACCACTGTCGGCAGCCCTGAAAATGGTTTTCCGTGGTTTCCCATTTTCACACCAGGCAAATGCTGGGGCTGTACCTTAACTAAGGCCACGGCCGCTTCCTTCCCACTCCTAGCCCTTCCCTGTCCTATCGTCGCCACAAGACCTATCTGTGTCGGTGCGACGTAAAGCAAGTAGCAAAAAAAAAAAAAAATAGGTGCTGCCTGACCGATGTGGTAAGGACGTGCTCGGTGCTCAAGGAAAACGTGGCTTCAATTCCCTGTCAAGAAGTCGAAAAATTTAAACGGGATTTCCATTTCCGGACGTGCATATTGTCCTGAGGTTCACTCAGCCTACACCAAAAATGAGTACCAGGTTAATTCCTGGGAGCAAAAGCGGCCGGGCGTATAGCTAACCACTCTACCCATCAAGTGCTGAGCTTACGGATAGTAGAAGCCTGTACCTTCCACCATTCCAACGGCCTTCATAGCCTGTACGCAGATGACATTGCTTTCAATCATTTAAAATATCAACCAAATGTAATTCTCTTCCCGTGATACAAACCAGCGTCTAATTGTTGCTGAGAAAAGTGTATCTGGGAGGAACTTACACAACGCTATATATTCTGTACTCATTTTTGAGCGACTGTACCTCAGGTGCTTAATAATAATAATAATAATAATAATAATAATAATATTAATAATAATAATAATAATAATAATAATAATAATAATAATAATAATAATAGATATAGCGGTTGGAGGAATTATTATTGTGGAGACTTAGTGGTTGATTCAGTCAAGATTATGAATGACTAAAATTTCTGTTACGCACGTAAATGAGTGAACGATGAGGATAAGTTTAACGGTTGGAGGAATACGATGTGAATTGCCCCAGTGTGTTCACAAGGTGGGGGTGCAAAGGAGGAGGATGAAGTGCACAAGTTTTATTAAGCACTGAGTGATATAAAGGCAAGGTTCACAGCAAAAACAGGATAGTGCCAACGGGTGATTTCAATGCAAGAATTGAAGGATATGAAAAGGTAATTAGTAAATATGGGGAATATATGGGAGATAATAGAAATAGGAAGCGTTTACTGGACTTCTGTGCTAATATAGGATCAGCAGTTGTGAATTAATTTTTTAAACATAAGGTTATTCACCGTTGCACATGGACGGCTGGGGACACCAGATCCATAATACGCTATATTACAACTATGAATTCAGAAAATAGTTTACTAATGGATGGGTATCCGAAGGATGTTTCGATGATACGGACTGATACCTTATCAGCAGTGAAGAAAGTGTCAGGCTCCATGGCTAAAAGGTATAATTAAGTTAGTTCGATTTCTGGTGGGGTCGAAGATTTGAAATTGCATTGGTTAATTCCTCTAACTCGGGGGCTGGCTATTTGTGCCGTGTTCATCGTTAGAATTTATTTTAGTTTGGGCGCAGTTCGCCTATAGGGTTTCAATACGAAGGCCTTGCCCCAGGCCTTTCCGGAGGCTGCACGCCATTATTAATAGTAACGTGGCAGGGTAGAGAAAGTGAAGTCCATCTGCAGACAGATAAGGGCAAAAAATGGAGCAGTAAATCGAAACGAGTAGTGCAGGTGTGTAGTTACTAAAAGCAAAATAGAATGGGCACACTGTATTTCATGATTCCTCGCAATTTATATTCATTAGACTTCGTTTTAAATAGGTGCTACCTGACCGAGGAACAGGACAGAAGTATATATATAACTGGTGAAAAATTCAATCTTCTTCTTCTTCTTCTTTTCCTGCCGCTTTTCCCACACCTGTGGGGTCGCGGGTGCGAACTGCGTCGCACATGTGGATTTGGCCCTGTTTTACGGCCGGATGCCCTTCCTGGCGCCAACCCTCTATGGAGGGATGTAAGCACTATGGCGTGTTTCTGTGGTGGTTGGTAGTGTAGTATGTTGTCTGAATATGATGAGGAAAGTGTTGGGACGGACATATACACCCAGTCCCCGAGCCAGAAGAATTAATCAGAAGCGATTAAAATCCCCGACCCGGCCGGGAATCGAACCCGGGACCCTCTGAACCGAAGGCCAGTACGCTGACCATTCAGCCAACGAGTCGGACTAACTGGTGAAAAATTCAATAGAATAGATAATTTGAATATAGAAAAAGAATGGGTGCAATGCAGGGATGCTGTAGTAAAAACGGCAAGGAAATGCCTAAGAATAACAGCGTGTAAGGATGGAAGAGAGTGAACATCGTGGCAAAATGATGAGATCATAGCAGTTTGTAAACGTAAAAAGAGGCTTATCAAAAATAACTTGGTACGAGAACTACTGTAGTTAGGCTTGTACGTAGATGAAAGAAGCACATCGAAACAAATCATTGTAGAGTCCAGATGAAAATCATGGGAGGAGGAAGGATCGCAACAGCCACACTGTTACTTCATTGAATAGTAGCATATACCGGGCACCTTATTCACAGACACTTTGGAAAAGTGGTTTGCAATCAATGGTGGAGAGTAACTTGGATGACAACCAGTGTAGCCTCAGGATCAGAGATTCAGTATGCGTCAAGTAATTAAAATATGACACGAGAGGAATCGACAGTTATACTGTATTTACGTTCTGTAAATCCAAAGTAAGCATATGGCAGAGTACGAAGGGACAAATATTAGCCATACCTGCGCATAAAGGGATAAGGGTTAGACTATTACAGGCAATCAAATGCATTTATGTCAAAAATTGGGCCGTAGCGAGAACTGATAGTAGAATTATTTTAATAGTTTACCTTTGATGTTCAAAAAATACTTATATGGGTCATTTAACGAAGGGCTTAAAATGACATGGAGAGATTCAGTTGCGTGGAAATATAGTGAGCACTTTGGCCTATGTCGACGACTTGTTCTTATGGGTAGACTGTGCTGAAAGCCTGCAATATATTTTGGAACTTGAAAGATGGAGCAGTGAGTATGATATGCAAATTAGCATATGCAAGACGAAAGTGACGTTCATATGGGGAAAAAAAGAACAGTTTTCATGTAACAAGCTTTAACAGCTTCATTTTTTGATTTTAAAAACCCGTATTGACTATAAAATCAAGTAGCGAATATTTAAGAATAACTTGTATATTATATTTTAAGTGGACCGCTAAAATGTAATATTTAAGTTATTCTTAAATTCCTTATAGCAAAGAAACTCATGTTTAAGCCAGATTTTCTTTCTCTCTTGGAATTTATTTTGCCCTAGAAAATTTTCGTAGAGGTAAATTAAATGTACCAATTAATGACAAATACAAGAAACATTATATCGACTGAAGCATCCTTGAAATACTTCCTAGTGCAAACTCTCTCCTCTTCTATGCTAGCTTTAGATTAGCATTTACGAGACGAAAGTGATGTCCAGATGAGAAAAAAAAAATCAGTTTTCATGTAAGCAACATATGCAAAATATGTTTCTTTATAGCAAAGAGCCAACGGCCGTAGCCGTGTTGAAACACCGGATCCCGTGAGATCTCCGAAGTTAAGCAACATCGGGCGTGATCAGGAGTTGGATGGGTTGCAACGCGCTGTCGGTGGGGGGTAAGGGAATGGAGGAGCGGAAAGGAACTGGCCACCCTACCGCACGTAAACTCCGGCTCAGAAACACCTCTGCGGAGGTTCGGACCTGCCTTCGGGCAGAACACCCTTACCTATAGCAAAGAAACTCATGCTTAAGTCAGACTTTTTCTCTCCTGGAATTTATTTTGCCCTAGAATTTCTCGTAGCCTAAACGTAAATGAAAAACGATAATAATATTTTATTATCCGACTATATTCAATTCATTTTAGAGGATTTTACACTTTTTTAACTGTTAGGTTCTTTAGACTGCCAAAACTTTGAATAATAAAATTATAAACTACGTATCTGAAAAAAAAGGAAAATATATGGTAACAGTATTATAGCTGAAAAAGTTAGTTTATTTCATCGCTCTGTATCAAGTTATTTAAGAATTATTTTTAAAGTATGTTTTTTATTTTATAAATGTAGGCCTACTACTCAAAGTTAGTTTCGGCAGACTGAGGAACCTAACAGTTAGGTTGCAACCTCTGATTAATACAAAGGGCGGCAAAACACGCGAGCGAGCGCGACGTTAGATGAGGCAAGACAAAGTACAATTTTCAGACCACAATACAGTACCGTACCGCCCAAAACCTGACATAGCGAGGAGTAAACTAATGAAGTATGAATTGAAATGAAATGTCGTATGGCTTTTAGTGCCGGGATATCCCAGGAAGGGTTCGGCTCGCCAGGTGCAGGTCTTTTTATTTGACGCCCGTAAGCGACCTGCGAGTCGTGATGGGGATGAAATGATGATGAAGACAACACATACACCCAGCCCCCGTGCCATTGGAATTAACCAATTAGGCTGATGACACACGGAGCGGTTTTTGCCGAATCGGCAGCCGCGTCGGCCGCCGCCTGTGATTGGTACACAGAGCGGTTTTTGCCGACTGTGACTAAACCACTGCCTGCTCGAACTGCATCTAAAATGACTGCTTATAAGCAGTCATCGGGTGCGTATCGAGCAGGCAGTGGACAAAACACATTAGTGAGCGTGACGTTAGGTGAGGAAGCTAGCTAAAATATCCGAAAAATAAAGGATTGTTCTTATTCTTATTCCAAAAGACTACTTACTCTATATGTCCTTTTACGTGTATATTATTGAATTTCAAAGATACTTCATGATATCTAATACAAGATTACCTACCAATGATGGAATCGCCGCGTAAATTCAGCCACGTCCGACTAGAGCGAAGCATCAAGTCAGCCGTGATTCAGCTGAATGTAATAAATCTATGGCGCTAGAGCGCGCACAAAGTCTTCAAACCGCTCGCTGCACCGCCAGCTACACGACAGGCCGAGTTGGCATATCTGCCGCCTGTCGGCGAGCACCGCTGTGTCTGTTTCATCCCATCTGATACAATAGAAACATGCGCCGACGCGGCTGCCGACTCGGCTGCCGACTCGGCGAAAACCGCTCCATGTGTCATCAGCCTTAAGGTTAAAATCCCCGACCCGGTCGGGAATCGAACCCGGGACCCTCTGAACCGAAGGCCAGTACGCTGACCGTTCAGCCAACGAGTCGGACAAGTATGAATTGATACTTCCCAATGATGCCGCGGAAATTTAGCTGAATGTACTGTATGTATTCATCAATGGCGCTGGGGCACGCACATCGTTTTCCAAACGCTTGCCGCACCGCCAGCAAACGACAGGCCGAGTCGGCAAATCTGCCACCTGTCGGCAAGCACCGCTGTGTCTGTTTCATCCCATCTGATACAATAGAACCATGCGCCGACTCGGTAAAAGCCGCACCGTGTGTCATCAGCTTTATAAACTGAGTCGAAAATGAAAAGAGATGGCTTCAGATATTGCAATACAACGGCGGAAGACTGTCACCGATGTAAAGGCCGCATGGTTTTGAGGGTTTCGTAAGACATACTTATTAAATTGTGTTCGCTGTTTCCGATGACCTCGACTTCATTCAGGAACTGGAAAAAAGCCTAATAAAAGCGGCACGATTTGTTCTCGGCGATTTCCGACAGAAGAGTAGCATTACAAAAATGTTGCAAAGTTTGGGCTGGGAAGACTTGGGAGAAAGGAGACGAGCTGCTCGACTAAGTGGTATGTGGTATGTTCCGAGCTGTCAGTGGAGAGATGGCATGGGAGAATATCAGTAGACGAATAAGTTTGATAAAGTTGGAATTTAAGAGGACAAATTGGGGCAAATATTCGTTTAGAGGAAGGGGAGTTAGGGATTGGAATAAATTACCAAGGGAGATGTTCAATAAATTTCCAATTTCTTTGTAATCATTTAAGAAAAGGCTAGGAAAACAACAGATAGGGAATCTGCCACCTGGGCGACTGCCCTAAATGCAGATCACAGTGATTGATTGATTGATTGATTGATTGATTGATTGATTGATTGATTGATTGATTGATTGATTGATTGATTGATTGATTGATTGATTGATTGATTGATTGATTGATTGATTGATTGATTGAAATAAGCACGTGTGTCAATACAGCGCCATCTTATAACAGAGTACGCATGTGACGTCATATATTCCGCATAAATTTTGCTTTACTTTGAAGCGCTGTTTCATGAAAACTACGTTTCAGATTTTATTTATTTATTTATTTATTTATTTATTTATTTTATTTTATTTTATTTTATTTTATTTTATTTCATTTTATTTATTTATTTATTTATTTATTTATTTATTTATTTATTTATTTATTTATTTATTTATTTATTTATTTATTTCCATCCATGCGCTCGTTGTCTACGTTTTAAAAAAAGAGCTTCGACTTATCATCTTAGCAAGGGGGCAGGGTCCGCTGGTGAGGTACTTGCACGTATCTCAAGTAAAATGAAATAGAAATAGCGTATGGCTTTTAGTACTGGGAGTGTCCGAGGACATGTTCGACTCGCCAGGTGCAGGTCTTTCGATTTGACTCCGGTAGGCGACCTACGCATCGTGATGAGGCTGAAATGATGATAAACATGACACATACATCCAGCCTCAGTGCCAGCGAAATTAACCAATGGTGGTTAAAATTCCCTGGAACCCCTGTGACCAAAGGCCAGCACGCTGACCATTTAGCCATGGAGCCGGACTTATCTCAAGTATTAACTAGCAAGAGATTAAGATCGTTCCTATTTTATTATAATATGTAATGGTGTTTGAACTCCGGAGAGGCATGGGGCAGATCTTTCGAATTGACGCCTATAGCCGATTTGCACGTCTGTGAGGTTGGGACATTTTTCTATGATGAAGACTGCACTCACACCCAGTTCCCGAGCCAGAGGAATTAAGATTAAAGTCTCTGACTAGGCCTGGAATAGAACGCGGAACCCTGGGGCTAAAGGCAAGCACGCTGTCTTAAAAGCCTTCACTTTTCAATATTTATTTACCAACTGGATACTTATTCGCCTCGTGTGGAGTGGTAGTTCTAGAAGGTTCACCACGAGTTTTTGGTCATGTAGCTGTGAACTTGCATTCGGGAGATTATGGGTTCGAATCCCATCTTCGGCAGCTCTGAAGCTGACTTTCCGTGGTTTCCTACTTTTACATCTGGAAAGTACTGGAAATGTATTTTAATTAAGGATACGATCACTTCCTTCCCAATCCTAGTATCATCGTCGCCATAAACCTGTCTGTGTCAGTACGACGTGAAACCAATAGCAAAAGCATATTCTTGATACAACTAGCTATGGACATGACTCTTCATATCGCAATTTTACTTTCCGAAAAATATCTCGGCTACAATTGAACATTTTATCAGTATCTTATTAAAATTACCCGGAGTAATGTATGTCCCTGTGGAGGGTGGGCTATGGAGTGGCCGACACGCCACAGTTTGAGACACAATGTGAGAGAGAGGACTTGTGCAAGGAGAAAGTTAATGACAGACGTGAACAAAAATGAATAGTGACAAGAGAGATATAGAAAACTATTGTCGGGCGTGGTAAGTTTGAACTCAGAGCCCTTCGTGAGAGCGAACGTTCTCTTCTACCTTCCTGACACATTAAGACAAAATCCAATTACAGCGGGAGAAGTGTTAGCATCTAGTATAAACACTCCCCGCTGACACCATCAGCCGTCAAAATTCAATTTTAACTCGTCGCCCTTACTTTGAATGATGCTTAATGGTGGGCAGATGTAAGTTATCTCATAAGAACGATTTGTCTTGTCCTACTCACTCACACTCTCTCATTTCCTCTCTCACCAAGATACTAACTTACTTTCCAAAGGACTTTATTGTATGCCACTTCCTACAAGCTAGTCCTTCAGTGAATTAGTTTATTTCATCGTTCTGTATCAAGTTATTTTTATTAGAAATGAAAATCGTGTAACATTGTTTTGCACATTGAAATTGTCTGGCAAATGTCATTATTTGTATAGTTGTTTACCTACTGATTTTTCCTTTGTCCTATGCATGGATACTTACAACTCGCATAGCGTTTGCATTCAGATTGTTTTCTTTAATCTGGATGCAGTGATAGAGCTAAGAAGCACGGCTATCCCTGTTATAGGTTATGGACCTTTTGGAAGACTGGAAGGTGAAGGCTCCCACTTTTCGAAACCACGGATGGAGTGGCTAGGCAACTTTGTGCCCTACAATTACCCTGGTACTCATTTGGTGCGCAAAAAGGGTGAAACCAGGAGCAATTTGCCTCATCAGAAGTGGAATTCTTATTTCTGACAGGGGATCAAAACCCACATCCTTCAGAGTGAATCTGCTAAACAACACCTGAGAAGCTTCTTCTTATCCTTATCCTTATTCTCACTATTATTATTATTATTATTATTATTATTATTATTATTATTATTATTATTAATTATCCTCAATGCCATTAATAATAATACAAATAATAATAATTAACATTATCATCATAATGTTACCTCCCACTAACTCTACATATAGTTTCCAGGAACAATTACTTGATGGATTTTACACAGTTCTTTTACGCGCTTGTAAATCTACCGGCGGGATGTTGACCAATTTCAATACTTTGAAACACCAGCGGACTAAGCTGGAATCTGGCTCACCAATGGCCTCAGAAGCCCAGCGCTTTATAGCGCGAGCCATTCAGCTGGCCCTCCTGACAGAAGTAAGGCCACCTTGGTAAGAGCCTATATGATGTCATTCAGCTTCTACGTCCCTAAAACGTTTTCTACCAACATTTACGTAAAAACGTCGATGTGCATTGATTTTTGCAAATAAGTAAAAATTATTTAATGACCAATTATAATTCTTTTGCAAACAGATACATCCTTCAGGTTTTACTTGTATGCGATTATGCTGCAAATATTATTCTCAGATGTAGAAATGTGATTTAAATACTTATCGTCAAGATACCGTCATCATGACCATAATCATCATATCATCACCCACACTTTTGTTCATCTATGCGGACGATATCAACCTCACCAAACAAAGAAAAGACTTCAACGAGGTTTAATTTAATTTCGCCGAGCTCGATAGCTGCTGTCGCTTAAGTGCGGCCAGTATCCAGTTTTCGGGAGATAGTAGGTTCGAATCCCACTGTCGGCAGCCCTGAAGATGGTTTTCCGTGGTTTCCCATTTTCACACCAGGAAAATTCTGGGGCTGTACCTTAATTAAGGCCACGCCTGATTCCTTCCCATTCCTAGCCCTTTCCTGTCCCTTCGTCGCCATAAGACTTATCTGTGTCGGTGCGACGTAAAGCAAAATAGCAAAAAAAAAAAAAAAAACTAAAAGAAAAAGTGTGTCTAACACATTGGAGGAACTGAAAGAAAACATTACGAATGAAATCAGAAACATAAAGCCAATAGCCTAATTTAATTTCGTGCGGCTATTACTAGCCGATTGCAGCCCTTGTAAGGCAGACCCGCCGATGAGGGTGGGCGGCATCTGCCATGTGTAGGTAACGGCGTGTTATTGTGGTAGAGGATAGTGTTATGTGCGGTGTGTGAGTTGCAGGGATATTGGGAACATCACAAACACCCAGCCCCCGGGCCACTGGAATTAACCAATTACGGTTAAAATCCCAGACCCGGCTGGGAATCGAACCCGGGACCATCTGAACCGAAGGCCAGTACACTGACCATTCAGCCAACGAGTCGAACTTCAACGAGGTGGAAGACATTCTATCCCAAGACCTTGACAAGATGCATGATTATTTTAAAAAAATGGCGCCTGGTACTTAGTCCACTAAAGACAGAGGAAGCTACGTTCCGCCTAAATAACAGGATAGCAAACTATCAACCTACGATCAGGTTCGGAAACCACACACTACAGTGTAGTACCAACCCAAAATACCCGGGTGTTACTTCAGACAGGTCCTTAACCTATCGACGCCCTCTTGAGAAGCTGGCTGCTAAGCTAACAACTTGCTGGGTAGACTAGATGGTACTTCATGTGGCGCAGATGCGTGTACACTACGAACAACTGCTCTAGCAATAGTATATTCACCAGATGAATATTGCTCCTCTGTATGGCTCAATAACTCCCACACTAGTCTGGCTGATGCCCAACTGCACCTCACAATGAGAATTATATCTCACACATTGCGCTCCACTCCTATCCAATGGTTACCATTACTGAGCACATCAGACGGCAAAGCGCCCTTGTTAGACTGTGGACCAGGATACTGATGAACAGTTAACTTCCCAATACATCAGGATACAGATGAAAATGCCGTAACGAGACTGAAATCACGGAAACCTGCCCGGAAGACGACAAAGGAATTAGTTGATTCACATTTTAAACCTGATGAAACATGGAAACATAAATGGTCTCAATCACATCCTTACGGAATTGTCAACATCACGGACCCAACTACAAAGTTGCCTGGATTCAACGTTTCTCGCTCCACACTTAACAGAATAAACTGCGGAGTCGGAGGAAGTGCTTCTGCTCTATATCAGTGGGGCTGGAAAGACTCTCCAGCTCGTGACTGTGGTGCTGAAGTGCAAGCCATCGTCCACATTCTGAAGTACAGCCCTCTGAGAGCTTTTGCTGGTTCCATCGAGGACATACATCGTGTGACCCCTGGTTGGAAGAGCTGGACATTCGTCTGTAAGAGACTGAAGGCCCTCCATACTAACTTCTTTAATGTGGACTATATATAAGTTATATATTATTTTTAAGGTGAATATAGAGTCAATTGTGTATCTAATTTCTTTTTGTGTCAAGAACGTGTACATACAGCCGATTGCCAACTGTAACATCATACGCTAAATAAATAAATAACCCAGATTTTTGACATGAATATGTCTTAGCACCCGGTGTCCGACTCGTTGGCCGAATGGTCAGCATACTGGCCATCGGTTCAGAGGGTTCCGAGTTCGATTCCCGGCCGGGTCGGGGATTTTAACCTTAATTGGTTAATTCCAATGGTCCGGGGGCTGGGTGTTCGTGCTGTCCCCAACATCCCTGCAACTCACACACCACACATAACACTATCCTCCACCACAATAACACGCAGTTACCTACAAATGGCAGATGCCGCCCACCCTCATCGGAGGGTCGCCTTCCAAGGACTTCACTCGGCTAGAAATAGCCACACGAAATTAAATTATTTTAGCTCCCGGTACCATCCGAAAATGTGTGTATTGAAGCAGTGCCATGTAACAAAATGTGTGGCGGATGTTTAACCCAGCAACCGAACAGACTGTGATGTAAAGTACGAATAGATGGACAGACATTGTTATCTAACAACTGTGCAGGCTATGTTTTATGGTTGGCGGTCATCTGATCTTAGCGACCGTTGATGGAATGCCATGGCCAAGAGACATGTAAGACATATATATGACCATGTGATTTACCCATTGGGAAATTTGACACAATTTTTATTATCTCTGAGGAAGTAGAAGAAGGCAGGGAATATTTTACGTGTTCCTGATATAAGTAAAAACATACTGGAATGGCGTGTATTCGGTTCTCCGTCAGGAAGTCCAAAAATATAGAAACTAGATTTCCACTTCTGGAGAGGGCCATGACCCTGGGATTCACTCAGCCTACAGCAAACTTGTCTGTCTGTTAAGTCTTCAGCACAGAGACTGGTTGGATCCTCAAACAGCACAACCAAACTTATTTATTTATACATAAAACACAAAAACCGAAATTGACGCTTTAATGAGGCGTATTAGGCAAGATGAGGAGTGGAGTACTTTGAGCAAAGATTAATTTCTGGCAGTAAATGTGGACGGGCAAAAAGCTAACTACTCCATTCCAAATAATGCCGAGGTTGTGAATACTGGGAGCCATTACCTTCCATTTCTCCAAGGACCTTCGTAGCCTGGACGAAGAAGGCTTTATCTACACGATATAAAATTGAATTCCGGAAGAATTAAAACCAAATAGCCTGAAATTCCAAAATGCGACCATTTCCTTGTTGTTACTGGTCAGCTGCGATCATCTGTCATGAAGGCTATGTTTATTTTGTCTCCTACAGAGCTTGCATGATGTGTGGCCACTGGGTTACTACAGGGTCTCTCATATGAACTCAGACCGAGCTCACGGAGTTTGTACTCTGCGCTACGGTAGCTGCAGAATGGGAGGCGCGCGCATAGCAAGCAGCCTGCAAGTGTTCGACCTGGCAAGCATCTGTCGCCACTCTGAATCTCAGCTGTTAACATGGTGAGACAGTTATCGTTGCAACACCCTAATTTCGTATCTAAAAGTTATTTTAAGTTCGAGTCAGCTCGACGGGGATGCGATGCATTTTTTCAGCAGTTTCCTGGTGAAGTGCCACACGAGCATAGGTTCACGTAACAGTAAGTACACTCATGTTCATAAAAACAGAACACCTTGAAAGACTAGAGATAGGAAGTTCATATTCACAGGACTTGTTCATTAGTATGTTCTGCAGAAACTATTAGCATTTCAGTCACAGTCACCTAGGTTCAGCATGTGTCCTGTTGCTTAGTATGCACTGGGTCCTCCACGAGCACTGATAACTTATTCCATGCGTGATAGCATCGACGCGTATAAAGTGCGAATGGCGTCCTGGGGTATAGCCATCCATGATGCATTCACCTGGTTCCACAGTTCATCTTTGGTGGTTGGCATTGGGTCACAGCGCCGCACCTGTCGTTTCCCCATATCCCACAAATTTCCGATTGGCGACAAGTCCGGTGATCGGGCGGGCCAGAGCAACAGTCTGACATCCTCTGACAACAAGAGGGCACGTGTTCGTGCAGCAATATGTGGTCGCGCATTGTTCTGCTGAAATATGGCGCCTGGGGTGTCGTGCAGAAAGGGTATGGCTACGGGTCGCAGGATGCCATTCACGTAGGTCAATCTGGTCACAATGCCGTGGACACGCACCAACTGTGATTTGTGATTGTACGCAATAGTACCCCACACCATAAGGCCTTTAGTAGATGCTGTAGGTCTACGTCTAGTGCGAATGCAGTCAATGTGATGCCTCTCCCCATGTCTGCGGCGGACCAAAATGCGGCCATCATTTTCAAACAAACAGAACCTGGATTCGTCTGGAAACACTATGTGCTGCCATTCCTGTTCTCAGTGACGTCGTTCCATACGCCATTGCAGTCTAGCATGTTTATGCACATTAGTCAAATTTAGTCGGAGAATTGAACGACGCGCCTGTAACACAGACCGCAATAAACGACGACGGACTGTCACTCCTGATAGTGTACGATCGATGTGTTACACTGCTCCACTTTTGCGGAAGAGCCGAGGAGGACACGGATCTGTCCTGCAATGCCATTCGGTTGAGGTATCGATCTTCTTGGGGGGCGGAAGGGGGTCTGAGTGGTGCGACCAGACCAATCTCGTCGTGTTCTACAGTCTTCTGTGAATCAGTCTGTACACACCCATTGCACTGCCGACACACTTCGTCCCACACAAGCACCAATTTACCGGATGGATGCATCACGTTTTCTCATGCCAATAATTCGCCCTCTTTCAAACTCACTCCTTTGACGGTACGATTCTCGCATACGTCTGCGAGGCATTCTGCATGTCTGCTCAAGTCACACTGATCCATTACCTTCGGTTTATAGCGACAACGAGAGGCGCAGGCACATTTTACCAGTCGGTGGTGTGCGCCGAGATATCGATGTGGACCTTGAACCTGATGGCAGACATGGTTCAAATGCTAATCATTTCATCAGAACATACGAATGTACCCGTTCTGTGAATATGAACTTCCTATCTCTAGTCTTTCAAGCTGTTCTGGTTTTTATGAACATGAGTGTATATTTGAAGCTACTGGCTCAGTGCTCAGTAAACCATGCGCACACACGAACAGTTTTAAGAGAATCTTGAACGGTCACCGAATAAATGTCCGACTCGTTGGCTGAATGGTCAGCATACTGGACTTCGGTTCAGAGGGTCCCGGGTTCGATTCCCGGCCGGGTCGGGGACTTTAACCTGAATTGGTTAATTCCAATGGCCCGGGGGCTGGGTGTTTGTGCTGTCCCAACATTCCTGCAACTCACACACAACACAATCCTCCACCACAATAACACGCAGTTACCTACAAATGGCAGATGCCGCCCACCCTCATCGGAGGGTCTGCCTTACAAGGGCTGCACTCGGCTGGAAATAACCACACGAAATTATTATTATTATTATTATTATTATTATTATTATTATTATTATTATTATTATTATTATTATTATTACCGAATAAATCACTCACAAAAATAGCACGGCAAGTAGGGGTATGCTGACCATTCAGCCAACGAGTCGGACATTTATTCGGTGACCGTTCAAGATTCTCTTAACAGAGCTACAAAGCTGTTATACATCAAACCGTACAGATTTACACGGACCCAGCCCTACTGATCCAGCCACAAGGGCGAGATATTGTGAGTGGTATCTTGCATCATTGAATGATAATTTATTCGACCCACAGCTTGTGTTCTTTTCCTAAGAGGCCTGGTTTCATCTTAATAGTCGTGTGAACAGACATAACTCTGGCTATTGGTGTGCAGAAAATGCTAATATTGTGTTTTATGAAGTCCCTCATTATGATAGAAAAATTGGTCTTTGTTGTGCTGTTGATGCAAGACGAATAAATGAGCCTAGTTTTTTCGAGAAGACATTAAATACAGAGAGGTAGCAAGGTGACATTTTCACCCTGTTCTTCCACCAGTTAACGAAAGAAGAACAATAGCGTAGGTGGTTTCAACAAGATTCAGACCCTGCTCATACAGCAAAAGATTCCTTTCTTAAAATCTTGGAAGTGTTTGCAGACAGAGTGATCAGTAGTGGTCTATTTCCCCCTCGTTCTCCAGATCTAACAGTGTGTGATTTTTACTTGTGGCGTAAACTAAACGAAAACCGAGCTCGATAGCTGCAGTCGCTTAAGTGCGGCCAGTATCCAGTAATCGGGAGATAGTGGGTTCGAGCCCCACTGTCGGCAGCCCTGAAGATGGTTTTCCGTGGTTTCCCATTTTCACACCAGGCAAATGCTGGGGCTGTACCTTAATTAAGGCCACGTTCGCTTCCTTCCCATTCCTAGGCCTTTCCTATCCCATCGTCTCCATAAGACCTATCTGTGTCGGTGCGACGTAAAGCAAAATAGCAAAAAAATAATAAAAGAAAAAGTGTGTCTAACAAGTCTTCACACATTGGAGGAACTGAAAGAAAACATTACGAATGAAATCAGAAACATTACAGTGGGAGAATTCATCCGCGTCAGCCAGAATTTCGTTACCCGCTACAACACAGGAAAGACGACACTTCCAGCATCTTTTATAAGGTAAGATCTCATATGAGATTGTATACACGCTTAAAGTAGGGCGGCCGTGCGCGACATCAGTTCGGCTGACGCAGCTGCCATAGCGCAGAGATAAACACAGTGCGTTCGGTCTGAGTTTATGTTAGAGATCCTGTATATTCGGTGAAAGAAAGAAAGAAAGACGTGGTGGCTCCGTCAGTTTGTACTCGCAGTCAGCATATTGTATCCCTCCGCAAGATAGTTGGTTCGAATCCCACTGTTGGCAGCCCTGTAGGTGGTTTTCCGTGGATTCCCATTTTCACTACAGGCAAATGCTGGGGCTGTACCTTAGTTAAGACAACGGCCGCTTCCCTCCAACTCCTAAGCCTTTCCTATCCCATCGTCGCCATAAGACCTATCTGTGTCGGTGAGACGTAAAGCCACTAACAAAAAAGTACCCCTCCGCGCTAATAAAGGTAACACATTGATCATTAATTCACATTGTCCATTGTCCAGGCCACCTTTTGGCACGAAAGAGTGATCCCTTGGGGGCCATACCCTCATCGAGAGGCTCTTTTCCTTGGTCGCGACGCATACTGTCAGTTCGGCAAGGAAAGTAAAGTCTTTAAGTAGATCTAACCGATCTTTTGTTCAGTGCATTGTGAGGTCCTAGGAACAGTTGCCATGTTGGATCTGTAACCTATAATTCACGAGTCGGCAATCAGCGCTTTACCGACTGTGTAATATGAATGCTGTACAAAAATAGATTAAATCCCGTACTTCCATGTAAATGATAACCTACAAATGAATACATTTCAAACGAGAATACACTTTTGAAATTTTTTTAAACAAAATATAACCGCAAGCTTGCTGTTTGCATCCTGTTTGTGCACTCAATCTTTTTGTTAGTTACCGAGCTCGATAGCTGCAGTCGCTTAAGTGCGGCCAGTATCCGGTATTCGGGAGATAGTAGGTTCCCCTCTGTCGGCAGCCCTGAAAATGGTTTTCCGTGGTTTTCCATTTTCACACTAGGCAAATGCTGGGGCTGTACCTAATTAAGGCCACGGCCGCTTCCTTCCCACTCCCAGCCCTTCCCTGTCCATCGTCGCCACAAGACCTATCTGTGTCGGCGCGACGTAAAGCAACTAGCGAAAAAAAAAAAAAAAAAAAAAAAAAAAAATTGTTAGTTCTAGAAAATACGGGATTTACCTTGATTAACGGCTCAGTTCGAAAGTACTCGTAATACAGATCATATTAAGGACATATGTGCACAAGTTAACCTTTCACTAAATTGGCTGCTCTTTAGAGCGCTAACTGGATCGGAACGTAACACGCCTTTGGTGGCTACTTGAGGTCAGAAGGCCAGTGCTCCGACAATTTTATTACAGGGCTATTAGTCTGGACGAGGTGTTCATGGTTCTTCCAGTCTACTCACTTATGCAGATTTCATGCCAAGTAATGTACAAGTAACTAATGACTTCTTCTACAACTTCTTCCACTACTTGTGTGGTCGCTGTGATACGAAGACTTGAGTAACATTCACGACTGGAAGCTCTTCCTCATTCCAAATTTATGAACAGGCTTTGTTATCAGTACTAGCCTTGAGATTCAAGTTAGCTAGGCGGTTGGGGTCACGTAGCTGGGAGTTTGCATTTAAGATAGGGTGGGTTTGTATCCCACCGCCCGCAGTCCTGAAGGTGGTTTTCCGTGGTTTACTATCTGATCGATTGGCACGCAAAACAAATCCTGTAGGAAGAAATTCTCGTACTTTGGTGACTTTGAAAACCCTACAGGTAGTTAGTAGGATATAAAATGTTAATTTTATTATTATTATTATTATTATTATTATTATTATTATTATTATTATTATTATTATTATTATTATTATTATTATTATTATTATTATGTCTTTTACGTAATCCATTTACCCTCCACGGTTGGTGTTTCCCTTGAACTCAGCGAGGGATCCCACCTCTACTGCCTCAAGGGCAGTGTCCTTGAGCGCGAGACTTTGGGCCAGGGATACAAGTGGAGAGGCCGACCAGTACCTCCCCAAGGCGGCCTCACCTGTTATGCTGAACAGAGGCCTTGCGGTGGTGGTGGGGGGATGGGAAGATTAAAAAGGGGAAAGAAACAGACATGGCTTTAAGTTAGGTGCCATCCCAGCATTTGCCTGGAGGAGAAGTGGTAAACCACGGAAAACCACTTCGAGGATAGCTGAGGAGGAAATGAAAGCTCCCTCTACTCAGTTGACCTCCCGAGGCTCGGTGGACCCCATTCGAGCCCTCGTACCACTTTTCGAATTTCGAGGCAGAGCCGGGAATCGAACCTGGTCTACGGGGGTGGCAGTTAATCACACTAAGCACTACACCACAGAGGCGGACATTATTATTATTATTATTATTATTATTATTATTATTATTGTTATTATTATTATTATTATTATTATTATTATTATTATTATTGTTTCTTTCTCTCTTTGTTTCTTTTTTCTTTCCTTCCTTCCTTCCTTCCTTCCTTCCTTCCTTCCTTCCTTCCTTCTTTCTATCTTTCTTAATCCGTTTACATTCCAGGGATCGTTTTTCCTTCGGACTTAGCGAAGGATCCCACCTCTACCGCCTCAAGGGCGGTGTCCTGGAGCGTGAGGGATACAACTTGAGAGAAGGACCAGTACCTCGCCCAGGCGGCCTCACCTGCTATGCTTGTGTGGGGTTGAGAAGATTGAAAGGGAGAGACAGAGGAGAGGGAAGGAAGCGGTCGTGGCCTTAAGTTAGATACCATCCCGACATTTGCCTGGAGTAGAAGTGGAAAACTACGGATGGCTGAGACGGGAATCGAACCCCTCTCTACTCATTTGACCTTCCGAGGCTAAGTGGACCCGGTCCCAGCCCCCGTTCTACTTTTCAAATTTTTTGGCAGAACCGGGAATCGAACCTGGGCCTCCGGGAGCGGCAGGTAATCACACTAACCACTATAACACAGATGTAGGTACTATTATTATTATTATTATTATTATTATTATTATTATTATTATTATTATTATTATTATTATTAGTCTATAAATTCCGTTCATGTTTTCAGTTTAGAAACGTTTCTTTTTCTTTTTGGCTACTGTTTTAACATCGCTCACGAAATGTCCGACGGATATTGACATAAGAGTCATTAAGACGGAAAGTTCATTGTATCCAGTGGTTAATGTACCTCCTGCCCGATTCCTTGGCTGAGTGGTCAGTGTAGTCGCATTCAGTTCAGCGAGCACTGGGTTTGTTCCCGGCCCGGTAGGAGATTTTAACATTAAATGGTTATTTCCCCTGGCTCGGGTACTGGGTATTTGTACTGTCCTCAACATTCCTGTAACTCACACACCACACACAAAACACTCCACTCCACTACAAGAACACGCAGTTCCCATACACGGCAGAAGCTCCCACCCTCGTCGGAGGGTCTGCCTTACAAGGGCTGCACAAGGCTAGGAATAGCAACACGAAATTAAATTAAATTTTAAAAATTGTATCGACTAACTTTATGTGCCCTTATCAGTAATGATTAATATTTATGTGTCTCGATAAATAGTGGGATATTATCGTTTCTCAATGAGGAAAGGAAATTATACTCATAATAATGTAATTCATTTTACGCCCCGTTAAATACCGTAATTTACAGTGTTCGGAGATGCAAAAGTGCCAGAATATTGTCCTGCAGAATATACCTTACATACCAGTAACTTTGGCACCTAGCATATTTGGGCACCTTCAGATACCACGGAACTGAGCGGGATTGAACTCGTCACCTTGAACTCGGAAATAAAGTGGCGAAACGAAATACCTTGTGCTCCTTGATTCAGTATTTGACACAGTAAACAAAATCGGCTTGGAATTCTGCATTTACATGTAACAACCAATTCATCTGGCACATCTTCGCTGGTTTAATCTTTGGAAGTAACGTATAATATTTCGTCAATGGAAATGTTCTGTCAATTTATTTTTACGTCACATCATCACAGATAGGTTTTACGGTAACGGTGGGGTGGGAAAGGTCTAGGAGTGAGTGGAAAGCGGCCGTGGCCTTAATTAAGGTGTGAAAATGGGAAAACACCGAAAACAATCTTCGGGGCTGCGGACAGTGGGGTTCAATGCAAGCTCAAAGCTGCGCGCCCCTATCCTCACGGCCAACTCGCCCGGTCAAATGTTTTGTCGAACTCTTTCTTGCTTGACAACGCTGAAATCGACTTCCAAAGACGAGATATCATCATCAATCTTTATGCACTTACCCACAATCGGTTAAGTGCTACAGTATTAGACAACATGGTTAAGCACGCCTGAAGAGAGATCTATTTCCTGTTGAACGTAAAGCTTTCGATATTCCTGACAATTTTATACGGAAGAATGAAGGTAGGATTTTTCCGACTCGTTGGCTGAATGGTCAGCGTACTGGCCTTCGGTTCAGAGGGTCCCGGGTTCGATTCGAGGCCGTGTCGGGGATTTTAATCGCTTCTGATTAATTATTCTGGAGTATTTGTCCGTCCTAACACTCTCCTCATCATATTCAGACAACATGCATACTACACTACCAACCACCACAGAAACACACAATAGTGATTACATCCCTCCATATAGGGTTGGCGTCAGTTCATAAAGGGCATCCGGCCGTAAAACAGGGCCAAATCCACATGTGCCATGTTTCTAGTTGTCAAAAGAAAGCGAGTTGGCGAGAGAACATATGATCGGGTGACAGGGAGATTGTACTGGCGACTGAACGTTATAAATTTGTAAGAAGTGAAAAGTTAGATTCTCACCTTCAAGGCCAGGCGTATGCTCAGGGTATGACTGCACTAATCGGAGTGTGCCTTGTGCTTGTGCATTGGTTTGATGTAGGCCTATTTCAGTCAAACGTCCACCAAGTATACCAAATACAGTATTTTACTGCTGTTTGTGAAATTTATGAAGTGTTTATTATGAACGTCAGTCACATCAATATTTAAAATAAAGCTACACGTCATAATGGGTAACTTTCGAGGTTATATTTCAGCTAGTAATCCCAATATGTTAAGGTAACTGGACAAAATGATATGTCCCCTACATTGTAATAAATCATAACATTAAACAATTATAGTGGTACTCATGGGAATGCAATACGTTTAAAAATACGTTTAGAATGAGGTGGGTTTTTTAATGACGCACTAACACATCGAAGGTTTCGGCAAGGGAGGAATGGAAAAGGGCTAGGATTGGGAAGGTAGAGGTCGTGGTCTTCATTAAATTACAGCCCCAGAAGTCGCCTCGTGTGAAAATGGTAAACTACGGAAAACCATCTTCGGAGCTGCCGTCGGTGGGATTCGAACCCACTATCTCCCGAATGCAAGCTCACAGGTAGCGCTACCCATACCGCACGGCCAACTCGCCGGGTGATATATTGGATGAAGCTAAAGTCCACAGGGTTGAAATGTATTTAATTAGGCCTGGAGAGAAGGCAGCACCTATCTTGGCCGAGAGGTACACACGTGTCAAGAACATACAGTCAAAATGTGCGGGAACCCTCGTGCACGAAATTAATTAATTAATTAATTAATTACGCCCGTTAAAGAAACTGGAAAAATCAGCAAACAGCACCATCATGACTGGAAAAATAGATGGAATCTCTGGCAAGGACATACAGTCAAAATGCGCGGAAACCCTCGAGCACGAAATTACTTAATTAATTAGTCCGTTAAAGAAACAGAATGGCAAGAACATACAGTCAAAATGCGCGAGAACCCTGGTGTGCGAAGTTAATTAATTAAGACCGTTAAAGAAACAGGAACATCAAAAAACAACACCAACATGACTGGAAAAATAGGTGGAGTCTCTGGGGTGAGTCTCGAAGAAATCGGTCAAGTGGTTTTCAAATGGAATGATTGCACAACAGTGTAGATAACGCCAAACAGAGCGTCCCTAATACCCCCTCCTCAACCAAGAGCGTCAGTCATCATTCATTTGCCCGGGAGGGTAAATCTGCATCAGGTGACATTAAGAAAAAGGTTTAAAGTGTGCGAAATACACTTGTAGAATCTCTACAGTCAGTTAGCTGGAGGGATGAATATTACCAAGTGGTAAATGGTGGACGGAGACAAATGAGATATTGAAATATTGTATTCAAGATATCCATCCCGGTCGAGGAAGAAAATCATAAGTTAAATAATTGTAGGATTCCTAACTTCTGCGTAGGGAGAGAGCAGATTCATAGATAGTTCTTGTGAATTATTGCAGACGATGTTATTTCGGTAATCGGGAAGGGAGGACTGTGGTAGTCTGGCGGAGATAAGCTTTTGTCTCACGGTTAGTCACACCTGTGAAACACCTGGAGAGGAAGGAGTTGGAGGTCTCCGCAAACTGTATGAGTTGAGTTCTCGACACGAAGCGGGATGGTTTAACTGTTGTATATGTGTGCAGAATAAAATGTATTGTAAAGAGATTTATAAAAATATTAATGTGTGTTGCTTCCATCCGAGTGCAGAATCAGTGTATTTATAAGGTGGTATTTAAGCGAAGAATGTGTCCTGCAATTATGAGAGGCTGAGTCCCGAGGTGGCTGGCGTAAAATGAAGCCGAGATAACGCCACGCCAACGACGAAATTACAGGTCTGTCTAATTTAAATATCATGTTTTGTAGTTAGAAATGTAAATGCTTGTCCCTAAAATTAATTAATGAATCATAGCATCACGCTGTATATGTAGCGTGTCTAAAATTTAAGTGTTGCGACGACGAGGATATGTCTTGTCGTTATTCTAGTGTAGAGGCGAATTGTCTGTTATTTATGTCAACGCGCGAGACTTTAAAATGTCTTTAAATTTCTTTAAAAAATTAAATGTGAAGTTGAATATTGCAATGAAAATCAATGGAATAATGTTCTGGACGGTGAAAGGTACAATAATGATAAAGATAAAATAACCGTTATGAGTGTATTAAAGTCAAATGTCCACGTATCCAATAATACTAATAATAATAATAATAATAATAATAATAATAATAATAATAATAATAATGTCAGGATAAAATTTGAGATGATGGTAATTATGCGTTCAGCAGTTAGGTAAGAGAGATTTGCGGTTTATATCGAAATACAGTGAAGTATGATAAAGTTGGCATTTTTGGAAAACTTAAATTTTTTGACACCGTGTATTTGTGATACAGAAAATTATGGTATGCTATTTTTCCCCTGAGGTCAGGAAAAATGTCGAGAAGTTAATTGTGAGATCATTATAAAGTTCCTTGGTCATGGGATCGCTTGTATTTTTTTTAATCAAGCAAGAAGGAAATGGGTTGTAATGGAAATTAAATATTATGAGAATAATTAGGATGATGTTCAAGGCAGAGGGAGCCTGTATATTTGTATGTATGAGTGATGTAGAATAAGCAGGATGCCGAGGATAAGACGCCCTGTATTTCGACGGTAAGGAATTTTTGTGACATGGTGTATAGTTTGAGGTGTAATATTTCTGAGACAGGCTGTACGAGAGGAACGATGCAATCCACAATCCACAACGACTGGCGAATGTAGGGGTTGTGAAATCCAAGTGAGTGCGTTGTAACGCCTATTTTAAGAACAAGTTGATGATCTTCCATGATTACTATCTTACGTAAGACCGTAGGTAACGGCAGTTAAGTTTAGGTGACGGTTCTATTTGATAGCAGCGAAGTGCATTTTGTGATAGCTGACCTCACGAACAAAACACATTCTGACTGACACACGGTCAAGATAATACTTGATTATTGTAAATTGACTTCTAATCTGTATTTTTACGAGATAAAACTTCCGCTGACTGGATACCTTGCGGGTGTGAAAAATGAATTTTATTAGAATGAGAGTTTAGCTTGCGTAGATCGATGCGAAGTTACTTCACTGGACAGTTCACGATAATACATGTTTGGAGTGTCGACATGGTAGATCAGTTGGAGGCTCACACTTGAGCTGTGCCGTGAATATGGGAATGGTAGTGATTATTGTTTCCAGTGACATTACGTAATATCAAACGAGAGTCGAGTTCATTTATGTAGCGAATTTCACTTCAAGTGTTAGAGTTTCAACGGGGATCAGATTTGAATATCGATTTCGCCTGGCAGTATGAATGTCGTGTACTGTAGATACCATAACGTTGGCTCAACGATAGATTTAGGACGCCGCGTGTGTTATATAACTTAAGGATGAGTAGACACTGTAACTCAGTGACAGGATTAGGACGTCGTCTGTACATAGCCAATTCATAGGTTAGGCATTTTTGCGAATCGACTTGAACAATGTTAGTGTGTTTTCAGTAGTGGTTACGAATGTAAAAGATATTAGCAGGTACTATTTAGGCCAGGTTTCGGCATATTCTACTAGCCAGAAGGTGCTCCCATAGTAGTGTTGCATCAGTAACGGCATGAATGTAAGGGTTGTCCCACGAGGAAACGTGGCTAATGGAGACTGATCCTTACTGCTTAGCCGCGCGTGTTCAAGTTCGATGAACTTTCGTTCTCTATTTGCTTTTCTTCACATTAAGATTTATTGTTCAGGTGTCCGTTATATTATGATAGTGCCGTGTGTTGACACTTAATTGATTATTTTTTAAGGATTTACACTACGAATGCGGTTTCGATTCGTCAGCTGTTAATATATTTCATTTTCATTTTTCGTTTTTCACATTATTTATGTGAGACGTTGATCTACCGATCACTTGTAGTTTGTTTTAATGGGACAAGTGTAGGTAGACCGATTTATAATTGTAGTCGTAGTTATAGAAAATTGGAAAGATCTCCTTTTGTTTGTTTTGTATTGTGGACTTGTATTTTAACGAATTTAACGACGTAACTGTGTCATAACCTGAAAGTTTGTTTAGAAAGAACATTTTCAAGTGATTTATCACTTCTCTTTAACTTCAGTGTTTGGCATTTCTTCTAAATGCATAATGAATTAACGTTTTCCTGCATTTCGCAGTTTTGTTCCTTCAGAACGATGTAACGTAAGACCCCATCGGATCAAATGTTCTTCATTCCTTTTGAACATCTGTTTGGGGTGATGCATGTTTCAGCATCGGGATTCCTCTGTAAGTTAAGGTTGTCATGAGATGATAATAGATGGCGGAATTTTATTTTTGATTGTGACAATTGCTGTTAACATGTAATGAACACCATGGGTTCAAGTAATATTTCGCAACCTATCCAAAGCAACTGATAGTCGATTTGGTTCGATTAAGAATCCATTCGGGGGGTGTTCCAATATCCGACAGGATAGTCGACTGGTGGATAACCTTAATTAAATGTAAATCTGGGATTCTACTTGTTGAAAGGCAGATTTTCCACGGATCATGTGGGTTAACTCTCAATCATCGTTTGGATCAATGTTGGCCAATTTTCAGGTTTTTTATTCTTTTCTGGTTTTTGCTGTCCACGAATTTTACACTAGGTTTACATTCTTTGGAATACAATTATAAACAAATTCAAAAATGTCTTTACTACTCACCATATGAATTATGAGTGCGTTAAAACATGATGTGAAAAATGTAATTTACGTTTGTTACCTATTTAATAAATAAATTATCGTGGTTTATATTAAACAAATTTTTTAATGTGCACAGTTTTGCTCCTCATTTGAAGTACTTACGTTCTCCTCTGAACCCTATCGTTTGGTCGATGAAGTGACAGAAAAAAAATCACTCGTAACGACCTCAAGATCCAAGGGTACGATATTGCTCTACCGAAGCAGCCGAGGCAGACGACCAATATTGGAATGGTTAGTTCAAGGGTTAAATGCATACATACATACATACATACATACATACATACATACATACATACATACATACATACATACATACATACATACATACATACATACATACATACATACATACATACATACATACATACATACATACATACATACATACATACATACATACATACATACATACATACATACATACATACATACATACATACATACATACATACATACATACATACATACATACATACATACATACATACATACATACATACATACATACATACATACATACATACATACATACATACATACATACATACATACATACATACATACATACATACATACATACATACATACATACATACATACATACATACATACATACATACATACATACATACATACATACATACATACATACATACATACATACATACATACATACATACATACATACATACATACATACATACATACATACATACATACATACATACATACATACATACATACATACATACATACATACATACATACATACATACATACATACATACATACATACATACATACATACATACATACATACATACATACATACATACATACATACATACATACATACATACATACATACATACATACATACATACATACATACATACATACATACATACATACATACATACATCATTTCCAGCGTTCACTTTGCAAGCCTCTGAAGTTTACTAAACGTCGCCACAATCCTTTATTTGCAACTAGAGCTGTGGCCTTATACAGTTCTACATATCTTGTCTTTAAATCGTCATAAACTGAGTCTACCATCGTCGTCTTGGTCTCCCTCTACTTCTTTCTCTTACCCCCCATAACAGAATCCATTATTCTCTTAGGTAACCTATCCTCCTCCATTCGCCTCACATGTCCCCAACACTGAAGCCGGTATTTACGCACAGCTTGATCCATCGAGTTCATTCCTAACTTAGCCTTCATCTCCTCCTTCCGAGTACCCTCCTGCCATTGCTCCCACCTGTTTGTACCGAAAATCATTCTCGCTACGTTCATGTCCGTTACTTCTAACTTCTGAATAAGATATCCTGATTCACCTAGTTTTCGCTCCCCTAAAGAAAAGTTGGTCTGAAAACAGACCGATGTGAGGCTAGTTTCGCTCGGGAGTTGACTTCCTTCTTGCAGAATACTGTTGATCGAAACTGCGAGCTCACTGCATTAGCTTTACTACACCTTGAGTCAATCTCACTTACTATATTATCATCCTGCGAGAAAGTATATCCTAAATACGTGAAATTATCCACCTGTTCCATCTTTGCACCACCAAACTGACATTCAATTCTCTTGCATTTCGTATCTACTGACATAAATTTAGTTTTGGAAAGGCAAATTTTCATACCATACTCATTGCACCTATTTTGAAGTTCCAAGATATTAGACTGCAGGCTTTCGGTACAATCTGCCATTAAGACCACGTCGTCAGCATAGGCCAGACTGCTTACTACATTTCACCTAACCGAATCCCTCCCTGTCTCTTTAAACCTTTCAGCAGGTGATCCATGTAAACTACGAACAACAAAGTCTAAGGATTACAGCCTTATCAAACCCCTGTAAGTACCCTGAACCAAGAACGCATTCCACAATCAATTCTCACTGCAGCCCAATTGTCAACATAAATGTCTTTTATTGGTTTTAATAATCTACCCTTAATCCCATAGTCCCCCAGTATGGTGAATAACTTTTCCCTCGGTACCCTGTCATATGCTTTATCTAGATCTACGAAACATAAACACAACTGTCTATTCCTCTCATAGCATTTTACAATTATCTGGCGCATACTGAAAATCTGATCCTGACAGACCCTCTGTTGTCTGAAACCACACTGGTTTTCATCCAACTTCCTCTCAACCACTGATAGCACCCTCCCTTCCAAGATGCCAGCCCTACTTTGCCTGTTATACTAATCAATGAGATACCTCGATAGTTGTTGCAATCCTTCCTGTTCCCTTGATTATAGATAGGTGCAATTACTGCTTTTGTCCAATCTGAACGTACCTTGCCAACACTCCATGCTAATTTTATTATTCTATGAAGCCATTTCATCCCCGCCTTCCCACTATACTTCACCATTACAGGTCTAATTTTATCTATTCCTTCTGCTTTATGACAACGGAGTTTATTTACCACGTTTTCCACTTCCTCAAGCGTAATTTCACCAACAGCATTTTCTTCCACTCCACGAGCTCGGTTGTTCGCAACACCACCATGAAGATATCCTTTTACGTTGAGAAGATTTTCAAAATATTCCCTCCACCTGTCCAGTGATTCCCTGGGATCTATTATGAGTTCACCTGAACTACCCAAAACACTGTTCATTTTCTTTTTCCCTCCCTTTCTAAGATTCTTTGTTACTGGCGAAAAAGGTTTCCCTGTTGCTTGACGTAGCCTTTCCAGGTTATTACCAAAATCTTCCCACGACTTCTTTTTGGATTCAACGACTATTTCTTTCGCTCTGTTTCTTTCATCTACGTACAATTCCCTCTCTGCGTCAGCCCTTGTTTGGAGCCATTTCTGATAAGCCTTCTTCTAACGTTTACAAGCCGCTCTCACTTCATCATTGCACCAAGATGTTCGCTTTTTCCCATCCTTACACACAGGTTTTCCTAGGCATTCCCTTGCTGTTTCTACTACAGCATCCCTGTATGCCACCCATTCTCTTTCTATACCTCAACCTACTTACTGACAACCGTTCAGAAACTCTCACTAATCATATCCATGTAATTTTGTCTAATTTCCTCGTCTTGGTGATTTTTTATCTTTATTCGTTTGCGGACGGATTTCACCTTCTCTATCCTAGGCCTAAAGATACTTAATTCACTACAGATCAGATAGTACTCTGTATCACTGAAACATCTCCCGAAAACCCGTACACTCCTAACAGATTTCCTGAATTCGAAGTCGGTTAAGATATACTCTATTATGGATCTGGTAACCCTACCCTCCCATATGTTGCGGTGAATAGCCTTATGCTTGAAGAATGTATTCGTAACTGCTAAACCCATACTGGCAAGAAGTCCAGCAAACGCTTCCCATTCCTATTAGCTTCCATATCTTCCCCACATTTACCATTCACCCTTTCGTATCCTTCAGTTCTATTTCCAACTCTCGTATTGAAATCGCCCATTAGCACTATCCTATCCATGCTGTTGGCACTGACTACGATGTAACTCAATGCTTCATAAAACTTGTCAACTTCATCCTCATCTGCACCTTACAGGGCGAGTTGGCCGTGCGGTTAGGAGCGCACATCAGTTAGCTCGCATCCGGAAGATAGTGGGTCCGAACCCCACTGTCGGCAGACCTGAAAATTTCCGTGGTTTCCCATTTTCACACCTTAGTTAAGGCCACGGCTGCTTCCTTCCCATTCCCAGGCCTTTCCTGTCCCATCGTCGCCATAAGCCCTTTCTGTGTCGGTGCGACGTAAAGCAACTAGCATCTGCACCTTCACATGGTCAATACACTGGGATAATTCTCGTCCTAATTTTTCCAACTGCCAAATCTACCGACATCATTCATTCATTTACGTGCCTAACACAAGCTATGTTGCGTACAATAGTATTCCTGATGAACAGCCCTACCCCAGGCTCTGCACTTTCCTTTTTAACACCCGTCAAGTATACTTTATAATCTCTTCCTCGTTATCTCCTCTTACCCGAATAACACTTACTCCCAGGAAATCCAGATGCATCCTCTTTGCTGACTCAGGCAGTTCTACTGTCTTTCTTCCATAAGCCCCATTAATATATGTTCCCATCGAAATACATTTCGTTCGCGAAGTTATTTCCAAGGAGTCCCTCGCCTGTCAAATGGGAGTGGGACTCCGTTACTCCCATAGGTCCGGGGCTTGCTTAAAATGTTCTGAGCTCGGTAAATTCGTGAAACAGGATGCTACCCTACTTGCACATAGTCCAAGTGGGGATCTCTCCTCTAACGGGTTATGGACGACCGGTGGATTGTTTAGTCCTTGCCGCCTGAGCACAAGAAGGGTCATGACTCAGAATATGTCCGAGATGCCCACTCCCATACTGTAGCAACTGGTATCCCGACTCTCAGGACCACATACTAGGCCACTCAACCGTTGACCATGGTTCACGAACTAGGACGTGACTACAGTAACCCACACCATGAACTATTATTATTATTATTATTATTATTATTATTATTATTATTATTATTATTATTATTATTATTATTATTCTCTATGGTCTTTTTCCCAATTTGTTGACGTCGGGCCTTCATGTGGATCTGGCCCAGTTTTGTGGCTAGATTTCTTTCCCGTCGCCAATCCTTTGTGGAGCGATGTACTAATTAGGCACAGTCCCCGAGCCAAAGGATTTAACCATACGCTGTAATAACCAGCCAGGCAAGCAATTGATCCCATGACCCACGGAACCGAAGGACACTGACCATTAAGTTAAGGAACCGGACAGATGTACAAGGACATAAATTTGAAATTTTAGCATTTAAGAGGTAGGATATTCCAACTCCTATTACCACTACGCTAAAGAAAAGTACTTGTCGAATACTATTTTTATGCCTGCCCCTCATGAAAAGTTAAAATTAGAGGGTGACAATTGCGTAGGTTTATTTGTCAGAGCTGTGTTCATGAATTTTAAAGTCTTCCTTTTACTGCACGAAGGCGTGTGTGTGTGTGTGTGTGTGTGCAATAAATTAGATAATGTTGATGTTAATAGTTTTTAACATTTCTTGCTCCGAGAGACCACCTGATCCAAGTCTTTAACAGTTGAAAGCTAAAGTCTACTGTTTATACCATGTACATGAATTAAGACCTTCCTGCATATCACTTTTTAATGACTTCACTCCGGGACTTCATTGTGAAGTAAGGAAGGAGTTGTGCTCAAAGCGTTTTGCCACTAAGCTTTTAATTTCCCATGCCAGAAATATGTAATATATTGTGAAGGTAAGTTCATAATGGATTATATGATTAGCATATCATACGTCCTTTATGATGACGATTTACTGCGTAACATAAACATTTCGCATTTAACTCGTTAACATACATTTTCTACGACAGTTTTGACAGTGCATTTTCACGTCGAAAAGGTTGACTTGTGGTCAATGGTGAAATATTCTGAATCTATAATGAATTTTCTGTGCGTTTTCTATCATCATAATTTTCTAAAGCTAAGATAAATTATAAAACAATTAAAGAAAAGTTAAGCCCCAGGGAATGACCTCATAACGGCTGAAATGATAAAACATGGAGGAGTAGTGTTGGTGAGGAGAATACATGAGATAATTAAAAAGGTATGGGAGAAAGGTAAAATGCCGGAGGACTGGACACTAGCAAATATATGCCCTGTACATAAGAACGGGTCACGCATGCAATGCAAGAATTATCGAGGTATATCCTTAGTGAGTATAGTGTACAAAATCCTCTCCACAGCCATAACAAAGAGAGTTAGTAGTAGAGCAGAAAGAATTATAGGGGAGTACCAAGCTGGTTTTAGACCTGTAAGATCGACGATGGACCATATTTTCACCATGAGAATGACTCTTGAAAAGTCATACTAATACAAAGTTCGACTAGGACATCTTTTTATAGATTTTAAAAAGCCTATGACAAAGTAAAGAGATCGACATTGTGGGAAACAATGAAGGAGTTTAAATTCCCACAGAAGTTAACAAAATTGACTAAAATGACCCTGGAGAACAGCAGAAGTCAGGTTAAAGTGCAGGGAAGATCTTTCAGAACCGAATAATGCCTAAGGCAAGGAGATACCTTATCACCAGTGTTATTTAATCTAGTGCTGGAGGAAGCTGTAAGATCTATAACTACTAATCCGGGTGGTAATATTTGCAATAGCTTATCCAAATTTTGGCTTATGCAGATGATGTGCTAGAAGTAACGAGGCACTTACAACTGCCTTGAGGGAGCTGAAAGATGCGGCTGGGTCCTTGGTTTGGGAGATAAGTGAGGCTAAATCTAAATATATGGTAACGGAGAGAATTGGAAGGAACACCGAAAAACTCCAAGTGGATGATAATACTTTTGAAACAGTAGATAGCTTCACATATCTTGGCTCAGTAATAACATCATCAAATTGAGACATATATTATAAATCGTATTAAGGTTGCCAATAAATCCTACAGAGCACAGTACCATCTTTTGGGAAGTAAAAACTTAAGCAGAAAATTAAAACTGACCCTCTACAAAACAATAATTAAACCAGTACTTATGTATGGGAGTGAGGCATGGGTATTGAATGAGGCCACAGAGAGGAAATTAAATGTGTGGGAAAGGAAAGTTCTGAGGAAGATATTTGGCTCGGTGAAGGAGGGAAATTTGTAGAGAATCAGAACAAATGAAGAAATAAGATTATTGCATGAGGAGCCGGACTTGATGACCTCAGTCAAAATGAGACGAAATGGATGGCTGGGGCATGTACAACGGATGAAGGAGGGAAGACTTCCAGGGAAGGCACTGACAGGGCACCCTGGGGGCAGGAGAAGGAGAGGCGGCCCCGGATGAGATGGCTGGAGGATGTGGAGACTGATCTGATGACCGTTAAAGTCAAGAGGTGGCGTAGGCGTGCTGAAGACCGGGACGACTGGAGAGCTGTGGTCAAAGAGACCAAGGTCCTTAAAGGACCGTAGAGCCATGGAGTAAGTAAGAAGACAAAATGAGACTCAGCATGTGTCAAAATACTAATTGATGCTGGCTGTACGGCCGATCAAGACTGGACATCAATATCAAAGACGTGTAAGGGAAAGTTATAATGAAAACGTGAGGGTTGTATAGGAAGTGTTGCCGGACTGAATGGCTCAAACGGTTGAGGTGCTGGCCTTCTGACCCCATCTCGACAGGATCGATACTGCCTCAGTCCCATGGTATTTGAAGGTGATCAAATACGTCAGCCTCGTGTCAGTAGTTTACTGGCACATAAAAGAACTCCTGTGGGACTAAATACCATCACTTCGGCGTCTCCGAAAACCGTAAAAGTAGTTAATGGAACCGAAAGCCAATATTATTATTATTATTATTATTATTATTATTATTATTATTATTATTATTATTATTATTATTATTATTATTATTATTATTATTATTGTTGTTGTAGAAAGTGTATATACTACACTGCGGTGCAGCTGTCAACGTCCTGTTTTGGTTCAGGAGGACGATAGTCGACGTTTTCGATTTTTCTTTACATCGCACACGTGGCTCACTGCACACAGCTGACCGTTGGACAAACAAGTTTCTTTTCGTCACCGACACAGAGAGGTCTTTCGGCGACGATGGGATAGGAAACGGCTAGGAGTGGGGAGGAAACGGCCGTGGCCTTAATTAAGGTAGGCCTACAGCCCGAGCATTTGCTCGGTGTGAAAATGAGAAACCACGGAAAACCATCCTCAGGGCGGCCGACAGTAGGGTTCGAACCCTCTATCTCCCGACCGTTAGATAAACAACCATGGCAAGCTATTGCACTGCGGCACGTGTTCTTGCATACCGTATTGTATTACCTTACATAAAAGTATTGTACCATCATAGTATCTATAGCATGTTTTTCATTTATGACTTGCAAATATCATTCCCTGTTCTCTCGTACAATGTCCGGCTCCATGGCAAAATGGTTAGCGTGCTGGCCTTTGGTCACAGAGTTCCCGGGTTCGATTCCCGGCAGGGTCGGGAATTTTAATCTTAATTGGTTGATTTCGCAGGCACGGGGCTGGGGGTATGTGTTGTCTTCATCGTCATGTCATCCTCATCACGACGCGCAGGTCGCCTACGGGTGTCAAATCAAAAGTCCTGCATCTGGCGAGCCGAACTTGTCCTCGGACACTCCCGGCACTAAAAGCCATACGCCATCTCATTTCATCTCGTACAATAGTGGTACAACATTCCCTTTCAACATGTATACTTTGCTACAGATGCCCAGCACATGGTATACTACGATATCAGTTTACTGATAGTCTCACCGGTATTCATATTAGCCAAGTAAATAGGGTTTTGGGAAATTTTATTCCTGATTCCCGATTTTACCAGCAGTGGCATGTAATTTGTGGCTCGGGTAGCCTTCACAGTCACGTGAGGATGTTTAAGGAGCTGTCTGGTTCGTGACGATATTGATAACAGTTTAGGAAACTTATTTCAATGCCGGTGGGATTCGTCATCGTGATGATATATCACCCAGGCGTGTCTCAGAAATCACCTTCCTAGGGGAATCTTCAACGTGGAAGAGTGGAGTAGCAACCATGGGTCACTTAGTCGGGTCTAGTATCGCGTCAGTTTACTTGTGCCAGGCTCCTAACTTTAATCTTTTTGATCTAACCTCCCATGGTTAACACTTGTTATCTTCCCACTCCCGATGGCATTAGGTTTACGAGACCAAGGCAGTCTTTTATCCTCTTACTGTCATTTTTAATCGACACCTTCATTCTTCATGATAAAATAATGTTTTTGGATTTACGTCCCTCTAATTACTTTTACGGTTTTTAGAGAAGCTGATGTGCCGGAATTGAGTCCCGCAGGAATTCTTCCATGTTCCAGCAAATCTGCCGACACGAGGCTGACATATTTGAGCACCTTCAAATACCACCGAACTGAAGCAGGACTGAACCTGCCAACTTGGTGTCAGAAAGCCAGCGCCTCAACCGTCTGAGCCACTCAGCGCGGCATTCTTCGAATGATGGGACCTCTTCCTCTTTCGTCTTTTAATTTCATTGAGACGTCGTTCTTAACAACAACAACAACAACAACCCCAACAACAACATAACGAGCCTAATACTAGGATTTTGAATTTATATTATCAAGTGGACAATAATCCTGATAACAAGGACAGTTAGGCTTTATGAAGTACCGCACATTAATTTTTTACTCCGTGTGAAATTGAATGCGTCATTTTGTCACCTCAAACCCAATTGCTTCTGTCACAAATACAACCATGAGCAACTCAATTAGTGGTACCTGGCTAGTAGCATGAAGCACCCCTTTTTGCTTTGATGACATTGGCGATGCAGCGTGTCACAGATTCCACAAGGCACCGGAAGCGTTGGGGAGCCATACTGATCCATAATAGATGTACAACCTCCAATAATCTATGAAGATTGTTCAGAGTGGTATTCAGGACACGCACAACCCTCTCGACAGTATCCAAATGTGCTAAATGGGATTGAGATCGGGGCTCCTCAGAGACCAGGCAAGCATCTTCACAACCGTGGAGTTCTCATCGGACAAGTTAACCACAATTCGGTAGTAGTAGACTGTAACCTTGCCTTGCTGTAGCCGCAGGTCGCCTACAGGGAACTGGGAACAAAGGGGTGAACATGACTTGCTAGGAGGTTCCTGTAACGTTCTCCAGTGAGGGATGTTGTCAGATGTACTAGGGATCATATTTCATCCCATGTGAATAATCCCCATTCGAGGATATCGCCAACAGTCGCCTGCTGGCAAGAGGGATCCATTGCCTCGTGTGGTTGATGACGTATTCGTGCCCGGACATAGGCGTGTACCAACAGGTCCTCACTCCTTGCGGCCTTTCCCTATTCTACGAGAGTCCAATGGCGGTGTTCCTTTGAATACATCAGTAGTTGTGCCTTGTGACCGGTGTTGAGTAGCAGTACTCTCGTGGGGCGCTTGCACCTCTACCGCATGATGAGGAGACTGTTCTGAATGCTAAATGGCTGTTCACACGTCCTTGTCGTCCGGCATTGAACTGACGAGTGATCTGCTGCACTGGACCTGTCTGCCTGCTCTTATGATTCCAGCTAGCCGACGGAGACAACTGTCATTGACACCTGGTACACCACGACAATTGACCCTGGCGAATCCACGTACTCACGGTACACTTATTGATACCGTAGCCCTTAGGAAGCCCAGTGCCCGCACGACTTCAAAGATGAAGTGGCCTATTCATCTGGCGCCAAATATCTGGCCGGGATCAAATGCACTGTCTGGTGTCTTATTCATCCTGTAGTCAACCGTTGCTCACACAACGCGTGCGAGGTCCAGCGTCCTGGCTGTTACATGCCACGCCCTCCTATTACATTCACCGAGCCGAGCACTGCGCCATTTCCCTACTGCGGAAGCTATCTCTGATTTAATTACTCATGAGCATATTATTCTGTCCTTCAATCAGTGGTAGTGTCTAAGGTGAATATTGCACAGTTGTTTTCTTAGTTATAGAACGAAAACCCGACGCCAACGCTTGGCTGGTTGAAGGAAGCGAGAGCACACAATTCTCAGGTGTTCGCTACTCAATACCATCTTCTTCTTTCCCGGAATGTTTCCCAATTATCTAGGTTCGGCTGTTGTGCATTCAAACCAGTTTTACTGACAGACACTCTTCCTGACGTTAACCCTATGCAGAGGGACGCATTAATTATTGTGTGTTTCTGCCATGTTTGGTATTGTGGTCTGCTGTACGTAAATGAAGGTGTGTGTGTTAAGACAAATTAACCAAACGTGACTGAAATCCCCGATCCGGGCGGAAATTGAACCTAGAACCCTATCAACCAATGTCATTACTCCGTCAGTCTAGGAGCCAAACAATGTCCTCTGTTTTTCACTTTGATCCTCACCATCACCACTAACACAACTGTGCCCCAGGCGAGTCACCCATCGCTCTGTACGCCTACACAGCATGTCCAATATGCCTACAGTGATACAATCTTGTAACATTTATTATTATTATTATTATTTTTATTATTATTATTATTATTATTATTTATTTATTTATTTATTTATTTATTTATTTATTTATTTATTTATTTATTTATTTATTTAATCGAATAGCACTTTTACAGAGCACGGTAAATTATTGCTATGTTCCTTCTTCCTGTCCGCCCACATCTGTTTATTATTATTATTATTATTATTATTATTATTATTATTATTATTATTATTATTATTATTATTATTAATATGTGCGTATGGGCCTAATGGATCACGCAAAGCTCTAACGATTCTGTTTCCTGTGTTGCCAAACAGCTCTCATCCTTTCTCCGAGGATCCTTTTTCGTTCTTCTGTCCAGTTTGCTCCAGTCTTCTTTTTCACATCGTTCTCCGGTTGCACTTTCCATCCGTTAATTTTTTTTCCTATGGAGGTTTCTGTCCGCGGTGTCAGTTGAGTTAATCTGGGATTTTCCCAGATCCTTCTTCACTTCCAGTACCCATGGAATAATTTATTGATGTTCTATATAGGTGAGAATCTAGGTGAGAGTCTACTTGCCGGCAGTCTGCGAACGTGCCCATAAAATTTCAGACGTCTTTTGCGGATGTCTGCTGCAATGTTGGAAAGGTCTTCTGTCACTTTGCGTGGTCTATAACCATCTTCTGTTTTTCGGGGGCCGAGAATTTTCATCAGGATCTTTTTTTCTTCTTTTAAAATGTTTTCTAGGGCACCTTTCCCATTTAGTGTAAGGGTCTCACTGGCATATAACACTTCGGGCTTGATTACTGTATAATAGTGTCTGATCTTTGCATGACGGGACAAGCACTTTTTATTGTGTATGTTGTGAACCCTATCGAAGGCTTTCCGAAGTTTTTTGCAGGCGAATTTTCCGGGCAGCGTTCTCGCCTCCCGTTGGTTCAAGTATTTCTCCCAAGTACTTGAAGTTGATTTGCCCATATGTCGTGTTCAAATTTTGGATGTCAAGTTTTGAGCAGAGGAACTTGGTTTTTTCAAAGGAAATTTATTATTATTATTATTATTATTATTATTATTATTATTATTATTATTATTATTATTATTATTATTATTATTATTATTCAGGTAACACAGAGTGATAAGAAAGCTACTTCGCAAATTGAAGGCTGTCAGGAACGATAGTGTGCAGTCGTAACAACTGGATATGTCAGTTCACTCAAAACTTGGACTTATAACTCGAATTTCGTAATATCGTTGGATATTTTGGAAATGACTGTTGTAAACATCGGATACACCAGTGATAAGTAAGCAAAGCAAAGTAAAGTCACCTCAGTACAGGCCATGAAGGCCCTTGGAGGGGTGAAAGGTAAAGGCTTCCACCATTCGTAACCTCGGCAAGTGATGGGGTGGAGTTAGCTCTACGCCCGGCCGCCTTTGCCCCCAGGAATTAACCTGGTACTCATTTTTGGTGTAGGCTGAGTGAACCTCAGGACCATGTGCACCTCCGGAAGTGGAAATCTCGTTTCTTAAATTTTACGACTTCCTGACGGGGATTCGAATCCCCGTCCTTCCGGGCGAATCGAGCACGCCTATACCGCCTCGGCCAGGCGGACCCTCACCAGTGATAAGTGGCTGAGTTAAAATTAGCGTTACTTATTCGCTATCTATCCCAGTACCAGGTTAATTCCTGAGGTCAAAGGCGGCCGGGCGTAGAGCTAACCACTCCACTCCATCACTTGCCGAGGTTACGAATGGTGGAAGCCTTTACCTTACACCCCTCCAAGGAAAGGCTTGAATATAAAACCTAATGGCTATTGACGTTCTCAAGCGTGTCTGTTCCTGGAGTGGCAAGCTGAGTTGGATGCAGTTTTTAACCAATATTTAGAAGACCCCGGAAACATTTGTAGGTAAAAAACAAAACAGAAGTGAACAAGAATACAAATTTGCGTAGATGAAATGGGAGGAGACAGTCAAGGCTTTGTAAGTCTCTTGCGTGAACAGTTTCTAAAGCAAACAAGAAGAGATACCGTATAAAAAGAGCTAAGCAAAGTGCCAGGAGCAGGCAGGGGTCTGAATTATTCATATGATTGCCTGAATGTGCCTTGCGCTCTGTCATGGCAGCAGCATTTTACGGCTGCTCTCGGAATGTCTTAGTATTACATCTTCTCATGTCAGCCCTTTAGAAGAACACAGAAATAGAGGAACCTAAGACCGTGAATTTGCAACCCAGCCCAACAGCTTCTTTCGGTCCATTAGCGAAATCGCGGTCTTTAGTTCCATTTATATTTATAAACTAGTGCAACTCCTGTGTGAAACTCCACGTACAAGTCGAATTAATTCTTTTAAAGGCGCTCACTGATAATCTCATATTGCCAATGAAATGGACTGTGTTGCTTAAATAAGTAGTTGGCTTTCACATTGCAAACTGGGGGTAATGTCTTCTCTACTCACATCAGTGACAGGATAAACGCAGCAATCAGAGCCATCAACGACTTAAAGATCTGAGTAAGCTGTCGATCAAAACAACCCGGAAATAATTTGATCTCAAAGTCTCACGTATTGTCTGGAAATCGTATGTACCAAATCTGAAACTGAAGCAGTTGGAGTAACTGAAAAAAGCACTACGTGTCTCGAAATACACACCTGCAAGGATTGTGTACGAGTTAACATGCGAACTTTACCTCGTATAGGGCATTCGTTATCACCTGCCGACACCAACTACGCAGTTTGTACAGAAATTAAGGGCAAAGAAGAGAGACATATGGAGCAAATTTTACTCGACGGACGCAATGACCTTCAAAGACTGGCAATGAAGAGGATACGAGCTCAGACACTTGGTTACACGCTTCACCGTACATGGCTTTCATTATAAACAGAAATTCCACCAACCAGTTGAGGACTGTGTTTGTGAACGTTGTGGCAAGATCTGTGAAAGATACCATGCTATGATGTGTACTTGTCGGCACGAATCTCTAACAGCCTTTTGCTAAGGTGAATAATGCGATTTTATTATTATTGTAAATGGCCTTTGGCTGCAATGAAATTTGTTATTATTAAATGATCAGATTCATAGAACTTTTCAAAACAAAGTGCCACAGTACATTCAGTAAGGTATGAGGCGTAGTGAATACAAAAGACAGCACAAAAAAGTGGCTATTTTGAGGTGAAAAGAGACGTGGTAAGCTGTAATTAATAAGTTCTGCCGCTAGAGGTATTCACGTGAAACATTTATCGTGTTTTGTAATCAGAAATAATAACAATTTGAAATATTCACATCGTTTTATGTATTTATTTAAATTTTCACTTGTACTAATCTCGGGGGGGGGGGGGCTGCCTGGCCGAGGCGGTAAAGGCGTGCTTGGTTCGCCTGGAAGGACGTGGGTTTGAATCCCCGTCAGGAAGTCGTAAAATTTAAGAAATGAGATTTCCACTTCCGGAGTGCATATAGCCCTGAGGTTTACTCAGCCTACACCAAAAATGAGTACCAAGTTAATTCCTGGGGGCAAAGGCGGCCGGGTGTAGAGCTAACCACTCTACCCCATCACGTGCCACAGTTAACAATGGTGGAAGCCTTACCTTCCACTCCTCCAAGGGCCTTCATGGCCTGCATGGAGGTGACTTTGTCTTTGTCTTTTTACTAATCTTGTAAATTGTTAAAATGTTACTGAAGAATGGTCCACTCCTAGCCCTTTCCTATCCCATCGTCGCCATAAGACCTATCTGTATCGGTGCGACGTAAAACAACTTGTATGAAAAAACAATAATAATAAGAAGAAGAAGTCTGTATGGCTATTACAAGCCTGGAGCAGCCCTTGCAAGTCAGATACTCTGATGAGGGTGGGCAGCGTCTGCTAAATATGTGAAACTGCGTGTTTGTGATGTATGAGTTTCAATAATGTGGGGACAGTACAAACACCCAGTTCATGTGTTAAGGGAATTAACGTTTCTTGTGACTGGAATACCTCGACCAGACCGAGAATCGAAACCAGGCTTCCAAAGATCGAAGGCAAGAACACTGACCATACAGCCATTGTGCCCGACAATTATGGTCCCCAGAGTGAAAAGTCAAGTTATAAGAATCAACAAGAGAAAAGTCTGCTCAGTTTTAATTATTGTTCCAATACGGTGATAGTACGTCATGGGGATCACTGTTAAGTACCTAGGTGTTAATAGGAAGGAAATGTCTCCATTGAGGTAATCACATAAACGGGACTGTAAATAAAGCGTACAGATCTCTGCACATGGATATGGGGGTATTTAGGGATTGTAGAAAGGATGTAAAGGTGAGGGGATATAAGTCTCTGGTAAGACTCCAACTATAGTATGATTCCAATATATGAGACTTTCACCAGGATTACTTGATTCGTGAACTGGAAAAAATCCAAAGAAATGCCGCTTGATTTGTTCTGGGCTATTTCTGGCAAAAATAATATATGAAAATGTTGCAAAGTTTGGGCTGGGAAGACTTTGGAGAAAGGATACGAGCTGCTCGACTAAATGGTACGTTCCGAGCTGTCTGTGGAGAGATAGCGCAGAATGACATTAGTAGACGAATAAGTTCGAGTGGTGTTTTCAAAAGTAGGAAAGATAACAATACATATATAAAGCAGAATGTCTGTATGTCTGTTCCTTATACAAATCCATACCGTTCCATCAATCTTAACCAAATTTTATACACTTATCTTTAGGACATTGCGGGTAACCCCGTCTTCAAAAAAATTAACAGTCCTCTCGATTCCTTTGGCACATTAACATAGGCTAATATAAATTATGGTAAATATTGATTTTTTCATACAAGGACGAGATAAAGCTCATTTTAAGCCTTACGACGCAAAGAACAAAACTCGGTGAGGGCCTACGGGCCCGAAAACCATGTTTTAAGGCCCTAAAACCAACCTTTGTTGATGTATTATTACCACACTTTCAGAATTGGGTGAAGATATTAAAAATGACATCAGCTGAAGGATTCTACAGTAGAATACAGGCCTGGTGTTCGAAGCAGAGACGTGCGTGAATGTAGGCTAGGCCAAGGACAGAGGCAGCTACATATATGACTTACAATGTGGGATGAAGTACTGCGGAGGGGTAAGCCACCCCTACAGGTGGAGGTGGGAAGTGGGTGGCATATAAGAATAATCGAAAATAATGTAGAATCCATAGTTTTAGCGGTCGCTGAGATGAGCAGTGATACTCTGCATGTCCAAGCTCAGCCCCATTGGCACGATGGTGAGAAGAAGTGAAAAAGAGAATGTTCAAAATGATCGAGATTACGGATGCATTGATCTCAACCAAACTTGGTACACATATGACTTATTATCTGCAAAACGACCGTGGGAACAAGACAAGAGGGTGAAATGTAGAGAAATTACCGAAAACGACCGATATGAACGACAGTAATGAACTGTGACAGTTTGGATACCGTTTAAGTCATAGTTCAGACCAGTCCGAATGGCGGTCGAGAAGGGGGGAGGGGTGGAAAAAATGTCCAAATTGACTGAGAGTATAGATGTATGTGCGTATGTTTCAGTATACCTCTTAACCGAACTTAGCAAGAAAAGGTACTATAGGGGTAATAACCCCAAGCATCTATTGCAGTGGGGTGAGAAGGGGCTGATATGTTAAAATAATCGAAAACAATCGATATCAGTATCGAAATCATAGTTTTCTGGGTTTCTGAGAACCAAAGTTTAGCCCCCATCCGCATGGGAGGTGGTAAGAAGTGAAAACGAAAATTCCAAAATGATAGAGATTACGGATGCGTAAATGCATACAGTTATAAGCTACTTTTATTATATGCTTGAAAGGATCAACTACTTCCCAGGTAATCTGGGGTGCAACAAGGAAACAGTTTAAAGCGAAAGTAATAATAATAACAATAATAATAATAATAATAATAATAATAATAATAATAATTTCGTGTGGCTATTTCTAGCCGAGTGCAGCCCTTGTAAGGCAGATCCTCCGATGAGGGTGGGCGGCATCTGCCATATGTAGGTAACTGCGTGTTATTATGGTGGAGGATAGGGTTACGTGAGGTGTGTGAGTTGCAGGGATGTTGGGGACAGCACAAACACCCAGCCCCAGGGCCATTGGAATTAAACAATGAAGGTTAAAATCCCCGACCTGGCCGGGAATCGTACCCGCGACCATCTGAACCGAAAGCCAGTACGCTGACCATTCAGCCAACGAGTCGGACAAAGCGAAAGTAAATAATCCCAAATTAAAACTTAAAATTATACATATAACAATGCGTATTTCTAAATCCACAAAGACCGGGCGAGTTGGTCGTGTGGTTAGGAGCACGCAGCTGTGAGCTTGTATTCGGGAGATACTGGATTTTAATCCCACTGCCGGCAGCGCTGAGGATGTTTTTCCGTGGTTTCCAATTTTCACACCAGGCAAATGCTGGGGCTGTACCTTAATTAAGGCCACGGCCGCTTCCTTCCCACTGCTAGCCCTTTCCTGTCCCATCGTCGCCATAAGACGTATCTGTGTCGCTGCGACGTAAAGCAAGTTCTAAAAATGAAAAAATCCACAAAGGACTGCGTAAACTTAATCAACGCTACGATAAAGAAATCTACAAAAAATAATTTCAAACAGGTAATTAAAAAACCACGGCGCAACAGCCCCGAAAGGCCATGGCCTACGAAGCGACCGCTGCTCAGGCCTGAGGGCTGCAAGCTATGAGGTGTCGTGTAGTCAGAACGACGAATCCTCTCGGTCGTTATTCTTGGCTTCCTAGACCGGAGCCGCTATCTCACCGTCAGATAGCTCCTCAATTGTAATCACGTAGGCTGAGTGAACCTCGAACCAACCCTCTGGTCCAGGTCAAAATCCCTGACCTGGCCGGGAATTGAACCCGGGATCTCCGGATAAGAGGCAGGCACGCTACCCCTACACCGCGTGGACGGCTCAAACTTGTATTGCAAGTTAGAAAAGTAAACATTGAAAGGAATGTACCCGAGCAGAACCGGGCACTACAGGCAGTATGAAGACAAAATGGGAAATTAAGAGGACAAATTGTGCCAAACATTTGGCAAATGTTCATGTATATATGTTAGAGGAATTAGGAATTGGAATAATTTACCAAGAGAGATGTTCAGTAAATTTCCAAATTCTTTGCAATTATTTAAGAAAAGGCTAGGTAAACAATAGATAGGAAATCAGTGGCCTGGGTGACTGCCCTAAATGCAGATCAGTGTTGAAAATCGTAAGAAGACGAGCTGCTCGATTAAGTGGTATGTTTCGAGCTCTGAGTGGAGAGACGCCGTGGAATGACATTCGTTCACAAATAATCCTGGATGTAATTTGAAAATGAGGAAGGATCCAATTAAGATGAAGCTAGAATTCAAGAGATTCTTTTTGCTGTTTGTTTTACGTCGCACCGAGGTCTTAGGACGACGAAGGGATGTGAAAGGCCTAGGACTGGGAAGGAAGCGGCCGTAGCCTTAATTAATTTTGCCTGGTGTGAAAATGGGAAACCACGGAAAACCATCTTCAGGCTGCCGACAGTGGGCTTCGAACCCACTATTTTCGGGATGCAAGCTCACAGCTACGCGCTCCTAACCGCACGGCCAACTCGCCCGGTGGAGAAGAAATTAGGGCAAATATTCATTTACAAAAAAAAGGGAATTATGGATTGTAATCATTTACCAAGTGAGATGTCTAGCAGATTTCCAACTTCTTTTCAACCATATACGAAAAGACTATATAAGCAAGTGATAGGGAATCTGCCATCTGGGCGCCACCCCTAAATGCATATCGGAGCTAACTGATAATTGATAACAATTAGCTTTGTTAAAATGGGAAATGTGCTGGGAACGTCCAAAAAAGTTTCTTCTCTGAAGGAAGGTTCGGCCCTGTCAACAAGTATAGATTTGTGGTTGTATGTTTGTCAGGCTTTTCTCGTATTTGTACTTGCCATCCTTCCATGCGTAATCCCCATTACTCATTTCTCTCTGACAGGATTGTTAGCTATCTATATTCACACTACGTAAGTAAAGGTTTCTTTCCAAACGTATGATGGAGATTTACTGGAAATAAATTGGCTGTTTATTAGGTATGTGTCCTGCTTCAAGAATTCTGAAGTCTGTTCAGTATTCTGACCAGATACTTAATACAATGTCTTAGGAATTCTTATCCATACTTCTACCCTTCTATGTTAACGTGAAGGCCACCGGAGGAGATACCTGCTTAGAGAGTACAATCTCTTGCATGAAATGGAGGGCTCATTTTTCAGAATGACTGAATATCTTAGAGAACATAGTTTGTAAGCTCTGTCAATCTGTACGCCTCGATTTAGGTTCCCAGACTTCTTTCGGCCGTTCAGCCACATTAAAAAAGAAATGATACTGACTGATACATTAATGGATAAAGAAGGTAGAAATGTTTAAATATTCTGATGACACTTCGCAGTAAGCAAGTTTGTAGTTTAACGTGGCTGTTTATATCGTGAACATAGCTAGAAGAACTACAATTTTACGTAGAATTCGAAACACTGGGATATGAATGTTCATTTCAGAGATCCCGCATGCATTTTCCGGGATTCGAACCGCGGTCGTAGCTGTCAGCTAGCAATCAGGAGATGGTGGGTTTGGAATCCAACTGTCGGCAGCTCTGAAGACAATTTCTTGTGGTTTCCCATCTTCACAGCAGGTAACTTAATTAAGGCCACGGCCGCTTCCTTTCGACTCCTAACCCTTTCCTGTCCCATCGCCACTATAAGACCTATCTGGAAACTTTAAACACGTATTATCTACAGAAGAATGGAAAGACAAGTTGTAACTGAGTTGGGACAAGATCATTTTATTTGGCTTCAGAAGAAATGTAGGAACACGTGAAGCAATCCTGACTTTACGTCTGCTCTTAGAGGACCGAATTAAGGACAAGCACATGTATATGGACGTTAGTTTATCTACAAAAGGCATTCGTTAATGTTGATTGAACCAAACTATTTTAGATATTGAAGGTGATGGGGAACAGATACCGGGAAAGAAGAATTATCTACAATCTGTATAAAAGTCAGTCTGCAGTTTAAGAATCGAGGAATTTGAAAAGAAGCAGCAATCACTAAAGGAGGAAGGGAAGGCCGCTTTTTGTCCCCTCCCCTCCTTTCCGTGTTATCGAACAGGAGGTAAGGGAAATCAAAGAGGACTTTGGAAAGTGAATCACATTTCAAGGAGAGGGAACGCATACGCTGAGATTTGCCGATGATATCCTTATTTTAACTGAGTGTACAGAAGATCTGAAGAAATTGCTGAGTGGTATGGACAGAGTCTTGGGTAAGGACTGCAAGATGAATGTAAGTAAGTCCAAAACAAAATTAATGGAGTGCAGGCGAACGAAGCCAGGTGATGCAGGAAGTATTAGATTAGTCTTAACAGAAGTAGATGAATATTTTCACTTGGGTAGTAAAATAACTAACGATGTCAGAAGTAAGGAGAGTATAAAATGCAGACTAGCACAAGCAAGAAAGACCTTCCTTAAGAAAATAAATTTGCTCACTTCGAACATTGATACAGGAATTAGAAATATGTTTCTGAAGAATTTCGTCTGGAGCCCGGTATTTTATGGAAGTGAAACATAAACGACAACAATCTCAGGAAGAAAGAGAATAGAAGGTATTTTTTTTCTTTTGCTAGTTGCTTTACGTCGCACCGACACAGATAGGTCTTATGGCGACGATGGGACGGGAAAGGGCTAGGAGTGGGAAGGAAGCGGCCGTGGCCTTAATTAAGGTACAGCCCCAGCATTTGCCTGGTGTGAAAATGGGAAACCACGGAAAACCATTTTCAGGGCTGCCGACAGTGGGGTTCGAACCTACTATCTCCCGAATACTGGATACTGGCCGCACTTAATCGACTTCAGCTATCGATCTCGGTAATAGAAGGTTTTTATATGTGGTGTAACAAAAGACTGGTGACGGTGAAATGGGTAGATCGAATCACAAATAAAGAGATAATGAATCAAATTGGTGAGGAGATATCGATTTGGCTAAATTTAACGAGAAGAAGAGATAGAATGATAAGACACATCTTAAGACACCCAGTTCTTGTTCAGTTGATTTTTGAGGGAAATGTATGCGCTAAAAACAGTAGGGGTAGACCAAAGTAAGAATATGACAAGCAGATTAGAGCAGATATAAGATACGGTTGTTACGTAGAAATGAAAAGGTCAGCACAGGATAGGGTGCCATGGAGTGCTGCATCTAACCAGTCTATGGACTGATGACCCAAACAACAAGAAAACTTGCGGTTTCACGTTCCTATTGATGTCGTAACCGACCATACCTTGGATCCGAACCACACGGGCGCGACTTTTACTTTCACATGCAATGGCCCGGGATTCCAGCCGTAGACACTTTGGTGAAAAACGAACGACTATGACACTTGGCTATTATGCTTTCTCAATGTGGAATTCCGCTTTAAATTATTATTACGGCCTAAGAAATTTGTAACCATTTTCATTACGTAACAAAGTATGAAATTGAAAATGCATTAAATGTACCTAACATTTCTACTGTACGCATAAGCACAACTTCTTCAAATTTCATTTAGACACCAGAGTAGAAATATTGTATTTTGGTATGTAATTGAATCTCGTTTTTGAATCTGTTTTACTTTTAAATGTGTCCGTTCATTGATAACTGTTATTGAAACTGTTTTCGTACCTTTACGATATTTGACATTTCATACTATTGCCAAAGGTTCATAAAAATCTTATTTGTGTCGATAATATTTATTTTTCTTCTCCTTCTGCCACTTTTCCCACCCCTTGGTTGAGTCGCGAGTACGAACTGCGTTGCACATCCGGACTTCGCTGTCTTTTACGGCCCTGACGCCAAACTTCATTGGACGGATTTGCAGTATTCACTAGTGCGTGTTGCTATGGTGGTTGGTGTGTGGTGTTGTGTAGGTTGTAAAATGAGGAGTGCGTTTGAACATACGACCCAGAAGAATTAATAAAGGCGGTTAAAATCCGCGACGCCGGCTCCGCGGCCTGAGGGTAGCGTGCCTGCATCTTACCCGGAGGCCCCGGATTCGATTCCCTGGCAGGGCAGGGATTTCGACCTGGATCTGTGGGCTGGCTCCACATCCACCCAGGAGTTATCTGACGGTGAGATAGCGGCCTCCGTTCAGAAAGCCAAGAAATAGCGGCCGAGAGGATTCGTCGTGCCGACCACACGACACCTCGAAATCTGCAGGCCCAAAATCCGCGATTGGAATGGAAAGTAAACCGGGGACTCTCGGAGCTAAAGAGCTGTACTGATATTATACAATAATAATAATAATAATAATAATAATAATAATAATAATAATAATTTTAGGGTGGATAATTATACAAAAAAGGTTATTCAAAGTAATAAATTCCCCAAACAGGAGAATAAATTGGAATAAAGAGGAGTCTTGAATGAATTGCACATCGGGGATGACATAAAAAATCGCGAAGTCTTCAGGGCCTCTGTAAATAAACACACATTTTTAGTCAAAACTAGCAGCGGAACTGGTACAAAGCGGTCAGAAGAACGGAAGAGGCAACACAGTGAGTCCATGAAGAGATTCTGGAAGAATAGAAAGGCTCGTCAAGCCAATGAACAAGTTCCAATGTGCTCTATGAATGGGCATAACTAAGTAATAATAATAATAATAATAATAATAATAATAATAATAATAATAATAATAATAATAATAATAATAATAAATAAATCAACGGAACTATTTGGCAGCGCAGTTGTGAGCTTGCATTTGGGAGATATTGGGTTCGAACCCCACTGCCGACAGCCCTGGAGATGGTTTCCCAATTTCACACTAGACAAATGCTGGGGCTGTACCTTCATTAAGGCCATGGCCACTTCCTTCCCACTCCTAGCCCTTTCCTATCTGTGTCGGTGCGGTGTAAAGCAAAAGTGTAAGAAAAAAAGTAATAATAGTGATGTATGGCCTCCGGTGAAGTCTGGTGCAGGTCTTTCGAGATGTTGAACATGGGTGATACGCGCGTCCTTGTGAACGGTACCCTGCCGAGAACCATATCTAATGTTAAATTCAGCACAAATACTCAGTACCCGAGCCAGAGGAAAGCCGGGGCCAGTTTAGCCATAGGCTAGCATGCCAACCAGTTAGTTACGGAGCGGAGTATTTTGCAAATGAATAATACCCTGAAATGAAAGCACAAGTAGCATTACACTTGTCAATATACCACCTGAGTGGACAAAATATCTGTCATATGATAGAGTACTTGCCAAAATGAGGTAACCAGGTAAGAATAGGCAAGCTTTCACATCTGCTTTTGTATGTTGGCTTGGCACCAGTATTTACTTGCCATGTTCTACAGGCGACGTCTGAACTTCCAGAAGTACATTTCCTTCTCTGTGCTACTATAAAATAAACCTTTCCAAGGCCGGAAGAATGAAATTTCGATACAGTATTTCATAATTTGAATTCTCTTTCCACGTTAGACGTAACCTTGCATGTTAAAATGAATGAATATTTAGAATTTCTATAGGAAGGCCTTACGCTTATTGTTATGTACTGTATTTCCAGGTATAAGAATTGAGAAGGCTATTTAAATGAATAAATTTATTGTGCTTCCTTGTTCAGTATTTACATCAATACTATGTTTGCCAAAATGGTCTTTTTAAATAAAGGACATTTATTGATCAATACTCATTTAAATTTAGAATTAAGAAGTGCATTTTCAAAATATCTTATTTCGACTGGTTCTTTGAACAAAAGTGGCAACTCGATCCTATCAGAACGGATTGAAGCCTTCAAAAAGTGCATTTGCGGTAGGGTGCTAGAAAACAATGTGGATGCCTAAGAAATCAAATCAGAATTTTTTTCTGATTATTACGTAAAGAAGAACATTGATCAGTACAACTCCCAAAGATCTGACAGAACCAGACAATATCAAGAACTAGAAAATGCGTTTGGTTGAATCTCTGATGGTCTCCGCCTTTATTTATGGCTGTGGGATTTGGACCGTTAAGACTAGAAACAAATAATCTAATTGATTCCATCGAAATGTAGTTGGTGGAGGATGCTACTAGTAGGATGGAAGGATTGAAGAACAAATGCGTCCATTATAGAAGAACCAATCATCGTCAGTGTGAGTGAGGTACATCCGAATACTTGGGCATAATTTGAAAAGGCAAAGTCAGAATGTGAAAAAAAAAATACTGTTTTAAAAGATAAGTGGAAGGCAGAAAATCTTGATGAAAAGCAGCAAGTAGGTGATTCGGTCAAGCAAAGAAGATCACTGGCCGAACTCTTCATCTTGTACAGTAAGGAGCATGAGAATGATATGGGTGACATTATCTCATAGGGGACACAATTTTAAAGGAGCAAAGAAACGAGGCCACGACTATTAGCAGTAAGTAGAATGACACGATGATGATGATGGTGATGAACGAAATTTATGGGTAAGATTTAGATTTTAATTGCTTAGCATAAGAATGAACTTATGGAAGCAAGTATCTAATGTACTTGGATAGAAGTATAAAATTTTAGGCAATGGTAGCGTAAGGGAAATAAATTCCATAACGAAAAGTTATCAGTTACCATACAACGTTTCCACCTTCTTCTTAATCAGTTTACACTCCAGGGTTGGTTTTACCCTCGGACACAGCGAGGGATCCCACCTCTACCGCCTCAAGGGCAGTGTCCTGGAGCGTGAGACTTTGGGTCGTGGGATACAGCCGGGGAGAATGACCAGTACCCTGCCCAGGCGGCTTCACCTGCTATACTGATCGGGGCCCTTGTCGGGGGATGGGAAAATTGGAAGGGATAGACAAGGAAGAGGGAAGGAAGCGGCCGTGGCCTTAAGTTAGGCACCACCCCGGCATTTGTCTGGAGGAGAAGTGGGACGGAAAACCACTTCGAGGATGAATGAGGAGGGAATCGAACCCCCCTCTACTCAGTTGACCTCCCGAGGCTGAGTAAACCCCGTTCCAGCCCTCGTACCACTTTTCAAATTTCGTAGTAGAGCCGGCAATCGAACCCGGGCCTCCGGGGGGTGGCAGCTAATCACACTAACCACTACACCACAGAGGCGGACGTTTCACCTTGCACTAGTAAAATTTCATAGAACGGAATGTTGACTATTAAACCAATATTTTCACGTCTTTCTTCTCCAGTATCCACATATTGTTCTGGTATGTTGTGATCGCAAGTTCTGGTACGTTTTTATTATCAGAAAAATGATTAAAATTACCAAGCAAGAGGTCCAGCTCAATGGCTAAATGGTGGCCTTTGGTCCAAGAGGTCCCGGGTTCGATTCCCGATTCGGTCGGGAATTTTAAATTTCATTGGTTAATGCCTATGGCTCGGGGGATAGGTGTTTGTGCCGTCTTCAACATTAAATTTCATCTTAGGTCGGAACCCATTCTCACAGATGCGCAGGTTACATACACGGCGTCAACTCGAAAGACCTGCACCAGGCCCCTTTGGAAGCCGCACGGTATTACTACCCAAAAAAGTACTCCCTATGCGTCTCTCTCTTTCACTGAAAATTCTTAAAAGAACACTGATTTTAGGTTTAGTGGTAATTTTAATAACTTTCTAAAGTAGTATATGGTAACATTTTATACAGCATGTTTAATTAGGCAGCTGAAAGAAGGAATATGAGTTAGATCAAAGCGGAATAGTTCTGATTATGAAGGCGTATAACTAAGAATAATTATTCTGTGATACAAACCTCCGTCAAAGAAATCAAGCTCTTTTGACTGACATTGCTCTCAGCACCCACGCAACAAACCCACGCACTTACCCAGTAGTCACTATAATATCTACATTGATGGATGGGCTACAACATGCATTGAAAACACTTGGCAAAGAGAAAAAGCTCTCATCACTAATAACAACTGGGAGACTTTGACGAATGGGAAGACAGGTAGCCTAAAACAAGTATATTTTTTTAACTCTATCCTCTATTTCTTCTTCTTATTCTCCTACTTCTTCTTCATGCTGGAGCGATAGTCTAAATTACCAGTCACTTAACGATAACGAAGGTATGAACGATTGATCTAAAAACCATGTAACGTCTTTCATTCCAAATTAGGTCTAGTAGCCTTCATTAGAGAATGACTACATTGATAAGTGATTACTGAAGTAAATTGCGGGATTGTCACACTGTCCGTGGATATGACAGGAAATGAAGGTTTAAAAACATTTTAATACACGCAATTCACTTTAAACTAAATTAGGTATAATTTAAGCCGCTCCTCTGTTCTCAGCAGAAGATAAAGATAATTATATAAAATTAGCGGTACACATCACTAGCTGTGCCTGCATCTTGTTATTCAGAAGATTGTAAACTAATGTCTTAAAAAATAGTGATAACAAATCAAACATTACAATAGCATACACATGCTGCTGTGGAAATATCTTACACTATGATAACCTGATATATCTTTACGCATGAATATTAGCAGATAAATGCGTAATGCATAATGAATGAGCTTTATGCTCCAATATATTGCTGTGCTAGTATACTTACGCAAGACGTACATGTCCTATTTAAAATATGTGCATTCAACTGACGCTAATTCTGTCCCAAAAAACGGAGGTCTTATGTAAAATAGCAATAGCTGGCGGGCATCTCACTAAAGTAGACAGGCGGTGTTGCGGGCGGGTTCTTTATACTCGTGCAAGCCACATGCCATTATTACAGATTGTAAAACAATTCTGTCTTCGACAATGAATGTCATGGCGTTTACTTTGTCTAGAAAGTATAAGGTTCTCCATAGGATTTGCATATATTGTCATAAAAGAGAATATTTAAAATTTGACATGTTACAGTTTGTAAAATGACAATGGAGATATTTTTTTGCAAAATTCAACAACTACAAAACGTAAAAGTTTCAGGAAGGACATTTTATTGACTTTCAAAAGAAAAATTATATATTAAACTGAAAATTCCCTTATAATATATCATTAAAACAAAAGTTATTACTATAATGCACTTTCCAAAATAAGTAACAAAAGAAGAAAACTAGGGTTGAAAATTGTGGGCTTTCTGCAAACCTCAACATTTACAGGAACAAAAGATTAAAAATCACCTTCAAAGGTCATATTTCACATATTATGTAGATCTATATGCTGAAAAATTAGTGGATTGGTTCTTTTGGATACTCAGGATCATTAATGTTCTCACTTCGCTCTGATCAACCTGCAACACTGCTGAATAGAACAGTTTTGACTCCTCGGAAGATGAATCGAAATATTTCATAAATTTCTTAACATCCTCACTTTTCTTAACATTGAGGTGATTTGATAATTTGAAAGACAATGTCCTGTCCATACTTCTGAAGTTGGCTGTACCACTTTTCAACAGCTCAACAAAAATAGGATCACCAAAATAATGTGTTTGAACTTTGTACAGAACTCTATGTTTGATTTCACATACGTGAAAACCTACACTTATGTAATCTTGAAGGGTAACTTGTGTTTCAAAATCTGTCTACTTGCTGATTTTAAGTCATAATTTCCAAGCTCTTCCCAAGAACAAGGCATCGCCCGTGCTGATTCAGTATTTTGTGATATCGAGACGGGGTTGATATAGTTTCCACTTTACTCAGTTGTTTCTCAATATTATTAAAAACTTACATAGTTGCCAAAAGTAAAAGAACTACCTCCTAAATAGAAATAAAATCCGGAATAGTATGTAGATGATGAGTTTTGATCAATGTTTATTCCCGTAGATGTGGAGTTTTGCAAAATTTCCTAACATTTGAAGCTTTGTTACAGTGATAGATGTTCAGTTTAGCTAAATTCTGATTAGTGTAATTGATTCCTCCCTTATTAAACAATACGATCACATATATTTTCGAAATTTTATAGTTGGTGAGTTTTCCAAAAACGGTCCTCAATTGCTCTGTGCACTAATGGCAACTATTGCATCAGAAGTGATTTTTTAAAAAATAAATTTATTAATTAATGTATTAAATAATAAATTAAATAAAAGTAAATAAAATTAAATAAAATTAAATAAATTAACAGAGCTTACTGGATGGACGGAGTGATCAAATTGTAAGAATGGGACACGGTACTTTTACGAAAGGATTACATCAAGGGGAAAGACGGAAGTGGTATAAGGTAGGGAACCAAACAGTAGAAGACATAGAAAAATAAACAACAAAGGCAAATTGTAACAGAAAAGTAATTAACTGGAAAGTAAGTGACAAAAAAGGCCGAAATGTAAGCTAAAAGGAAATGAGGGGGAAGATTTAGTGGCTGATGGGCGTATATAATATTAAAGAAAAGGAAATGAGGAGAATTATGACATTTATACAATATAAATATAGAAGTAGTACATCTATTTGAAAGGTTATTAGAAAAAGCAGAGAAAACAATATGGACGAGAAAGTTGTACGCAAAATTAAAATTAACTTCAATAATGAATTAATGTTAAGAGCGTGTCATTTTAGACGTTATGTTACCAGAGAGATGGATATCTGTTGGGCTATCTATGGATGAATTTTAATTAATTTTGTCGGGTAAACATAAACAATCACAAAAGAGTATTTGTATGCTGACATCGTATGACAAGGAGTGTCGAAATCTTTTCTGCCTACTCTCTCTACCGTGTTTGAACCCGCTATCTTAGGATCCAGAGTGCAACTCTCTACTACTGATCCACTAATAATTGCAGTCTATGTAGTGTTTTGGAATTGGTTACTATCAGTCTTAGGTTATATAACTGAGTAGAAATCTCCTTCGCCGTCCTGAAAGCAGTCACCCGAGGATTTTCCAGTTCGACTCTACGCCACGGCCGTTTTCCCTCTCGTAAACACAACTCATTAGAAATGTATACACCAGGGCAGACAGTACACCGTGGTGGTTATATGGAAGTAACTAATAGTACTATCAGTTACGTTTCGGAGGAAGAAATAATAATAATAATAATAATAATAATAATAATAATAATAATAACGAAGGAAGAAACTCAGCGAGGGGATGAAGAGACTTTGGGAGGAGAAGAAGGCCAACGCATCAGCTAACCTGGTTCACTCGAGCTCCTAAGTAGGGCATAACGATGTAAAAAAACAGGAAATAATAATGAGAAATCAGGAAGAGGGAGAATCACTACTGTGGGTAGAGGGAGTAACAGAGTAACCTGCCTGTCGCTAGAGTACACTACGTGAAGTGTCTCATCTGGGGCTATCAAATTAGGAACATGGTTTGCCGACCAGGGTCTCCTAGCTGAGTCTGTATTTGCTTCTACATACTTCAGCCTGGCGCCTACATTTCGTATTTCTTATTATGAAAATGAAAACCTACAACTTGTTTTCCAGTCATTGACCTGGTCAGGGATGTAATGAATGAAGCAGATATAGGCTGTTAGTACGATGGGGTCGCCACTCCCAAAGTGATTTTATTAATGAATGATAGATGCTATGAAATGAGAATGGAGAGTGTTGCTGGAATGAAAGATGACAGGGAAAACCGGAGTACCCGGAGAAAAACCTGTCCCGCCTCCGCTTTGTCCAGCACAAATATCACGTGGAGTGACCGGGATTTGAACCACGGTATCCAGCGGTGAGAGGCCGACGCGCTGCTCGTATTTTTTATTAGATCTCTCTTTAATGTTTGTTCTCTTCCTACCCCAACGATCTGCAGGACTTGCGGAGTCTTCCATTTTTATGACTTTCAAGACCTTGGCTTCTTTTCTCGGAAGAATTGGTTATCTCCTTTTTCCCTTTCTCACTCCAGTTACGAGAAGATGATTAATAACGTATCCCCTCAAAACAATACTCACCACCACCACCAAGAAGAAGAACGTAATGCGCTAAGTGTCATATCAATTTCTAAACGATGCAGAATGCCAGAATTTTTCCATGAGCTATTAGGTCTACCAACATGGATCTCTTGCATCAGAGCTCGTTTCAATGATAACTACCTGCGCCAGATCTCGATTCTATAACCTAGAGCGTAGAAGGCGAACACTTAATCAACTAAGCCAGGTAACTTACAATATCACCAATAACGACGACAGGCTTCAAGGTCTTCGGTCGATTCTATCAACAGATTGTCCTAAGGTGACAATTTTCTTCAGCGTTATCAATGTCGAGAATGTGCCGTAGAGAGTAATTTGAAGCAGTCCTTTGACCAGAGATTTTATCACCGATAAACGCATTTTGACTTACGTGTCACGGAACTTCTGTGTGTTGCTTTCTAAAGGTTGGCATTTGACCCGAAGTGAAAGGGCATAGGATAAAATATACTGAGTGTAATGTGTCCTAAGTGATTGCAAAAGAGAATATACAACTACAGTATGTACATTCTGTGAATAACACGCCCTGTTAAGAGTCTGAATCTTTGTCGGGGGTAGAAACCTTGTGCGATATCCCGTACACAGAGGATAGATATGAAAGCTGATTAATGATCAGAATTCTGAAGTAACCCTCCTCCACTGTTACACTGTTGAGAGCCTTCTGTTTACGGACAGCTCATGATCGCGTGCTCAAAAATCATAATGAAGCGTCTAATTGAAAATAGAGAACTCGATTTTAGATGATTAATGGATTAACGACATATAACATCTTGACAATGATTGATGATTACTTAAGGAAGTAGTGATTATAGACGGCAACTAGATCTGTTTATTTCCGGCAGGTTAACTTCTCTTCACGTGAAACGTACAGCATTACACATACTTTGTGAAACATTGTATGCTTTTGTTCACTTTTGGATGTATTGTACTTAAACACATTCGTGACAGAGTTTAATATAACATTAGCTACTTCTCCTCCTCCCTGCCATAAGCTGATATAGCCCATCTTCCGTACTGTTGCCGTAGATATACGAAAGTTCGCTGGTAGTGTGTTTTCGGTGCTTCTCCGTCTACTTTTTCGTGTAGCACCGGTATTAAGCACACGATCTACCTATTTTTCTAGTCAAGGCTACTTTGAGTGATATATGATTTTTCACGAGAGTTTAATCCTGATGTAAACAAGGCATGTCCACGCCTCAGCCAAAGAAAGAGTTGTGATTCGCTGAGCGTGTACTATCGACCTCCGCCCCGTCAATGTCTCGTGTTCGGACATACAGTGCTGAGCATATTACCTAAAATAGACGAGGAACAGATTTTGAGCTGTGCGAAACTAAACAGAGGGGTCTAAAGGGAGATCTACTGCTGAAGATTAGGGCCTACGTTATTTATTTATTCATTTCTGAATATTAAAGAAAGCTATCGTAGGCTAGAGCACCTCTTGCTCCATTTCTCTCACTGTGAATACTGACACTTTACAGCTGCTGCAAGATGCAACACCTTATCTCCACGCTGTACAGCTTGGGACTTTCCCTCGCTATGAGAAGACTTCCTGCATTACACCACGCCTTCTGCCTTCATATCTCGTTATTTAATCACTGTTTAATTTAAAAAAATTATAGATACACACCGGTATATATGACAACCATATTTTACTTTGATTACGTACTCTTTCAGACTATCTAAATGTAATAAACTAAGATAAAATTAAATTAATGCCACCTACTAATTTTCTTCGAGCTCGCATACAGTCCAGTGAGTACGACGGTTGCTTCTCCAATCAACTACGTCTGTGTCCACGTGCAAAGCCAAGGTGCTCCGCCTATTTGTTTACATCAGGATTAAACTCTCGTGAAAAATCATATAGCGCAATTCTCTTTAGGAGCACTGATTCATCTGGTAATCATTATCAGATTCGGTAAGATTGTTGATATTTGTACACTCGTCAAGTTTTCACGTCATTGTTGATGGGTTCGGGAATTTCCGTCCTATTACGTTCCATACTATCTCCGTGAGGCGTGACTGACAGAAAATACTACTACTACTACAAAGTATCCAAACCCCATGGCGTCGCAAGAATGATGGGTCCTGGCCTTCCAAGCGATTGCTGTTCAGCCCGAAGATCTACAAATTGCAAAATTACGCGTTTTCAGTGCGACGAAACCTCTCGGCCGTTATTCTTGGCTTTCTAGACCAGAGTCGCTATCTCACTGTCAGATAGCTGCTCAATTTTAAGCACGTAGGCTCGAACCATCCCTCTCATCCAGGATAAAATCCCTGAAGTGGCAATGAATCGAACCCAGGGTTTCCCCTAGACCACATGGTTTACTGTATTATTATATAATAATAATAATAATAATAATAATAATAATAATAATAATAATAATAATAATAATAATAATAATAATAATAATAACAGACTGTCAGTTTTTGGATTTCGGAGACACCGATGTGCCACAATGTTGCCCCGCGGAAATTCGTTCATGTGGCGGTGAATCTACCGATACGAGGCCGGCTTAATGAACTCCTTTATATACTACTGGTCTGAAGCACGTTCGAACCTACCATCTTGGGCTCAATCTCGGTCTAAATCTGCTGAGAAGTCAGAGAGATACTGTACATATCAGTATGAAAGCGCGTAGCGTGGTACATGACGGTCTTTGAGAACGACATGCGTGTACCGCCATTGTTAGTTCACCACTGCTGCCTGTCTCCGTGGCTAAACGGTTAGCGCACTGGCCTTTGGTCACAGGGGTCCCGGGTTCGATTCCCGGCAGGGTCGGGAATTACTGTATAACAAAAATTGGTTGATTTCGCTGGCATGGGGGTTGGGTGTATGTGTCGTCTTCATTATCATTTAATCCACATCACGACGCGCAGGTCACCTGCGGGCTTCAAATCAAAAGACCTGCATCTGGCGAGCCGAACTTGTCCTCGGACACTCCCGGCATTAAGAACCAAACGCCATTTCATTTTTACTGCTGCCTGTAATCCTGTAACATACACTGCACCTTTCTCCGTATATTGCATCTTGCATTCCCACTTTAAAATCTCATGCATTCACAGTATCTAGCAACATATACCTAGCAGATATGGTGATACATTTCCTTCTCCTCAATTCCTCTCTCATGTCAGGAGTGTGGTGACTGTCTATACAACAAACATTCGCCGGGCTGAGTGGCCCAGACGATTGAGGCACTGGCCTGCTGACCCCAACTAGGCAGGTTCGATTCTGGCTCAGTCCGGTGGTATTTGAAAGTGTTCAAATACGTCAGCCTCGTGTCATGTGGGACTGAATTCCGGCACCTCGGCGTCTCCGAAAATAGTAAAATTTGTTAGTGGGACGTGAAACAAATATTATTATTATTATTATTACTAAATATTGTTATTATTACACAATCATTCTGCACTTCTTTCAATATCTTGTTACCTGAGCAGCATTTCGTCATTCATAACAAATGGACTTATTAGCGCTGGATATTCTATCTCTAGGACTAGTAAATTATAGTGTACTATCTATCGTTAAGAATGTGATAGTGTCCATTTTTACAATGTGGTAAAAAACCGTAATATCCTCCCATTGATAACGAAATGCATTGATCCACTATTTCCAACATCCTTGGTGATGGATACATTGTTCACGTTTTCCAATCAATGGTAGGCTATGTGCAGATTCGAAAATTAATCTAGAAGCACGAACTAATTAATTTAATTTCGTGTGGCTATTTCTAGCCGGGTACAGCCCTTGTAAGGCAGACCCTCTGATGAGGGTGGGTCGCATCTGCCATCTGCGTGTTATTGTGGTGGAGGATGGTGTTATGTGTGGTGTGTGAGTTGCTGGGATGTTGGAGACAGCACAGACACCCAGTCCCCAAGCCAAGGGAATTAATCATTTAAGGTTAAAATCTTCGATCCGGCAGGGAATCGAATCCGGGGCCCTCTGAATCGAAGGGCACTTTGCTGACCATTCAGGCAAGGAGCTAGACAGGCACGAAATAATCATTAAAATCCTTTACCTGCCAAGATAACTGCTGTCCAGCCAGATAGCTTAGAGATTGTGGACTGCCACATGTTCAACGTAATGACATTCTTTGTCGTATTGCTCAGCTTTTTTGGCTGCGTCCTCCGTCATATAAGACAGCTGTTCTCGCGCGGATGAGCCTGTTCCAGTTGGATACCCTTCCCCTCTTCAACACAGTGAGGAGGGATGGTTTCCCTATTGCGCATTTCTATCGTAATTCTTGGTGTAATATGTTGTGTGTAAATGAAGAGTTGTGTGTTAAGACGAACGTGAACACCCGGTCCCCTAGCTAGAGGAATTAACCAGACGCAGTCAAATACCCTGACTCGACTGGGAATCGAAACCGAGGTCCTCTGAAACTAAAGCCAGTACCATGAATTCAACTATTTAGCCAAAGAATCGATAATAATAATAATAATAATAATAATAATAATAATAATAATAATAATAAATGTTCCTTTCCACATCTTTGGGGTCGTGGGTGCGAAACTCAATCACACATTTGGGTTTGGCCCAGTTCTACACCCGGGTGCCCTTTCTGACGCCAACCCTATATGGAAAGATATAATCACTTTTGCGTGTTTTGTGATTGGTAGTGTAGTATGCCGTCTGAGTATGAAGAGGAAAGTGTACGGGCAAACACAAACATCCATTCCCCGAGCCAGAAGAATTAATCACATGAGATGAAAATCCCCGGACCCACCGGTAATCGAACCCAAGACCCTCTGAACCGAAGGCTTCAACGCTTCAGCCAAGGAGTCGTATGATCATGATAATAATAATAATAATAATAATAATAATAATAATAATAATAATAATAATAATAGTGTGCCATGTTACCTAGCGGAGCAGCCACGCATGTTAACGCACTACGTGTATGGAGCCGAGCTCTATATTTGGGGGATGAGTGGGTTTGAACTGAACCCCACCGTCGAATATTCTGAGAATGGTTTCCTATGGTCTCCCATTTTCACATCCAGACAAATGTCTGGAGAGTTCTTATCCATTGGCCTCAGACGATTCCTTCCATTTTCTTATCCAGTTTCATTCACCATCATTCACTTCATCTTCATCAGTTCCTCAACGAGGTTGGCGTCGGGAAGGGCATCCAGCCGTAAAACATTATTTATTTATTTATTTATTTATTTATTTATTTATTTATTTATTTATTTATTTATTTATTTATTTATTTATTTATTTATTTATTTATTTATTTATTTATTTATTTATTTATTTATTTATTTATTTATTTATTTATTTATTTATTAGAAACTGAACTCAGTATTTGACATAGATACAATAATATGCTATGTCGGAATAGGTACTGCAAGAAGTGTTTCTGATATTAAAACATCTTGTAAATAAACGTGACCTCAGATCTGAAAAGCGTTGGCTTATCGTAAAGTATTAGGCTAAAGAATTCGTCAATAAACTAAAGAATTCTTCAATAAGCCTTTGAAATGTGAATGTATCGCAGTGTGTTCAATGTCCTATGGATAGACCACGTTACAAATTGGAGGGTAGACTTACTGTGTCATGCCGGAGAATCAATCGAGTAATAAGTCTCTCAAAACGAGAAAAACTACATGTTTCGGGTCACATTTTCCTACAGCCTGATACAAATGATCAATAGAGACAAGACGGAAGGGAAACGTGGACAGAAAAGTTTAACCAGGGCGTGGAATCTCAGACATGGGTTCGATACCTGCGACAGAGTAACTCTGATGCGGAAAACAAAAATAGTGAACATTACTCCATGATCGTCGTCGATCTCCTGAAAATAATAACAGAAGAAGAAGAAGAATGTCATCTAATTAACGACATATCAATTTCTCTTGCGTTCAGATACCGGTACATTGACCTGTCAATAACGACATAGCAAATCTACTGGCCCACGTCTCCACATTTATGGCCTCTTCAACACCTACTGGAAGTTGATACAGCTACCTTGAGCATAGAAGACAAGGGCCTGATCAACTGCTACCCCTCTTTAAGTGGGGGAGTAGAAAAGTACCCACAGTATACCCTGCCCATCGTAAGAGTCTACTGAAAGGCGCACCAGTAGCGTAGTTCAGTGACCATGAGGTTTTGAGATGTGTCCTGGAATTAGTTACACTTACTTGTGTCTGCTACCTCATTTCCATATTTCCACTCCAACCTCCCTTCGTCAACACTTTTTTTTCCGACCCCAAGGGTATTAGGTTTCGAGGCCTAGGGAGTCTTCCATTGTCACTCCCTTCGTGGTCTTTATCCTTCTTTTTCGAACACCTTCATTCTTCAAAGTGTCGGACCTCTTCCATTTTCCCTCCGATATAGTGTTAATTGAGGGTGGTTGCCTTGTTGTACCTCCGCTTGAAACAATAATAACCATCACGAAGTTGAACAGTAAATCCTGTTGGTTTTCTTTTCCTCCTTATTACATACATTTCATAGTAGCCATCGCCCCAATAGAATTTATTTTCGGTGGAGTTGCAACTGGACGTAACCTAGCGACCTCCATGAACTCTTTGTGTTACTCCGTGGACCAGGCCGCAGCCTGGTCACCCGGCCACTTGTTCTGATAAATATAACAGGTGATCTCTGGTAGCAAGAAGGCCGGCCCGTCTCGCTGCGGACATTCCTCTCGGCCAATTAAAGCATCAGAGCTTGGAAACTTCCGAAAGGGTAATTATAAATAATTCCAGTACAAAAAAGAAACGGAGAAGCTCCAGTAGGATTCTCTTGGCTTCCTGCTTAGATGAACGCTCTCCAATATACGCGAGCTGAAGTGAAGGCTGATGTGATGGCTACGAGATGCTTATCATATCATGAAGAGGAAATTAGCTATTTGCTGGGATGCTCATGTCTAGTTCTTGAACTCGGATTAGTTTGATGACTCGAAGAAAGAAGACGACATTCTCTTTTAGTCTGAGGAGGAGAAAGTCGGCCAGCTTCATCTATTCCTACTTCACGTGCTTATTTCCCGAGAATTTCCACTCTCGCTGTAAGAAAATGAATGGTTCTGAATTTGTTTACTGTTCTGAGAAAATTTGCCAAGTTTATCTTTACTAAGTCCGTCTGTTAAGTCTTCAGCTGGAGTTTGGTTGGATCTACAAATAGCACCTTTCATATCACCCACACACACAAGTGGTGCTTCCAATTCCATTATTCATCACTACACACACCTATGCAGCTTCCATACTGTCACAGCTACAAATGAGATCGACTTCAGTGGAAACCACATTTTGCTGTTACCTAATACAAGAAACAGGTGCAAAAATACTGCATCGTTCAAAAAATAGCAACAGATGGATTTAGTAGGTAGTGAACGCATTTGCACAAACTCGGCTGAAACACGAAATATCACAAAACAGTGGAGCGAACATTAAGTACTGCCACCCCTGTTGTGCGGTGGTATCATGATTTTCTCTTACCTGGAAGCTCCAGGTGCCGGCCCCGTGGTGTTGCAGTAGCGTGCCTGCCTCTTACCCGGAGGCCCCGGGTTCGATTCCCGGCCAGGTCAGGGATTTTTACCTGGACCTGAGGGCTGGTTCGAGATCCACTCAGCCTACGTGATTAGAATTGAGGAGCTATCTGACGGTGAGATAGCGGGCCCGGTCTAGAAAGCCAAGAATAACGGCCGAGAGGATTCGTCGTACTGACCACATGACACCTCGTAATCTGCAGGCCCTCGGGCTGAGCAGCGGTCGCTTGGTAGGCAAGGCCCTTCAAGGGCTGTAGTGCCATGGGCGGGGGTGGGGGGTGAGCTCCAGGTTCTGTTCCTGACGAGTCCATACAATGATTTCCCGTTCAATTGACATTGATTCAAATCCAATCTGTAGCATGGATAATTTTAATACTGGTGTGATATAGGAACGAGTAGTGTCCGTTTACTCTGAGGATGCCTAAAATAAACATGAACAGCGCTTTGACACCAAACCCGCCTGCAGAGAGAATGTAGAATAAGATATCAGTATTTTCTTCTGCCAATGTACCGCAGCCAAATCCTCAGCGCGGTATTAGGCTAAGTGGAACTGTAGTGACCATTAATTCTATTTTCAGGTAGCGTTAATTATATGGCCAAAATTAAGTTCAGAGAACACGGAAGGATTTTCATTTAAGAAATTTTCCTTAAAAAATCCTTTTACCGAGTATAAAAGGGGAGGTATCGTAAAAATATGTGTATATGCTTGCCTCTTCAAGGGGCTGCCTGGCCGAGGCAGGAAGGACGTGGGTTCGAATCCCCGTCAGGAAGTCGTAAAATTTAAGAAACGAGATTTCCTCTTCCGGAGGTGCATATGGCCCTGAGGTTCACTCAGCCTACACCAAAAATGAGTACCACGTTAATTCCTGGGGGCAAAGGCGGCCGGGCGTAGAGCTAACCACTCTACCCCATCACGTGCCGAGGTTAACAATGGTGGAAGCCTTTACCTTCCACTCCTCCAAGGGCCTTCATGGCCTGTACGGAGGTGACTTTGCTTGCTTTGTTTTGCTTGCCTCTTCAGCCATTTAAAGACGAAAATAGTGAAGGAAATTGGTTTATTTGTAAATTAAATATACCACACAGAGTGATCTGTCCGAACCAAAGAAAAATTGAACGGGTATGAGAGGTGATGACGGCCGTAAATTTTGACGTAAAATGTATATCTGGCGGTAGGTATTGTCGAAATAAAGCATCCTATCTTGACAGTGTGGGTTTGAAGTGTTATTTGTGAATTCTAAATTTGTAAACAATTTACTCCTCTACGAGGCACAGTTGATCAGACCAGAGTAATCAGTGTCCATATCCATGAGATTATTATTTTCGACCACTTGGGCAGTAGATGCATTCAGCTAGCGTTCTAGTAGCGCAGAACCCCAGTCCTCACGAAGTTCCCCACCGTTAATTAAGCAAGCTGCTGCGATAGGCTTTCTGACACTCGAAGTCGGTGATTTTCGAATTCTGACAATCCGCTATGCCATCTCGAGTACGTTTTTCATCGTCTTGAAACACTTTATTGTCCATATGTCTTGACATTTCGGGAATGACACAAATATTTTTGTACTTATTCGCACTACAATTTTCTCAGATGATTTGATTTGCTTTGCCATTCAGTTGTAGAACTCACTGAGACTAATGAAAAGACACCTCACACGACTTGCTACAACGTCGGAATCTACTGCTACACTAATTGTTGGCACCTGGAATGGTGATTTTAGTATCTCAAAATGGCTGCGCTATTGAAACACCCCATGATCTCATACTGAGGTAAGACTCTTGCTGCTAGATACAATGATCCTTCCTCTTTACAACGAAATATTGAACACTGCTGTTGTACGTGTTGTCTAGAAACAATTTCAGTGTTAAAACTTTCATGTTTTCTTTTCTTTTTTTGCAATTTGCTTCACGTCGCAATAACACACATACAGTAGCCTAGGTCTTACGGTGACGAAGGGGGTAGCAAATGGCTAGGAGCAGGAGGGAAAAGACCGTGGCGTTGATTAAGGTACAACCCCAGCATGTCCTTGGTGTGAAAATGGGAAACGACATAAAACCATCTTTAGGGCTGTTGATGATGAGGTTCGAACCCACTATCATCCGAATGCAAGCTCACAGCTGCGTGACCCTAACTGCACGACTGACTCAAAAATAAAACTTAAAACTTCAACAACCAACAGTCCACAGTACACTTCCTGACATTAAAATATTCAGCCTATTCCATATTAAAGTTCCCAAGATCCAGCGTACCGGGAGAGTTGGCCGTGCGGTTAGGAGCGCGCAGCTGTGAGCTCGCATCCGGGAGATAGTGGGTTCGAACTCCACTGTCGGCAGCCCTGAAGATGGTTTTCCGTGGTTTCCCATTTTCTCACCAGGCAAATACTGGGGCTGTACTTTAATTAAGGCCACGGCCGCTTCCTTTCCATTCCTAGGCCTTTCCTGTAACATCGTCGCCATAAGACCTATCTGTGTCGGTGCGACGTAAAACAAATAGCAACCAAAAAAATGAAAAAAGAACCAGCGTATCAAAACGAAGGAACATATTAACTAAGAAATTTCTTCCTTTTCAGTATACTAACTGTATTGAGAAAACACGTATGGATGGATTTATGAATGGGTATATGGATATTCATGCATGCATGTTAGGGAAAAAATAATCATCCCTCCCAGTACGGATAACCAGTAACTGGGGAGAGAGCCCTTATTATGAATTAAATAAATGATTGAATGAATAATATATGTGGAATGAGTAGTGAATGAATGAGTGAATGTTATCAACCTACAGCCACGGATCACCAGCAGCTGAGGATGAAACATTATATCCATTGGGCCCTGTCTCATTACAAACAGTTTGACAGTTAATTACGTTATGGCTTACTAACATATCGACTTTACAGTGCTATATATACTAATATTCCTTTTACTACATAGCCCTATTGGCAATTTCTTAACTAATCGGTTCGCAACACAATCATCCATCCGTAATATGACCTACCCTCATTGTAGGCTCTTTCAACACTCTTCTACATGAATTTCTAATTACAATTAACAGTTTACTGAGATTACCAGGTTTATACCATTCTTTGCTTATCATCTTAATAATCCTATAGCCAGGGCGGAAAAAAGTCCATTCGACACTCCATGTCGTACGATGTCGGCATGTAAAAGATCTCTGGTGACACATTTGGTGTTTACCCGACAAAATTAATTAAATCTCAGCCATAGACGCCCAAGAGAGTTTCGGTTTACTCGGTCTGCCATCTAGTGGGGGCCTAGAGTAAAACGGAACGTCTAAATTGACGAGCAGACAGCCAGATGGCGTCAAATTGAAATGTCTGCACACGGTAGCTGAGGCCATACGATTATTATTATTATTATCATATATTGTTCCTTGTTATTCAAAAATTTCCTTCTCACCGCTATGGTTTCTTTACATGATTTCAACATGTGAAATTCTTCTCTGTTTTCACCACAGAGAAGGCACCTTGTTGCATCTTTCACTTTAATCCATCCCCTATTCTTGTAAATTCCCATTAACCACCATATCAAACCCCTGATTTCTCTTCTATTTACACTCACAATATTTATGTTCATATCCTGCCTTATCCTAATAAACTCTGAGAGGGTCGCCTTGCTTCTACACTCGGATACCAACCACTGTCTTTGAATATCTTTTCAGTATACTAAGTATTATCTGTACTTTGCTAATAAAAGAGTGCACATCTATGCTGCTAGAACAAGCTTAACCGAGCGAGTGGTTGCTCGGTTTGAGTCACGTAGCTGGCAGTTTGCATTCGCGAGATAGTGGATTCGAATCCCACCGTCGGCAGCCCTGAAAATGGTTTTGCATGGTTTCCCATTTCCACATCAGGCAAATGCTGGGGCTATATCTTAATCAAGACTATCTATCGACTTCTTCTCACACCTACCTCTTTCCTGTCCCATCGTCGCCGCAAACCTATCTGTGTCTGTATGTCGTAAAGCACATCGTAAAAATAAAAAAAAAATAAGAAACCAGCTTAAATGATCACATTTGCAACAATTTGCTGCAAAAGCTGTTTGACACATCCTGATGTTATAACTACTCTAGTTTATTGGCAAAGTGTGCATTCGACCAGAATGTATATTAAAAATTAAGATAAGAAATATACCGAATCACGAAAAACCACAGCATAGAATGTGGAACACCGGGCGAGTTGGCCGTGCGTAGAGGCGCGCGGCTGTGAGCTTGCATCCGGGAGATAGTAGGTTCGAATCCCACTATCGGCAGCCCTGAAGATGGTTTTCCGTGGTTTCCCATTTTCACACCAGGCAAATGCTGGGGCTGTACCTTAATTAAGGCCACGGCCGCTTCCTTCCAACTCCTAGGCCTTTCCTATCCCATCGTCGCCATAAGACCTATCTGTGTCGGTGCGACGTAAAGCCCCTAGCAAAAAAAAAAAAAAAAGAATGTGGAACGCAAAGTGTGACGCTGATTCTTCAGTACAAGAGTCTTACAGAATTGCATTGTGCATCTTGGTGTAATCGGACTTTGATGACTTAATTTTCGAACCGTGATAAGTGAAAGATCTATAAATGCTGTTTGACAGATAATTATTACTCTACTTATCTTTTGTAGTCAATCGTTCGGAAAACTGAATTGTTTGTAGATTATTTTTGGTGGTCTAAGGTTATCAGCTTTTTTTCTCTTCCCGCCGGCTTAAAATGTTAACCAATAAAGAATTTTTGAAATTTATTTAAACGACCAATAGAATTTGTGGGTATGTACAGTGCTTCGACCCAGAGAATTCTGGAACCTTCCTCTCCGCTATAAAAGCTGGGACGTTGTGGGCCATGTTGTCTTTCGATCGCTCCAATCCAGCAGTAGAGTGTGTTCATAAGGAGGCATGGGACACGCCTCGCCAATCTCCGGAAGGCCCTCCAGCTAAAGGTAATGGCAGACATCTTTTAATCGTGTAATAGTGTCAGAAAGCTAACTCGAGGGTAACGTTTTAAAATTCTTTCTTAATGTAAATCTTAACATAATCTTTTCTATGTAAATTGTCAAGCAGGTCTTAGTCTAATTTAGGGAATAAAGACGTGAACCCTCTCGTATTCCCCGTCAACTTGGTCTTGGGGTAGCTATGATTTCAAAAACTTTGAAAATTATCTCTTCTTAGTAATTTAAAACTTTCTCTCCGTCTAGTCACATTCGTAGTATAGGCTCGGCCTCTCTAACTTTGGGCCAAAAGCCCACATAGGGTTTTAAGTATTTTCAAGTGTATTTCAAAGGAGTGCAAATGTTCGCCTCCTAACATTTTGATTTCGGGCCAATAACTTTAACCTTTTCTAGTTTACTACGGTCAGGTAGAATGGGCACTTATTGTCTCTGTTAACTATTCTCATTCAATTTCCTGTTTAATGTAATGTAGACTGTCGAGCGGGTAAGATAGTGGAATCTGGTTGTATTTTTGTAAAAGTTAAACTATGCATTTGAGAGGCTTGGATCTTGTAAATTTTGGAGAATAGTCTCCTAGGAAGTAATTGTGTGGAGCAAAAGCCGCTCTTTTAATGAAGTAAATTTTGGGAACTCAGTCTCCTAGAGGAGTTATTGAATGGAGCAGTGGTTATTGTAACTTGGAAGCTTCAAGCTCATGTTGTAAAATCATGGTTGACCGATTGCTCTAGGTTTTTCTATTATCATCGTTCGAGCTCACGAGCTAACATCATCTTCTAATTGTTATTTGATGTCGTTCATCTATGCTTTCATTCCAATTGTGATTTATTATTGTTTAAAATTTAAATCTGAAAAGAAACAAGAAAGGAAAGAAATAGAATTTCTAATTATAGAGTTGTATATTAAAAATGATCTTTTCTCTATCCACCCATTCATACCCGCATCTCCTTACAGCTCTGTAAACCGTGGTATCTCCGTAACAACAATTATTATTATTATTGTTATTATTATTATTATTATTATTATTATTATTATTATTATTTGATTACAATTGGCTTTACGTCACACCGACACAGATAGGTCTTACGGAGCCGATAGAACAGGAAATTTACAGGAAGGAGTCAACCATGGCCTTAACTAAGGGACAACCTGGTGTGAAAATTGGAAACCACGGAAAACTATCTTCAGGGCTGCCGAAAGTGGGATTCGAACCCACAGTCGCCCTAATGGAAGCTGACAGCTACGTGACTTAAATCACGCAGTTACTCGCTCAGTGTTTTTTTATTATTATTATTATCATTCATTCATTCATTCATTCATTCATTCATTCATTCGTCCATTCATTCATATCATTTTTGCCCTTATGGACAGTGTTTGAACTCGAATATCTCAGGATGACACAATTTTCACTTCTTTCCCTTCTTCCTCTTCTCTTCCCAAAATCTCTTCATCCTTTGGCTGTGCTCCTGTTTCCTTTGTTTTGTCCACAATGTTCCTGTCTTCTTCTTCTCATTTACTGTAAATTTTGTATTCATAATTTTGTTTCAATTGTTTTCTATCTCCTATCGTTTGCCTGTTGATCCAAACCTACCTTAATTCTACCTCTATTTCATGATAATGATTTGTTTCCTTGCCTGAACTGTTTATTATTATTATTATTATTATTATTATTATTATTATTATTATTATTATTATTATTATTATTATTATTATTATTATTATTATTATTGTCAAATCATCACTCTCTTTGTTATGTACCTTCTTTGCTCCTACCTATGCTTATATATCCTTAAAGGTAGACTTCCAACTCATCATTTTCATTCAGGTTCCGATAATTATGCAATAATTGTGCAATCAATTATACCTAGAAGCATATTTGAAGTACAGATAAACTGCTGACGATCTCTTCCCACATTCGCTACAGGATTAAAATACTAATGAGAATTTGAAATGGCCCTTTTATAGTCTCAGCGAAGTAAATAATAGTTGATGATGCATCAAGGGAGGTATTACGTAGGTAAAATTATGAGGGTTTAATGCAGAGGAATATGTTGATCTTATTATTAATTTCCCAGCAAGGCCTTCTCTCAGGATGCATACCCTTATTGCCGCCCGTAGTTAATGACCATGTCTCGCGATGTAATTTATAATATATATTTATTTTCTTTAGCGCGCAATTAATGTACCCAGCATGTGTCCTGCACACTAGCATGCACGCGGAGTGATATTTTCTTTTTTCTAGCATTCCCCCTTCAAAGGGTAAATACGCATTTATGTGCATTCTTGTGTGAAGAATTGCCGTCCTCAAAATATCCTTACGTCTGCAATACTGCATTGTTCAGTGGACCCAGAAACTAATAACTGTCTGGTAGTGCCTCAATTTGATGTTATGAGAGAGACATTTCTTGTTATAAATGCCTTTGGTCAATCGATATGCTAACTCTAGTTTGTTAATCCGGGTTGTTAATGCTACCCCTTTTGACATATTGAGCTCCAACCATTCTTCCATTATTATTATTATTATTATTATTATTATTATTATTATTATTATTATTATTATTATTGTTATTATTATGATTATTATTATTATTATTCGTAATCTGCTTACCCTCCAGGGTCGGTTTTTCCCTCGGACTCAGCGAGGGATTCCACTTCTACCGCCTCAAGGGCAGTGTCCTGGAGATTCAGACGTTGGGTCATGGATACAACTGGGGAGAATGACCAGTAACTCCCCCAGGAGGCCTCGCCTGCTATGCTGAACAGGGGCCTTGTGAAGGGATGGGAAGATTGGATGGGATAGACAAGGAAGAGGGAAGGAAGCGGCCGTGGCCTTAAGTTAGGTACCATCCCGGCATTTGCCTGGAGGAGAAGTGGGAAACCACGGAAAACCACTTCCAGGATGGCTGAGGTGGGAATCGAACCCACCTCTACTCAGTTGACCTCCCGAGGCTGAGTGAAGCCCGTTTCAGCCCTCGTACCACTTTTCAAATTTCGTGGCAGAGCCGGGAATCGAACCCGGACCTCAGGGGTTGGCAGCTAATCACGCTAACCAGTACACCACAGAGGCATTATTATTATTATTATTATTATTATTATTATTATTATTATTATTATTATTATTATTATTATTATTATTATTATTATTATTACAATTTGCTTTACGTTACAGTTAGGTCTTATGAGACGGGAATAACCCGTTCTACCTTTTTGGTAATGGTTTAACATTTTAAATAAAACTTAATTTCTACTGCCAATATTATTTAATAATTATTTATTTAAGCATGCATATTTCGCCTCGTATTTCTTTTGATCATAGTTGAACGTTAAAACAATGTATAAGTTAGCATCGTTTAAACGTAGGCTACAGTAGGCTATATCAGAAAGACACTACATTCATTAAATTAAATTAAATTTACGATGATAACATATTAAAATCCGCCTCTGTGGTGTAGTAGTTAGTGTGATTCCTGATTAGCTGCTACCCCCTGTGGCCCGGGTTCGATTCCCGGGTCTGCCACGAAATTTGAAAAGTGGTACGAGGGCTGGAACGGGGTCCACTCAGCTTCGGAGGGTCAACTGAGTAGATGGGGGCTCAAGTCCCACCTCAGTCCTCGGAGTGGTTTTCCGTGGTTTTCCACTTCTCCTCCAGGCAAATGCCTGGGTAGTACTTAAGGTCACGGCCGCTTCCTTCCCTCTTCCTTGCCTATACCTTCCGAACTTCCCATCCCCCCAAGAAGGCCCCTGTTCACCATAGCAGGTGTCCGGCTCCGTGGCTAAATGGTTAGCGTGTTGACCTGTGGCCATAGGAGTCTCGGGTTCGTTTCCCGGCGGGGTCGGGAATTTTAACCATAATTGGTTAATTTCGCTGACACAGGGGCTGGGTGTATGTGTCGTCTTCATCATCATTTCATGCTCATCACGACGCGCAGGTCGCCTACAAGTGTCAATTCAAAAGACCTGCGTCTGGTGAGCCAAACTTGTCCTCGGACACTCCCGGCACTAAAAAAAAGCCATACGCCGTTTAATTTCACCATAGCAGGTGAGGCTATCTGGACGAGGTACGGGCCCTACTTCCCAGTTGTATCCCGCGACCTAAAGTCTTGAGGCGGTAGAGGTGGGATCCCTTTCGGATTCCGAGGGAAAACCTACCGCGGGGGGTAAGCGGATTAAGAAAGAAAGAAAGAAAGAAAGAAAGAAAGAAAGAAAGAAAGAAAAAAGAAAGAACTTATTAAGTCCATAACAAGTTTTCAAATCAAAATAAAAATTAAAAATGAACGTAAATTAAAACTGGAAACTAAATTACTGTACGTTTTCTAACTGTATGCAGAGATGACTTAAGCGTTCATTAATTAACCGTTACAGTTAAGCATGACTTTCTTTTTTCTACAATGTTTCGAGGTTCTATGAATGAGTAATAATACTCACTTAAGGTTTAAATCCACGACCCACGAGCCACGGAGTCAGTATTCAGTTTGGTGACACTGTGTGTAACAAAAAATATATTGTTGGAAGGTGGTAACAGCACAAACACATCGTCCCCATGAAAAGGACTTTAAAAAAAATTAAAATCCCTACCTGGTCGGGAAGCGAACTGGCGGGCTTTTGAACCGAACGCCAGTACACTGACCATTCAGTCAAGGATTCCAACAAATAATTCTGGAATCACAAAAGGTCCAAGTGGGTATCTGAGCTGCGTCAATTTACTGTACTTATCTCCTGCTGACCTCAGGGTGGGTTAGATTTGTCTGCCTCTGATTTGCTCTCGTGTTGTCCAATACACGAGACCTTGTGAGAGTATATGATTTCCTCGTCGTCGCTATCCTCCTCCTCCTCCTCATCATCATAAACAACAACAAAAACAACAACAGCAACAACAATATGCCCGACTCCATGGCTAAATTGTTATCGTATTGGGGTTCAAGGTTCGATTCCCGGCCGTACTGTCATCGGTTTGTGCTGTCTTCATTATATTTCATCTTACAAAGGGCCATTTTCTCACATAGGCGCAGGTTGCCTGTAGGACGTCAACTAGGAAGACCTGCACCTGGCATCTCTGAAGGCTGCACGCTGTAATAATATTAATAATAATAATAATAATAATAATAATAATAATAATAATAATAATAATAATAATAATAATAATAATAATAATAATCTACAGCCTGTTTCGTCGTTCGATCGGGTCAGGAATGGAATACAGGGACTCTGTATGTACAGTGTGGCCAAGTACAGTCCAGCTGCCATGTTTTAGCAAAGTACTCAATCAGCTGATAGGTGAAGGAGAGTGATATTATTATTGTTTCAATAAAGAATAGACTAGGTCAAAGTTTTAAGATGTTATTTATTTTTCTTATGCTGTGTGTATATAGGCCTATCAGTATTTGTTATATTCAGAGTCTGACTACCTGACGTAAGACTTAAAAATTTAGATGTATACGTTGTATACAAGTCACAATTATTGAAGAGGTTAGGAATTATGTTGGTAGCTAGGCCTATAATAACATTTATATTATAAAACATGTGGCATAAAATAGTATAGTCATTGTCTTGAATAATGTGTGTGATGACTGTAAAGTTAGTCTACATATAAATTTAAAAAATTAACATTACCATATTCCAGGTTACATGGTTTTATATATCAGAATATACAACGCACTCTCATCAAACTATGCACATAAATGTAATTTTTTTATATATGACTGTCCGGCTCCATAGCTAAATGGTTAGCGTGATGGCCTTTGGACACAGGGGTTCCGGGTTTGATTCCCGGCAGGGTCGGGAATTTTAACCATCATTGGTTAATTTCGCTGGCACGGGGGCTGGGTATATGTGTTGTCTTCATCATAATTTCATCCTCATCATGGCGCGCAGGTCGCCTACGGATGTCAGATGGAAAGACCTGCGTCTGGCGAGCCAAACATGTCCTCGGACACTCCGGGCACTAAAAGCCATACGCCATTTCATTTATATATGACTTATCGGTACGTATGCCAACGGCCGTAGCCGTGTTGAAACACCGGATCTCGTGAGGTCTCCGAAGTTAAGCAACATTGGGCGTGGTCAGGAGTTGGATGGGTTGCCACGCGCTGTTGGTGGGGGTAAGGGAACGGAGGAGCGGAAAGGAACTGGCCACCCTACCGCACGTAAACTCCGGCTCAGGAACACCTCTGCGGAGGTTCGGACCTGCCTTCGGGCAGAATAACCCTTACCTTACCTATCGGTACGTATATAATCTTAACACACACAGGAGATAAAACATAATATGATTACTTAACCAATGGGTGGTCAAAATTGTATTACATAATATAAGTTAACATAATATACTGTACCATTTTACTCGTGGTACTAATATACATAATAACGAAAACCTGCTACTCTTTAGTGTTGAAAAGCAACTGCCATGGTCCCCGGATTGTTGTGTATCGTGCTCCTTTAATGATGGCTACGGTTTGATCCCCGCAATGAGGAATTAAATATTAGTATCATTACACAACAGGCCTATAGTTTGAGAAAATACTACTTGTTGCTCGGTGAAAACAAGCAGTTATTCTGGTCCCGGGTTACTTTTATTCAGGACTCAATTATCGACCACCGGCGGTTCGATCCCCGTGATGTGCGACTAATTCTGTACCCCGGTGTACGCTGTATTTTGAACTTTCTGTTTCCTACTATCGGTTTTTCTTATACATTTTTATACATGTTTTCATTACCTTATTCTTTCTCTACCGCTCTTCCCATAACTGTGGGGTTGTGTGGAGGAACTGCGTCATACAAGTGGATTTGGTCCTGTTTAACGGCCGGATGCCCTTCCTGACGCAAATTCTATATGGAGGGATGTAATCACTATTGCGTGTTTCTGTGGTGATTTGTAGTGTGGTATATTGTTTGAATATGAAGATGATAGTGTTGGGACAAACACAACCACCCAGTCCCCAAGCCCGAATTATTAAAATATCCCACCCGGCCGGGAATCGAACCCGGGACACTCTGAACCGAAGGGCAGTATGCTGGCAATTCAACCACGGAGTTGGATTATTATTTCTATCTTTATAATGTATGGGAAAATTCAACTTGAAGCTAGGAGGCACTTATAATCACGTACTTTAAGACACGAATAGCCATAAAAATTTGAATTCGAGAATATAGCCTATCAATCATAATATCTCATATGGTGAAAATGAATGAGACTTACAGTAAATGATCGGGAATGACCTTTCCTGTAACTTTTGTTATGAACAAGTTTTATATAAAACAGATATTTTCGGAGATATTTTGAAATTTGTGAAAAATAATATAATCGTGAAAATCTGTTATTTTTCCTTACACAGTAAAATCACTCAAAACGTAAAAGATCGGAAATTATATTCTAAACAACTTTCGTTATGTAGGCCTACAGGTTTTCGATAATTATAACGGATAAATCTAACATTTACTGTCTTGGCCTCCATAAAATTATTAACCCATTTTGTTACTACAGTAGAAGTCCGATAGTCCGGCACGTTCGGGACCGGCCCGATGCCGGATTACCGAAAATGCCGGACTATCGGGCGGTACCTCTTAGTACGATATAGGTTAAGGCGTACAGCCAAAACAGCTGTAACGCGGTGTTTTGCAGTAAAATGTTGATCAGCAGAATCATTAGATTAATAACTTTAGCTCAAAATTAGGGCAGCACCAAATTTTCATTCAACACATTCAGTTTACATACATATACTGTACAATAGTTTAGTGTGACTTAAAAAAGTTCCGAATATCTTTTTGTTTTCGAGTTCGTTGTCGCTTGGCATAAAAGACATTTCTGATTATATGTAAATCAATAAGTTCAGTGCCATTATAATTAGTGATACACTCAGCAAAAGTGATGAATTTATTTAGGGACTCTGCGGCTAGATCGCAAGAAAAAATACTGTAGCGAAAAGTGCTCGCAATCAAAACAATGAACTGAACCTGTGTGTGGTGACAGCCAACAATGCTGATTTAGTCTAACAGTAGCAGGTACGTAGTGGACACTTCCGGGTGGTTTCGAACCGCGCCGTGCGCTTTAACTCTCATAAACGTAAGAAAATAATAATAACATAAAAATCATGGAATGGTGCCGGACCATCGGGCGTTCCGGATTGTTCGATGCCGGACTAATGGAATTCTACTGTATTGTTACCATTATAATACATGAGACAACTCTACTCATTGCTGGGAGTGTCTTATAAAGTGCTACTTTCAGAGCTACAAACAAGCAATTGTCTAATTTCATTTTAAAACCCTTTCCGGATCTGTTTCTGCATCCATAAGTCTAAAAGCATGGCTTGATTTTCTTAAAAACTCAGACCTCAGATATACGGTACGTAAATTCACACACATTTTAAAACTAGTAATACTAAATAATCTTCTGTGTTTAATAAAATCATGTTTTCGGTTGCATTAAGGTTAAAACAGGTAGCCTGTACTTCGCTGAAATTGCATAAAGAGTGATCTTAGCCTGTGCGGTATACATAAGTTTAAATCGGCTGACGGGACATTTGGCTAAAACATGGCGGAGCCAATCAGAATGAAGCATTCGTTGGCCACACTGTACGTATAGTCAATGTAGAATGGAATGAATGACAGTAGAAGTACCCAGTCCCCGAGCCAGGGAAATTACCTATTTAAGGTTAAAATCTCCAACGCGACGGGGAATCAAACCCGGGGCCATTTCAACCGAAGGCGACTACACTGACCATTCATCCAAGGAGCTAGATAATAATAATAATACATCCCACGAGTTCCTTTATGTGCAATTATATCTATCGACATGAGGTTGACGTATGTGACCACCTTCAAATACCACCGGACTTACTTGGGATCGAACCCGAAAATTGGGCTCAGAAGGTCAGCGTTCTATTGTCTGAGCTTCTTGTCCCGGCACTATTATATTATTATTATTATTATTATTATTATTATTATTATTATTATTATTATTATTATTATTATTATTATTATTATTATTATTATTAGGCATAATTAAGAGGGGAATTCCTCAAGGCAGTATTATCGGACCTTTATGTTTTCTTATGTATATAAATGATATGAGTAAAGAAGTGGAATCAGAGGTAAGGCTTATAGCGGATGATGTTATTCTCTATAGAGTAATAGTAATAAATAAGTTACAATGTTGTGAGCAACTGCAACGTGACCTCGATAATGTTGTGAGATGGACAGCTGGCAATGGTATGTTGATAAACCGGGTTAAAAGTCAGGTTGTGAGTTTCACAAATAGGAAAAGTCCTCTCAGTTTTAATTACTGCGTTGATGGGATGAAAGTTCTTTTGGAGATCATTGTAAGTATCTAGGTGTTAATATAAGGAAAGATCTTCATTGGGGGTAATCACATAAATGGGATTGTAAATAAAGGGTACAGATCTCTGCACATGGTTATGAGGGTGTTTAGGGGTTGTAGTAAGTATGTAAAGGAGAGGGCATATAAGTTTCTGGTAAGACCCCAACTAAAGTACGGCTCCAGTGTATGGGACCCTCACCAGGATTACCTGATTCAAGAACTGGAACAAATCCAAAGAAAAGCAGCTCGATTTGTTCTGGGTGATTTCCGACATAAGAGTAGCGTTACAAAAATGTTGCAAAGTTTGGGCTGGGGAGAATAGGGATGTAGGCAGAGAAAGTTCCACCAGATAGCGCTCGTGTACTACTGGGTAAGCGCAAGGCGATCGTCTCATGTTTCCCCCAGTCACCTGCGAGTAATGTATAGAATGTGACCGAGTTTTTTGAGCTAAAGCCGATTGTATCTTCTCTAATTTTACTCCAAGACTATATTAATTAATTGCATAGGTATATCCCCTAGTATATTACGGACGATTTTCAGCGTTTAAGCCTTAAACAGCTGCAAAATGAGCTACGGACCAGAAACGCTAAAACTAGCGGGAGGAAGGAAGAATTAGTACAGCGGTAATCAGAAAATTATAACACGCTTTATTATCCAAATAATGAATAGGATTCAGCATGCCTTTTCCTGAAGATTACAATTACTTGAGTATTGTACATTGATAAATATATGAATGTTGTTGCTACTCCAACCACTACTCTTATACCTTCATATCTTCCACACAATATAAATAACATTTGTTTGAGCGCCAGTCGCTTTTATAAGAAAAACAACAAAATTCGGTAGAGCATACCTCTTATATCAATTATCTCAAGGCGTAAGGTGATAAACTCACATATCTGGCAATATACAGGGATATGGATCAGGACAATATTAAATTACTGTTGCATTTCCACAATTGAGGATTGTACATGGAGCTGGAATCATTTATTATAATTAAAATAAAACTGAGTTTATGACTATAATTTACGTCACAATGAACAATCATTGACGTCTTTTAATTTAACAATATATATATATATATATAGTGAGATTTGCGGTACTAATAAAAGGAAAATTTAATCTAAACAAAAAAAAACTATTGGCATGAACTTGAAGTGAGATGTGATATCGCCGCTGATTACATTCTTCTTCATGTTATGAATGCATAACATGTCTGATGCTTTAATTACCTGATGTCTGCATACACCGCTGTTGAACTTGAAATTCTTGGGAAAACCTATGAGCTGAAGTCGGGAACCGTCTGCTGTTATCTTATTATATAACAAGGAGTTGGCCTACATACCATGTACGCGTGTAGGGAGCTCCAATATAATTACGTCCACTCAATATATTATAAGTAATTGACAATATTATTGAAACATCTTGTGAAGTCCATCCTCACAAGATGATGATGTTTCTTTATCAGCATAGTACCCGTCTCTGCTCGGATACAACCACCACTTGTAGACCTCCTCGATTATTACAAGACCTCTTGAAAACACAACTCTTAGCTCTGACCATCACTCTAAAACCACTTCTTCCATTTGATACATCTGACTGTTACATATGATCTGAACGATATGATCTGAATACCTCTCACCACCGTTGCATCGACTTTTATAACCTCGCGATGACGACTCATCTCCCTACTCTCTGTTCATCCCTTCCACTTCAACATACAGTAGCTGGCGAATACTGACACTTGGTCGCAATCACGTCCCCACGCAGTGATGTCATCAGTCAAGTGTTGTCTAAGCGTGCCCAAGCGGATTGCAGATGACTAAGTTTCATGCGTCACCGGGAATTCTACTTGCACACAACATTCTCAGTTAAACATAGCCTCGATTGCAAAATACTATGCCAGCTCATCTAGCCAGAGTTACAAGCCATAGCATGACTATATGAAACCAACAAATCTCACTTACAGCAATACAGAATAATTACAAACAAATTTCACTTAACCTATGATTAAATACAATAATATGCGTGATGCCTAATTATTACAGTCTAAATGATGAGAAACAGAATATAAAATCTAATGAATCGGGTTAATAATGATAATAATAATAATAATAATAATAATAATAATAATAATAATAATAATAATAATAATAATAATAATAATAATAAATACTGAATGGAATCTGTAACCCTGTTGTACGGTTACAATGTACCTCCACAAGACAAGTCATAAATAGAGATTTAAACACGCACTTGCTCCCCTTGCTTGTAGACTTCGATTCATGTATTCTTTTTAGGTTGATGGCTTACATGAAACTGCAGATACAGCCTTTGTCTACCCCCAAAGGCATGTGAATATTCTTGAGTTTCCCAGTGCCGGTAACTTTATTTGACCATCAGCCATAAGGTGAAGATCACTATCACAAATTTGTTTCTGATGGATTATTTCGTATTTAGAAAATCGGAAAAAGATGGAGCACTTGTTTCCAACTACAAATCATTGTGTTATGCTAGATACAGACTTTTCAGTGAAAAGTGTTTTGTTTATAAAAGGTTAATTTCAATCGGGTGAAATTCTAAAATGCAGTGCTGTGAAATCCGAGTACACAAAACATAAGACCTATAATGTGAAGCTTATTTTAGGATTACATGGTGACATTATAGGAGGGGAATATGAACGTTTTGCTGGAGCAGGCCCCAAGGTATGTAGTAAGCATATTGCTGCTGTAAGCTACGCATTAGAGCATTTCCCCAAGACTGGTATTATTCAGTGTCCAGAAACATGCAGCCAAAATGTATAAACTTTTCAGCATCCCTCTACCAAACGGTTGAGACCAGTTAGCCCTATGAAAGTGGAATGTATGCCCTTGGAACAAGTTTTGCTATGTATGATCTCAGTTGCACCAGTTATAACTCTAGTCGAGGGGTATTTCCGTCCAAAAGCAACCCTTTAAATTTGCAGTACATGAAATTAATCCAAACATTAAATATTCTCCCAGCAATAGTTTTATGGATTCCGAAGTTAAGGCCTGGCTCCTTGTCAGATTTGTTGGTCCTTAGCTTCATAACTGTCAAGAAGAAACAAAGTCTGGGTTCGAGAGGGAATATTTGTAAATTGTATCTGTTTTTTCCCAGAACAGCAAACATCAGTTTACAATGTTGGGCGTCTACAAACCCTGTATAAAGCAATATGGCATCACGATTACGCATTGTTTGCTCAAAAAACAAATTACCTGTAGTATTTTTTATTGCTGATGTCTTTGAAAATGGGAGTCACAAATGTAACATTCACTTCTTCGGGTATATTCACGATTTCTTCCCGTACTTCAAAGGAGGTTATTTCTGCATATTCCGATATTGTAGGCTTATCGTGGTAATCCGGCAATTTTCTGGTGTATGGCCTCTTCCTTGCTTTTGTTGTGTTCGTGGTCCACGGAAAAAGCGATGGAACAGCGCCCGGTTTTAATCTTGCTCTCTCACCTTTAAATACAAACGCATAAATTCTCTGGTTATCAAAATGCCTAATCAGTTTATGGGTTGAAAATAGGAATTATTTCCCTTCGTACATCGCACTTACCCAACAAAGTTTTCGTGAAATCACAGGGTTTAAAATAATGGGAACACACATTAATATTTTCGGTCAGATTCTTCTCACCGAAATTTTTCCTTCTAATAACATGTAACCATTTCGTCCTGATTTCTTTATTTTGTGGAAACTGGTGAAACGAAAAAGAATGGGCTTCTCTGATTTTTCAAAGAACAACACTGCAACAGCTCGGCATAGTCACGAAAAATAACAATTTAAGCAACTTAAATTCGTGGATATTTAACAGCACGAGTACAGAGGAGACAAATGAAGAGCGCATTGCGCTTACCCAGTACAACAGCAGTGCGCTCTATCGGTGCTAGTTCTATACATCCCTATTGGGAGAAAGAAGAAGAGCTGCTCTACTAAGTGGTATGTTCCGAGCTGTCAGCGGAGAGATGGCGTGGAATGACATTAGTAGACGAATAAGTTTGGGTGGCGTTTATAAAAGTAGGAAAGATCACAATATGAAAATAAAGTTGGAATTCAAGAGGACAAACTGCGGCAAATATTCGTTTATAGGAAGGGGGATTAGGGATTGGAATAACTTACTAAGGGAGATGTTCAATAAATTTCCAATTTCTTTGAAATCATTTAGGAAAAGGCTACGAAAACAACAGATAGGGAATCTGCAACCTGGGCCACTGTCAAAAATGCAGATCAGTATTGACTGATTGATTCATATTATTATTATTATTATTATTATTATTATTATTATTATTATTATTATTATTATTATTATTATTATTATTTATTATCATATTTCCCTAATGGCCCAGGTGACTTCAGTTTCGAGAGTAGAATGTTATCAGGTGGAATGATCAGTATGAAAGCTGGTGTGAGTTTTCTAACGGCATAGAGAGATGAATTAAGTGATCATCTTCTCCGTCACAAAGCATTAATTAGACAGATCGCCGAGGGGAAGTTAGGTTAGAAAGCAGGAGGTGGACCATATATAATTATAAAACAAGGGGAATTAGAAAGATTTGGAGAAATGAGAGGTAATAGTTATCGACAGCTTCCGACTGGAATACATAAACAGCCATGTATCAAACACCTTAGAGACATTATAGGAAGGTAACATTCTAAAAAGCCCGATTCTACAAGTAATAAATCGTTTGTTAGTTGCAATGATATCGCACAATCTCCTTCTATCCATTCATCATGTTAACTGATTAGAACCCACTTATGCTCTGTACACAACCCTGCGATGTACTATATTGTTGTTAACAAATTCATTGCAATTGGGAGATATCGCAATGGTAATGTCAACTTATAGTATAATAGCAACAATGTTAAATGAACACTTAAATCTCGTAACAACGAAAAACAAGAAACAATTTCGTGAAAACAAAGTATTACAAAAGTTACACTGTACCAAAAATGTACTGGTTACTAAAAGATAAATTTTAGAAAGAAGTAAGGGGCCTACATTAAAATCAGAATTTACAAGTAGAGTAACGTAATAATTGCTAACAATTTATAGAAATGACTGAAAATATTCTGTTATAGTTATCGTAACGTGATTATCACACAGTTCCTCAGGAATGTTCTCTTAATTTATGAAATACAACTTTCCCCATGGATTTGCAGCCCTGATGGACTTGACGTATGAAGCGACCGCTGCTCAGTCCGCAGGTGTAGATATTGGAAGGTGACGCGTGGCTACCGTGACTAATCCTCTTGGCCGTTATCCTTGGTTTTCTAGTAGGCTGAGTGAATTCGGAATCAGCCCTCAGATCAACGTAGTCCCTGACCTGGCCCGAATTCCTTCTTTTTTTTTTTTAGTACTTTGCTTCACTACGCACCGACACGCAAAGATCTTATGGGATAGGAGTGGGGAGGATGCGGCAGTGGCCTTAATTAAGGTACAATCCCAGCATTTTCCTGGTGTGAAAGTGGGGCACCATCTTCAGGGCTACCGACAGTGGGGTTCGAACGCACTATCTCCCGGATGCAAGCTCACAGTTACGCGCCCCTAACCATACGGCCATCTCACCGTGTGCCAGAAATCGAACCCGGGGCCTTCGGGTAATAGATAATCAGGTCACCCCTAGATCGTGTGGCCTGGCCTGTTACAAGTGAAAATGAAAATGAAAACCTACAACCTGTTTTCCAGTCTTTGACCGGGTCAGGGATGTAATGAATGAATCATATATAGGCTGTTATTACGATGGGGTCGCCACTCCCAAAGTGATTTATATTAATGAGTGATAGATGCTACGAAATGAGAATGGAGAGTGTTGCTGGAATGAAAGATGACAGGGAAAACCGGAGTACCCGGAGAAAAACCTGTCCCGCCTCCGCTTTGTCCAGCACAAATCTCACATGGAGTGACCGGGATTTGAACCACGGTATCCAGCGGTGAGAGGCCGACGCGCTGCCGTCTGAGCCACGGAGGCTCCACCCTGTTACAAGTATTGTAGCATAATTATTTCAACGCATAGAATGTCACAAATAATTACGTTAAAGTTCGATCCGGCTTACGTAGCCCCTCATGACACAAAATGTGACCGGCTGAAATTACAATAATAATAATGATAATAATAATAATAATAATAATAATAATAATAATAATAATAATAATAATAATAATAATAATAATAATAATAATAATAATAATAATAATAATAATGTCATTTACTTTACGTCCCACTAACTACATTTTACGGATTCGGCGACGCCGAGGTGCCGGAATTTAGTCCCGCAGGAGTTCTTTTACGTGCCAGTAAATCTACCGACATGAGGCTGACGTATTTGAGCACCTTCAAATACCACCGGACTGAGCCAGGATCGAACCTGCCAAGTTGGGGCCAAAAGGCCAGCGCCTCAACCGTCTGAGCCACTCAGTCCGGCGCTGGAATTATTAAAGGGAGGAGCACATTTCTTCAATAGACTGACACTTATCTACACTTTGAAAAGTTTATTGACGAAGTATGTATTGGACACTTGCACTGTATATTAAAAAGACAAACATTTCATTTCAAAATATCATAGCACGGGACAAGGTTCACAAAGCTTGACATACAACAGACTAATCCAACTTTTATATCAGGATGTGTACATATGAGTAGTTTGAAGGTTTGGGCCGGTGTACAGTTTGTCCCAAAACTTTAACTCAGAAGACAAAGTTATCAAATTCTGTTTTTGGTCACCCTAGAAGTGATTTTCCGTGGTTTTCTTGCCATTGGCTTTACGTCACACAGATATGTCTTATGGCGACGATTGGACAGGAAAGGGCTAGGACTGGAAAGAAAGCGGCCGTGGCCTTAATTAAGGTACAGCCCCAGCATTTGCCTAGTGTGAAAATGGGAAACCACGGAAAACCATCTTCAGGGCTGCCGACAGTGGGGTTCGAACCTACTATCTCCCGAATACTGGATACTTCCCGCACTTAAGTGACTGCACCTATCGAGCTCGGTTTTTCCGTGGTTTGAGGGAGGTGACAGCAGCTATGCTTCTAATCCTAGTTATTGGTTTTATTTCCCACTAACTACTTTTACGGTTTTTTCGAGTTGCCCAGGTGCCCTGCAGGAGTTCTTTTAAGTGCCAGTAGCGAGTACCCGAGGCTGACGTATTTAAGCACCTTCGTATGCCACTGGCTAATCCTAGCTCCACTTAACTCTATTTCTTCTGATGATGCTTTATAATGTCATGATCTTTTTTATTTCAATACATAGAAAAATACGAAGGATTTGATTGTTAAAACACGGAAGGAACCTACCCTAAGAGTGCTAGATAAGGCATTCGGGCGTTCCTTGTGCAACGGTGGTACACGGCTGATTCCTCCACGAAGGCGCTGCTACACAGCAACAAGCAGATGATAGCAAGTACTATGTCCAAAAACAGTCCTTTTTTGGAGCACCAGAATACATGTCGATCAGACTTGGTAACAATCTCCGCATTTGTCACTTAAATACCGAATCAATATCACCAACGTGCTCTGCATGAATTGACACCAAGTGCAGTAGACTGGTTGTCGAAAGTGGGCATTCTAGTTTAATTACTTCTCTATTTGAATTTATATATTTTTGCACATTATGCTTGTAAATGCCATACGATGATAATAATAATAATAATAATAATAATAATAATAATAATAATAATAATAATAATAATAATAGTCATTTGGCCGTTTGTTACTGGGAGACTTTTAGTATAATTGGATCACATCAACAAATTTAACAATGTGAAACAACTACTATTATCTAGTAATCAATTTGTACTAGTTTTTGTACATGTCACTGACAGCCTATGACTAGAAGATACGAATCATCTGTGTCATAAAATTTATTCAAGGTAATTAGATACGAACGTAAGTATAATTATCTTTCTCTAGAATTCAGCAGTATTAGCGTCTACCGTTCTCGGAGAAGAAATCTGTCCATATTTGTTCCGGCAAATCATCGGACCAGTACAATTTTTCAATTCATATTATCAATGAAATCCTACATCCAGAGCAGTCTTAGACAGTACAATGACAGTAGAATAGTGATTACATTTTAATTGAAGACGTCTAGACTCTAGTACTCACTGTCCATGTATCACGGTCACCATCATTTTCACTCAATCTGACGTATAGAGCACTTCTATCTCAGTACATTCTCAAATTATTATTTTTACACGTTTCTAATTAAGAGAAAATCTTACACATTTCACGCCATAATTGGGTTAAGTCAAAGCACCAACTAAAACCAGGTTAATGAAAATATAAAATATCTGGAAGTGTGTGATAGCCGTGTGGCACGGTCACTGGTGTCACCTACGTGGTCTCACCTTGAGTTCAGGAAAATACACTTTCTTTCTTTCTTTCTTTCTTTCTTTCTTAATCCATTTACCCTCCAGATTTGGTTTGTCGCCGGACTCAGCGAAGGATCCCACCTCCACCACCTCAAGGGCAGTGACCTCGAGCGTGAGACTTTTAGATCGGGGGATACAACTGGGGAGAAGGAGCCGCACCTCGCGCAGGTGGCCTCACTTGCTATGCTGAACAGGGGCCCTGTGCGTTGATGAGAATATCGGAAGTGATAGACAAGGAAGAGGGAACGAAGTGGCCGTGGCCCTAGGTTAGGTGCCATCCCGGCATTTGCCTGAAGGAGGAGTGGGAAACCACGAAAAACCACTTCGAGGATTGCTGAGATGAAATTTGAACCTCCTTCGGTTGACCTCCCACAGAGCGGACTGAAAAATATACCTGGAGGTTTTTGAAATTACAAAGTAACATCCCTTGGTTTGGAATGCACGTAAATATGGAGATCCCATGACAAGGGTTACGATATCAACATTTAGGTAAAATTACAAGCTTACATGTTTTACACTTGTCTTCCTTGGTAAAACTGAACGGCTCCTTGGTTGAATGGTCAGCGTTGTTGTCTTCGGTTCAGAAGACTCGATTCTCGTCCGGTTAGCAAATTTCAGGCTTAAATGGTTAATTCACCTGTCTCGGGGAATATGTATTTCTACTGTCTCCACCATCCCTGCAACTCGAAACACCACACATAATACTATCATCCGCTACAATAATACACGGCAGATGACACCCACCCTTGTCGGAGGGTCTGCCTTATAAGGGCTGAAACAAGATAGCAAAAGCCATAGGAATTATTATTATTATTATTATTATTATTATTATTATTATTATTATTATTATTATTATTATTATTATTATTATTATTGCCGGCCCCGTTGTGTAGGGGTAGCGTGCTTGCCTCTTACCCGGAGGCCCCGGGTTCGATTCCCGGCCAGGTCATGGAGTTTTACCTGGACCTGAGGGCTGGTTCGAGGTCCACTCAGTCTACGTGATTAGAATTGAGGAGCTATCTGACGGTGAGATAGCAGCCCCGTTCTAGAAAGCCAAGAATAACGGCCGAGAGGATTCGTCGTGCTCACCACACGACACCTCGTAATCTGCAGGCCTTTGGGTTGATCAGCGGTCGCTTAGTAGGCCAAGGCCCTTCAAGGGCTGTAGTGCCATGGGGTTTGGTTTGGTTTTATTATTATTATTATTATTATTATTATTATTATTATTATTATTATTATTATTATTATTATTATTATTATTATTGTGAAGGATATTCCATCGAACTCTGGCACAGTCGGTTGACATTTGAGAGCGCTTAAATCCGAGAGGCTCGTGTTTCGGGATATAAAGGCGTAAGTATATAGGAACAAATTAATATTTAGGCGTGAAAAAAAATAACATCACTGCGAAAAATAGTAATTAAGTACACCGAAACATAACTTGCCCTTCAAACACGCCTGCTTTTGGGAATCATAAGCAAATCGGCTATGTATTTGCATTACTCGCTGGGACTGAGAATTTAACACTACAAATAATTAAATAATTCCTTGTGCAATCTGCAGATGAAAAGAACATATTAACTTCAGAAATGTTGCGATCAGTTCTATGTTATTATCGGAAAGTATGAGCATAATTTTGGTAGAACGTCCTGTTTGTTCAAGAAATCACAGCCTTCTTCACACAGGCCAAGGAGGCCCTTGAAGGAGTAGAAGGTGTAGCGTTCTATAATAGTACCGAATAGAATACTTCCATCCCCTAATGCCGGAGAGAGAATAATCATTTATTGTAATCCACTTTTTATACACGCATCATTGTCCTTACTGCAGTTAGTTGTCTATTAGGCCTACTACATCAAAAAACATTATAATTAAGCCTAATAATTGTTTAACCCACTCACGAAATTATATATATATATATATATATATATATTTGTCCTAGATGTTCAACAGGTTTATATAATCTAGGACAACAAGTATCCTACCCTTAATTAGTTAAATTAGTGCTTATTTTATTTTATTTTATTTTATTTTATTTTATTTTATTTTATTTTATTTTATTCTATTCAATTTTATTTTATCTTACCTTTTGTCACTTTTTTTTTTTTTTTTTTTTTTTTTTTACAAAAAAGCTTTCATAAAGCTTTCTGCTATTTGTAACCTTGACACGAAGTAGGATAGGAAAGCCGTATATCCAGTCACCTTTGGATCCAAGAATTTTACAACTCATTTCTTGTGTAGCTGAGTGGTGGTGGTGATTATTGTTTTAAGAGGAAGTACAACTAGGTAACCATCCTCTATATAACACTAATCAAGTGGGAGGGAAATGAAGGAATCCGACGTTTCGAAAACTGACGGTATTGGCCAAAGGAAGGCAAGGGCCACAAGGGCGTGAAAATGTAAAACTCCATAGGCCTCTAGTGCTCTAATACCGTCTGAGTCGGAAAAGGAGAAGAGTTGACTAAGGGAGGTCGGATAGGATAGATGAAAGTGAGGAGGCTGGCACAAGTAAGTGGAAGCAATGATACGGATCAGCTAAGGGCCCCGTGGTTGCCAACCCACCCACCCTCCCAAGTTGAGAGCCCCTGGGGCCCCTTCTAGTCGATCTCACGACAGGCAGGGGATACCGTGGGTGTTATTCTACCGCCTCCACCCACAGGGGGAGTGTAACTGAGAGAATCCTACGACCATGTGGATCGCGGGTGGAGGAGTATCGTTACTTAAGTTTTCGAATTCCTAGCGGGCAATAGAACCTATTTCCCTTGGAATGAACCGAGCATGCCTTTACCGACTTGGCAAGTTACAAGTCAATCGGTCTTCGCGTTCACTGTACTGAGAGTACGAGAATATCAATCAATATTAGTTCGGCTCCATGGCTAAATGGTTAGAATCCTGGCATTTGGTCCAAGAAATCCCTAGTTCGATTCCCGGCCGAGACGGAGCTTTTAACTTCCATAAGTTAAATTCTACGTCTCGGAGGCTGGGTGTTTGTGCCATCCTCAGCATTAGAATTCACCTTAGATAGGACCCCATCGTCACCGGCATGCAGGTCGCCTATAGGGCGTCAACTCGATAGACCTGCACCAGACCTCTCCAGAGGCCACACACACACACACACACAAAATCAATAGTAGGTCACAAAAAGGATGATTTCGCAATAATAAGAATTTTTCATCAATTCTACCCCCTCTCCCGTAGAACTACTCTCATTTTCTATCTTTGTGCATGATTGCTATGATTAATATCTTTAATTCTCACAGATGTTCAAAAACGTGCGTAGCGGTTCGAACTATTGTTCGAAACTTCTTGACTAATACAAAGGCGCTCCCTCGGCAGAGACAAACTACGAGATCAGGTAAGAAAATAGATATAATCATCTCTGATATATTGGTGGAGATACTTGTTCTCTTCACCAGGAGGTTCTGAATTTCTCACCTACGTTGACTGTAACTTCAGTCCGTGTCCAGCTGCTTGTAAGCAGACCACGAAATTTTGCTGACAGTTCTCATCAATACTGAGAAAAAGAGTGCCTAGTGATTGTTAAACAGCCGTCAGTGGCAACATGTTCTTCCCACCAGGTAATAAATGGTGGAAATGTTCCTCCCGATAAGCGCGGACAGGGGGCATTAGTATCGCAGAGCTCGACATCCATCAGGCGGCACTGTCGCACTCCTAACGAGCATCCAGCAAACACCTTTTCCTTCCCCAACTCTGTCCTTTGAACATGGCCTTCAGTGGAAGATTTTGCGGCGTGGACACTTGACAAACATTCACAAGTGGATCTGTTCCTATTACTTAGGACAGCTCGGTATTCTTGTTGTTATGGTAGGGTCTTGGGGCATTTTAGTCATCAGCCCTATGCATTTTAAGTGTGGTATGACTTGTGTTGTTGAGTAGTAAATCTACAACTTGTAATAGTGTAGGTGTACCTTAAGATATGAGACCAGGGATTTCACTAAAATAATTATCATCCCAGCATTTTAGCGGGCAGAGTTGGAAGATAGTGCAATAGCAAGTGAAAACTATATCACTCAGGATATCCTCTGTCTGTACTGATATTTGATCTTAAATCTCTGATTTTATGCAAATTATCACTCATATTGTGGAGCGAACTAAATATTTTGTTGTCCCCCGCAAATCATTCTTCAGAAATTTTCTAATATCATTCACCTCCAAACCTGGCGGTACAATTGTTCCAACAACAACAACAACAGAATATGTAAGTTCTATAACTTACATATGCCAGAAAAATCACAAATTACCGAGAAAATATGAGAAATAATACAAAGTTTACTGGAATGTTCATGAAGTAAAGTAGAGTATGCAATATGTCATTGCTTTCCTCACTGGTCCAGAAAGTGCTACTGTTGCATGCAGCACGACTGATCCTATGAGTTGCACTTCTCGTAACATCCAAACGCACACATCGTGCTCCAAATGTCATTACGCAGCAGCTTCCATACTGCCACCACCATAAATGAGACTGGGACTTCAGTGGAAGCTACATTTTGCTGTAGCCTGTGTCGAGAGATAGACGCAAGAATATTGCATCCATCAAGAAATGGCAGCAAGCGGCTGACTGCGTCATCGTTTCCTGATCTTCAACAGTCCAAAATGAATTAATGTCAGTCGGCGCTAGACCAGACCATGATAGCCCAGAACCTATCAAAAGTAGTAGCCTACCGGTGCACATCACGGCAGGCCTACTATGGCGTAACAATGGGGTAACTGTTCACCACCAAATCAGGTAGTCTTTAATTACTTTCTCAGTAGATGATCTCTCCTGCAAACACTATCCATTTAACAGGCTCTGCTTCTTACAGCTAATTTTGGGGCAGTGCGGCCAATATGAGGCTAAGTGTTATGGCTTTAAGGTGAAGGGAAATTGAAATAATAATAATAATTAATAATAATAATAATAATAATAATAATAATAATAATAATAATAATAATAATAATAATAATAATGCCCAAGTCTTTGGCTGAATGGTCAGCGTTGAGGCCTTCAGTTCACAAGGTCTCGGGTTCGATTCCCGGCCGGGAATACAGGAAGGGCACCCGGCCATAAACCAGGGCCAAATCCACATGTATGACGCAGTTTGCACCCGCGACCCCACAATAATAATAATAATAATAATAATAATAATAATAATAATAATAATAATAATAATAATAATAATAATAATCTTAAGGCCATTTGCCTCTCCAGAAGTAGAAACTCGTTTCTAAATTCACTTCAGCTTAATGGAAACTCAAAATTTGTTCATGTATGTATTTATTTATTTATTTATTTTATTTATTTACATTTATTTACTCACAAAGTATAAGGTACCGCTACACTGAGCACATTTCACGGACGAATTAATTAAAGCCTGTGTGCTCCACTGGCCTCATTTGTACATGTAAGGATAACGTATAAAATAATAGTTTAAAGGGGGGTGCTTAGCAGAGGCAGTGAAAGAATGCTCAGTTCACTGGGAAGGTCGTGGCTTCTATTCCCCATCACGTAATAAAGAAGTAAATCCGAAGATAAGTTGTATTTCAGTTATTGCAGAATTAATCGTACTACGGTCTTAACCGAGCCCCTCCTGTATGCATTCTGATGCGTATGGAACCGAAAGTCTGACTGCTGTGCTGTAATGGTGGAGTTTATGTTGTTGTTTTTGTTGTTTTTTTTCAATTGGCTTTATGTCGCACCGACACAGATAGGTCTTGTGGCGACGATGTGATAGGAAACGTCTAGGAGTGGGAAGGAAGGGGCCATGGCCTTAATTAAGGTGCCTGGTGTGACAATGGAAAACCACGGAAAACCATCTTCAGGACTGCCGACAGTGGGGTTCGAACCCACTATCTCCCGGATGCAAGTTTATGGTTTTACGATAAACATTTTGTCTCGCATATGTTACGCTCATTTTCTAGGTTGATGCACCTGTTACCCCTGGATATGTTTTCGTTTAGAGTATGCGTGATCTAGTATCCCAGGTATTTAAAGTTGTTAGTTTCTTTTTTGGAAATCTATTTTAATGTGGTTTGGAGTATATTTGATGTTTTTTAAAATAAATTCAGATTTCTTTAAGTCTATCTGAAGACCTCATTTGCACCAATTGTTTGTAAGGAGAATAACTGTATGGAAGCTTCTTCAATGCTCTAAGCAATCAGGACGGGTTCATCTATAAAATCTAGACGTCAATGCTATCTTGTTTGAAGCCTACCCTAATACCGTATGTTTCTGGTAGGGATGTTGACTCATAATCTTCAACTACAGAGTGTGGGTGTCCGTCCATTCCCTTGTATTCCTGCTATAATCTCGAATGGCTGTGAGATTTCTCCTCTGAACTTGACTTTAGTGGTTGTGTTATAGTGTAACTTTGATGAGGCTTGTAGTTCAGTTATCAAGGCGATGTTTCTGGAGAGTGCTGAAGAGGCTTACTCTGTGTCTAGTAATACGCTGTCTCGAAGATGAAGTTCACTACAAAATTAGCTGCTTTAATGTTAGTGTTATTAGTGAATCTATTCAGGAGAAGGTCTTGATAGTCGAAATCCAGCCTGATACCCCCCAACTGCTGGTCTCACTGAGCTTCTGCTCCGTTTAGTAGAGCTTACAGACTGGATCTTGTGTATGTATTAAAGAAAGGATGGAGATGCCTCTGTAGTTGTTAGGGTTTGTTGTGTCTCTTTCCTTAGATAACGGATAGATAATAGCTAATGTCCATTCTTCCGGTAAGGTCTCTGTTAGCCATATATTTTGAATGATCGTATGGCAGCCTTGTATTATTATTATTATTATTATTATTATTATTATTATTATTATTATTATTATTATTATTATTATTATTACATAGGCCTACGTCAATTTTATTACCATATTTTCTAATAACAGATCGTACGAGGGTTATTGAAACCATTTTCTTTCTTGCGGATACCAGCGCGCTTTGAAAATGCGACATGTAAAGATGAAAGGACGAGGTGGGAAGTACATGTGTGAATATTGAAGAACACGCGAACATCGTGCCTCACATACCTATTACGGTAGTGTACAGGACAATACTGGTTTCGTGGTGCAATTACAGCCAAGCATTCCTTCTACATTACAGCACAACACACATACAGTTGACATGACAAAACTGGGTTTCAAAGCCCTTAAAATAGTCCGCTGCAACGCTGTGGGAGGCACTGACGTTTGAGTCCCGGTTCGCATGCCCTGGCCCAAAATTCATCGATGGCGATTATTCGTGACAGAAAGAGGTCACCGTCCTATTGCTAGCGTGCTAGACGGTCGGAGCATGTTGCATATAGCATCCATCGTTGAACTTCCGTCAGTGCATGAGGTACCCACCGCAATGCGATTTTGCGCAGTTGCAGCTCTGTCCGCAATATCCTGTGGATGCCACTTGCCCTCTCTAATTCCAGTAGCGTCCATCGTATGCCTTCCTCCAGGAGCTGCTCGATGACGGCACGTGCCACGTTCGTCCATACACTGACAGGTCATCCCGTGCGTTGCTGATCAAGTCTTATGGCTTTAAGGTAAATGGAAATTGAAATAACAATAATAATAATAATAATTATAATAATAATATCCGAGTCCTTGGCTGAATGGTCAGCGTTGAGGCTTTCAGTTCACAGGTTCCCGGGTTCGATTCCCGGCCGGGTCGGGGATTTTAATCGCGTCTGATTATTTCTTCTGGCTCGGGGACTGAAGTGTTTTGTTTGTCCCAGCACTTAATTCTTCATACTCAGACAACACACCACACTACAAACCACGTCCTTGCTGAAACTTTCCTACCCACCATGCTACTGTACGCTATGGGAAGGCATTATTCCCAAGGGCTTCCACCAAAATCACTGTGCGGTTCTCTCCCATTTTGCCTCCGGACACAGCTATTTTGATGTATACGCGCTGCTCAACACAGGTTACTTCCATCTCGCACGACGCTCGTCAGACAACTGATTCACAGTCCGGCTCCATGGCTAAATGGTCATCGTGCTGGCCTTTGGTCATAGGGGTCCCGGGTTCGATTCCTGGCAGGGTAGGGAATTTTAATCATCATTGGTTAATTTCCCTGGCACGGGGGCTGGGTGTATTTGTTGTCTTCATCATCATTTCATCCTCATCACGACGGGCAGATCGCCTACGGGCTTCAAATCAAAAGACCTGCACCTGGCGAGCCGAACACGCCCTGCGATCTCCCGGCACTAAAAGCCATACGCCATTTTCATTTCATTTTTCACAGATTCAAAGAGCTCTCAGTGCTACTACCAGCAATCACAGAGCCATCTCTTGTTGTGATTACCATTTTAGTGGTTGTGTTATAGTGTAGCTTTGATGTGGTTTGTAGTTCTGTTATCAAGGCGAAGTTCCTGGAGGGTGCTGAAGAGGGTTACTCTGTCTCTGGTCATGCAATGTCCCGAAGATGAAGTTCACTACAAAATTAACGGCTTTAATATTAGTGTTATTAGTGAATCTATTCAGGACAAGGTCTTGATAGTCGCTTCCAAGCGCCAAATAGCAGTTTGTGATCCGCTCGTATGTCTGCAAGAAAAAAAGTTTCAATGACTTTTCACCCAACCCTCGTATTATTGTCAACCATGGTTTAGTGTAACAGGAAGTTTTAGATCATTAACAACGCCAAGTAAAACAAAATAAATCTGTAAATATATAAAATTACACTACAGGCTGCTGTCCTGGACCCTGACGATGTTACTGATGAACAAGGTGGGAAACTGTTACTTCGATCGCTCCCGGGTGATCTATCAATGTTGTTAAGTTACAGTGAAGAATAGTGTGATCCTAAATTGGGTAGCTCAAAGTCGAAAACACATAGTAACCGTGCGGTTTCCGAGCAAGCGAAGTGAGGGTTAAATCTAGCAGCTGGTTTGGAGACAGAACTGTCGTCTCTAATTGACCAAGATGAATGGCATGGCGCAGGTACAGTCCTCACCAACATCTGACCCTAATACGAATCTCAGAATTCTTTTTCATTCTCTTGGAATAATAACTGTTAGAAGATACTATCCTTCGAGAATGCGGGACACAGCCTCTCTCCACGTGAAAGTTCGCCCTTGTTAAAATCAGATTGGGGAATGAACGTGGCAGCCTTTTTCCATGTTTTATGGTAGGAGGAAAAAAGTAACGAAATTTACGATAATGTATGAGTAAATTAGCTGAACAGTGCCGCAGAAAGGATAGGGTTTTGTGGTTTAAATCCTCCCTGGATTCCAAGACACACTAATACCAATGAACCTTGACAGTAAATTAATGCCATTAATAGACAATATAAATCAAATCAATTGCTGCTGTTGCTCATGAAAACGACCTGCGACATCTTGATAATCAGTCCTGGACACTTATGTGTGAGTGAAGTTTGGCCTGATAATGTATTCTAAGAACTTGTGTCGGTATTTGTAATTAATTTGAGACAGTAATGGGAAGGAAATGGTGATAACTAATGTTAGGTTCCCTCGCGGGAGTTGAAAGATAAACAGGGAGAAAAGCAAGTTCTTTGGATGAGCGAGAGCGAAACTTCAATATTCTTCAGAGTGCAAGATATTTCAGTTTCTTAAAGGAGTCTGAAATCCGTGGCAACCCCGATTCATTCGAGCAGGAAGGTAATAAGCTAACTTTTAGACCAGTGTTTATCAACCGGAGGTAAGCAAAACCCTGGGGATACTTGGAAAGGACTGAAAGAGAACATTTTTGCCATAACGTGTCTGATAATACAAGTAGATAAGATTATACCGTGCCGAAAACTCGTTCGAATATTAAAATACCTTGTATTGTAATGCATTATATTACGTATTGCAATAATGATATTTAACTATCGTTCCAATCAACGTTTTATAATTACCTCTTTTATAACACCTTATGTTTTAACAAGCAAATACATGAACTCGGTTTTATGAACCGGTACTTTTAAGTTACAAGTAGGTATTACTTTTCTTTATTTTTAAATTAGTATTGTCAAATTTGTCAATATCACATTTCTTGTGATTTCATTGCTTTGATACAAATGAAATAAACATGCCAATGTTTACAGAACAGTACACGTGTCAAGATTGGCGATGCAGTTGTAGCCGCTCACCATTCTACTTCTTTACAGAACGGTGCGTTGGGTGTCCTTTACCAGATATAGACAAAGTTATATAGATTTCACGCAATCCTGATTACCGAAGGGGATTAGAGTTTCAGGTCGTTTGACCACAAAACAATTGCCTTAAAATGATCCCTTCTTATGGAAATATATGCTACGTGTTCGTTAGAATGTAGATTAATTACACAACAAGCAAGTCTATTGCTGATTTCCTTGGGTAAAAAGCGTAGTGAGAAAGTATATGGAGAAGTCCACTGCATTGCATTTGCAAAGATGGTTCACAGGTGACACAGGTCATTATCAATAGCTATTAGCCATAAGGCTAGAACATTTTATAGTTATTCAACATTAGCATTCGATTAGGATGACATCTCGGTTAGGCTCATCGGGTGGGTAAGAGAAGTGGGCGGTTTATAATCCTTGAGCCTGTTTCCTTAGCACTAAGTCCACTTTAGATGATGTCATTCTGTACAGAGTAATAAATAAGTTACAAGATTGTGAGCGGCTGCAAGGTGACCTCAATAGTGTTGTGAGATGGACGGTGGGCAATGGTATGATGATAAACGGGGTTAAAAGTCAGGTTGTGTGTTTCACAAATAGGAAAAGTCCTCTCAGTTTTAATTACTGTGTTGATGGGGTGAAAGTTCCTTTTGGGGATCATTGTAAGTATCTAGGTGTTAATATAAGAAAAGATCTTCATTGGAGTAATCACATAAATATGATTGTTAATAAAGGGTACAGATCTCTGCACAGGGTTATGAGGGTATTTAGAGGTTGAATTAAGGATGTAAAGGAGAGGCAGGGTGCGAAATCGCGGGGGGGGGAGGGATTTCCTCCCCACCGACGATTTTATCTCAAAGGTTCCCCCCCCCCCCACTAAAATTGCCCGGGGGGATTCTTTCATTATAAGATAATGAGAAAAATGTAGAACACATATTATTACTGAAATTAATGATTTTACTGTCATATTTTCATAAAAACGTCAGCAATAATTCAAATGACTGCCAGATCTTGAGCAATGAAACAACGCAGCAGTGGTAATCCGGACCTGCAGCCTATTGCTCATGTTTCACTCCGACAAGTCCATCTGAAACCCGGGCAAAAGTATAAATTACTTGAAGCTCTACTCCCTCGTCATTGCTCGAGCTTACACCACTCCTGTACTTCTTGCAGACTGTGTGTTTCCGATGGGTAGCCAAAACGAAAATTTTCCCTTAAGCAGTGTACAAACCGACAAAATTTGTTCAGTCAACACATAGCCCTGGTAGAGGAAGGTTCCACTAAGAAAGCAATAAATCAGGACAAATCGCGCCTCGTCTGGTCATTCTTAAGAACGCGACAGTCTCTCATAAACTTCTCAGCTGAATGGAATAACGTTCTAATAATTATCATTTCCGTTATAACAACAAAAATCAAACAGAAAGATCTAAAATTTAGATTTTTCTGGGGGGAGGGGGTAATTAAATTACAGGGAAAATTTATACCCCCTCCCCTCCCCCGAATACTACCTGAAATAAACACTAGTAGCTAAGCCCTATGTTTGTTCTCCCCCCCCCCCACCACTTCTTTCTGATTTCGCACCCTGAGGAGAGGGCATATAAGTCTCTGGTAAGACCCCAACTAGAGTATGGTTCCAGTGTATGGGACCCTCACCAGGATTACTTGATTCAAGAACTGGAAAAAGTCCAAAGAAAAGCAGCTCAATTTATTCTGGGTGATTTCCGACAAAAGAGTAGCGTTACACAAATGTTGCAAAGTTTGGACTGGGAAGACTTGGGAGAAAGTAGACGAGCTGCTCGATTAAGTAGTATGTTCCGAGCTGTCAGTGGAGAGATGGCGACATCAGTAGACGAATAAGTTTGAGTAGGAAAGATCACAATATGAAGATAAAGTTGGAATTCAAGAGGACAAATAGGGTCAAATATTCGTTTATACGAAGGGGAGTTAGGGATTGGAATAACTTACCAAGGGAGATATTCAGTAATTTTTCTATTTCTTTGCGATCATTTAAGAAGAGGCTAGAAAACAACAGGTAGGGAAGCTGCCACCTGAGCGACTGCCCTAAATGCAGATCTAGTGATTGATTGATTGATTGATTGATTGATTGATTGATTGATTGATTGATTGATTGATTGATTGATTGATTGATTGATTGATTGATTGATTGATTGATTGATTGATTGATTGATTGATTGATTGATTGATTGATTGATTGATTGATTGATTGATTGATTGATTGATTGATTGATTGATTGATTGATTGATTGATTGTCAATATAGTCTCAGTTAGATAATAATTGAATTTGCTCAATTGCGTGATCTTGCGGCGACTTCGGCGTAAAATATTTCCTATCGGCAAAACTTTCTGCACCCCGATGTCACCAGATACCGTGAAAGTAGTTAGTGGGACGTCAAAACTTTTATTATTTTTATTATTATTATTTAAACGACAAAGACACTAAAATTATTTATAATAAACTGGCATGCCAAAATTCATTGGATCGAAGTCTATTCTCGTACTCCAAGTGTATAAACCCATCGTGGCGTCGATTCCATAAGTGGAAGGAAAACCTATGGAGAGATTCTGACTTATGCCGTTTGCATAGCTACTCACAGCGTCCTGCTATTTGTAGATGCAGGGTCTTGGGTGTGCACCACGTCACATAAATGCTCGACAACGTTCTTATCAAGCGAACAATGTAGTTACAACAGTCCTTGAAACCCTCCGGAACGTTCCCCGAAACATTTCTGGACAATTTGAACCCGATGACACGGTGCATTATCCTGCTGGGATATCGCATCGTGTAGTCCTTAAAGTACTGCAAGTGGTCGCCAATCCGTTCATCGTAGCGGCCATTGTTCAACGACCTGTTGAGGTGGATTAGCGGATCCGGCCCATGTCACGTGAACACACCCTACACTACCACCAGCCGGTATGGTGCCCTGTTGACAAACTACGGTCCGTGGTTTCATGGGTCCTGGGCCAATTTCGAACTTAATCATCGGTTTGAAATAATTGAAGCAGTGAATTATTAGAGCATGCTACATGCCGCCAGTCCTCGAGGATCCAATTAGCAACGTCACACGCCCAGGTGAGACGCTGTGCCCGGTGTTGTCGTATTAACAAGAGCACTCTGGCATTAAAGAACGCTGCACTGACCTCCTGGATATACCTCCTGCATTGAATGTGGGTGTGATCTGAGACAGTGCGATCTGTCTATTACCACGGACAATTCTAGACAGACGCTGCTAATAGCGATCATTAAGCATTCGTGGTCGGTCACTGCGCTGTTCACTCTGGGTATTCCCGATACACGTGTGGCACCATCAATCGATGAATGTTAAATGTCCGTACAATTTCGACAATGGAATGTTCCATTCGTCTGGCCCCTACTATCATGCCAATACAGGCGGTATTTGAACTCTCTCGAGATGCCAGATCACACCTGACACAATTCTGGACATTTTCAAGAAGTCACTGTATGGTGGTACCACGGATTTATTACCTTAAAATACTGCTATTCCATGACTTCTGGCATGCGATTGTTTTACTGAATCTGGCTCCTTGGCTGAATGGTCAACGTCGCGGTCTGAGGCTCATGTAGTCCTGGGTTTGATTCTAGAATGGGTCGGATATTTTACCAAAGTTTGGTTCATTTTTCTGACTCGGGTAATGGATGTTTGTGTTTTTCTCATCCCTGTGCACAGTGTTGGTGTAAAGAAGTAAAATATTCATGCGCATCTCTGCTCGCTCACTCAAATTGTGAATTTTGATGTCTCCGATATTCCCCATCTTTCAGTACTTACCGTGCTAGGAGCTATCTGAGAAGTCTTCTCTCTCTGACTTCCAGTTATTCGATTAAGCATTTCCTGTTTAGTGACGGACAATGCATCATTGCATGCAGGCCTTCCGGGTTGAAGAATGTAGTTTAATATTTATTTATTTATTTATTTATTTATTTATTTATTTATTTATTTATTTATTTATTTATTTATTTATTTATTTATTTATTTATTTAGCTGTATTTGTTTCGTTCCATACTCACAATCATAGTTTCGAAGATCACCATTCCTTGAATAATTCCATCTGATTCCAGACAAACTATACATATGATAATTACTAGAAGCAGAAACATCACTATTAAATACAGATTCTTAATAACTCTCGTAACTCCAAGTGGTTGCCCAACCGATGCGGTGAAGGTGGGCTCGATTGACCGAGAAGGATGTAGGTTCGATACTCCGTCAGGAAGTTAAAAGATTTAGAAATGAAATTTCGACTTTTCGAGATTCACATGACCCTGAGGTCCCCTCAACTTACACCAAACGTGAGTAGCAGGTTAATTCCTTGGGACCAGACGGGCATAGACCTTCGTACTAAGTGCCGAAATTACGTTTAGGGGAAGCCTTTTCCTTCTACTTTGCCCAAGGCCTTCACATCCTAGGTTTCGCTCATTTTGCTCTTGACTGCACAATGTAAAATGTGTCTATCCTCCTTACGGCAATATTCAGGCATATTACGGGCCTTAGCGCATACGTAGAGATGGCCATTCGGGACAAACTCTCGCCAGTCTGACTTACATTCTCAACGCCAGAGTAATAATAATAATAATAATAATAATAATAATAATAATAATAATAATAATTTTACGTCCCACTAACTAATTTTACGGTTTTTGAAGACGCCAAATTGAAGGAATTCTGCCCCGCAGGAGTTGTTTTACGTGCCATTAAATGTACTGACACGGGGCTGATGTATTTGAGCATCTTCAAATACTACCGGCCTGAGCCAGGATCGAACCTGGCAAATTGAGCTCAGAAGGTCAGCGCTCTACTGCCTGAGCTACTCAGTCCGGCCAGAGTAGAAATAAGACGTACTTTTCTTGTTACATTAGTTCTCAGGATGAATGAAGCCCCCAACTTGCGGCGAGGACAGGAATTGTGCCGGCTGCCGAGGTCTGTCCCACTCCGCTGGGGCAATGATTAATGACTGAGAGATGAAACAGAATTATAGTGGAGAGTGTTGCTGGAATGAAAGACAACAGGGAAAACTGAGTACCCGAAGAAAAGCCTGTCCCGCCTCCGTTTTGTCCAGCACAAATCTCACATGGAGTGACCGGGATTTGAACCACGGAACCCAGCGGTGAAAGGCCGGCGCGCTGCTGCCTGAGCCACGGAGGCTCAATAATCCCTGACCCGGACATTGACTGGAACACAAGTTGTAGGTTTTCCGTGAATACTCACAGTCTCTTCCTAACTCTGTACACTTCATTGTACTCTGCTTATCTCGCATATAAGAGAAAGTGAAATTCCATCATATAACAAACAAACACAAAAAACAACAAACTAACTATCAAATAACCAAATAAACATGTGAGACAATTTTTAAAGCACGGTATTAATTTCAAATGGCATTTAGAAAGTAATCTAGTAGTATATGGACGTTATAACTTGATGCAATAAAGTAATCCAGAAGGCTTGTTTAACCTGACAGTAGTCTCACGACACCCACCTGCAAGTGCTGCAATTAATAGCCATGCCAGCGAGTGGGCTCCGGTAGAGTAACTTAGCATGTAACATGTCCATGAAATATGGATTTTCTATTGGAGACATATCAATAGAGGTCGCCGGTCACTTCTACTCCCACCTTTTTATTCCAATTAGGGGCTTGGAATGCAAAACCGTCATTCTATCTACTGCGATTGATAGGCTCTAGTAATGTCTCTTACCTTTCCATTTTAAATACTTTTTTTTTTACAATTTGCTTTACGTCATACCGACAGATATAGGTTTTAGGGCGACGATGGGGTACGAAAAGGCTAGGAGTGAGAAGGAAGCCCCAACATTGCCTGGTGTGAAAATGGGAAATCACGGAAAGCCATCTTCACGGCTGCACGCCCTAACTGCGCAGCAACTTGTCGGTTAATAATTTCGTGTGGCTATTTCTAGCCGAGTACAGCCCTTGTAAGGCAGACCCTGCGACGAGGGTGGGCGGCATCTGCCATGTGTAGGTAACTGCGTGTTATTGCGGTGGAGGATAGTGTTGTGTGTGGTGTGTGAGTTGCAGGGATGTTGGGGACAGTACAGACACCCAGCCCCCGGGCCACTGGAATTAACCAATGGAGGTTAAAATCCCCGATCCGGCCAGGAATCGAACCCGAGGCCCTCTGAACCGAAGGCCAGTACGGTGACCATTCAGCCAACGAGTCGGACACATGTTGGTGAGAATAGGTTCTTGTACAACGCTTAGTTTGAAATAAATATAAGTTCAACTGTAATGTGCAAAGCACCGAGGAATTGGCTGAACAGTTTGAGTCACGTATCTATCGGCTTGCATTCGGAAGATAGTGGGCTCGAACCCTATTGTGGGAAGCCCTGAAGATAGTTTTCCTTGGTTTGCCATCTTCATACGAGGCAAATGCTGGGGTTTACCTTAATTAAAATCACGGTCACATTCTTTCAACTCCTAGCTCTTTCCTCTCTCATCGTCGCCATAAGACCTACTTGTGTCGGTGCGACTTAAAAAGACTGTTCTTGGCTTTTAGTCCTTTGATGTAAAATAAGTCTATAGTTTTGAAATCGTATTCGGGCCTGTGAGCGTTACAAAAATTTGCAAATGTAAAAATCGAAATAATTTCTACACAACTCGTGCGATGACAGTGTTCAACATCTCATTGCAAACTGGAACGAAAATCTATCTAGGAACAAGACTCTGACCTCATTATGACGTAGTCCGATGATGCAATATTGCTTCCATTTTGAGATACCAACATCACGGTGCCTCAAGGCTAACAGCATTCTAGCTCTGGGCTCCGGCGTGGTGAAACGTCATGTGAGGTGTCGTTCGATTCGTCTCAGTGAGCTAAACACGTATACAGGAAGGAAAAAGTCAAATAAAGAACATTTGAGTGAATTGTGGTGCGAAGAACTGCGAAAAATGGTTTGATGCCGTTAAATTTCGCGAAATATAGAGAAAGAGAAGAGAGAGTCTGAACAGAATTCCAAAATTCACCAAAGTCGAGCGTCTAATGTTTGATCGTGAACGTCCCCAAGTTAAGGTAGCCAAGGTATCACGCTGTCGAAGTCACTGCCCAGCACTTCTACTGCCCCAGTGATGGAAAATGATTTGGAACTCATGGTCCTGAGGAATGTGCATTTGTAATTAAGGAATACATTCTCAACAACAACATTTAAAACCCTTGTTAAATGGGTATTATTTCGACTATACCTATCACACGGTATGCATTTTTCAAAACATGCGGCTGTGATCGCGACACAGCCCCGTTGAATTGTTAAAATCAATTTTATTTTCTCTCTTAATACATACAGGTATTCAGCGACAGAAGGTTGAGAGAGAATGTGGAAGCCTTTAAGTGAAGGCCATTTGGGTGCATTATGTATGGCACATATGCGTCTTTATTGAGATATTTATATTGAGTATTCATACCGAAGGCTAGTTGTATCCTCACGAGCTCCGACATCAACTGTCCTAGATGGTCTAGACATCACTGAAGAGGAGTGCAAGTAACTGAATATTTACGACATAGTATACAAAAGTTTATGCAATGTAGATCGTGATGCCCTTAGTCTGATCAACTGTAATCAACTCCCCTCTTTTGTCTTTCCTGCCTGATCTCTCTCAGTTAACTTCAGTTATTTTCGTTCCACGAATGTATTGAGTTTGCGAGACCTAGGTAGTTTTCTTTTCCCCACCATTGTACAAACACATGGTGAACTGGGATGTTCGTATGCATAAAATATCAAGACTAATATATTTTTGAGAGCTATGAGAACTATCAGAGATTAAGTTTTTTTCCCCTACCCATATCCGAGTACAGCGACTATTGCATAGTGCAAGTTCTAGTTCACTCATGAGCTCAAACATGACTGCCTAACCAAGGGTTTGTTTTGAAGAGATGGTGACAATATTGTTGACATTGTAGGTCCACTTCCACCTAGTCTTCGTTTCATTTCGTTTTTGAAAATGTCTCGGTATATATATTTATTTAAGTATCTTGTTTTCATTCTTTCGTAGTATTCCTCAATGTGAAGATCTCCTCTGAGGAAGCTGCAGCCGGATGATCGAAGTTCTGTTTCTCTAGAACAGGTCACTACGCATTGTAAAAAAATTTCCTATAATTGCCTCTGTTTTTTGTTTGTTTGTTTATCAAGCTGTGTTTCATGAATTTTCTGAATATAAATACAAATCGATGAAATGAAACACAGAAATGATATTTACAAAATACCAAGTTCATGTAGGCCCTACCTTGTTGAAGGTTGCAAAAGACGGGAACCGTCCATTTCCTTCTCCAGATAGTCCTCCTGGTGTGACCAGGATCGTTAAGGCGTCGTCATGTCTATATGGTTTGACGGCGTGGTTAGTCGGTTCGAGTCCCGATGGTGAAATCGTGGGAGATGTGGTGGTATACAATTCTAATCACTAGATTGCGTGCTAAAAGCCTCGTTTTTTAATTCCGAAACCTTCCACGACACTCATATCGAGTGAGGGCATATGCCACTGTTGATGGTGATCCGTCCGTCGGATAAGATGTTAAGCCTTGAGTAGACCCCTTGGTGTTATATGACACGAATAGGCTATGTGCCGAAACCGAGTTTTACCCTATCATCACACATCCAGAAATGCAGTTCTATAGGCGTCAAATATAAATACCTGAACCAGGAAAGCCAAACTTGTCCTCGGACACTGCCGGCACTAAAAGACATACGATCAATAGTCCAGTTAAAATTGTTTTACTAACTGCTACCGCACCTGAAATAACTACCATTCAATATTTACAGATGTATGCTTAAAAGTGGTCAATCTTACATGTTCTTTTTAGTCAGTGCAGCAACACTTTGTATAACCATTTGCTGTGTATTAAAATTACACATTATTCTGAGCATATACAGAGTAAAGTTTTATTTTCTTTGACAATGTCTATTGTATGTAACATATGTAATGACTAAATGTAGCCATATTATTTTCCTATTTCTATAATATCCCCCTACGTTGCTAGGATTAGAGTCACCACATCGAAGAGAATTTGAATGAATTTCTTCTTCCTCCTCCTTCTTCCCTCCCCCTTCCCCGTCCTGCGGAGTCTGACATTGTTCCAAATTTACCAGTGCCCTACTCTTTACACCCATCTTTCCTATCGGACCTCCCTTAGTCAACTTTCCAAAGAACACAAAAGTGGTTGAAAATATATAACAATATATTTTTGATTCAGTTCACCATTCGATCACCTTCAAATTAAAGTATCTCTCAGATATTTGGAGACCTCTTCAGGGTATATTTATGTTATGGTCGCAAAGACGAGCTGAAAATTTCCCTATTTTCCCACTTAAATAAAAAATTAGCAACGCTCCTATCTCCACCTCTGTAACACGACTAATTTGGAGAGTGTTATTCTGAGTGCTTTAACCTGTGTGTTCAAGGGACACAATACAGGCCTAGTTGGAGGTTTTGTCACAGTAGTGGTGGCTGTAGAATATGGCCGGGCTGATTAACTCAGAAAGCTGTTTGCTTTACGTCGCACCGGCACAGATAGGTCTTCTGGCGACGATGGGACAGGAGAGGCCTAGGAATGGGAAGGAAGCGGCCGTGGCCTTAATTAAGGTACAGCCCCAGCATTTGCCTGGTTTAAAAATAGGAAACCACGGAAAACCATCTTCAGGGCTGCCGACAGTGGGTTTCGAACCCACTATCTCCCGGATGGGAGCTCACAGCTGCGCGCTCCTAACCGCACGGCCAACTCGCCCGCTAGCTCAGAAAGTACATCGCTAGTCTTCTGACTCTAAGTTGGCGAGTTCTATTCCGGCGCAGCCCTGTGATATTTGAAGGTGCTCAAATATACCAGCGCCGAGCTGTGTTGCTCGGACAGTTGAGCCCAACCAACTTGGCAGGTTAGATCCTGGCTTAGTCCGGTGATATTTGAAGCTGCTTAGATACGATAGCCTCTTGTCGGTAGATTTACAGGCACGTAAAAAGAACTTCTGCTAGACAGAATTCCGGCACCTCGGTGCCTCCGAAAACCATATTAGTAGATTATGGACCGTAAAAACCAGTAAGACATTAAATTTACCAGCACGTAAATGAGCTCTTGCACCAAACATATTGGCACGCTGATGTCTCTAGGAACCGTAACTGTAGTTAGTAGGACATAAGATTATTATTATTATTATTATTATTATTATTATTATTAAAGAGTAAGGATTGCCACGAGAGTGGTAAAATGGCGTATGGCTTTTAGTGCCGGGAGTGTCCAAGGACATGTTCGGCTCGCCAGATGCAGGTCTTTTGAATTGACACCTGTAGGTGACCTGCGCGTCGTGATGATGATGATGATGATGAAATGATCATGAAGATGACACATACATCCAGCCCCCGTGCCAGTGAATTAACCAGTGATGGTTAAAAATTCCCGACCCTTCCGGGAATCGAACTCGGGACCCCTGTGACCAAAGGCCAGCAAGCTAACCATTTAGCCAGTGGTGAAAATGATAGACCCGTTAATAAGTCTACAAAACCCAATACCCACAGGGTCAGAAAAGAATTGACCAGGGAAAGTCTATAAGTAAACAGAAGGAATGCGAGGCTAAGTAGTCTCTAGTCCACACCCACAAAACTTTAGCAGTAGGGGTAGAAGACCGAAGTCAACGAGGTCAAATTTTGTCCTGTTTACCACCACACGATTCAAACACTAAGAAACTGGATGGATATTATACATTTGTTTATACAATAGTACACATTTTTCATAATGGTAGTTCCTGGCACCAAGCATCATTTGGCTAAAATGACCTGAGGGACGACCTGAAACAAGTTGACGACACACATCATACGCTAGGGGTCAGCTATTGTTATACAGATCATGTGCCAGCATGGGGGCTCTTCTGTCGACTGACTTGTTCATCAATCGTCGAGTGGGGCATGAGGACATCTGGTAACGGATCCTGGGGTCACTGCGAAGGCATCAATGTCACGAAAATATATAAATCATAGCTCCTCTCATTGGCAAAATATTCATGTCGTCAGATTTCGTGTCTCTTCCTTATGAGTTCTTTGACATTAGCCCCCGAGCGCTCTTTCGGTTCCAGGCAGGATGTGCTGCATTCTTCTTTTTTCTTTTTTTAAATCATCAGCACTCTTCACCATCCAACCAACGTTTACCTGAAGATATGACGGAGGGTTCCGAATACACCTGTTCTTTTATACTACGCAACATTATAGCTGAGCCGCCTCTGTGGTGTACTGGTTAGTGTCATTAGCTACCACCCCCGGAGGCCCGGGTTCGATTCCCGGCTCTGCTACGAAATTTGAAAAGTGGTACGAGGCCTGGAACGGGGTCCACTCAGCCTAGGGATGTCAACTGAGTAGAGGTGGGTTCGATTCCCGTCTCAGCTATTTTGAAAGTGGTTTTCCGTGGTTTCCCACTTCTCCTATAGGCAAATGCCGGGATGGTACCTAACTTAAGGCCACGGCCGCTTCCTTCCCTCTTCCTTGTCTATCCCTTCCAATATTCACATCCCTCACGAAGGCCCCTGTTCAGCATAGCAGGTGAGGCCGCCTGGGCGAGATGCTGGTCATCCTCCCCAGTTGTATCCTGCGACCCAGTGCCTCACGCTCCAGAACACTGCCCTTGAGGCGGTAGAAGTGGAATCCCTCGCTAAGTCCGAGGGAAAAACCAACCCTGGAGGGTAAAATGTTTAAGTAAGTAAGTAATAGCTACGAATATATACTTAGTAGGTTCCGTTCTCTGATACAGTATCGGGGATGAGGCGAGATGAAATCAACATGGCATGTTTTATGGCTGGATATGAGCAAGTATTTATAGGAACTTATCGTTTTTGTTTATAAACTTCAAGATATTGTTCATTATTTTGCTCATTTCCCGAATTAGACAAGCAAACGTCGAAATTGCTTTTAGTTACATTTATGTCTATTACGACGCCACGTAAAATTGTTTGAACATACTGTGCTTCGTCCTATATCGAATTAAATTATGATAACGTTTTCCAAAATAGTATGGAAAGTAGAACTTAACGATACTATACTTACCACACTCAACGCTTACCAACACAGTAAACTTACAATCACAAGCCTTTTTTTAGAGCATGTAAAGCAATAATTTAGATACTTACCAGATGACTACATTGCGTCATATAGGTAAGCCAATATATCTTATCGACTGATTTTTGAATGATTGACGACTCCTTCATGGGTAGAGTCAAATACATTAGAGATGAGACAGTTTTCAGTTTATCGCGACCCAACGCTATGCGAACCATCCAACACGAAAAGTTCTCATCTTATTTTATAGAAATTAAAACATTCGCGTGTTTTTCTCAGTTACGAAGAGATTGAGGCTTCGAAATGTATTGACTCACCTTTCTGAAGAATTCAAATAGTATGAAATTATGAAATTGAAAAAGTTTACAGTGGCTCAAAAAAGTATTGGTCTGTCGAGAAATGCTACATGTGAGGACGGGGAATCGAAGGGAAAGATGATCAAAATTGGCATATACTAGAATCCTTTATTACTTATCATCTTGTGTAACATGTACATTGTAAGAAGAACATGATTCTTCCATATCCATATAACTAAAACGCCATAACTTAAAACAACCACTCTCACTTGCCACCAAAAAAGTATTGGTCTGAATTAACATAACACAGTTTCTTCATCCTTCGTGAACGTTTCAGTACTTTATAGGCCCTCCTTTCCCCTTTATAATCTCAACTATTTGGCATCGATCGTACAAAGGTTTCCGTAGTTTCCTTTGGTATGTTACTCCATTCGGTGAGTAAGGCTTATTTCAGGTCAGCTTTTTTTGATATTGCATGTTTTCTGGAGTTTTGCTGCAAAGAGTGCCACAAATTCTAGACGGGGTTGATGTCGGGAGATTGTGGTGGAGTTTCCATCCAACGCGGTGTATTATATAACAGCCATAGCTTCGTGTTCAAGGCTGTGTGTTTGGGGTGGTTTATCTTGCTTAAACGTACACTTTGCTAAGATTCCCAATTTTTGTTGACTTGATGGAAGAGTGTCTTCAGGATGTTAGTGTATGTTTTGTGATCCATAGTCCCTTCAATAAAGGTTAATACACCTACACCTTTCTCACTCATTCAATCCCACGCTATCAGGGAACCCCTCCATGTTTCACAGTGGCGGTTAGGTTCTTCCCTTCAAGTTCACAATGCGTCTGCCTCTACACAGTCACCCGTCTGTCTGATCTGAAGAGTGTAAATTTACTCTCATCGGTAAAAGCGACTGTTTTCCAATCCTCATAGCGGTCATTTCTGTGCTCTTTAGCGTACGTAAGTCGCTTCTTCCTGTTAGCCTTACTGATGTACGGCTTTCTTTGGGCTGTTCTGCCCTCATATCCTCTTTTGCGTAGCACATTTCGGATGGTTTCAGATGACACTTGCATTCCTGTATTCTGTTGTAACGCAGCTGCTATTTTCGGCGCTCTTAGCTGAGGATTTTGGGCCACTGTACACACAATTTGCCGTTTTGTCTTGTACCGATAACTTGGAGAGGCGGCCACTTCTTGGTCTATTGTCTTTGTTCTTTTGTATTTGTACACAATATTTCTAACAGTTGCAACATCTCTTCCATTAATTTCACTTATTTCCTTGAAACATAAATTGAAACAGTCGCACTACAATCCTCCTTTCTTCCAAGGTTGTTTCTTTCATTTTCCTTCTCATTGCTAGCTGAACACAGAAACAGTGCTGAATATTACCTTCCAGCATGTCAGCACAGACACAATGAGCCCGAGTTGCGGCAGACAGCACTATGTCACGATGATATTGTTTACGAGACCAATACTTTTCTGGCGTATAATGACGCACGCCGGTGTATTACTGGTCCGTTTGCAAACAGCGTGAATCTCCTTGGCTCCATATTCAACCTACTGATGTACTTGACTGTCCTACATATCCACATACGTGTAATTCCATTATATGGACCATTATTTGTACTATACTGTTCCGTTCGTACCACGGCCATGGGTAGACCAATACTTTCTTGAGCCACTGTATGTTCTCTCTTCACGTTCCCAAGCTATTTATTTCAAAGATACTTTTGTTAATAATGGGCATTCTCCTCGCTCTTTATTTTAACATACGGCGGGATGAATAGCCCCCGTGGCGCAGGCGGCAGCGCGTCGGTCTCTCACCGCTGGGTTCCGTGGTTCAAATCCCGGTCACTCCATGTGTGATTTGTGCTGGACAAAGTGGAGGCGGGACAGGTTTTCCTCCGGGTACTCCGGTTTTCCCTGCCATCTTTCATTCCAGCAACAATCTCCACTATCATTTCATTTCATCCGTCAATCATTAATCATTGCCCCAGAGGAGTGCGACAGACCTCGGCAGCCGGCACGATTCCTCTCCTCGCTGCAAGATGAGGGCTTCATTCATTCCATCCCTAACCCGGTCACTGACTGGAAAACAGGTTGTAGGTTTTCATTCACAGCCGGATGACTATAATACAATGGCGGAAAGTAAATATCCAAACAGCATGAAATAAGGAATATAGAATATGGAAATTTTGGCAATATATATGTCGAGGTAACATATTTAATTGATTTAGGGTACAAGACTTTTTTTTTTTTTTTTGCTAGGGGCTTTACGTCGCACCGACACAGATAGGTCTTATGGCGACGATGGGATAGGAAAGGCCTAGGAGTTGGAAGGAAGCGGCCGTGGCCTTAATTAAGGTACAGCCCCAGCATTTGCCTGGTGTGAAAATGGGAAACCACGGAAAGGGTACAAGACTACACGCGAGAAAAGCCATCGCAAATGTCCAATGCTCGACCATTAGTAACCGGTATAATCGTCTGACTGTTAAATGCAGGCATGCAAACGTGCATGCATTGTGTCGTACGGGTGCCGGATATCAGCTTGTGGGATGGAGTTCCATGGCTGTTGCACTTGGTCGGTCAATACTGGGACGGTTAATGCTGGAGTTGTCGTCCAATTATGTCCCATACGTGCTCGACTGGGGACAGATAGGGGGACCGATCAGGCCAAGGCAACACATCGACACTGTAGAGCACGTTGGGTTACAATAGCGGTATGGGGTCGTCCACCCCCGAGATTGCCGTTCATGAATGGCAGCACAACAGGTCTATTCCTTCCAATATTCCCATCCCCCCCACAAGGCCCCTGTTCAGCATAGCAGGTGAGGCCGCCTGGGCGAGGTACTGGTCATCTTCCCCAGTTGTATCACATGTGTAGGCTAGGCAGCGGTGACTAATGTGGTAAAATGACTAATAACACGCATTAATCTTACGTAAACATCATTCAAAGAAGATGTGCTACCGTGACACAGCTGACGAATTTTAAATTTAATAGGCAGAAGGGAACTTACTGCCCTAAAGTATGAACAATATAAACCGTACCGGGCGAGTTGGCCGTGCGCGTAGAGGCGCGCGGCTGTGAACTTGCATCCGGGAAATAGTAGGTTCGAATCCCACTATCGGCATCCCTGAAGATGGTTTTCCGTGGTTTCCCATTTTTACACCAGGCAAATGCTGGGGCTGTACCTTAATTAAGGCCACGGCCGCTTCCTTCCAACTCCTAGGCCTTTCCTATCCCATAGTCGCCATAAGACCTATCTGTGTCGGTGCGACGTAAAGCCCCTAGCAAATACATATATATATATATATATATATATATATATATATATATATATATATGTATAAACCGTAAATGGCATAGTTTGTTACATATATTAATCCCGCCTCCAGGGATATGAACGGTGATTTCCAGATAGATGTTTACCATTTCAGGGTTACGCTATCTTCTTAATACATACCCTATTTTACTTCTGAGGATTATACTGTACATATTCAATGGGGGTCTGTTATGTGGTCTCAGTGGCTCAGATTGTAGAGTGATGGGTTTCTGAACCCTAGTTTGGCAGTTGTAGAGTGATGGGTTTCTGAACCCTAGTTTGGCAGTTTCGATCCCTGTTCAGTACGATAATATTTGAATGGAACTTCCTTCCGCAGAAGGTCAGAGGGATATCAAACCACGGAAGATTTAAAAGTATGTGTTCAAAATATCTCTATGAAACGAGCTCGTAGTGCGACAATCTTCTTCTTCTTCTTCTTCTTCTTCTTCTTCTTCTTCTTCTCCCCATGGTCCTTCTTCTTCTTCCTCTTATTATTATTATTATTATTATTATTATTATTATTATTATTATTATTATTATTATTATTATTATTATTATTATTATTATTATTATTCAGTAGTGTTAGAAAGTACTCAGCTGTGGTTTTCCTGCATAGCTATCCTTATCCCTATCCCCATTTTGCAATGTTTTTCACCCACAGTAAACACATGAAAACTGAACATTCGTCAATGTGATATACTTCTGGAATTGGACAAATTAATTGTAAATATTAGTAGGTTTATCTATATTATTATTATTATTATTATTATTATTATTATTATTATTATTATTATTATTAGTATTAGTATTAGTATTAGTATTAGTATTGAAATTGTAATTCGTTCTTTGTTGTATGTTAATTTCTTCGCAGGAAGCAAAATGTTAATTTATATTTGTGTATTGTAATAGTTATTTTTATGTACAGCAGGATAGCATAGTACCGTAGTAATTTGTTTCAGTCTCTTTTTTCATTTATTCAGTATGTTATATATTTTTATGTTATTTATGTATTTCACTGGTTAAGTGTAAGACAGGGACACGTGTCCCTAACTTTGCCAGTTAAAATAAATCATGTCTATCTATCTATCTATCTATCTATCTATACGTCAGCCTTATTTCGGTTGATGTATTGGTACGTAAATGAACTCCTGACGGACAAATTTTCAGCACATCGGCGTCTCCAAAAACTGTAAAGGTAGTTACTGGGACGTTCTCTTGAACAGCTGATTCCCTCCAGCTGGTATTTCTTCGAGCAACCACTTATTTCGACCACGGCGTAAAATGCCCCAGTACGACAAGTTGTGTTGTAGACAAGTTCTTGACTTCATGTCTACTTCATTTAAAAGTAATTCACAGGTAATATAATGAGAGCTCCAGAAATGATCTAGAAGGAATCTGAGTCTCGACTTGTATTTATTTTGATTATTTCGCGAATAACTTTATTTTCTTTATCTGCTTACCCTCCAGGGTTGGTTTTTCCCTCGGACTCAGCGAGTGATCCCACCTCTACCGCCTCAAGGGCAGTGTCCTGGAGCTTTAGACTTTGGGTCGGGGGATACAACCGTGGAAGACGACCAGTACCTCGCCCAGGTGGCCTCACCTGCTATGCTGAACAGGGGCCGTGCGGGGGGATGGGAAGATAGGAAGGGATAGACAAGGAAGAGGGAAGGAAGCGGCCATGGCCTTAAGTTAGGTACCATCCCGGCATTTGCCTGGAGGAGAAGTGGGAAACCACGGAAAACCACTTGCAGGATGGCTGAGGTGGGAATCGAACCCACATCTACTCAGTTGACCTCCCGAGGCTGAGTGGACCCCGTTCCAGCCCTCTTACCACTTTTCAAAATCGTGGCAGAGCCGGAATCGAACCCGGGCCTTCGGGGGTGGCAGCTAATCACACTAACCACTACACCAGAGGGGCGGTCTCCTTTCTTTCATTCATTAAATTACTGCGGTGTTTCGTTTCCCCGTTATAAGAAAAAGAACTGGAAGTGTTTCTTTATGGTCCATCTATGCTGTTGCTAATGACTACTGCACTCTGTATCACGTGTTGCAGTTCAGTCCCTGTTACATCACTGATGCTGTACGAGGATTGGATGACGCCTTAGAAGTGCAGCAATTTCCATATCCATCAACAATACAACCAACAAGCTCATCTCCCTCAGCGGTAGAATGTCGGTTTCCGGATCCCAAGATTGCTGGCTGTAACCCGCGGGAAGAAGTCGGAGCCTATGTGCTCTCCATGCAGTCCTGTCTGCAGCCATCCCCTTAGTTTCTTCGCAATTTCCTGCTATTTTGACACTGTACACCATCTGGTACCTTCTCCGTCCTTTTCTTCTCCTTCCACTTACCGATCCTTCTAGAGCTTCCATCAGCAAACACTCTCTTCGTAGCCAGTGACCAAAGCCAGTTCCCCTTCCTTGCATGGACGGTTTGTAAAAACTTCCTCTTTTCTCCAACTCTCTCCAATACCTGATCGTTCCGTACCCTTTCCACCCAGGATATCCTCTCAATCTTTCTCCATAACCACATCTCAAATGCTTCTAGTCTCTTTTTATCTAGATTCCTTAGCGTCCAACTCTCTACTCCATATAGCGCCACATTCCAAACAAAGCATTTCTCCAGCCTCTTCCTTAACCTCAAGTCCAAGCGTCCACGTAGGAGTCTTTTCTTTCTGTTGAACGCTTCTTAGGTAATGACAATGCGTGTTCTTACCTCACACTGCTTCCCTTATCTTCCGTTATTCTGCTTCCTAGATATTTGAAAGTGACACTTGTTCAATATCCTTCTGGTTTATCTTGACGTTTCCTTTGTTCCTCGTGCACTTATCACCATACTCTTCGTCGTGTTGTTATTAATTTTCATTCCATATTGCTCACAGTTTGCATTCAGATCTCCTAGCATTCAGCTTCTTCCATTGCACTCTGTCGAACGATATTTCTAAATCAATTGAAACAGCATAAAATTCACTTCTATTCTACATGTATCTTTCACCGATAGTTCTCAGCACTCCAATTGCGCCTCCTGTCCCTTTACCGCTACGAAAACCACATTGTTTTTCTGAAATATATGTCTAACTTGCCATACAGTCTCCTAGTTAATACTCTAAGACTGACTGCATTGGTTATCAGGCCATGGTCCTGTAGTCCTCATATTTCTTGGAATTCTTCTTCTTTGGAATTGGTATCATGATTGTTGAGAAAAAAAAGGCTCATTTCCATTCATCTTTGCTGTATATCTCATTACAAATGTACGTTATTTTCTGAACACCTCTGTTTCCAAGACACTATAATATATCTCTGCCGGCAATCCGTCAGTCCTGCTTGCCCTGGGATTCTTCATGTCCTTCAATGCCATTTCCACCTCGCTTTCCAAAATACAGTATCCTCTTTCGTCTTCCAGTACTCTTATCTCATCTTCAATATCAGTGTCACTTGTTTTTGGTATTTGTATGTTTTAAAGGCGAAGAAAAGTCCAATCCACACTGTATATCGTATGATGTTGGTATATCAAAGATCTCTGGAGACACATGTGATGTTTAGTCAACAAAATTAATGCAAGCTCAGTTATAGATCAAGGACCAGAGATCCGGTCTACTGTACCGCTTGGTAGAGTAGATCGGAATGTCAAAACTGTTACGCAAGCAGTCAATTTGTGGCAAAATAAAATGTCTGCACATAGTAGCTGAGGCCATACGATTATAACGATTTTTATTTTTGTTGATGACCTGATGATTCCACACGTTTCATTTATGAAACTTGTCACTATTCTTGACTTGCTAAAAGAGATACTTCTTCATACTATTAACGTATTTCATACTCGAATTTATGTAGGGTCAGATGTATATAGATTGTATTCCTCTATATCCTTCCCTAATACAAGCCTTCCTAAAGAAGAACATATTCCCTTTCGAGTGACTTGCTACCATGATTGGAAACTGCTCTAGAGAAGTCAAAACCACGACCGGATGGTCTGAGTTCTTCGTGCATACTTTGTATTAACCCGTCTGGCCTTCTTAATTACAATAATTAACCGAACACATCAATAAATTACATGTCGTTCCGGTGGAGACAAAGAAGCGCAAGGTAATAACACAAGGCACGAACACACACGTTAAATGCAAATGTAATCAGAGTAGCCAATTAAAGATAATTTGTGTAAATATTCTGTAACAATAGCTCGGTTTAAAAATGTCTGTCGTTGTTTATAATAACTTATAATTTTTAAACAAGTACGCGGAAAATTTAGATGTGGATTGAAGTCGCCCTTATATGTAGATTTTTGTACAATTACGTTGTTATTACGGGCTATTTTAAGTAGCAGTTCAAATGGTTATAACAACAGTAATTTAATTACCGAGTGAGTTAATCAAGATATGTGTGTGAGAGACGTCGGGAGTACTTCCGGATATTGTTTCACCCGAATGTCATTACTTGTTCACAAAGGAGCTGTGATGATTTAATTGACATAATCTACTGAACAGTAATCTTGTAATTATTGCAACGAACGTAATAGACACGGTCCGAAAGACCTTTTGATCTTATTACGTAAATAGGGAATCACACCTGAGGTGGAAAAGCAGTATAACAGGAAATATGGATACCTGCTCTTTAAAAGCGCCACACACTCTTTGTAGCACACGTGATGAAGTCAAGGCTTTGACCGACCAACTCGATGGGCAGATGACCTATAGATACAACAGAGACACATGGTCACTGTGACAGCTTCCTCAGTCATATGACTTGTCTTTCTTGACAGCAAATGAAGCTTGTAATTTTAAAGAGAGCGTCGATATTGTGATCATAGACACAGGACCTCCAGTTTCTCGTGGAATCCGAGCCATATGGACGTGACTTTGGAGAGAAGCCATTGACCATGTAACACGTGGTTTCTTTGACAGGCTCCACTGCCTCTCAAATAGGGGCTGCCTGGCCGAGGCGGTAAAAGCGTGCTCGGTTCTCCCGGAAAGACGTGGGTTCGAATCCCCGCCAGGAAGTCGTAAAATTTAAGAAACGAGATTTTCACTTCCGGTGGTGCATATGGCCCTGAGGTTCACTCAGCCTACACCAAAAATGAGTACCAGGTTAATTCCTGGCGGCAAAGGCGGCAGGGCATAGAGCTAACCACTCTACCCCATCACGTGCCGAGGTTAACAATGGTGGAAGTCTTTACCTTCGACTCCTCCAGGGGCCTTCATGGCTTGTACGGAGGTGACTTTGCTCTGCTTTGCCCCTCAAATCAGACAGTCCCTCAATTGGTCTCAAGAAGCTTAGTCGCCTGTGCTCGGAACGATGCTCATAATACCTTTATCTGAACTTAACGGCAGCCTTACAAAATATTCCAACTAACAGTAAGTTTCCATATACACTTATATTCCTGGATGACTGAATGGGGTCCGATTCTCTCTTTAGCTGTTTGAAGATAGAAGGAATATTGTTCGGTTTTCGTGCATGTAACACAAAATCGTTCTAAAAAATACAGTGCGTAGCATAACTGTCTCAGAAGAGAGATGAGTGCTTTTAAGTTGGCAACAACGTGGTAAGAGAGGATTGATCTTGCACCTTGAGCTGGTACTACCCTTTAACTGAAAAATATCATTCCAGCTTAGTGTAGGAGGTTGTCATCATCATCATCTGTTTACCCTCCAGGTTCGGCTTTTCCCTCGGACTCAGCGAGGGATCCCACCTCTACCGCCTCAAGGGCAGTGTCCCTGAGCTTCAGACTCTTGGTGGGGGGATACAATTGGGGAGAATGACCAGTACCTCGCCCAAGCGGCCTCACCTGCTATGCTGAACAGGGGCCTTGTGGAGGGATGGGAAGATTGGAAGGGATAGGCAAGGAAGAGGGAAGAAAGCGGCCGTGGCCTTAAGTTAGGCACCACCCCGGCATTCGCCTGAAGGAGAGGTGGAAAACCACGGAAAACCACTTCCAGGATGGCTGAGGTGGGAATCGAACCCACCTCTACTCAGTTGACCTCCCGAGGCTGTTTTGACCCCGTTCCAGCCCTCGTATCACTTTTCAAATTTCATGGCAGAGCGGGGAATCGAACCCGGGCCTCCGGGGGTGGCAGCTAATCACGCTAACCACTACACCACATAGGCGGACGTAGGAGGTTGTACTTTTAATAAATGGTTGTGCTTTCTTCGTGAATGTTTTCCAAATTCGGTATGTCCTAGTCGTGATACAATAGAAGATGGCATGACGCTCCGAATAGTGATAGGCCTAAAGTTTTAACTTTCTTCCCTTCTTCACTTTGCCTTACTACTTTTTGCGAATCCGCCGGCATTGTTCAGGTCTCCGACACGCTGTGGCGTGCTTGCGATCATTACAGTGACGTCATCTTGAGGAAGAATGCCCCATTGCATCTCGGCAAATCTAATGAGATCTGGGAGTTCCTGTGGAGGTAGTGAACGATCAAAAACAGGCATTTTCAATCTGTCACATGCATGCTCAATGCAGTTCACGTCCGATGAATTAGCTGGTCAATTCATACGACTGTTAACCCCTTCTCGCATGAAGTTCCTCACCGATGAACTCCGATGAAACTGGGCATTGTCGTCGATGAAATGAATTCAGAACCATGTTCATTCGTAAAGGCTTATGAAAAGGGTCGAAATTTTTTTTCGGTATACCGCTGGGCACTTAACGTCCTTCGATTTGGTATTAAACGTGTACGGTTGCCCTGCATAATATCAGCCAAAAACATTACGCCACCACATCTAAATCCACGTACTTCTTGAACATGCTGGTACTTTCCACCTCCGTCTTTTACGTCTCTATACCCTTTGTCGTCATGTATCTGCCCGGAATGATATCCCTGTTTCATCTGCAAACACGACATTACGCCATTCATCCAAACCCCAATTGGATGGTCCACCCTCTCCTCTCAACACGATGACAGTTCTGTAGTGCAACGCGTCGAATCGGTCTAAATTGCCTTAATTGGGCACTGTGCGGTCTTCTTTTCATCACTGAAGATTCTTCCAAGTCACATGCTCTATAGCCCACTTAAATTTGGTCTTCGTGTTACCGTCAGACGAGGCTACTTCTTTTCTTGTATTTCAAAATGTTGCCCTTTATCATACTACTTCCCTCCTCCATGCACAGTCCTGCAAACGGTTGCACACAATTTTTCAATAAGGTTTCCGTCTGAAGTAAAGACTGACCACTCCATTGCATTAAAACCTTTGTGCTTAAACCATGTACCATTGGAGAATTTCCTTCTTGCTGTTTCTTCGAAAATATCTGCTCTTTTTTCCTGAGGTCATGCCAGGAACATCAGGACCATCAACATTAAATTTCTTTTCATCACTGAAGATTCTTCCAAGTCACATGCTCTCTAGACCACTTAAATTTGGTCTTCGTGTTACCGTCATACGAGGCTGCTTCTTTTATTGTATTTCAAAATGTTGCCCTGACTGACCATCTTGAATCATGTGGACTTGTGAACACCGACAGTTAGATCGTTTGAGATGCATCCCAGCGTTATTCCATCAGCACTAAGCTAGCTGCCTCTGTGGATCCGTGGTAGAGTGTCGGCCTCCGAATCCCAAGATAGCGGGTTCAAACCCGGCAAAGGTAGTCGGATTTTTGAAGGCCGGAAAAAAGTCCATTCGGCACTCCATGTCGCACGATGTCGGCATGTAAAAGATCTCTGGTAACACATTTGGTATTTACCCGACAAAATTAATTAAATATCAGCCATAGACGCCCAAGAGAGATCCTGTTTACTCTGTCTGCCATCTAGCGGACCTAGAGTAAAACGGAACGTCGAAATTGTCGAGCAGACAGCCAGATTGCATCAAATCGAAATATCTGCACACGGTATCTGAGGCCATACGATTATTATTATTATTATTATTATTAGCACTAAGCTTCCTAATAACTTGGACATTTCTGTCTAGGTTCTGTGGTCTTTCAGGACACTTCTTTTATCCCCATAATTTTCTTTAATTGCAAAGAATTGTGGAGCCTCCTTGGCTCAGAAGGCAGCGCGTCGGCCTCTCACCGCTGGATACCGTGGTTCAAATCCCGGTCACTCCATGTGAGATTTGTGCTGGACAAAACGGAGGCGGGACAGGTTTTTCTCCGGGTACTCCGGTTTTCCCTGTCATCTTTCATTCCAGCAACACTCTCCATTCTCATTTCATAGCATCTATCAGTCATTAATAAATCACTTTGGGAGTGGCGACGCCATCGTACTAATAGCCTATATCTGCTTCATTCATTACATCCCTGTCCGACTCGTTGGCTGAATGGTCAGCGTACTGGCCTTCGGTAAAGAGGGTCCCGGGTTCGATTCCCGGCTGGGTCCGGGATTTTAACCTTAATTGGTTAATTCCATTGGCTCGGGGGCTGGGTGTTTGTGCTGTCCCCAACATCCCTGCAACTCACACACCACACATGACATTACCCTCCACCATATTAATACGCAGTTACCTACAAATGGCAGATGTCGCCGACCCTTATCAGAGAGTTTGCCTTATAAGGGCTGCACCCAGCAAGAAGTAGCCACACGAAATTATTTATGTATTATCTAAACACACATACATACACAAACATACAATACATAAGACAGCTCGAGTTACAACTGTAGCCAAGGAGGAATTGAAATAGAAACAGTATTTCTAAGAAGGAACGGTAGTTTCCACTATAAAAACGTATACTCTGTTATTGAAGTTCAGCAATAACAAATAATTTTGGAATACCATATGACAAATATCGTGTGATTTTGTTTGTACTGCATAACTAGTTACAAGCTAGTATTTTTCACTGCGTCAGCACACCACAAAAATATGGTAGTCGTGTCAATGTGCAACGCACTTTACTGCTTCAGCGCTGTCGTTTGCCTCCCCTCAAATAATATTCTTGCAAAAATCTATATTTGCCTCTATTGGCCCTGGAATTAAGATTAGTATCTTGAGACGTGAAACAAGTTACTATATCCATATTTTCCAGAAGCATTTCAAGAAAAACTTTCACACTGACTTCAAATGGCAGAATGCACACCGATATAGATATTAACTCATTTCTGGCCTTTTCCAGATTTTTTTTTGCAAGTTGCTTTACGTCGCACCGACACAGGTAGGTCTTATCGCGACGATGGGACAGGTAGGGGCTAGGAGTGGGAAGGAAGCGGCCGTGGCCTTAATTAAGGTACAGGGAAACCACGGAAAACCATCTTCAGGGCTGCTGATAGTGCGGTTCGAACCCACTATCTCCCGAATACTGGACACTGGCCGCACTTAAGCGACTGCAGCTATCGAGCTCGGTCCCGGATTTCTTAAAGTCGGTCTTTCTTGAGGATTCAGCTCAGTTTTAGGGCCGGATATCCTTTGCTGGCAAGACGTAGTGTTTACAGTGCACTATGTCTTCTGGTATGGGCTAGAGCAATATTGTTACTTTCATTGATCTGTCTCAGCTTTATCCTTGGCTTTGACAAGATGAAAGTGACTGACATATGAGTGATGCTAGTAATACCATTCCTAATGCAGCCAGTCCCTGCTATGAATGGTATGAAAATGTTGCTCATAGGGTCAGTTGGTGCATGCATTTCAGTGGGCTTGGCAGACTGATATGTAATAGCAACTTCTGGCTCTGTAAGGAAAGCAACGGGAAAATACCTCACTCCTCATTTCCCTAGTACGCCTCTTCAGTGATGCCTATGCCATTTATGACAGCTGATGGCAGAGTTCTTGAGGATCCAACCAGCCTTCGGGCTGAGGACTAAACATACACATCCTTTCTCACGCCAACCGATATCGGGGTAATTATTCACTTTTGAGAGTTTGTATTATGGTGCTATTTGCTTAACGTCGCACCGACACAGATAGGTCTTGTGGCGACGATGGGAGAGGAAAAGCCTAGAAATGGGAAGGAAGCAGCCGTGGCCAATTAAGGTACAGCCCCAGCATTTGCCTGGTGTGAAAATGGAAAACCACTGAAACCATCTTCAGGGCTGCCGACAGTGAGGTTCGAACCCACTACCTCCCGGATATGAGCTCACAGCTGTGCGCCCCTAACCGCACGACCAAATCACATGATATTTGTGTTTTAGAGTGTTGAGTATGATAGAATACATGTGTATTAAGACAAACGCACACACTCAATCCCCGAGATAGAGGAAGCAGTTAAAACCTCCGATCCGGCTGGGAATCGAACCCGGGCTCTTTGAACCAAATGATACTAAGCTGATCTTCCCTCCAAGAAGAAGAAGAAGCTGGACATGATACATAAGTTAATATCTGTTTTAAATACGTTAGAGAGCCAGTATCAACATTTAGAGTCGACGTTTTAGCAGCATATGTTTGTTGGAAACAGTGATAAAGAACACTTTCCTCATTAGACCCAGTGCTGACCTCGGCATGGTTCAAATGTCTTTAAATATGAAGAATAAATAAATAAATAAATACATAAATTAAATAGATAAATAAATAAATAAATAAATAAATAAATAAATAAATAAAATAAATAATACTCATTACAGACTGATATGGCTTTGTATGTTCAGTCTGCAAGCCTCTGTGAATTAATTTGAGCGTCTCCACAATTCTCTATTTGCAGCTAACTCACTGTTCGTGTTTAGTTCCAAACCCTTTATCGTTCAATTATTAAAAACCAAGTCTAACAATCGTCGGTTTGGTCTCATACTTCTCTTACCCTCCATAGACGAGTTTATCATTTTCTGACGTAACCTATCCTTCTTCATTCCCCTCACATAAACCCACCAATGAAGGCCATTGTTACGAACAGCTTCATCCATCGATTTCATTCCTAATCTAGCTTTTATCTCCTCATCTCGAGTACCCTCCTACCATTCTTCCCACCTGCTTTTACCAGCAATCATTTTCCCTACCTTCATGCCTGTAACTTCTAACTTATGAATAATACACTGACTGACAGAGCAAATGCAACACCAAGAAGGAGTGGTCAGAACTTTATGCCAATTGCAGGGTAGACTGACGTCACTGAGGTATGCTCATGATGTGAAATGCGCCGCTGTGCTGCGCACGTAGCGAACGATAAATGGGACACGGCGTTGGCGAATGGCCCACTTCGTACCGTGATTTCTCAGCCAACAGTCATTGTAGAACGTGTTGTCGTGTGCCACAGGACACGTGTATAGCTAAGAATGCCAGGCCGCCGTCAACGGAGGCATTTCCAGCAGACAGACGACTTTACGAGGGGTATGGTGATCGGGCTGAGAAGGGCAGGTTGGTCGCTTCGTCAAATCGCAGCCGATACCCATAGGGATGTGTCCACGGTGCAGCGCCTGTGGCGAAGATGGTTGGTGCAGGGACATGTGGCACGTGCGAGGGGTCCAGGCGCAGCCCGAGTGACGTCAGCACGCGAGGATCGGCGCATCCGCCGCCAAGCGGTGGCAGCCCCGCACGCCACGTCAACCGCCATTCTTCAGCATGTGCAAGACACCCTGGCTGTTCCAATATCGACCAGAACAATTTCCCGTCGATTGGTTGAAGGAGGCTTGCACTCCCGGCGTCCGCTCCGCTCAGAAGACTACCATTGACTCCACAGCATAGACGTGCACGCCTGGCATGGTGCCGGACTAGAGCGACTTGGATGAGGGAATGGCGGAACGTCGTGTTCTCCGATGAGTCACGCTTCTGTTCTGTCAGTGATAGTCACCGCAGACGAGTGTGGCGTCGGCGTGGAGAAAGGTCAAATCCGGCAGTAACTGTGGAGCGCCCTGCCGCTAGACAGCGCGGCATCATGGTTTGGGGCGCTTTTGCGTATGATTCCACGTCACCTCTAGTGCGTATTCAAGGCACGTTAAATGCCCACCGCTACGTGCAGCATGTGCTGCGGCCGGTGGCACTCCCGTACCTTCAGGGGCTGCCCAATGCTCTGTTTCAGCAGGATAATGCCTGCCCACACACACACTGCTCGCATCTCCCAACAGGCTCTACGAGGTGTACAGATGCTTCCGTGGCCAGCGTACTCTCCGGATCTCTCACCAATCGAACACGTGTGGGATCTCATTGGACGCCGTTTGCAAACTCTGCCCCAGCCTCGTACGGACGACCAACTGTGGCAAATGGTTGACAGAGAATGGAGAACCATCCCTCAGGACACCATCCGCACTCTTATTGACTCTGTACCTCGACGTGTTTCTGCGTGCATCGCCGCTCGCGGTGGTCCTACATCCTACTGAGTCGATGCCGTGCGCAATGTGTAACCTGCATATCGGTTTGAAATAAACATCAATTATTCGTCCGTGCCGTCTCTGTTTTTTCTCCAACTTTCATCCCTTTCGAACCACTCCTTCTTAGTGTTGCATTTGCTCTGTCAGTCAGTGTATATCCTGAATCCACCCAGCTCTCACTCCTGTTCAACAAACTCGGTCTGAATTCGGAGCGATTTAAGGATAGTTTTGGCCGAGAACTCTCTTCTTTCCTACAGAATACTGTTGATTCTCAACTGCGAGTTGAGTGCATTACGGTAGCTCTATTGTACGTTATTCAGTTTCACGTACATACTCCCATCCTGGGAAAATAGACTTACTAAATACTTCAAATGATCCAACTGTTCGAGTTTTGTATTCCCTACCTGGCATTCAATCCTTTTTGGTTTCTTACTTACTGGCACCATTTGAGTCTTCGAAATGATTTTCATATCGTACACGCCGCACCTGTTTTCAAGCTCAAGGATATTAGATTGCAGGCTTATAGCAGAGTCTGCATTAAAGACCGAGTATTCGGCATAGGCCAGACTGCTTGCTTCGTAAAGCTAAACCGAACCCTCGCCCACACACGGAGAGGATTTCCTTACCTCAAGGAAAAGGCCTTGGGGATTTTCTCAAGGTTCAACTCCAGGTCAACACAACAGTTCTGTTGACTGGTGGTGGTTGGTTGTTCACGTGGTGTTATAAATAGTTTTCATCATGATAATTTTTTGAACTCACTTCCCACAAGCAAGGTTCATTCTGGTATATTTGTATAAATTCTGTTAAAAGTTCTCGAGACATGACGATATAAGAAACTCTCGACAATCACTTCACTTCACAAATCCTCAAGGCTTACTGCCGTCAATACATACACGCAGCAAGAGACTGGGTAAATCCGGCTTGCTTGGCCTCAAGGCGGAAAAGAATTGAATTATGTTCGGGATTTTTGGATCTTTCGCACCCAACGCGGCCTCAAGGACGCCGCCACACACTTTGAGGAATTCCTCAAGGATTGGACTGTTCAGGCCGAACCTTGAGGAAATCCCGCTTTACCCAACTGAATACCACCCTGCCATTTTGTATGTTTTAGTAAGAGATCCATGTGTATTATGAACAATAGTGGTTAAAGATTTCAGCCTTGTCTAAACCCCACAATTTAACCCTAGAATGGAAACATCGAGCAAACAGTGTCTCAGAGAAATTTCTTTTCGGTATCATTTTACAGCATGTTGATACAATCTGTGAACGCCACATGATGTGACTTTCCTTCGGATGGAGTCAGCATTCGAATATAAAAATTTGTTAGTGTACAGAGGTTTGCTTCCGTGCTCTATGGTAGCTTTGGGACATGCAGCATCCCACGTTCCAGTTTTCGTTAGTTTGTTGTTCTTCCGCGTATTTAATTTTATTATTTGTAGAACTGTCATTGTTTCTCCGGTAAGGAACATAATGGATTTGACATAATTATACTATTTTGACGATGTTAGGTTGTGTAATAATTATCATACACTGGCGCGTTTCAAACCTGAATCCAAGATCGTCTTCAGAGCAATGACTAAGATGTAGTCAGCGTATATAGCAATAATTATTACACGACCTAACGTCCCCAAAATATAATTTTGTCCTTTAGTGGTTGTGAAAGTCTACGTTTAAGATAAGGGACTTGTTTTCTATGACTCTTTCAATACTTAAAGGTTAATAATGTTATTGGAACAGAAACAGAGATGAAGCGGACTGCATATATGTTCCAGGGGCATGTTAAATGAAAGGAAAGAGGCCTACATCTTCATACAGTATGAAAGCTGGAAGAACACCGAGGCGTGGCATTGTGGTCTTTAGGCCTAACCCGGTCCTAAAGGCCATGCTAAGCTCGTGAAAACTACATCTGTTGCTTAGGGATTGTTTATCGATGCTGGTATGTTGGACATTATACAGTAGCTCATTTCACTAAAAAGGAAATAATCGCATAGCAGGTAAATATGAAGCTGGCCAACGATATAATGGATATACCTATGCATATTTTGCTTTATTGTTGTTGAGAGTATGACTTTTGAAAATAATATTTCGTGTATATAGGTTAAGTAGTACTTCCATAAGTGATATAAGTGTGTTTCAGTTGTAATACAGCAGAATACTTCGCGCAAATTTTAATTTACAATATGGGGTACTCAGTGCCCCACGTTTCAATTTATGTCCGAAAATCCCTGTTTCCATTTGAGGGTAAAATACGAAGCTAACAGTAAATACTGCACGATTTTTTTTCTCTCTGGACGGCGATATAAAATTACTGGTGCATTCGAACATCAATACATTTTAGGCTAAGTCAAAATAAATAATTGAAAAGGCAACCTTGTAGTTATACCGCAATCGTAGCCGCAAGATCTTGAGGTTTTCATGGAATCTGAACCATATGAGCTTGACATTTCATATAAGAAATCCCACATGCATTAGCCGTGACTCGAACCTCATGTCTCATCTCTCGTTCATTGCATTGAAATAAGAACCACCCTTATCTTACTGTTTTCATGTTTCACAGCTAATAATTTATGCAATCAGTGCCTCCCTACGGTAAATACAATTCTAAATGTTCTGCTAACATACAGCTTGGCGGGCTAAGCATGTGACACCGACACTAGCTTCTCACCAAGGCGGCCGGCGTTCGAATACTGGTCAGTGAAAGTGGTTGTTTTGAACTCAAATGTCACCCCCCTTTGCTATGTATGCATGTCGGACGCCACACATCGTCGTTGAAGGCACTGTAACAAGACACTATTGGAACAGAATCCTCTAGCCCATTTTTCGGCCATACTGACAACATATCGGAGAGTGGTTCGTTCTGCAAGACGGCATTGCCCACGCGCAAGATCAATCGAACAGAATGATTCGCGATGTACTGGCATGGATCCCATTGGGCAATGCAGAGACCAGCTACAAAATGCATCATGAACACATACGAACCTCTCATCCTGGACAACATCCGGAGGGCTACTGTCAAAGAGTGGAACAGGGTAGAATAGGACGGCCACAAAATCCAGCCACGAATGATGAGATCATGCCCCAACACACGGGGTGGAGCAACACATAGCCCTACTAAGAAATGGATTTCCAGGTTTGATAAAAAGATGAAAAAATGAAAATCCACGGCCGGTTTCCAGTCATTTGACCGGGTCAGGAATGGAATGAATGACGTCCCCTATCTTGCGGGGAAGATAGGAATTGTGCCGGCTGCCGAAGCCTGTCGCACTGATTAATGACTCACAGATGAAATGATATTGGAGAGTGTTACTGGAATGAAAGATGACAGGGAAAACCGGAGTACCCGGAGAAAAACCTGTCCCGCCTCCGCTTTGTCCAACACAAATCTCACATGGAGTGACCAGGATTTGAACTACGGAACCCAATGGTGAGAGGCCGGCGCGCTGTCACCTGAGCCATGGAGGATTTCATAAAACGATGTACTTTGCTAAATAATGCATCGTGTTTTGTTGGCAGGTTTATGTGTATTTTTCAAAGCAAACATGGTTTTCGTTACAGAAAGTCTGACCCGGCGAGTTGGCCGTGCGGTTAAGGCCGCGCAGCAGTGAGCTTGCATCCAGGAGATAGTGGGTTCAAACCCCACTGTCGGCAGCCCTGAATATGGTTTTCCGTGGTTTCCCCTTTTCACACCATGCAAATGCTTGGGCTGTACTTTAATTAAGGCCACGGCCACTTCCTTCCCACTCCTAGGGCTTTCCTATCCCATCGTCGCCATAGCACCTATTTGTGTCGGTGTCACGTAAAGCCAATTGTAAAAAATATAATAATAAACAGAAAGTCTGGATGTATCTGCCATATGTTATGAACTTATGATGGCTCGTAAACAGCCTTGTAATTTAGCATTCTAGGTGCAGCATAACATTTTATGAGGCGAGTATATAACGCTGTTCAACATCTAGAGCAGGGCCTCTCAAACGCCCAAAATCTCACGCGTGCAAATCGAGGCGCAAGAGCTCCGTGCACTGTGCCGCTCGGTATGGCTCGGACCAACGCTTCGTCTCTGGGCTACTCGGCTCTACTCGGCTCAACTCAGCCAGGATTTGGAGCGCTACGGCGCAAGTGGGGCAGAGAGAGAGACAGGTGGAGCGAGCGAGACAGGCGTGAGGAAAGAGAGAGTAAGCGCTATTGCTCCAAATCGAGGAGTCTGCACTCTGGTCAACCAAGTCTTTTGCACCGTGTACAGCGCATGCACCCTGAGAGGCCCTGATCTCAGTTTTTGGTGATACGAAACTAGGAGAAGGGAATGTTTTATTTTGTTCTATGAAATGAAATGGTGTATGGCTTTTAGTTCCGGGAGTGTCCGAGGGCATCTTCTGTTCACCAGGTGCAGGTCTTTTGATTTGACTCCCGTAGGCGACCTGCGCGCCTTGATGATGAAATGATTATGAAGACAACACATACACCCAACCACTGTGCCAGCTAAATTAACCAATGATTGTTAACATTCTCTACCCTGCCAGGAATAGAACCCGGGACCACTGTGACCGAATGCCAGCACGCTGACCATTTAGCCATGGAGCCGGACATTTTATTATATGGCAGATGACGATGGAACTGTTGGGTGATCCAGCAAGCCATAGGGCTGAAATTCATCATGCATATAAGGCATCCTCGTCAAGTCGGAAAAGAAAACACAAAAAGAAAACCTTGCCTCTTCTAAACATTTCTAAAATTTTAAAATAGGCGTAGAAGAGCATAAGTAAGAAGACTACGTAAATATTTTTCTATCTTTAATAGTGTCCTCAGATAAAGTCGTTAAAATTATCCTATAATATTGTTTTTCATAAATTCCGAAGCGCATATTTTAGTTATCCTTATACATGGAAAATTGAATGAGGTTCAGTTTTCACACACATAATACAGACATTTTAATGATGCGTAGAAAATGTGGGTTGTACATAATATTATGGAGATAGTCATTAATGTGTTAATTATAATTTTATTCGCAAATTTAAAAAATATCGGAATACTCAACACTTTCAGTCTCGGCAATTGAATGAATCTGTGTTGTCAAATGTGAAATGTATACGAATAAAAGATTAATAAAGAATCGGCATTGGGAGTTGTTTATGAATTTTATTTACTTACTTGAAAAGATTCGGATTATCTCGTAAGCAACAGTGTTTACTACATTACATTGATTACTATAGTGAAACTGAGCTCTCACAGGAAAACCGTAGCTACTCGACAAGCGAGGAGAAACACAGCGCGTATTCAATTTATGTCTGTAGAGATTTCATTCTCCTGTCGGCTGCAATTCGTGTAGTCGTACCTTTCGAAAAGTGAACAAATAAAATAACTTTCATAGAGTTATAGGTAGGTCCACAAAGTTTTGTAAACGCGGTCTGTCTCCTGCTTTGAAGAAGAAATCGCAGTGGCTTACAAAATACCTTTTAATGTAGGGAAGTAGGTCAAATGAATGTTTACAGAACATTAAAAAATACATTCTTAAGAAAATTGCGATGTTATTCTGTATAGTAGCCTATTACCTTTACCGGTGTGAAGGAATGAAGGTCCTGTCTTTAATAGTTTGTTCTTAATATTTCTGTGAAATGTTGACGGTCGGGAGAGTAAACTTATAACATAATGAATATGTTCAACAGGTGAAGTAGATATTGCTCAGAAATGATAATTCCCCACTTGATTTTTCTAGGGAATTACTTCAAAGTACACTAGCAGTTTCCCGCTGGCTCCGCCCGCAATGTACAAAGTATGGTGTTGTTCGTTACTATCCTCAGGGATGTGTTTGCAAAGTTTCGAGTTAATGAAATAAAGCACATGATCTGCTGTGGTAATAGAATGCAATATTATGTCAACGAAACACTTGAAAATAAATCACACCAGGAAGTTGAATTAAACGTTCCTTGGAACAACAATACGCGCCGAACTGTTATAAAGTCCTTCAAAGATCTTAGTCATGGAGAAAAATGTACTCAACTTTTCTCATAATCTATAATTTTAAGAAAGCGCGTGATCCACTGAGTGTTTTAGACCAAAACGAACTGCGTACCTCAATTAGAACGAAAGATATGATTGCTTCAATGAGAAAAAATGTTAAAGAAATGAGACGTCAAATTGAATGTGCACTCATAACATTCCTCAGAATCAACCAATTTGAATAGCTCGTAGCTGAAATGAAAGAGCTTGATCCACTGAGTGTTCTTAGACTAAACTGAACTCCATATCTCAATTAAAACCAGAGATATGATTGCTTCATAGAGGCAAAAAATTGAAAAAATTAAATAATTTGAGGAACGGAAGTTATCGTGATTTATAATACCTGATGACAAATCTGAGCATGAATACCTTTCAGTTTTAAAAATATGAAGGAAATAGACCAAATAGAATGGCCGGACTGACTGACTTAAGTTTTCATAATTTTTTTAATATATAGATTAACAACTTCTCATCCTGTCCGATTTTATATGAAATGTTTCATACACAACATACGAAATCTTTCCCATTCGTAATCTGACTTACAGTCGGGACCATGTGATGAAATGCCGCTAGTTGATGTAAGAAGGCAATATAGCCTCAAACCGTGGAGTAATGGTAGCCTCAAACTAAGGAGTAATGGAATGAGAAGGATCCATGTCATTGAAGAGGTGAAACATTTGAATAAGGCTGCCATTTTATCGTTCCACATACCATTATGTTCGCTCCATGAAAGCACTTCAATGTAAATGTTTCCATAATGATGTCAGCCAGCGAGTCTGATAGGTGCATGAACGCATTCTGTCTTTAATTAGTAGAGCCACAGATTGGTCATTTTGACGTAACGGCACTTCTTCAATCCATTGCACATGTTGTAATTTCAATAAAATGTTAGTCTCGAAGGTTGTATATATATTTTTTGGGTGGTTCATTAAAAGTGGGAGCGGCCCATAACAGTTAAGTGCTTGTTAGAGAGAGAAGAGAAATTGATATGGCGTAAAGAAGAGGACGGAGCGAGCTAAGGAATGTCTCGGAGATGTCCCGCCCAGCTGCCAATTAGGAAGAATAGGCAGATGGACATGGCAGTGGACGGGAGCACGCAGGAACAGTAATATCTACTTGATTGCTTATATGTGAGCACACACCTACTGGATGAGATAAATTAACCATACTCTGCTGGAAAAAATGGGGGCATCATTCATCAAATACATCAGCAGACTTAGTGGCTTTCCCCACTAAATTTGGTGGCTTAGAATGGCTGTCTGACACGGAATTTTTGGCTAGTGGAAATTGCCATGAATTCCAAACGTGTTTTGGTGATAACTTAGAGGTTTTATATTTTCTTTTAAAATAACGTAATAAATATAGTGGAATGTTCCGTTTGTCAATTTGTCCGTCAACCGTCACTTGCTACAAAGGTTTCAGTAATTTGTCGTATATTCCGGTGTCAAATCCACACGGTTGTTATGGAGACGCTGATTCCTGTTCTTGAATCATGTAACTTGGACGCCAGCATGAAGATCAATACATCAGTTGTAAAATTGCGTCCTTTGTCAGTAGAACCCAGTAGCGGCGATTGGGAATTAGAAGTGGGGGTCACAAAAATTTATAGATAACAAAATGTACCCGAGTTTGACTAATATAGTGGTGGGGTGAGGTAGTGGGTAAATGTTTTAAAAAATTAGCTACAAAATGGTAAGTTTTGTGATGCTGTCGGGGCGAATTTCGGTAGAGAGATAAAAGTGCACAATCTACCAACATAACGCCAGTAATAAGACTTTTTTTGAGATTTGACGCAATGCCATATAATAATACTTTCACCGAAAGGACAATAATTGCATATGTATTAAGTGGAAATACTGCGTGATTACACAATTATATTTCACTCAAAATGAAATGGCGTATGGCTTTTAGTGCCGGGAGTGTCCGAGGACAAGTTCGGCTCGCCAGATTTAGGTCTTTCTATTCGACTCCCGTAGGTGACCTGCGTGTCGTGATGATGATGATGATGATGAAATGATGATGAAGATGACACATACACTCACTCCCCGTGCCAGCGAAATACACCTATTATAGTTAAAATTCCCGACCCTGTCGGGAATCGATAGTATTTTACTACACACTTAACAAAGTGACATACACTAGATCGAACTACACAGACACATTAAACGAGTGCGACTGGCAGACTGACGAATGCGCGTGACAAGCGGGTCAATCATACCTCATCTTGCCAAAAATATACCCCTGCTACCTTTCCTCACAGCGCATACTACACGCTGCTTGCTCTGGCGCTGTACGAATCGTTTGGCCATACGATTTCTTGTGCGTATTCCCGTTAAGTATTTTTCTTAATAATGAAATGAATTAAAGGAAAAAATTAGTAGAAAATATAACAGGATTTGTATAATAAATAATTCCTATAATTCCTATATTCGGGCGGCAAAAATGGAATAAAAATTTAATGTTTCTGCAAAAAGTATACCATTATTGAAAGTAAACCCAAAATAGAATGAGCTCCCAAATTATAAATTTGCTTTTATCGATTCGGGCAAGACTGAGATAAGACAGCAGTTTCTACTCCTGCTTCTTCCTCTGTGCCTTCTGTCGAACTATTAGAAAAGGGCATCAATGATCCTGGACTTTTAGATAAGTTCACCGTTCGCCTTGAAATATTCTTGGAATACTTCTAACCTTTGGACTACAAGGATATGGTTAATTTCCATGTTGAAATAGTATTTTCGTTACTTAACGAAGCTTGAGGTTGGGGTACTGGTGATTTCTGGTTGTTTTCAAACAGCCGTTTGTTGGGCAATCATATTCCACTCTTGGCAACACTGTCCAGCAGCAGTCCATCGTCAGAATATTAGCTTCAATAATTACACCATTCGTCAAATGTATACTTTAATCAATCAGTCATCACTAATCTACATTTTGGGCTCTCGCTCAGTGTCAGATTCCTTATCAGATGTTTTTCTAGCCTTTCATTAAATGATTACAACGTTAACGAAGCGGATTTTTAATGTATTGGGCAACAGATCTAACGTCTCGGACAAAAGGTTCAAGGAAGTAAGGACGTCAAGAGCATGGGACTGAATCAGGACGACATCTCTAACCGATCAAAATACAGACAAGTGATCAACAACTTTAACGGCCTTCCACGATGAGCAAAAGTAGAACAGCGGCTGGACGGAAGAGAGAAGGCACGCGGCCAGAGAATTCAACGTTTTTAGGCTGCAGAAAAAAAAGGCTTCCAGAAATGCCTTATAGTTACATGACGTGGTCTCTAATGGCTCTAAACGAGAAAAAAATAATTAGAAAGTAGTTGGAAATTTATAAAACATCTCCCTTGATACATTATTCCAATCCCTGATTCCTCTTCCTATAAACGATTATTTGCCCTAATTTATCCTCTTGAGTTCCAACTTCATATTCATTTTATGGTATTTCCTACTTTTAAAAATTTATTAAAAATTTGTCTACTAAGGTCATTCCACGCCATCTCCCCGTTGACAGCTCGAATCATTCCCCTTATTCGAGCAGCTTGTCTCCTTACTCCCAAATCCTCCCAGCCCAAGGTTTGCAATATTTTCGTAACACTCTTGTCGCAAAATCATCCAGAACAAATCTAGCTGCTTTCCCTTGAATGTTTTCCAGCTCTTGCATCAAGTACTCCTGCTGGAGGTCTACATAAGCCTACTCTAATTGGTGTCTTACCAGTGACTTATGTGCCCTATCATTTACATCCTTAATACAACCCTTAAATACCCTCATAACAATATGAAGAGATTCGTAACATGTATTCACAGTTCCGTTTACGTGATTACCCTAACGAAGATCTTTCCTTATATTAACACCTAGGTACTTACAGTGATCCCCATGAATTACTGTCATATCATCAACACAGTCATTAAAAGTGAGAGAACTTCTCTTCTTAGTGAATTCTAAAACCTGACTTTTCATCCCGTTTACCACAATACCACGGTCTGCTGTCCATCCCACATCATTGTTGAAGTCTGTTTGCAGTCGCTCGCATTCATTTAACATGTTTTTACTTAATCCAGAATAACACCATTCGTATATACTGTACATATAAGAAAACACAGAGATCCAGTAACACTGGCTTGCGGTTCCACCTCTTAATCATTACAGGATGTGATAATTCTTCACCTACTCTCTCTGAATTCTATTTTCTAGAAATTTATCCACCCATTCAGTCACATTTTTATCAATTTCAGTAGTTCCCATTTTCATCAATAATCTTTCATTATCTACCCAGTAAAAGGTCTCAGATAGGTCAGTAACGTTACAGTCCATTTGAACTCCCGATTCTGAAATATCTGCTATATCTTTCTGGAATTCTTCTATCAAATAAGTTAGTAATTTCGCAAACGTGTCTAATAAAATCGGAAAGAATGATTTCCCAGAGATTACATGTAACACATGTCATGCTGACTGGCCTGTAATTAACCGCTTTATGTTTATGACTCTTTCCTTTGTACACTGGGGCTGCTATACCAACTCCACAGCATTTGGTCTATCACCTCCATGCAAACAGTAGTCAAATATGTGCTTCATGTAGGGTACTACATCACAAACCATAGCCTTTAGCACATCCCCAGAAAGCATATCAATTCCAGCTACCTTTCTTCTTTTGAACTCTCGAATTTTTTGTTAACATCTTTATCAAAGGTAAATTTAAGTCGCTTCTTCTACTTGGACATTCCTTATATTCAACTATCTTTACATACTTCTGAATAAGCTTTATATCTTCTGTAAGTCCTCCCTCACATATACACTCCGCTTTCTCATCTGTAATTCCAGGAATGTCGTTACTGGAACCCGTTTCTGCCTTAAACTACTCTACCTGTACATCCCCTTCCATTCTTCACTAAAACTCATATGGCTGCCAATTATGTTTGTGATCGTGTTGTCCATAGCCGACTTCTTCGTTAAATTCGATTTTGTGGCAAGTTATTTCAATTTCTTCTTACTTCCACAACCTTTCCTAACTCTATTTCTTCCTAATCCGAACATCCTCCTCATTTTCTTTATTTATCTAATATACTATAGTAGATTGTTGCCATTCCTTGTCTCCGTTAAAGGCACATACCTGTTTTCGCACTCTTCGACAATAGCTTTAAATTAATCCCATAGGCTGTTTATATCTTTATTTACCATTCCTATAGATCATAATTACTTTTACAAACATCCCTATTCATTTCTTCTCAACCACATGGTTCTGCCTAATATTCATACTTTTACTAACTTTCTATCACATTTAACTATGGTAAAAACAGTTTCGTTATCACTATACCGTCTATCACTTCAGTTTCCCCATACAGAGCTCATCTGGTTTTATCAGCACCACGCCTAGAATATTATACCCTTTAGCTGGTTCTATCGCTTTTCCATTCAGCTGTCCTTCTCAGATTAACTTATTTACAATTTGTTGGTCATGGTTTCTGACATTGGCATGACCGTCCCAGTTAGTATCTGATAAATTTAGATCACCCGTTACAATCACGTCACTTTCAGTTCTGGTGTTTCCACATAGTTGATTATCTTATCAAATAATTCTGCTTTTTTTGTTTTTGTTTTTGCTACTTGCTTTAAGTCGCACCCACACAGATAGGTCTTATGGCGACGATGCGATAGGAAAGAGTGGGAAGGAAGCGGACGTGGCCTTAATTAAGGTACATCCCCAGCATTTGTATGCTGTGAAAATGGGAAACCACGGAAACCATCTTCAGGGCTGCCGACAGTAGGGTTCGAACCCCGTATCTCCTGGATGCAAGCTCACAGCTGCGCGCCCCTAACCGCACGGCCAACTCGCCCGGTAAATATATTGCGTCATCGTCACCCTTTCCAGGTCTTTACACCCCAAAAAACATCAAAGTTTCTATTGTTTTTAGAGACGAATCTTACATCTAGAATCTCATGTTCCTCATCGTTAACTTAATTTTTTCATAGCTTATATACATTTCTTTCACCAAAGTGAAAACTACCCCTCCTTTCAAATCTATCCTGTTTCTACGATAAACACTCCAGTTCCGGAAGAAAAGCCTCTGCAAGTCTCTGTAAAGAACGCACGTCTTCACACTCTATTTGGAATTAGTTCTGTGGTCAAGTTTTATTCTGCACCCCTCATTTAAAATCAGACTCATCTTCGTTGTCTTGCCCTCAATCTGAGTCCATGATTAACCTTGGTAACCTCTTCTCCATTCGCCTGACACGACTCCATCAGTGAAACCATTTTATGCGTAGAGATTCATCCACTGAATACACCCCTAAATTAAAATTTATTTCATCACTGCGAATGACCTCCTGTCACTGTTCCATGCTTGCTAAATTTACGTCTTTTATTTGCATGTTATTAATAAGATATTCCGAGTCCACCAGCCATCAATCGTATATAGCAAAGTAAGGATACGAGTCCGAAATAATATATCGTAGAAAAACAAAATCAGGGTAGTAATGGCCACCGGACTCTACAGCAAGGAACTGCAGTAGATCTGACTGCCAGGATAACACAGAGTTTGTGATTCTAAAATTGATCTCTTCAGCCATCTAAGATTACATAATCGGTGACCTTGATTCTCTCGGATGATATTCATATTCTGGCGAGCGAGTGGATGCCTATGATGCTGATGACGATACATCCATCGTTTGAAATAACATCTTCATTCTACCTTTCCTAGAATAGATGTTGGTGGTTTAATGTTGAAAACAATTCTTAGCAGGCAAAAATCATGTGTTAATAATGTTTCCATACTAAAAAAACGTAAAATAAATCAATTTCCTCCATTGTTGCAAAAAATGAAAGGCTAAAGGGCCCAGAAAGGTATCAAATTGTGATTCCTGGATATCTCTATCAAACTAAATGCAGTTCCAGAAAAACCGTCCAAAATCGCTTGTTTTTTACTCGATTTCTTTTTTATTCAAGTCCTAGGCCAATATTCATTCGATTGTTACATATGTTACAAACGTTGTTGACAAATGCTGCACATACCCCAGGATTGGCTTAATTATAAACTAAATGTTCAAAATTTCCCGCCTTTTTAACAATATATCACGGTTTCCTTCATAACTCTCTTACTGATTCACGGATAATTATAATTTTTTTCAGAGTTTCCTCCCATAGTGTTGTACTACAATCTGTACCTCATTCAGATCAATACGATTTAAATTCGATTTTATATAACATTTTTATTAAAAAAGCTATTAATATTTTCTGGTGCTCGGAATAAAAACGCGACAAAAAATCCAAATCATAGTCTATGTTAATGATTGAGGTTCATTTTGTAGCTAGAGTTTTGATACACACTTTAAAAAAAGAAACGTACGAAAATTCTTATAAACTTGGAATTTATAAGGTAAACAGTGATATACTGTTAAAAAGGCGGGAAATTTTGAATATTTTATTTTAAAATATTAAAATTATTAAAATTCCGACATTATTGAATTTGCTTCTGGTTGCCAGGAAGCATGCCAACACTGGGATATGTGCTGCAATTGTCAACAACAATTGTAGCATATTTAACAATCGAATGAACATTAACCTATATTTTTCCTTTGTTAAGCTGGGTCTCCCCCCTTAACTTATTTACATAGTTATTTCTGTAATGTGTTTCTTGGTTCAGTGCCCTCAGGCGTTTTTGGATTTTTTGAAAATGTTCCTACCGAATGTAGTTATAAGGGCTTACGTGAAACTCTGCATTGACTCACATTAGCGCTCGTAGTGGTAGAAAAAGGCAAACTGCTAATCTAATCGACCGGATAACGATGATTAAGAAAAGGATTGTAATTTTTTGGAATAAATAAGGAATATATTCTCATATTTTATTTATAAAAATTCCTAGCTCATATCCCTAGAATGTTTTCAACACTGAATTGCTTGTACGACGGGCTAGAACTGTGGATTTTTAAATTGGATCATGCGTTAATAATGTTGTAGTTATCGTTCCTGGAAAATTTTCGACATGTGGAAAACACTTTAAAACCTCTGTTATAGGAAAGAGAGAAAGGATTTTTATTTTACTGTTCAGACCTCAAAGCAAAAACAATTGATGGATTTAGAAGTGGAGGAGAAATTATGTCATGTGTGATATAAAAACGATTATCGTCCTTGCGGTAGGTTATCAATGCATGTAAAAGAACTTCCTGGACTATAAATAATGTTACTCATAGAACAATTTTCTCCTATCAAACACTTCTTCCAATACTTTCACTTGCCATAGTTTCTTCAGATTATAGGGTTACGAGCAAACAAACGAGCATAACTAGTAACTAGCGTTGAAGATTCAGACACTTGCAAGAGTAGGTAGCAGTGGTAATCATCTCTGCCTTACAAGAATGTCTATCTCTTTCTGTCTCTCTCTCTCTCTCTCTCTTCATTGTCCCCTGTGGGTGGGGGCGGTAGAATAACACCCACTGTATCCCCTGCCTATCGTAAGAGGCGAATAAAAGGGCCCCCAGGGTCTCTGAACTTTGGAGCGTGGGTGGTGACCACGGGGCCCTTAGCTGAGTCCTGCCACTACTTCCACTTACTTTTGCCAGACTCTTCACATTCAACGGTCCTATCCCATCATCCTTAGACTTAGTCAACTCTTGTTCAGTTCTGACCCCGACGCTGTTAGAGCATTCGTGGGCTTTTATTTACGCACCCTTCGAGGCCCTTGTCTTCCTTTGGCCGACATCTCCACTTTTTGTAGTGTCGGATCCCTTCCATTATTTTCTCTCTGATTAGTGTTATATAGAGGATGGTTACGCACTTGTACTTCCTCTTAAAACAATAATCACAGGGCGAGTTGGCCGTGCGGTTAGGGGCGCGCAGCTGTGAGCTTGCATCCGGGAGATAGTAGGTTCGAATCCCACTATTGGCAGCCCTGAAGATGGTTTTCCGTGGTTTCCCATTTCCACACCAGGCAAATGCTGGGGCTGTACCTTAATTAAGGCCACGGCCGCTTCCTTCCCACTCCTAGGCCTTTCCTATCAAATCGTCGCCATAAGACCTATCTGTGTAGGTGCAACGTAAAGCAACTAGCAAAAAAATCAATAATCACTACCACCACCACCACCACCTCTCTCTCTCTCTCTCCTTCTATCCATTGATGAGTGGGCAATCATGTACAGTGGCATACTTTAAATACTAATCTCTAAATCCGAGGATTACCGAACAAGTTCGCTGCGTGGTTCGGATCACGTAGTTATCAGCTTGTATTCGTGAGATAATGGGTTCGAACCCCACTGTCGGTAGCCCTGAAGATGGTTTTCCGTGGTTTCCCATTTTCATACCAGGCAAATGCTGGGGCTGTACCTTAATTAAGGCCACGGTCACTTCCTTCACACTCCTAGGCCTTTCCCATCCCATCGTATCCATAAGACCTATCCGTGTCGGTGTGACATATAACAAATTGTTAAAAATAGTCTGTTCCCAAAACTATAGGATGTTTCAGGGAAAGGCTCCAATATCCTGTAAACTTTGTGCAAATTTCCATATGAACGTATTGTAATTGCAGTGTTTAGCGAGAAGTAAATCATTGTACGACTCAATCTACTGTAAGCTGTGAATGGTTTTGGGAATATGTAATGTCTATGAATTTGTATGTCATTGCATTGTAAATATTATGACCGACTAATAAGTTGAAACAGGGTTATAAGTTATTTCGCAAATGTTCAGTAATTTCCAAATTAAATTAACATATCTGTAAGGAATGCCTTCGCTGGCAAGACCTAGTGAGTAGAGTTCGCTATGTCTTCTGGTGTGGGCTAGAACAAATTTGTTACTTTCATTGACCTGTCTCAGTCTCATCCTTGGCTTTGACAATATGCAAGTGATCGAGGTATGAGCGATACTGTATGCGATTCCGTATGCAGCTAGTTTCTGTTATGAGTGGTGTGAAAATTTCATAGGGTCGGCTTGTGCGGACATTCCAGTGGGCTTGGCTGACTAGATGTAATAGCAACTTCTGGCTCAGTGATGAAAGCAACGGGAAACAGCTTCGCTCCTCATTTCCCTTGCACGCCTCTTCAGTGACGCCTAGGCAACTTATGACGGTTGATGGTGGAGCCGTTGAGGTCCAAACCAGCCTCCGGGATGGGTACTCAACATACATCTGTATATTTTACATTGTTCTCTGTAAGTTTGGTATGATTCCCAAAGTTTTTAATTTCCATATTGGGCTCCTTTCGTCATGAAAACCTCTAGTTTTGATGTAAGTTCTTCTAATATTTTTTCACGTAATTGTTTTCTGTGGGTTTTGTCGTTGAGTACTTTGATATTTCATACCTTTAAAAACATCCGTTGCTACAGCGCTGCAAGCAGGCATTGCCACCGGGATATGTACCGATTGCAACGTATTTCATACTACTACAACACTAAAAGAGTCAGGAGCAGTTGGGCTGGTGCAGGAAATCAGATGTGTGCTTTAACCCACCCTCCCTCAAAAAATAAAAATATTTAGAAACACATGTGGTTTTCAAGAGGCTCTCCACTGAGTTTTTCATACTGAACAAACACGCAAACAACCCAAAAAATATACACATACATCATATAAAACTAATTAAACACACAATAACGCCTGCAATGACTAAACATTCACGAACTCAGAAATACTTGTGGGTGCACAAAAACAGAACTTCTCAACGTTATCAAAATCATTGAAATAAAACCAGCCACGTCGTAATGCAAAAATTCATGTTACGTTGTGATAGTGAAATTTATAAACTACACATTATTAATTAAAGGAAATCACAATATCATGTCCTTATTTCGACAACATAAGCGGTACATTTTTTATAGTTCGTCGATATACAAATGTGGCTATGGAATAGACAATTTGTATTAAAAGACCTGGCGGCAACAGCTGATGGCTTCCTCTACAGTATTTTATTTTCCCGTTTGCTTTGAGGGATCCCCTCATAAATACTTCCGCTGAGTCAAGACCTACCACGCTCTAATTTTCGTCGAAATGCTGGTGTGACCACTGACCAGTGTTGCCTTGGTGTGGTCGAACGAAGGCTCGCTGTGAAGTGATATCTTGGCTGTTCTTTTCACAGCACGTCGGAAAAGTTGGGCACGCATGCGCAAAAGGCAGAGTTCCTGCTTCCTGGCAAGCGGCTTAGAAATTCTCGTTAAGCTGTGATCTGCACAGCCAGCGCCCGGCGTGGAGCGCATGACTAGTTACCTGGTTGTGAGGGGAGTTAAATGATTTGTTATTCTTTGGTACGGCCGCCTCTGGTCAGGAGGTGCAAGATGAATTATTTCCAGTTCTTCTTCTTCTTGTACCAAATCCTCACTAGATGTCGTCTGTCATCAGAGTGATCTGGTTCTTGTTCTCAGCAACTCAGAAAATACTGGGGGTACTAAGCCCATACCATTCTCGTAGATTCCTAGCCAAGATATTTTCCTTCCTTCCCTACTTCTCGTCCCTTCAGTTGTACCTTATAAGATAAGCTGAAGGAGTCTACATTTATCATTTTGAATGATATGGCCAAAGTACTCAAGTGTCTTCTTTTTGATGTTGTGCAATGACGTCTAGCTCTTTGTTGAGGTGTTGGAGTACTTCAGTGTTACGTATTCTGTCAACCCATGGCATTTTTTGGTGGTGTTCTCTGTTAGGATCCAAAACTCGGCACCATAAAGTAAGGCAGAAAATGCATAACACCGAATTAAATGGAGAGGGATATTGTGATATTAAAGTCTCTGTACCAGAGAAGTTTGCTCAATCTCTTGGATGCAGTCCTTGCCCGTTCAATCCGGGACCTAATTTCAACAATATTGTTCCAGCTGTGATCAAGTACACTGCCAAGATTCTTAAAGCGTTGGACTTGCTCTAATGATGTGCCTGCTATTGTCAAGTTTACAGGTTGAATGGCATGTTTGCTTATGACTAGAGCCCGGATTGTTCATGCATTAATAGGTTAGAATGCAAAGTTTCGGAAGGGAGAAGCAAGTATAGTCTACCTTCACAGCAATTGTGCTATGGGGCTTGCATAAACATTAGAGGTACGCCCCATTAGAACTCCTATAATGTATGTTACTCTTTCTACATTATGGAAAAGCGGGTGGCCGACACTTCCTATTAACCATTTTAGTTTGCAATCTAACCTGTTACGGCATGAAAATCCGGGCTTTGCTTATAACCATTACTTTGGTTCTCTTTTCGTGTTTAAACGCAGACCTGCTGCAGCATTGTGTTCGACCACACAGTTTAGAAATGTCTGCAGATCTGTCCATCAGTTGAAGGATAAACATTGTGGCATCTCACTCGGTTTAAGAAAGGAAACAAAGCTTGCAGTTTCATCTAACTGTCAGCTGTGTGATAATTAGTAATGAGACCAACGATTATACATGGCATCCAGACCAAAAGAACGAGAAATTCCATTTCAGAAATTCCAAGTCAATAGGCTGGAACTTACACGATAACTGTCTTAGTGAGAAGCTAGTGACAAATTTATATTCCTTCCCTGGTGGCTGTGCCATCAAAAAAACTTTTACTATTGAATAAACAGTAGAAAAGGTTACGGTTTTGTATGTTCTGTTTCTGCCTAGGAGTATGGCTACTCACAACATGGATATTACCAGTTTCATGTGGGCATTTTAACATGAACCATTTTGTATTAAATCCGATGGTAGTTCTAAGAAATCTAAAGTAGGAGTACGTAATTTAACACGAGCCCCCATATTTGACATCGAATGCTAAAGGTCGTTTTCAAACTAATCTCCTCATAAATAATATTAGAAGAGAACGAGAGAGCGATATAGCGAGAGAGACAGAGAGTGCGGGGAGTGATTCCATGTATAGCAGTAGTATGTCACAGTTTTACTCGAAAGGTTCGGTTTCCAGTTCAGGCCAACACGAAGTGTTCAATTTTGGACTGAGGACTGGAACCAGGTTCACTCAGCTTTGTGATACCAACTGAAGAACCGTTTCAGACAATGTGTAGTGGACCTGGTCGCGAAAGCCAAGCAGTATGATAGAGGATATTGTCACGCTGAACACATGAGCTACAATACGTGTGTCTGCAGGTCATCTGGAAGAACAGCATTCTTATTGGCCGACCAAGGCCATTAGCATCTGTTTTTGTTTTTTAGAGAGAGAGAGAGAGAGAGAGAGAGAGAGAGAGAGAGAGAAGGGATGGGACGAGACGAGACGAGACGAGATGACAAAAGTTTATATTATATCAGACTAACTGGTGTGTACCCGTTGTTGACAGCTGAAGTATGTTTAACTCCAAAGACAATGGCATCTAGCGGATATACGTGGCTGCTAAAGAGACAGGTCAGCGTTAACTAACAACAACAGTCACTCATAGCAGTGTTATTGGCGATAAGTTTCAGGGGCTCACGAAATTGTAGACCATCACATTTTAGGGTTTCTTAACACCTCCACCACCACCGTCCTCCCTCTCTTCGTGATTCTCTGTAGCCACATTATTCGAGTGATATTCACTTCGCGTTTTCCTTATCATTTCGATAGTCATCTTTATGATTTTCCTGAAAAAATGGGGCTTGGTGACTATGAGGGTTTCTATCTTATAAAAATAATCTTGTTACAACCACCATCATCGCCAGTTTGAAAAATACTTCTATGAAACCGAAGTTCACCGTAAAAAGTATAATTTCAAGAATATTGATATTGCTTTTATCTCTTTCGGTAAAAAAATATATCGGATATAAACGACTGGAAATTAGATTTTCTAAAATAATTGTTATGTACACTTTTTGGATGGACTTGACGTTTCTGGAGATATTTCGAAATTTTTGAAAACCGTGATAATCGCTAATATGTTCTTTATTACTCCTCGCACGGTAAGAAAAGACACATGAGCTATTAAAGATCAGAAATATTTTACACAATTTTTATTATGAATAGTGTTTCGATATAACTTGCAATTAACAGATAAATTTGACAATTCAAGTTATGACCTCATTAATATTGCTACGCCACTGTATACTAATAAAATAATATATTTGCTCAGTGCATACCCCAACTATCCCTCAACTTAAATATCGAGTTTTAAGAAAATGTGTTAAGCCGTGTCCGTGTGACATCGTGACAGACATTGAACTGAATCTTATTTCGACTTCTGCATACCTAATCCAAGATTAATAATAAAAAGTGTGAGACAAAATGTTGAATATAGACAGAATTATGATATGATTTTCATATTTATAGTATATTTTAATTCGTAATTTTCTTTCAGCATACGCTGGACACTTTATTATTTTTGTTTTGTTCAGATGTCTATTTCTAATTTCCTTTACGAGCATAATCATACAAATTATGAAAGAAATAGGCTACATAATTTAAAATGGAATTAGGATTTAATTAAGTTAGACAGGTACCTCGTCAAATGGTTGGACACACTCATTTCTTTATAAGTATGCACATGTTTGTCATGTAAATGTTATCCCCTCCTTCATTCACTGAAGTACTTTATTGTTCTATTATCTGGAATGCACAATAAAATTTATAATATATGTCTCACATTAACGTTGCAGAATTCTATGACACTTGTCTCCTAAACAATATAGCTTTATATTTTCAAAACAAAGTTTATGCAAACGTCGCAAGGCATCATAAAACCAACACTGTAACCATCCTAAAGTGGGTATAAAAACAGCTTTAAAAGGATTCGTACATGATTTAAAGCGCAATCATTTAGAAGATTCAAGGCTAACTAAAGAGTCCAAGATAGACCAGAGTGAACAAACTACAGCATGAATCCAGAGGTACAAGCTTGTTAAGAATATATCCATCTGAATTCGCGAGTCGGTTTCAAGAATCATACTCATACAATGTATCGTCGTTGCGCCTGGAAATACCGTTATGTGAAATACCGACCCGCAACACATAGAACGAAAATTCAGTGATATAGTTCATGCAATACTTAGATGACAGAACATTCCGGTCAGAGTTCAAAGCTGATATAATATTACATAGCGGTTTTTCTAGGCGCAAACAGCTGCTCATTTCTATATCCATTTTCTCTTAACAATATGACTGGTAAGCTGAAGAGCTCGAATTATTTCACTGTAAACAGACGTAGTTATTTCACTTTAAGGAGGAAAGGCAGACATTCGTGGGGAGATATTCAATTCATTTTTCCCCTTTTCTATAGAATTTATTTTCCTTTCTAGGGATTTAATTAAAATATCTCCACTTCCTTCAACGATGCCCATCATACATCCTGATCTGTAGTGTGTGTTTTATTTGTTAATGGAAGTATTATTTACAGTAGTGACTTTGTTAAGGTTTTTCAACCTGTCGAACACAAGATATAATTCATGAAAACACTAGAACATAGCTATTCCGTTCTATAAGAACCTCAGACTCTTTCATATCACTTTTTAATCACCTACCTATAAAGTATATTCATAATTCGGACTGGAACAGCTGAGAGGAGTGAACGCACAGTAGTCGAACTGCATTTACAAGGAAACCTTGCGTATTTCCCATCTCTAATTTTGATGAAACTTAGCAATAATGAGTGCACTGAGATCAAAAAATGAAGTAAAGTTCATCAGTACCTCGATGTACTGAAAGTAAAACCTTGAAATACTCCCAGTAGCCAGGCAACCTGAAAGTGGTTCTTGTAAAATAGGGAACAGAAATTACTTTTAAACGTTATCGCATTACAAATAAATTTCTATCGGAACATAAATTACATCTTATTTGAACAAATTAGAAACAACAATTATTAAAATTAGTATCAGTTACCTGTAGAACAAACAATTATTTGTGATGAGGCACTTCATGGTACAAAATCTTCATGACAGGATTGTCAAAATAAAAATGCAATTTCTTATTTATAATCACCTGACTTAGACCTAATATCAAACATTTCTTCGCAGACTGTCTGTTTTACAGGTAATTTATTATTGTTACCAATAATTATTATTATATTGTTCAAATAAGATACATATTTCCCTAATAATATTGTTTCTCGTAATCGATATTCAAAATCTTCAGACACACATTTTCATGTATCAGGAAGTTGCACTGCAGATAACCGCGATGAAAGTGTATCCATACCATATTCCTGGTGTGAGAATAAATTATGCACCAAACATGGTGTTCTATAGCTACATTACCATATTGAATGTCTGTTTTACAGGTAATTTATTATTGTTAACAATAATTATTATATTGTTCAAACCGTTTAAAAGCAATGTCTGTGTTACATTTCACCAAATGCCGCTTTCGGTTACTGTACCCGATGAGGAGAGCAACGGGAAACTGCTTCGCTCCTCATTTCTCTAGCATGCCTCATCAGTGATGCCTAAGCCACCCATGATGGCTGATGGTGAATCTGTTGAGTATAAAACCAGCCTTCGGACTCAGTGCTCAATGTACAACGTGTGTGTTGTTTGCTGATCATTTTCTGAAACTTTCATTTTCACACATGGTTTTCACCATAACTCTGAAAGTATGAAAATATTTTATGAAATTTTGAAGTTATTGTATTTTTTTCGTGTGAACAGTGTGTTCTAGGCTCTTTTCCTTGAGAAAGAGAGTTCACTTTTTTAAATAATTAGTAATAAACAATGTGGACATTTGATGTGAACGGTAACGGTTAAGAAAAGACTATATTTTCTGAATAAATACCATAGGCCTAGATGTTCTAGAGTAAGTTGTTTATGACGTATTAAAACTATTTCAATAAAAGGATTATGCAAATATATCCGCAAGAAACGTTTGGTATACCAATGATGCAATCTATATAAATAAAGTTGTCTGTAATTTCGTTTGTTTTGCCAATTTTTCAGATATTTATCCATTTTAGGTCAACTCAAGACCGAATCAGTGGTTTTTTCATGTCTGTTTGTTTGTTTGTCTGTTTGTTCCACCATCACGGCGAAACGGCTGGATAGATCTCAACCAAACTTCATATTTAGATTATACTCATCCCCAGGAAGATTACAATATGCATATCATATTAAAATCTTTGAACAGACAGGGGGTTTATAGGAAAACCAGAACGGGTTTCCTCCATTTTCTCTTATACTATTGATTTTCTGTGGACCGTATGTGAAACGCATCTTCATTATGTTCATAATTTACCTTACTCTTCAAATGACGGAGAAATTTACTATTTACTGCGGGTATCATGCTCTACATTGAGTGACCGACAGACCGACAACGAACCTATAGGTTACCGTGGCAACGTCTCTGACTGCATGCCAGCAGGGAAGTAACGTATTGCCATTTTCCTCATCATGCCTTTAAATTTGTGGTTGTTCCGTGGGTAGAAGGCAAGAGAGGCGTCAATCAGCCATTCTGCGGGATATTGGCGGAATATCGTTGGAGGTTATAACCGTCCTCGAATGGCTCAAGTAATAACACCATTACTCATCTTCTTATCTGTTTACCTAAGAATCCCTGCGCCTAAATTTCTCCTCTGTTACCGCTTTCTTATATCCATAACTCACACCAGCATAATTTATTGAGGGAAATTTGATTTTCCAATACATTCACTTGGTATTTACATATTTCTCGTCATCCTCCTATCCTCAGTTATAATCCATTTTCTATTTTATCTGTTTACCTAAAAATATGTTATTGTTTGGCACACTTATGGGAAAGATGCAATCATGACATTGGGCAGGCACATTGGCATGACCAGTGGCCATATGTTCGCAACATTTTATGATTCCAGGGTCACATGAATATTAAAAAAATAAAGTAGTATGTGAAAACTGTACCAAATTTCACCCCATGCAATTAATAACTGAATCTAACGCATAAATATAGGAGATACGGGAAAATGTCACAGGACTAACCATGTAGAACACTGAAGGAGTCGTCTGATGGTGAAGTCCGTTTGTAGGTGCAGTTTAATATAGTCTTGCTCACTGCATTTACAGTAATTTACGGAGAAATCTGTATACAATGCAGAATACCGTACGAAGCTCGGGTACATTTGCTAGTGCAATAATAAAGTTACAGAATATTGTTTATTGCACCACAGAGACACACAACCTGGGTTGTCCTTTTTTTCACTCTACTACCGTTTATGACCTCCTCCGGCATTGTTCAGGTCTCTGACACGATGTGGCATTCACATTGACGTCATCTTGAGAATGAAGGTTCCAATCCATTTGGGCAAATCTAATGAGGCCTGGGAGTGCCTGTGGAGGTTGCAGAAGATAAAATACACCCGTTGGCAGGTTCGATCCTGGCTCAGTCCGGTGGTATTTGAAGGTGCTCAAATACGACAGCCCCGTGTCGGTAGATTTAGGCCTACTGGCACGTAAAAGAACTCCTGCGGGACTAAATTCCGGCACCTAGGCGTCTCCGAAGACCTTAAAAGTAGTTAGTGGGACGTAAAGCAAATAACATTATTATTATTATTATTATTATTATTATTATTATTATTATTATTATTATTATTATTATTATTATTATTATTATTATTATTATTATTATTATTATTATTATTATTATTATACACCCGTTTCCAGAATGGCCCGTGCATGCTCAATGCAGTCCATGTCCAGTGAATTAGATGGTACATGCATATGGTTGATTCCAGCCCCTCTAATTAATTGTTTCCTAGTGGTTTAATGTTGCACTAAAATATAAAATTACCGGACGAGTTGGCCGTGCGTGTAGAGGCGCGCGGCTGTGAGCTTGCATCCGGGAGATAGTAGGTTCGAATCCCACTATCGGCAGCCCTGAAAATGGTTTTCCGTGGTTTCCCATTTTCACACCAGGCAAATGCTGGGGCTGTACCTTAATTAAGGCCACGGCCGCTTCCTTCCAACTCCTAGGCCTTTCCTATTCCATCGTCGCCATAAGACCTATCTGTGTCGGTGCGACGTAAAGCCCATAGCAAAAAAAAACATAAAATTTTTTCGGCGACGCAATGATGAGAAAGAGTTAGGATTGGGGTTAATTCAGGTGCAGCCCAAGCATTTGCCTGGTGTAAAAATGGAAAACCACGGATATATCATGAAGTTCCTCACTGATCCACATGCATGTCGTCGACGACAATGAATTCACCACCATATGCATCCATATTGTCTGTAAGAATGGTCGAAGAATTTCATCGTCATGCCAGTGGGCAGTTAACGTCCCTCGAATTGGTATCAAAGGTGTAAGGCGATCATGCATAATCCCTGCCCACCACCTCCAAACGCATGCACCTCTGAAACATGACGGTACTTTTCGCCGCGTCCTTTATGTCTCCACATCCTTTTTCGTCGTGTATTTGTCCTAAGTGATATCCGTATTTCCTCTGAAAAGAAGACATTTCGGCATTCATTCAATCACCCCCCCCCCCCCACCAATTAAGATGATGGATGGCTCATATTCTCCCCTCAGTACGATGAAGACTCTGTTCTGAAACTCATCGAATCGGTCGAAAGGACCTTAAATGAACATTCTGCAGCCGATTGCATAATGTTTGTGCATACACACGGACCCCGGTTGCCCTCAAGAAATCTAGTAATTATTGAGCAGTCCATGCTGGTCACCTGTTATGCGGTAAATCCGGAATATGCGGATATACCGACCTTGAAGTGGCGTTGCCACAGCCTGTCGTACTTCCCTCGTTCTGTCAAATTGGAAAATGAACATTGTAGGCTACATTTAACATAGACTGTAGGCAACAATATAATTATGCTGTGTTGGAAACAAGCACATGAACTACTTATGTGGATACAGTGATCATTACCGCTTACAATAGTACAACACACGCCTACTACAAAACGTGCCTAACACCACAATATTCCAAGGTGCTGTGCAGAAATTAAGGACGAGATAGATAAAGCAGCATAACATATCAACTACTCGGTGGAAATGAATGAAAGTGCGGTAACATGTTGTCAGAGGTCTCTCACACGTGAATAGAAACCTGGCGTCAGGTCAGCGCGACTATAGCGCCAAATGGGTCTGGCCGCACAAAACGAGGCCGTTGAAAGAACGGGGCAAGACAGTGTGAGTCAATCAGCGAGTTGTTACGGTGCACTGTGGTGGTGATATTCATTACAACGTGACCGGGAGACAACATTAGGATCACTTCACACGTTGAAGAATCATCGGAAAGCTAGATGAAAGGCGAAACGTGACGAGTGTAGCCCAGGAATTTGGTATTGCTCACAACATTGTTTCACGTGTATGGAGAGCATTCCGAACCACAGGCACTGCTGCCCGAAGGAGAGGAGGGATTTGACCACGGTCAACTACAGCAGCAGGCAACAGGCAAGAAGAGACTCACGCCAAACAGCGGGCGCAATTGCAACCACATTTAATAGGACTGCAAGGCACCCTATCTCACGCTCCACAGTGGCACGATGACTGCATGGGACGACCATTACGTTGTGTTTCGTTGACACCTGCACATTGGCGTCACCATTTGCGATGAAGCCAAGAGCATCAGGTTTGGACGGATGAGGAGTGGGGTAGCGTGCTCTTCTCAGATGAGACCAGATTCAGTCTGAGTAGTGATTCTAGACGTACCCTCATCTGGCGAGAGGTGGGGACACGTAATTCACCCAGGAACATTGTCGAGCATGATCATTTTGATAATCCAAGTGCGATGGTGTGGGGAGACATAATGTTGCATGGGCGTACCGACCTCCAAATCCTTGAACACTCACCGGTCGACGTTATTGTGATAGTGAACTCCTTCCCCATGTGCGTTCTCTTCAGGGGTGAATTCGGCCCTGACTTCATTTTGATGGATGACAATGCACGACCGCATGGGACAGCGCAGGTGGAGGAACTATTGGAACAAGAGGTTGTTCGGCAAGCTGCCTATTCCCCCAACTTAAATCTCAACGAGCACGTGGGCGACATGTTGGGCAGACGCATTGCAGCACGCCCACATGTACCAACGACCATCTAGCAGTTGTCAACCGTGCTGGTGGAGGAATGGAACGCCCTAAAATAAGAACTCGTTACCAATCTTGTGGCCAGCATAGGAACATGTTGCAGATCATGCATCGCTGACCGTGGTGCTCATACACCCTTTTAATAACCATGTCCCTCATTTTGTCATATCCAGGGCACCAGCATGAGTCGCAGTAACTTACGTATATTGTAGCTGCCTCTGTGGATCCGTGGTAGAGTGTCGGCCTCCGGATCCCAAGATAGCGGGTTCAAACCCGGCAGAGGTAGTCGGATTTTTGAAGGGCGGAAAAAAGTCCATTCGACACTCCATGTCGTACGATGTCGGCATGTAAAAGATCTCTGGTGATACATTTGGTATTTACCCGACAAAATTAATTAAATCTCAGCCATAGACGCCCAAGAGAGATGCGGTTTACTCTGTCTGCCATCTAGCGGACCTAGAGTAAAACAGAACGTCGAAATTGACGAGCAGACAGCCAGATGGCGTCAAATCGAAATGTCTGCAAACGGTAGCTGAGGCTATACGATTATTATTATTATTATTATTATTACGTATATTGTCTCCGTATAAAAATGTCATTTCTGTTCGTCTAATTGCATATTCCTTTCAGTTGCCTACCATACCATACTGTGGGAGTTCTTCTTATGTATGGTTCAAGTTCCATCGAGCTATGTTACTTGGCAGTTTTGCACAGCACTCTAGAATGGACTGTAGTATTAATAGGAAAAGTCCATTTACTGTAGCTGCACAGAAATTAATACCCAAATTTGATTAAAAAATACTAGCAGTTACTGTACTAGGATTCTCAAAAATCGAAATAATATTTTGAGAATATACTAGAAGACCCGCATCATTCGTTAGATCAAATAACTCGTCCCGTTTTCAATGGCTTTATCGTAGTCAGATTTCGTCCATTCTGACGCCATCGTGCCGTATGTTTGGTAAAAATCTCTCCATATATTATTATTATTATTATTATTATTATTATTATTATTATTATTATTATTATTATTATTATTATTATTATTATTATTCAACTTCGCTAATCGGCCAACTAGGGACCACGATAAGCCTCACTTTACATTCTGGCATTTATTCATTTTTCGCTTGATCCACATCGTCTTCATTAGCTCACTGTGTTTAGCACGACGTTCTTCTGTCCATTTAGCACCAGCTGCCCGTTTTTCGTCACGGAAAGTCCCAAAATTCTTGATGGCTGCTCTGAAAAGACTTCGGTCTTGTGCATCTTATGCTTGTAGGCCAACTTCTTTCTTGACATTAACGTACCATGGCATTGCCGTTTTTGGTTTTGAGTCACATATACTGAAGATATGTTTTGGCCATCGAGAGTCGATCATCCGCCGTATATAACCGTACAAGCGATCTCTGCCTTTACTCATTGCGTCCGTGATCTTCTCCATCTTATTATTATTATTATTATTATTATTATTATTATTATTATTATTATTATTATTATTAAACGGTACCTCATATCATATCGGAAACGCAGGAGTACCGGCAGTTTGCCCAGAAGGTTTCTATAACTAAAACAGTTATCGTATTTATACACTCTTAAATATTAGCCAACTGAGTCAGAATTTGATCACAAACACTTGGGTTTAAGAAAAACCGCCTAGCCACCTACACGCTCACGTAAAAGTGCTACGTTATGTCAGTACATTTCTGGTATGTCGAGTAGTACCCGCATCATTGAGGATAGTGAACTGATCTAACATGTGCTTCTTTGTCCAAGTACTTGAACTGAGGAATTATATCAGATTTTGACAAGACGGAGTGAGGAAAATGCAGTGTAAACTCACACCTAAACAATGTAACGGTGGCTGTTGATGGAACAACTGTAGTGCATGTACTCTGATAGTAGATATTTCTAAGAACGCAGGTATCAAGTGTGGAGAAATAGAAGAAAACTTTATGCTGGTACCCAGTATCGGTGTACTTTGTGCACAGAATTCAGTAATTTAACATGTTTCCTTTTGTTGATATTGAAATGAATTGCCGTGTGGCCTGGTGCAGGTCTTTTTATTTGACGCTCGTAGGCGACCTGCGCGTCGTGATGAGGATGAAATGATGACGAAAACGGCACATACACCCAGTCCCCATGCCAGGACAATTAACCAATTATGGTTAAAATTCCCGACCCTGCCGGGAATTGAACCCGGGACCCCTGTGACCAAAGGCCAACACGCTAACCACTTAGCCATGGAGGCGGACTTTGTTGATATTAATGGATGACACTGTAGAAAGACAATCGATTTGTTTTTGAATTGTTGATTTTGTCCCACTGTGTCAAAAACTCGCAGTCAAACTTCTTGGAACCTCAACAGAAATATAACGAATGTGGTATGAAATCTGGAACCTTCCTCCAAAACTGAGCGCGTCGAACCATCCGTCGTGCAGAACTAGAGAGCCAAATAATGGGTTCTTATGAATTCGATGTTATATTACCCTTTGAAAATATGAGCTCGTTCTGAACTATCACAATGAATCGTCCATGTGATTTCCTTTCTTTGATACAGTATGAACTCGTTTCCAGCAAACATACTCGCCCCCGACTCGTCAAATTACAAACATCTTCCTCCGCATTAAGAGACATAGGATTGCCAATTGTAAATACTCGATACCATATATATCGTGAAGAATAACATCGTCAAAAATCTTTAAACAATTAATAAGGTAGAAGCTGGCATAATTTCCTCGCTGATTCGCAATTCCAATCCGCTACCTCAGGATTCTGTTGTAGAATGGTCTCCAGTAATTAAGATATTATGTTGCCAATATCTGAGGCGGTATTTTTAGCTTCTTGACACCACGTACTCATCGTTTCGACTGTGAGTGCCACGAAAATATACTTGTCCGTCACTGCCCTGTATTTCGTCCTCTTATTTGTCATGGCCAATTCCACTACAGAACCAGCAACCTTACATGTGTGAGGCAGACGAGATGATGCTGAAGTATCTATTCATATAGCAACCCACAGGAGAGACCTACCCTTGTACCGTGGGACTGAAGTCAGATCACTAGGGCGTTTACAATATGTACGACTAAAAGTTTAAAACCTACGCTTCTAATAAAATCATATATCGTTAATGTATATTCCATCATTTAAAGTAGTTTGAATATCTTCTTTCTGTGGATTCATTGCTTTGTTTCTTTTATTTCTTGATTTGATAACGGCGTGTAGCCTATATAATATTTAACGTTCTTTAAAATTTCAGTTTTGTGTGTGTGTGAGAGAGAGAGAGAGAAAGAGAGAGAAAGATGTAGTGCAAATTATTCAGCTTAGCATGAAATGTCTCCCAGTTTCTTGTCGTACGGTCGAAGCTTGCTTTAAGATTGGCCCTCACTAAAGTAGGAAAAGTCCTGTTTTCATCAATGTAAAATTGTAATACCTAGATGTATACAGTAGTTACAGGCAACTTAAACGAGATTATCATTTTTGACATCCTGGAATAAACGTTTTTAACAAAACTGTCACCCATTTCTCCACTGGTAAACTAAAATCTCTTAAGAAATATGCTCATTTCGGAGATTTAATTTAATTTATTTTTATTTATTTATTTATTTATTTATTTATTTATTTATTTATTTATTTATTTATTTATTTATTTATTTATTTATTTATTTATTTATTTATTTATTTATTTATTTATTGTTGAGATTCTGCTTCAGTTCAATTCTTTAAATTTTTTCCACCAGCTCTGTGCAAGATGGAAACGATATCCCTTATAATGCTGTTGGTTTCACGTCGCACGTCTTATGGTGACGATGGTATAGGGCATCTATAGAACTGGGAAGGAAGCGATCTTGGCATTAATAAAAGTACAGCCCCAATATGTGTCTGGTGTGAAAATGGGAAACCACTGAAGACCATAATCACGGCTGCCGACAGTGAGGTTTGTATCCCTTAATTATAACTGAAGGCCAAACGTTACGTACACAGCATGAACTGCTGCCTCAGAATCACAAAATAAAACAAACTGTGTTAGCTAATTAAGTCAGTATTTGTATACACACCTGTGCACATACCTCGTATTGCTATTGTCACAAAATATAGATGTTTGTGAGAATTTTAATCCGTATTCATAACACTCAGTCACCACAAGCATCAGTGACGGGGCGAACGTTTGAGAGAATGTACTGGAGGAAGAAAGAAAACCTGCCAGAGGACTGGATGAAAGGCATCATCATTCGCCTGTATAAAAAGGGCAACAGGAAGAAATTATACGGGCATTATTCTACTTTCTCACTCACTTAAACTTATGGTGCAAATAACTGAAAGAAGACTTAGGAAAACAGTAGAAACGTTATTGGAGGAGGAGCAACGCGGTTTCAGGAAGAACTGAAGCACTAAATACCTCATATTTACTGTCAGAATGCTAACAGTGTAGCGCTGGGAATATGTAAAGAACACCTAGAAGGTATAGGTGTGCCAAACTTCCTGGTGGACAAAATCAAGATGGTCTATCAAAGTAGGGGATGGAAGATCAGACTCGTTTGAAAACAAGAGAGGAGTCCAACGCCTTCTCACCACTCTGATTCATCATCGTCATGGATCGCAGCATAAAATCCATCAAAGAACATTACAAAGTATAGGGACTGATAATCAAGATGTCCGACGTCTCGAAACAACAACAAAACATTCTGCTGAGTCACCCTCCTTGACTACGAATATACTGTAATGGGTTTTGCATGTGCGGGCTGTTCCAAGCAAGACTACCGCCATTTTCATGTCATAATTTGAGTCGAGGTTCGTAAGATAATCCCGTTATTCACACAATAATTTATGCCTACGAACGTGTTCATTTTGTGCTATAATTTAAGAGCAATTGCCTGTTAATAATATGGATCTGGTTTACGAGCACATCTTGTATGGATTAACTTGTGGGTACGTCACCTGTCATCTAAACCATGTTTAGAATATAAATTGATCCTACCATTTATTACTAACATTTTAAAATGTTTAAAGCCATCGCTATTCATACAGCAGCAAGGAACTCCAAATAATGCGATGAAGACATGAAGACGTCTTTTGTAATTTACAGCATGTCAAGGGAGGGAGCATTATAGAGTAAAGAATGGCTGACCAAATGTTTAACACCGCCTTAATTGAATAACGGAGAGGACGGACCGGGTTTAATTTAAAAACGTCTCTACTGAATGAGGGTAGGCTACAACACACTCCATTACAAATATTAATTGTACATTTTTGTGTTTTGAGCTCCATCATTTGCATGAGCGAAGTACCTTTTTTCCTTTTCCTTTTTGTTACTTATATATTTTTTTCTAGCTGTTTAATGTCACACTAACACCAAACCAAACCATTACGAGGTGTCGTGTGGTCAGCACGACAAATCCTCTCGGCCGTTATTCTTGGCTTTCTAGACCGGGGCCGCTATCTCACCGTCAGATAGCTCCTCAATTCTAATCACGTAGGCTGAGTGGACCTCGGACCAGCCCTCAGGTCCACGTAAAAATCCTTGACCTGGCCGGGAATCGAACCCGGGGCCTCCGGGTAAGAGGCAGGAACGCTACCCCTACACCACGGGGCCGGCTGTCACACTAACACATCGAAGGTTTTTGTCGACGCAAGGATAAGAAAGTTATAGGATTGGAAAGGTGGTGGCCGTGGCTTAATTAGGGTACAGCCCTAGCATTTGCTTGGTGTGAAAATGGACGTACATTGATAAATTTGGAGAATTTGTCATTAATTAAAACGAATGAATGGATGCAATACACATCACTCCTGGTCACAAATAAGCAATAATTTGGGAGAGAGTTTTCAGTCATTGTAAACATTACCAATGCTTCCAGTAAATGCCCAAGATATTCCAGTTAACAAAGCATTTCAAGAATAATTAACATGTAATTTACTTATGTACACATTTTATTAAATCATATGTCCCAATATGGGTGGCCAAAAATATTCAAAAATCAGTACAAATGAAATCAATTTATTTACACACAAATTCTAACGACCGAAATTATCTCTGTATGTGGAAGAAAAAGCTCATAAATTTTAAACAGGAAGCATATTCTATGCCAATTATTTGAAATTTTGGATAAGGATATTTTCAATTTCTTCATAAAAGGGTATGCAGAGAGACTTGAGGACTTAGAGTATAAACTTAAGTAAAGATCCTTTTTGCGCCAAATAGCAAACCTAATACCGTCCATGAAGCGGAACGGCATAACATGAACATAAATGTGCAGGCATGGCTGATAGGTCGTCGCCTTCTCCCCCTCAACCTGGAGAGCTTGATTCGGATCTCTCCCAAACCGTATTGTGGGGTTGAGGACAGTCCATTTATTTTGCCGTGGATTGATGGTGGTTATATCGGTTCTTCAATTACAACCTTCATCAGAGACACAGTGGACCTCTTCATGTATCCCCCATCATCGTTCCCGAAGAATTTCAGCGATTTTAGTTCGGGTCCGACGATAATTCTTTTTAATTTCGTGTGGCTATTTCTAGCCGAGTGCATCCCTTGTACGGCAGACTCTCCGATGAGGGTGGGCGGCATCTGCCATGTAACTGCGTGTTATTGTGTGGAGAATAGTGTTATGTGTGGTGTGTGAGTTGCAGGGATGTTGGGGACAGTACAAACACCCAGCCCCCGGGCCATTAGAATTAACCGGCCGGGAATCGAACCCGGGACCCACTGAACCGAAGGCTAGTACGCTGACCATTCAGCCAATGAGTCGGACAATGATGATGATGATGATGATGATGATGATGCCCTTTGACGCAAAGTCGCTGTCCCTTCCGACAGAACGTCAGCAAGTGTCCAGGGGATTCTGTCTCGTTGCAGCCGGGATGACTGCGACGGATTGTCTTGAAGGTCCTCCCAGGAATAGATCAGACCGTAAAAATGTTGCTTGACATGTTGATTGTTGTATTCTAAAGAATACTTATTCTTTTAAATACGCTAGCAGTACCAGCGGCTCCGCCTGCACCGGGTGAGTTGGCCGTGCGGTTAGGGGCGCGCAGCTGTGAGCTTGCATCCAGGAGATAGTGGGTTCGAACTCCACTGTCAACTAAGGACTTATTCTACGTCAAAATTTCTAGTGATGGAAGAAACTCAAATCGATTGTTTCCCAAGATTAACCTCGATATCCGAACAAACTCGCTCTTTGTGATATTAGTAATCTATATAAATATATATTATATCCAATAAATTCGTCTTGGACGTATCTTCAATAATTAACTGAACTTAGAATTTTCACTTACGCCATAGAGTCCACCCCACGCATATCCATACTACCAGCTGATGTAGCTTCTATGTTTTCACCTTTCTTAGTTCTCTTTTCCTAAATTCCTCTCGTACTATTAAATATCTGGGCTGTTCTATCTGGCTGTTCAGCAAGTAAACAGGAGTGGAACCTTACTGCTGGTTCATTTTCAATTCTACTCAGTTTTTTACCCATCTGTATATTTCTTTGATTCTCCATTTTTCTTTCCTTCCGTCATAATTGTCGACCACGTATTCTAATTATTTCTGTCATTTCAGCACGGGAAATCACTGGTAAATTCTTAGCAGAGCCGGGAATTGAATCATCCAGTCGTGAAGCTGTTCTTCCAACAGTATATTTAGCAATTGAATTTTAATATACTTGTGATTTTTACATTGGAAATTTGAATGCATGTACTTCTAAAATGATGACAGGAAAAAGAAACTAGCTCACAAGGCATTCTATTCCAACGTAATCACCAAATTCTTTCATTCCTTCTAGAAGGAATGACGTTCGTTGGAGAGAGATTTAAGCACACACGCGTGCACCACACAGTTTTGTAATCACATAAAACTATCCTCAATTCAATGCCAAAATATGGACTAAAATTATAGTGTGACTCGACCTATAGACACTGTTCCTGTCCTAATATTTCAGCACCTTATCTCCCAGCTTCATACGGGTGGGGATGGAAGATGTCTTATGAACTGCCACATACAATATTGATGTGATAGTATGTGTAACTGCAATTATATGAATCAAGGATCAGAGTAGCAGTAGTTTATGTCAATATGTACTTGTAGAACCTCTAGAAAGAGATAAAGGCTAAGTTAGGAATGAACTGAATGATCCGAATTCGGTGGTGCGGTCATGTGAGACAAATGGATAGGTTACACAGGACAATAACGAACTCGATAATGGAGGACACAGAGAGAGACTAAGGCGATGTTGTTTTTTTGTTTTGATACGATTAGCATTTTATAAATATACCGCGAACATAACGACTGTACTTGAATTCATCTCACGCTTCTCTCTCCCCGACTCAGCTGCACTATATCATACCAGCCAACATGGATGGGATCGTTAAGCGATACACAATTTAAAGAAAATAAAAATTCGTTGACCGGGCGAGTTGGCCGTGCGCGTAGAGGCGCGCGGCTGTGAGCTTGCATCCGGGAGATAGTAGGTTCGAATCCCACTATCGGCAGCCCTGAAGATGGTTTTCCGTGGTTTCCCATTTTCACATCAGGCAAATGCTGGGTCTGTACCTTAATTAAGGCCACGGCCGCTTCCTTCCAACTCCTAGGCCTTTCCTATCCCATCGTCGCCATAAGACCTATCTGTGTCGGTGTGACGTAAAGCCCCTAGCAAAAAAAAAAATCGTTGTAAAATATGCCTTTAACTTAATGTTTAAAAGGGTATTGTAATCGTAGTACGAGCATCTCGTGGTGCCGACGAGATGGAGCGCTTGATGCTCGGACTACAGTGTTTGTAGATACCGGACTTCCGCAGAATTAACAACAGTTCCTCAAAAATGTAAGGTATCAGTAATAAATTTTATAGAAAATTTGTAAGTTTTGCAAGCATGTATTATAAAATTTTGGTAACAATAGCCATGCGATGCGATTGAAGTAAGATGTAACCTCAAGGTGAAAATAAGGAGGTGCACCATTCTACTGAAAAATAAACTCGCTGTTCACGTCGTCTTGAAAGTTTGCTATTAGGTACTTTTGCAACATATCAACACAATTCACTCCAGTTACAGTACTCAAGACTAAAAAGAATGAACCGGACAAATTGATAGAACGTTGTGCGCAAAAGGTATTTAACTTTTGGGAATCTCTTGAACATTCGATCGTTTGGCCGCCAGGATCACCCGAGCTGACGCCCTAGGATTTTTCACGTGGAATTACGTTAAAGTCAAAGTGTTCCTTCCACCTCTTCCTGCAAGTCGAAATGAACTGCGAGTTTTTATAATAGAACCATTATCAACCATTGGCCGCGATAATGTATTATTATAGTAGTATAATTTGGAACGAAATCACTAACTAATCAATTACATGCCATGTTACAAAAGTAAGCCATATTGAACATTTGTAATGCTTGTGCACGAAACTTGAAGTTGTATTGAATGGTTTTCTGCATTGTTAAGTTAAATCCGCATTATACCTGCTTCCCCATTAAGTTACTTTCTGTATGTTTTACCTTTATTTGTTAGAATTAAGAATTCAGATTATTTAAATCCCCTTTCCTGCTATCTAATAATAAGCAGGGAAAAACACAGTTGCTGAGTACGACAATCGACTGTCCATTCAAATAGTGACGGCGCAACCAAATCATAAAGTAACAGGCAGTCTTATTTTTGCAGTGAGAGTAGGCTATTTCACGTAATTTCAAAAAATAAAAATAACATTTTACTTGTGTTCAGTTCAGTGAAATGTCAGTTACTTAAAATAAGATGCAAACAGGCATTTAAATCGAGAGATATAACCCACATGATAACCGCCCCTATTACGGAATCGAAAGATCGGTGTCCTAATCAGTTTATGTGATGTTTGGATTAAGCAGCGCTTGAATTATAACGGAAGGTTAAAATTACCAACCATCACGCGGATTGTCTTTTTCAGATTTTATTTGAAAAAGAAAATTTAATGCATTGTATTTCAAGTCAAGGAGTACAAATGGTGCCTTACAATCGCCAATGAATTTTTCAACGCCAAGTCCGATATGATCTGGATAATGGTTTATTCTTAAGAAGTTCAGCGTCTCCTTATGAACTGTCCACCTAGTACCAATCTTAAGGTCAATGACTTCGCATTTTGTAATTTCATACTTCTTTCTGAGATACTCAATGCATGGCTCATATATGACCTTTTTTCTTCTCCCACACTAATCGAGTCTGCTGTACATTTTCGTCGAATCTTACAGTGGGATCAATACCCATACCTGTACTTTTCGCCAGGTCATGACGACAATATCAGCTCGTCTTCTCGATCTATTTGTGGAAAGACATCGTCCTTCTGCGCAGATCTCCAAGTGCTGTTTTTCGAAGGCTTCCAGCAATGAATGTGTGAACTGTATTTCGAAACTCGTCACATCTTCTCTATCAGGATGTATTAAGGCAATCAGGTGCAAAATTATCTTCGCTGTATAACATACAAACCGAAGAGCCCGAAATGAACGTACGAGTATATTAAATAGTTTGTAAGGTATTTGTAACAATAAAGCATAGACACATTGCTTATCATCCGGTCTTCACTCATTACATAAGCATTTTGAGCGAAAGTCGGAATATTGGGTATGTAGGAGACCCTAGAGGCACTTTTACACGGGCTCACCTCGTATAACGTGGTCTATGCTAGGCCGGGCGTGAAAACACATAACAGCAGTTGTTCGAAGTAACTTCCGTCGGCACGTTAGAGGCAATGCAACACTCTGCATGTTCTCCCCATACTTCGATAAACTGTGATAACGAACAGTAGCAGTGTACTGGGCCATACTTCTTGACTTATTTTCCTCCTTCTCATCCCCCAGTCGTCTCTCTGCGTTTTGCCATTAGGGAGACTCACCTTGTATTTGCATTAAGCATTGCCAAACAGGGAACATCTCTAGTGTCTTGATGTAAAAAGAATCTGTATTTATTATTTACAAAATTAGATGTCGTGCTGTGACTCAGTGTCATCCTCTCAAAATGACTAGCTGTATTTGCATCACAGCTGATGCTCACGGCCAGACTGAATCTCTGCTTGCACATCTAATGAAAATTAGCGATGTGCATCACATTCGGTTACGCGACAGTTAACATCCTTGACAAATTTTGTGCTTTAAAAACAATTTCCCGCATATTCTCATTAATCTGAAGCGAAGAAGGCACTAATATGAACTTGGTCAAAATACAAGTATACCGGCAATTAAAGTGTTAACATGTAGAGAATAGGCCTATTAAACGTATAAATGTTGTGTATCGCGGTTGATTTACATGCCAATGTGAAGAAAATTAGAAACTATGAATGCAATGATCTTGGCTGGAACTAAACGCGCAAACATCAACGCAAGGAAGTAGCTTGCTAAACAGTCGATCATTAACGCCAAGGAGGAGATAAGAACGGACCACCCATCACAACAGTACCTTATAAACGAGTAAAAACAAAACGTACACCTTAATGGTAAAGTGTAATGTGTCGTCATTAATGACCATTGCTACCGTGAAGTGAAATACTTCCACGAACTCTAGGCTTTCTCCAGACGACGTGTAAATGAGAAAGTGATTCATTTTTAATGACAGGCTATCAATTAGAAGGCAAGAAGACGTCACATCCGGCTCGTGATAGAAAATTAATTTATATATCCAGTGAAAGCATAGAATGTATTGTGTAATACTTACGATTACGAGTCAGTAAATTTGCGGAACTTGTTTTAACTGCTTGCATTAAAGCTAAGAATAACGTTATGAATTGTATTGTGAATGATGGAAAAATTGAGGAAAATGGGTTTACGTTATTCACCCTTGACCTGGAATGTTTTGAACCACACGAAAATATTCTTAGAATGTCCAACTAGGGTGACAGTGTTGGTTGCCGTCAGTGATCCGCTAGTGCCAGAGTTATCGTCGTGTTAGAGTTCGGAGTAGTGTCTGTGTACTGCCTTGGAGTACTGTTTGTGTGCGTGTGTGTGTGTATGTGTGTGTTAATGGTCGTTGCTTTGAAGAGTATTGTCTTGCTCGTTAATACAGTTGAGTTGTTGCTGTTGAATTGTCAGTGTTAAGTAGTTCACTGCGTTTGTGTGAATTAATGGACTTTCTCTGGAGTTGAACCAAGGAACAATCATCGTGTGTTGTGGGCGTCAGCAGCCTTCGCTCGTATCTGTCCACCTGTAGCTAGTGTGTGGGGTGACTGGACTTACGAGCGACAGTGAAAATAATGCGAGCCTGTCAATGAGGATTACAGCCGTCTCATGTAATACAGTACCAAAGAGCCGGACCGCCTACTGTGAAGAGGACAGAGACTTGTAAATAGGCAACAATTAGAAAGTGTGATCACTCAAGGCTAAATAGAATTGTGTGTGTAAATATTGAGTCATCCTGAAACAAATTGGAACGGTAAAACAGACTGTACGTTTTAATAGTACACACTTTAACTTGACAATTCCTGCTCTGTGGACGGAAGTCTTGCACTGATTAAACAGACACCTTGGGGTGGCCTCTCCTTCAAAATGATCAAGCGTCATCTAACTTCACTCCTTATAGATCATGTAAGTGAGAACAGCCTATTGCTATGTGATTCTTGGTCATGTCTTACATATAGCAACCTTTTAGATGCAATATTTCCGAACAAAGATGTTAATATATTACCATCAAAAGCAACAAAATATTGCCAACCTTTAAGGTGTTTTTCTTTCGGCAATATGTGAGAAGTATCGCTGCTTTTGTAAGATTATTTTTCTTTTCCACTTTGCTTTAACCACATCTGTAAAGTATTTCTTTCACCAGCCTTTGGCAATAGAAGTGTATTTATGTAAGTGACCCTTGTACGGTACTGTAGTTTAGATATAGTACTAGTTCTGTGCATCAGAAGTGACAACCCATGACATAATAATAATAATAATAATAATAATAATAATAATAATAATAATAATAATAATAATAATAATAATAATAATAATAATAACAATGTTATCTGCTTTACGTCCCACTAACTACATTTTCACGGATTTTGGAGATGCCGCGGTGCCATAATTTAACACTGCAGGAATTCCTTTACGTGCCAGTAAATCTACTGACACGAGGATGCGTATTTGAACACTTTCAAGTACCGTCGGACTGAGTCAGGATTGAATCTGACAAGATTGGGGCCAGAAAGCCAGCGCCTAAACCGTCATAGCCACTCAACCCGGCAACCTATGTCATACTCTGAGTTTTAATTCCTTCTTCTTCCCTGCTTTCCAATTTTCACACCAGGCAATGCCGGGACTGTACCTTAATTAAAGCCACGGCCGCTTCCTTCCACTTCCTAGGCCTTTCCTATGCCATCGTCGCCATATGACCTAACTGTGTCGGTGCGACGTAAAGCAAATAGCAAAAAAGAAAATTCTTCTCTTCCATCAGAGGTGGCCGTAAATTGTTGGTTAAGACATGCATGCGTACAAAAATGTATTTAAATTTATTTATTTATTTATTTATTTATTTATTTATTTATTTATTTATTTATTTATTTATTTATTTATTTATTTATTTATTTATTTATTTATTTATTTATTTATGCGTTTGAAAGTACGCAGATAGAGGACTCAGTGCAGTACCTTATTACCAAATACAACAATATAAATAAACTGAGATCAAAACCTGCACAAAGAAAAAGACGCAGCTGAAGACACTAAAGTTTACACAAATAAAAGAAAATAAGAATATGACATAAGAAAATGTTTTTTTTTTTTTTTTACGTATTGTAAATATATATTGCTCAAAAATGTTTGGCATGTCACGACTTCACATGGTATAGGGCCTATGTCACAGTGTCTGAAACAGGTTTACAGTATAGTTTAACAAACTCACTTTTAAGGTCATTGGGTATAGATAACACGTATAGGAGTGAGGTGAACTTAGGATGAGCACCCATATCTGCTATTGACCGCATAAGAAGGATGGTGACAAGTGGGCATCGCTGCTGTCAGAGTGAGTCAGAGTGAAGTTTCTTGTATTTGGAAAACGTTCAGGTAGGCACAAACGAGGAGAGATTAGGTAACTAGTTGTATATCTGTTTTCAAACGACACAAGGCAGTTTCGGCATGAATATTTCAAAGAGACTTGAAGGAACATGCCCACGAAATATTCATGTGGAGGCAAGCAAAAATAGCAAAATGATGAAAGAGAACATGAAACGTTTTCTAACTTTACAATGGACGGAACGTCCACGCAAAGCAACTCTCAGGGAGTATTTGTTGATTTCATTAAGTTGTAGGTCCACTGCTACTGCCACCTCGTTTGCCAGGATATTCGGACGGCTACCGGATCTGTCACAAGAGACGGTACGATGAAGGACTGTTGTCAAGAGGTATTTGCCGCAAGATCCTATTAAGCCACACAATAGGACAGCTCATGTAAGTTGGACAACAACTCACAGGCCACAGCATCAGGAACAGTGGAAGCGTACACCATTTTCTGATGTGGTCACCTTGAGCTTGAACCCATACAACAGGAGCATTAGTCTGAATACGATCGAGTTCTGGTGAGTTATGTAAGAATCTCCTTCTCCCTGGAGGGCCAACAGCATCTTAAAGTCACAGCACAAGCGGGAATCAAATACGGAATGTGTAATCCCTTATGGTTGTGATAATTTGAATCCCTTTTTATTTTTCAGTTTGCTTTACATCACACTGACACAGATAGGTCTTACGGCGTCTGAGGGATAGGAGTGAGAAGGAAGTGACGGTGGCCTTAATTAAGGTTGCAGCATTTGCCTGGTGTGAAAATGGGAAACCACGGAAAATCATCTTCAGAGCTGCCGACAGTGGGGTTCGAACTCACTATTTCCCGAATGAAAGTTGATAGCTACGTGACCCAAACCGCGCAGCCACTTGCTTGGTTTTTACGTTGTTCTGTTTTCAGTTCGACTTTGCTAAAGAAGAGATGAATGAGCGCCTTTAGTGCCCCCAAAATTAGCCTGGTACTCATTTAAGTGTGGGCTGAGTTAACCACATGGGATGCTTATTTGAGACTGTAAAGGAGCCTGGTTTACCCGGAAGGACGCGGGTTCGATTCCCCGTCAGGGTGGAAAAATTTAGAAACGAGATTTCCAGTTCTCGACAGGTAGCCTATATACCCCTGAACCACTCAGCCTATATGCCGCTGAACTTCACTCAGCCTATACCAAAAATGAATACCAGGTTCATTCCTGGGGCAGGGGTGGCCGAGCATATAGCTAACCTCTCTCTTAATTAGAGCTAACGGTATGTGGGGTGAAAAGCTTTACTTTCCACCCCTCTGAGGGCCTTCAAGGCCTGTATGGAGATGATCTTTTTTTTACGATTTGGGAGAACTTCGAGGCAATGTGCTTATCAAAAATGGGATATCTCGTTTCTAAATGTTTCGAATTCCGACGGAAATTCGAACCTACGTTCTTCCTGATTAACCGACCATGACTTTACCACCTCGGCTAGGCTGCCCCCTGTAATAAATTACGCGACAAAGTAATCTTTAAAATATGGAACCTTCTATGAATAATACTCCTTCAGATATTGCCCGAACTAGCCAAGCACATAACAAAGTTGTGAACTTAAATTCTAACATATTTCTCGGATTCAATCAACACTTAACTTCTCGTGTTAACATCGGATTCAAGGTATCATCAAGTGGAAGAACATCACATTACTATGATGTTCATTCCATTTAATGTACAGTCCATAGGTCAGCAAATATAGTACACTGACTGACAGAGCAAATGCAACACCAAGAAGGAGTGGTCAGAACTTTATGCCAATTGCAGGGTAGACTGACGTCACTGAGGTATGCTCATGATGTGAAATGCGCCGCTGTGCTGCGCACGTAGCGAACGATAAATGGCACACGGCGTTGGCGAATGGCCCACTTCGTACCGTGATTTCTCAGCCGACAGTCATTGTGTAACGTGTTGTCGTGTGCCACAGGACACGTGTATAGCTAAGAATGCCAGGCCGCCGTCAACGGAGGCATTTCCAGCAGACAGACGACTTTACGAGGGGTATGGTGATCGGGCTGAGAAGGGCAGGTTGGTCGCTTCGTCAAATCGCAGCCGATACTCATAGGGATGTGTCCACGGTGCAGCGCCTGTGGCGAAGATGGTTGGCGCAGGGACATGTGGCACGTGCGAGGGGTCCAGGCGCAGCCCGAGTGACGTCAGCACGCGAGGATCGGCGCATCCGCCGCCAAGCAGTGGCAGCCCCGCACGCCACGTCAACCGCCATTCTTCAGCATGTGCAAGACACCCTGGCTGTTCCAATATCGACCAGAACAGTTTCCCGTCGATTGGTTGAAGTAGGCCTGCACTCCCGGCGTCCGCTCAGATGACCACCATTGACTCCACAGCATAGACGTGCACGCCTGGCATGGTGCCGGGCTAGAGCGACTTGGATGAGGGAATGGCGGAACGTCGTGTTCTCCGATGAGTCACGCTTCTGTTCTGTCAGTGATAGTCACCGCAGACGAGTGTGGCGTCGGCGTGGAGAAAGGTCAAATCCGGCAGTAACTGTGGAGCGCCCTACCGCTAGACAACGCGGCATCATGGTTTGGGGCGCTATTGCGTATGATTCCACGTCACCTCTAGTGCGTATTCAAGGCACGTTAAATGCCCACCGCTACGTGCAGCATGTGCTGCGGCCGGTGGCACTCCCGTACATTCAGGGGCTGCCCAATGCTCTGTTTCAGCAGGATAATGCCCGCCCACACACTGCTCGCATCTCCCAACAGGCTCTACGAGGTGTACAGATGCTTCCGTGGCCAGCGTACTCTCCGGATCTCTCACCAATCGAACACGTGTGGGATCTCATTGGACGCCGTTTGCAAACTCTGCCCCAGCCTCGTACGGACGACCAACTGTGGCAAATGGTTGACAGAGAATGGAGAACCATCCCTCAGGACACCATCCGCACTCTTATTGACTCTGTACCTCGACGTGTTTCTGCGTGCATCGCCGCTCGCGGTGGTCCTACATCCTACTGAGTCGATGCCGTGCGCATTGTGTAACGTGCATATCGGTTTGAAAGAAACATCAATTATTCGCCCGTGCCGTCTCTGTTTTTTCCCCAACTTTCATCCCTTTCGAACCACTCCTTCTTGGTGTTGCATTTGCTCTGTCAGTCAGTGTATGTACCGTACTGACGTTCCACGAAGAAGATTATTAAAGAGTGGTTAAGTGTAAGAGAGGGCAGTGTGCCCTAACTTCGCCACATGAAAGAAGCCATAATAAATAAGTAAATAAATAAATAAATAAAATTGCATAATACTGTAAAATACTTTTTTTTTAATTGGCAGGCACGAATGCACGTGTTACTGCAGTATGTGCCAAGTTCTGACGTATAAGACGAATTGATTGTAAACAAGTAAACTCTCCGCTGTACCTTACGTAGTTGTCTGCTGCAAGCAACAAACAAAAATATCTTCCTGCGTACGTAAATTGTGTTCGAGCGCAGAGCTTGCTGGATGCCAAAAATATTCATCGAAAGGCTAATAATGTGTTCTTAACAATTCCCTGCCTAGGATATCCTCATTCGTTTCCCGTACAAGGACCCAGTTCACAGTCATCTTAGCTCGATAGGTCTATCCGTTTTCCCCATTTCTATCCCGAATCTAAGTAGCAACAATCTTGATTACATTTCCCACAAAAGTGGTAGGTTATTATACCAATCAAGACTGTATCCAAGGCTGCGCTTAAATAACTATAATACAAGGTATTCAAGAAATTGTGCAATAAAAACAATCGAAAGAAAGTTATTAAAATCGTACGTGCTAGAAAAAAGTTTATTTTTTTATTTAATATTTTATCTATATATTAATGTACAACTATATCTTTATTCATCATCATCATCATCTGTTTACCCTCCAGGTTCGGCTTTTCCCTCGGACTCAGCGAGGGATCCCACCTCTACCGCCTCAAGGGCAGTGTCCTGGAGCTTCAGACTCTTGGTCGGGGGATACAACTGGGGAGAATGACCAGTACCTCGCCCAGGCGGCCTCACCTGCTATGCTGAACAGGGGTCTTGTGGAGGGATGGGAAGATTGGAAGGGATAGGCAAGGGAGAGGGAAGGAAGCGGCCGTGGCCTTAAGTTGGGTACCATCCCGGCATTCGCCTGGAGGAGAAGTGGGGAAACCACGGAAAACCACTTCCAGGAAGGCTGAGGTGGGAATCGAACACACCTCTACTCAGTTGACCTCCCGAGGCTGAGTGGACCCCGTTCCAGCCCTCGTACCACTTTTCAAATTTCGTGGCAGAGGCGGGAATCGAACCCGAGCCTCCGGGGGTGGCAGCTAATCACGCTAACCACTACAGCACAGAGGCGGACCTATATCTTTATTACCCGTCTTTAAGTAAAAGCTAAGTGCATTTGTTATTACTGAAAAATGTCCGGCTCGATGGCTAAATGGTCAGCGTCCTGGCCTTTGGTCACAGAGGTCCCGTGTTCGATTCCCGGCAGGGTCGAGAATTTTAACCTTAATTGGTTAATTTTACTGGCACGGGGTCTGGGTGTATGTGTCGTCTTCATCATCATTTAATCCTCATCACGACGCGCAGGTCACCTACGGGAGTGAAATCAAAAGACCTGTATCTGGCGAGCCGAACTTGTCATCGAACACTTCCGGCGCCATTTCCATTTCATTACTGAAAATCAATATTTCTCATTAGAAGAAACATAACGTAATGTCAAATATTGTCTCGTGAATGTACTGTGGGATGAATAAAATATTAATGTAATATGATCAAGATAATTTCAGTTAGTTAAAAAGTATCTCCCCCATCTCTTTTTCACAACACTGTGTATTATTAATTATACGCAGTCGTAATTATTTTCGGGAGGAATATTTTTATCCAGTCAGGATGTGTATAATCACAGTTTACTCCTAATTCCATTATCCGTCTCCTTGGCTGAATGGTCAGCATTGAGGCCTTTGGTTCGGAGGGTCTCGGGTTCGATTCCCGGCTGGATCGGGGATTTAATCGCGTGTGATTAATTGTTATATCTCGGGGACTGGTTGTTTGTGTTTGTCTCAACATTCTCCTCTTCGAATTCAGGCAACATACTTGACTACCAACCACCACAGAAACACGCAATAGTGAGTATATCCCCTCACATAGGGTTGGAGTCAGGATGTAAAACAGAACCAAATCATCATGTGCCCCACAGTTCGCACCCACGACCCCACAAGGTGCGAGAAAAGCTGTAGCATAGCAGTAGTCGTAGGTGATAAGAAATTCCATTATGCGGAATTTGAACGAATATACTGTTTTTATTTTACATGCAATATGAAATGAACGCAAGAAATTTAATAATAATAGTAATAATGTTATTGTTTTAATGTCCCTCTATTACTTTTACGGTTTACGGAGACCGTGGTGGGGCTGGAATTTAGTCCCGCGGTAGTTCTTTTACGTGCCGGTAAACCTACCGACATGAGACTGGCGTATTTTAGCATCTTGAAAAACCACAGAACTGAGCCTGGATAGAACCTGCCAACATGTAGTCAGAAGGCTAGGTCTTCCACAGCCTGAAAATTTCAACTCGGCTCTATCCTAAAGGCAAGATTTCAGCTTTCGGTACTACCTCCAAAGACGTTAACGTTCAAGTTTCCGACTTCTTGAGTTCACTATGAGAAATTGACATAAAAATTACTTAATAATTTCCATGGCTTGCAGAATGTGTTGTTTTATTGTCGTACTGACTCACGGCAACCTCAGAGACAAGGCAACAATGAGCAAGTCGGCAATGAATGTCCATTATTTTGTATAGTTGAAAATAAATCTCAATAATGATTTTTTCTTGAAGAATATTTTGTTGTTCTCTTTTAAGGAAATACAATTCCTTTTTGTTATTCTGAAGAACGAAATATTTGATTAATTTTGGCTAATATTCGTGTTCTAATTATTATTATTATTATTATTATTATTATTATTATTATTATTATTATTATTATTATTATTATTATTATTATTAGCCTCCATGCCTCAGGCGGCAGCGCGTCGGCCTCTCACCGCTGGGTTCCGTGGTTCAAATCCCGGTCACTCCATATGAGATTTGTGCTGGACAAAGCGGAGGTGGGACAAGTTTTTCTCCGGGTACTCCGGTTTTCCCTGTCATCTTTCATTCCAACCACACTCTCCGCTATCATTTTCATTTTCATCTGCCGGTCATTAATCATTGCCACAGAGGAGTGCGACAGGTTTCGGCAGCCGGCACAATTCCTATCCTCGCCGCAAGACTGGGGCCTTCATTCATTCCATCCTTGACCCGATCACAGACTGGAAAACAGGTTGTACGTTTTCGTTCTTTTTTTCATTATTATTATTATTATTATTATTATTATTATTATTATTATTATTATTATTATTATTATTATTATTATTATTATTATTATTATTATTTCATACAGAAGCAGATTTCAGGAATTCTGCATTTATATAAAGTTCGAGGTTACCGTGCCAAAACTACCGAGCTCCAATGCGTCTTTAATTCGGCAGTGGGTACAGGAGTTCCCCAATTTCATACTGTGACGTGTACCATAAAGTAGTGAGTAAAATTTAATAGCGCCTTTAATAGTGAGTCCATTACTTTAACAGTAACCGAGTTTATGAATGTAAATACCTGTGTATGACTACTAATACGAACATTTAATTTGATAACAAAAAAATTGCAGTTCTTTAATATTAAAGTTATGCAAATCCTTGATACTTTACATTCAGGGATATCATTCTGTACATTAAATATTTCAAAGAATATTTTATTAGCAATATTATTTTAAATGTATGGGTTACTTCTAGTAGATTACCATTTTCAGCATTACATCTTACATTACATTTTAATGATAATTGATACATATATTAACAGTTTTATAGCACTTTTGTCACTTCAACAATCTACTTTGCATTGAAATAGAATCTGCTCTCGGTTCGAATATAAATGTCTAAGTTCTAACAGTAACAAAGGACGAGAGCGGAGACAGCATTTACTATAACTTACAGTGAATACGTATCAGCAGAAACCTATTATTCGTGTCAGAGGTACCAATATATACAAGAAAGAGATAATGAATATGAAAAATACACATTAAAAATTAATCGTATATAGTTATAAATGAAGCACTCGAAAAAATTGCATATGAAGTATAACAAATGGAAGATCATACATAAAAATCAAAAAGGAGAAATCAAGTGTTACATGAAAATATCTACACTATATATACAATATTTACACAAGTTGTGACCAGTATTTGCCTACATTGATGGCATTGTTTCCAGCCAGTGCCAGTTCCAACCCTGTACATGAATCTGGGCATAGACGACCTGAAGTTGGTGATGTCCAATTTTAATTGAACGTACGAAATTTTCAGCGTTTAGCGGAACACGTCGTGATTTACCTTAGTGGATTCACTCAACCCTTTGACTTACAAACAATCGGCTGGTGTAGGAAATGTTATCGTGCCGGTTTTATTCTGCTTTCCAGATACCATTTCTTACTCCTGTCCGGCTCCATGGCTAAATGGTTAGCGTGCTGGCCTTTGGTCACAGGGGTCCCGGGTTCGATTCCCGGCAGGGTCGGGAATTTTAACCTTAATTGGTTAATTTCGCTGGCAAGGGGGCTGGGTGTATGTGTCGTCTTCATCATCATTTCATCCTCATCACGACGCGCAGGTCGTTTACGGGCGTCAAATCAAAGGACCTGCATCTGGCGAGCCGAACTTGTCCTCGGACACTCCCGGCACTAAAAGCCATACGCCATTTCATTTCATACTCCTTATGAGAATGACAGATCTGCTGGAACTGTAAACTTAGCCACCCTTTTTTTCCAGGCTCTTGGAACAATGGAGGGTCTAACTTAAAAGACGGCCAAGGTGAGTAAAGTAATAAAAAAGAGGTGAACTGGATGTCCTCACGTTTAGAGCGTAGAATCGAAATGTTTCAGCTGTAACGCTGACTTCACGTGCCAGCAAGATGAATCCATTACAAACAAGAACTAAATTATTTAGAATTGGCGAGGAATCGTGGAGAAGCAACTAGAGTCTGAGCGATTGCTTGTTGTGTGGCCGCGACAGCCGTGTCCAATGGCAACGCGAGGCGCTTTTGTTGTCGCGCTTTGGAGATGATCTCAGGAATGTGAGTAGGGAAACTCATTTGAAAGGAGATAATCACTGTCTCTCTGAAAGTGAGAGTGAAGTCCCTTCCTTGTCTTGTGGGTAATGATTTGTGGAGTGTCCACGATCCCGTTACTTCTCCCCGTAACAAGACAACGATAAGAGGCAAACTGTTACAGTAATTACAATGAAAGGTGACAACCGTAATTCACCTTTCAAGGAATAGTGAGTCTTACACTTAGTGAAACATCATGTTAACGGAAACGTCCCATGGTCCCGTCAAATGCACTCTAAAATTAATATAAAATTGCGTAATTACGTGTGGGGTAGAGGGCCCTGATCAAGTGACAATCCTTGCTGGCTTCACACCAATATAGTCGTGGTGGTAATCGTGGCCTATGAATATGGGATTCTATCAAATAGAAACTTTGGAGTTTCTGTGGCTATGTTCATGGTAGTTTAGTCACGAAAAAAATACAAACTTGCTTGTTTGTTTTGAGTATTATTAACGAATGAATCAATAATGCATCGATGTCCCAATGCGCTCGTAGTTTCTTACGCTTGACCAGGGTGAATGAGGATAGTTGTTCGGTTTTACTGCCTTTCAAAACAGTAGTCACCATCATCACCATCAGAGAAAAATACTTTTGATTTTGTCTTATTAAGGGGAGTCTGAATGTCCTATCTCATATATATTAAAATGTCCCTATATATCTGTAATTGATAATCTGTCTTTTAGAACCTATTGTAATTTCTCTGAACAAGAATGAAGTGATCATTCTGATTTGAATATGACACATAATTTTGTGTTTAAAAGCAGGTTCTGAGGGGAATAAATATTACGTAAGAATATATAACTCAGGCTACGATTTTGGTTCAGTGGTCTCTTTCTAATTGTTTAAAAGCTTTTTTTTAAGAATCTGCTTTACGTCGCACCGACACAGATAGGTGGCCTTAATTAAGTTACAGCCCCAGAATTTAGCTAGTGTGAAAATGGGAAACCACAGGAAACCATCTTCAGGGCTGCCGACAGTGGAATTCGAACCCACTATCTCCCGAATGCAAGCTGATAGCTACGTGACCCAAGCTGCACGGCCAGTTGCTCGGTGTTTAAAAGCTTTGATGAAAATGTGTATATCCTCCTTTTGAGTTCACATATTAGGCTAAAATTGATCATCAAGAGTAATGCATTATGTACGCTCATACAATGAAGCAACCCCACCAACATGGGCCCAATGTTTGGGAAGCCAGGCTCTGCCTGTCACATGTCAAAACAAAGGGCCAGTTATAGAGGAGTAACACCTCTTTAAAAATCTTGGTCCAGCTGACCTGGCTGGTAGACTCTTGCCAGGGTTACTGTGAAGACCTCAACGGCAGTGAAGGCGGAGACGAGGGACTTCGGAACGGTGGAACTGACGGAGGAGGCAACTCTCGTATTCGGGGAAAATAGAACGGGAAATGCTGCCTTTTAGTTAGAAATGTGAAGAAAACGGAAGAAATCCCGACAGAAAGTCAGTAGGTCTGGTTACTTAGATGTCAGCCCCTTCCCCAGGATTTGGGTGCTGAAGGTCAATAACCTACACACCCGAGATTAACTCATTACAGAAACATTAATGAACAGAAGCCGGATGGATAAGCCACTCAGCCCGGTAGCAGGTTATTTTGACGTTGATCAGTGTAAGTGTATTTAGTTTGCTGTTGTCGGCCGAAAGGAAGCGTGTTGTAAATAACAACTGAACAGAAAATTAAAGACCGGGCGAGTTGGCCGTACGGTTAGGGGCACGCGGCTGTGAGCTTGCGTCCGGGAGATAGTGGGTTCGAACCCCAATGTCAACAGCCCTGAAGATGGTTTTCCGTGGTTTCCCATTTTCACACCAGGCAAATGCAGGGGCTGTACCTTAATTAATGCCACGGTAGCTTCCTTCCCACTCCTAGGCCTTTCATATCCCATCGTCGCCATAAGACCTATCTGTGTCGGTGCGACGTAAAGCAACTAGCAAAAATGAAATAAAAAATATAGCGGTTTGACTAGTGGGAAATGAGAGGTGATTATGGTGTCGGTATCTCAACAATACCTGACTGGGTAAACGCGAAACCAAAATTTCAAGAATACTTGTCGAAAACTCCAAAACGCAAAACTATGAAAAGGGGCGTAGAGGCGCGCGGCTGTGAGCTTGCATCCGGGAGATCGTGGGTTCGAGCCCCACTGTCGGCAGCCCTGAAGATGGTTTTCCGTGGTTTCCCAATTTCACACCAGGCAAATGCTGGGGCTGTACCTTAATTAAGGCCACGGCTGCTTCCTTCCAACTCCTAGGCCTTTCCTCTCCCATCGTCGCTATAAGACCTATCTGTGTCGGTGCGACGTAAAGCAACTAGCAAACTATGAAAAGACTGAATATCAGATATTAAACAAAGACCTATTTCTGTTGTTGACGAAGCAACATGCTAAACGAATGCCGTTATAGAGACTTATACTTCAAGAGAAGGCTAAAAATGTTAGCAGAGATAATTTTAGTGCTAGTTTGTAGATGGTTACAGTAAATATGTAAAAGAATAGATACGGCATATGTGAACTATTTTCAGTTTGCCTTACGGCTTGTTGAACAAAACTGTGACCACATCATCCTAAACAATGCTCATCAGGCGGTGGCGTGATATAGTTGCGATTTTATGAAATATGAGGTTGGCCTCATAAGAAGCGTGATCAAACGTTTTCCGTTTGAGGGTGCTTCTGCAGCGTACATGCAACGAAGCGCCACTCCGATGCGGGTATATAAGCACGGACATGTAGGCAAAGGGGTTAATGTGGCAGATGTGTCGTGCCGATGTGCGTGCGTTAAATGCGGCCATGTAAACTTTGGCGACGTTATTACCAAATGCGTCCAAACAGGACCAACGTGCTGTTACTCTGTTCTTGGCTGCCGAAGGGCAAACACCGATGGACATCCATCGGGGAATGAAGACTCTGTATGGGGCAGGATGTCTGTCGAAAACCACCGTTGTAGAATGGTTCCGTGCGTGTCGCGTTTCCACGCAAGACGCTAGTCGATCCATTACGGACAACAACAAGCGGGCGCCCTGTAGTCCTGATTTCTCCCCATGCTATTATCATGCCTTTGGTCCCCTCAAAAGGCCTTGAAGGATCGACGCTTCTTATCGGACGAGAATGTGCAGCAGGTGGTTACGGATTTCTTCACGCAGCAGGACAGTGTTTTACCCCACGGGGATCTTCAACCAGGTGCGTCGGTGGAAGGAGTGGCTCGATGCTCACGGCGATTTTACCTGATTGGCAACCCGATTCGGGACTTTACGGTCTTGGAACGGAAACTTCTTGATCGCCCCTTATACATAAAGTCTATTTTGAATTTAAACAATATTTCTTGTACATTTGAGTAGAGTATTTGTCCCTTTCGCTCTAAAATTGTTCTCGTAGTTTATCCAAAATAGTGTGCAATCCAAAATGGTTCTCTCCCCCTTTGGCTCGGTTAAACGAGGTTTTGCTGCATTAACATCAGAAAGTATTTATCAAATACAATGATATGCTCACGTAAATATTCTTTGAAGACAGACTTCGTACCGTAAAAAATGATTGAGTAGCTCAGACAGTACAGCGCAGGCTTCCTGAGCTGAAGGTGGAGGATTCGATAGCGGCTCATTCCGCTGGCATTTGAAGTTGCTTAAATACATCAGCCTTGTGTGGGGAGATATCGGCACGTAATATAACCTCCGAGGGACAAGATTTCGGCACCTCGACGTCTCGTAATACCATAATAGCCACGCAAAATCAATAACATTATTGTTATTAGTTTTTTATTACTATTATAATTATTCTTTGAGTTAAATGTTTTTGAAATAGTCTTTCGAGACTATACGTCAGAGTTTTATCCTGATCAGGCTTCATTTCGTATGCTTGGACCCGGGAACGTAGGGAGTGAATGCGTGAAAGAAAACAATATGCGAAAATGTAGTAGTCACATCTGTCTTTGTGAACCGTCAAATATTGAGCACGAAGAGGAGAATAAGATCAAATTTGCTACAGAAATTCAAGCGAGTAAGCTTGTAGTTTTACAAGAAATTTGATACCGCCATCATAGCCACAGGACCTCCTGTTTTAAGTGGAATCTGTAAACCACAAGGACGTCATTTTCCATTTTAAAAATCCCGTTTGCCTTGACCGTGATTAAAATCAAGGCTACCTTGCTGACAATTTTTTTTGTTATTTGCTTTACGTCGCACCGACACAGATAGGTCTTATGGCGACGATAGGGCAGGAAGGGGCTAGGAGTGGGAAGGAAGCGGCCGTGGCCTTAATTAAGGTACAGCCCCAGCATTTGCTTGGTGTGAAAATGGGAAACCACGGACAACCATCTTCAGGGCTGCCGACAGTGGGGTTCGAACCCACGATCTCCCGAATACTGGATACTGGCCACACTTAAGCGACTTGCTGACAATGCCACTCGACTATCATGACCCTATCCACAGAAATTCCTTCCATTCCTATACAAAATTGAAGTCCGTGCAAACTTGCTGGCATTACGCGCCATCAAGGAATTTTGGTTTGGAATTTCTATTCTGTTCGATTTAACCTGATGATTCTATCTGGAAGTTGCAATTGTTACCATGCGGTAACTTGATATCGAGTGCGCGCATGAGCAAAGAGCGCATAAAGCAGCGTTAGCAGAATCTATGGGCATGCTCCATCACAGAGAATGCCAGATGAACGGCCCGATAGCACAGGGTCACGAGAAGTTCCGCCATTCTGGCATCTTGATAGTGTTCTTTACGAGGGCCTTGGACTGGTCTACTGAAAGAGAAATTGAAATTTACGACCTGAGCAATTCTCTACTTGTGGCTCATGGCCAAAAGTTTATCTCAACTCACTTCGCATTGAACTTATTTCCAATTAACATACTGTACAGTAGTCATGAAACAGGATACCGACGACAAATTAATTATGATTTTTGTTATGTAAGAGCTCATTAAATTAAAAATGGGAAAATTATTCTACCAAGAGTTGATCATACAGACTAGGCATTCTTGTCGAGGCCAAAGCTTTTATGTTAATTACGATTCCAGCTTTTGCCTGAAATGAAAGTCTAGAACGACGGGAAATTATTTCTGTGATATTGGAACCCACTTCTCTAAAATAGAGATGTTAAATTAATCCTGCTGGTTTATTCTTAAAAGGAACGTATTTTATAAATGCAATTTACGTTGTGTCTGTACATTATGGAAAAGATCCTTTTGTTTTGACTGAAAATCTTTCTGTGTCATGTGGAGACCTTAGAGGCCACCGATTCAATCTGTCTTTGTACGTATGTAGGTGTGCATGTGTATTACGTGAAAACAGCATGCCATACTTCTATGAAACCAAGCGTATAAAATATGTGACAAAGCGGACAGTACTTAAATTACAAACTTACTCTTAACATCAAGAAGCCATGTCGTTGCAGTGAGAAGTTTCTGGCGACATTCAGAACTGTTCGATGTTTAGAGCATGTTTGTAATTTCAGTGCTGTTTGTTTTGCCACAGACTGTACTTTACAATTCTTAAATTATATTCTGGGCTAAATGGCATTACTATATTCAAAAGAGGATGGGAGTCTTTGTGGCGGTTCCTTGCAGAAATTTTGAAAAATATCAACTTTACTTGGTATGTTTTCAAATAAAACGTTTTTTAAATGTAATTTTAGACGTAGTGTTTCATAACAGCCTATTTTGATACAGCCAACTCTTACTGACATAATTGCGAATGACAACAACAGCATCACACTGAAGGGCTCTTGCTGATTGACGCCTACTGCCACTCATCACATACCACTATTGGAAATTATTTAAAAATGTAGCCTACGCGAAAAAATTGGTATAATTTTACCAAATTTCCTGAAAAAATTTGCAAGATTGTTGTGAACATTTAAATGGTGATGATGATGATGGTTGTTGTTTTAAGGGGCCTAACATCGAAGGTCATCGGCCCCTCATTTAAATGTCAATATAATTGTCAACACATTATCACTATTTTTGTTATAAGTTACCATCAATATTCATAGTAGTGAAACTTGTCACAAGTCGTTCTTCGAAAAAATCGCCGTTACACAAGATGACCGCTGTATCAAATTTTATATCGAAATGGGAGAATAAATCTTATTACTGTGCACTGATAACTGCATGAAAACTAACACACATACGCACTGGTAAGGCTTTGTTTGATAAATCTATGTCTCTCTGCACAGACCAAATATATATATTGTAGCAAATTATCTTTAAGGTACAACTTCTTTCTTTCTTTCTTTCTTTCTTTCTTCCTTTTTTAATCCGTTTACGGTCCAGGGTTGGCTTTTCCCTCGGACTCAGCGAGGGATCCCACCTCAACCGCCACATCCTGGAGAATGAGACTTTTGGGACAGGGGGATGAACTGGGGAGGAGGACCAGTACCTATCCCAGGCGGCCTCACCTTCTATGCTGAACAGGGACCTTGTGGGGGTATAGGGAGTTTGGAAGGGATAGACAAGGAAGAGGGAAAGAAGCGACCGTGGCCTAAAGTTAGGTACCACCCCGGCACTTGCCTGGAGGAGAAGTGGGAAACCGCGGAAAACCACTTCCAGGTTGGCTGAGGTGGGAATCGAACCCACCTCCCCTATACTCAGTTGACCTCCCGGGGCTGAGTGGACCCCGTTCCAGTCCTGGTACCACTTTTAAAATTTCGTCGCATAGCCGGGAATCGAACCCGGGCTTCCGGGCGTGGCAGCTAATCACACTAACCACTACACCACAGAGGCGTATAAGGTACAAATACTATTTCTATATTTCTTTTCCGAAATATATGTCTTCTAAAATGTTACTCACTAGAGTTCTAACCGCATTTAAATTTCCGGCTGGTTTCCTTGAAGAAATTGTTTTCACACTTTCGATAATAATTTATTTCTCTCCACCAATGCTCCCTTTGACTGCCCACCTCCGTGATGTAACGGTTAGCTCTAATAGCTGCAGCCCTCGGGGTTCGGGTTCGATTCTGGTACTGCCAGATTTATAAGATTGGCATGAGGGCTGGTGTGTGGTTAACTAGGTGTAGGATGCTATTCACCTTCACGCTGGGTTCCTGAAAAGAGCTGCACCACCTCGGGAATAGCAGATTCATATCTGTATACGACTGAACACTCAATGGAAATTGGAGGTATTTTTCTCTCACTTAAATGGCGTTGTCCATTACTTCATGATATGTTATCTTTACGTCAATAATACCGCCTCATACTTTTTTAATATAAAGTATATTTTACAAATTTGTTGGCAGGCGACAGAGTAGAGAAGTTGAGGAAAAATGCACTTATTGAACCCTGCAGACGTGGAAGTTCTACTGCACGAATTCGATCAGTTAGCCTTGAAGAAGGCCAGCTTTCAGGGATGAACCGAAGGGTGTACAATATGTTCAGTGCAAATTGTGTCTAGCCACAAAATATAGATCAGTGTAGGAAACATGTGTGGCTGATGACCGCGGTGAAAGGTAGGCCCAATAATTGCAACATTGAGGGAATTTTTCACAGCCTTATGGGATTTTTTTATTTGCTTTACGTCGCACCGACACAGATATGTCTTATGGTGACGATGGGATAGGAAAGGCCAAGGAATTGGAAGGAAGCGGCCGTGGCCTTAATTAAGGTACAGCCCCGGCATTTGCCTGGTGTGAAAATGGGAAACCACGGAAAACCATCTTCAGGGCTGCCGACAGTGGGGCTCGAACCCACTATGGGAAAATTAATCGATTCCTGAGAAAAATGTCCGTTTCTTAAGGCTACCGCCAAAGGGTGGTGAAAGTTTCGGGAGGCTTCTCTGTAACTTAGAATAATATTGTCAGTTTTGTATCTTGTCCTCGTAAGTGAAGTTCTTCAATTTTCCATTTAATGAATGCTGTTTTCACATAAATAACAGATTGTGAATTGTAACTGATCTGTTCATTTCCGAAATAGTTTACTCACCCCTTGCACCATCTTATTTTCCAGCGACCCTCAACATGATAGCGATGGATGATGACCACGACGCCCCTTACCTGGGTCTGACATTGCGTTCACCTGCTTGTGTTAATCTCCTGACTTTACTGTTTCCTATCCGACCTTTCTTGGCCAATTGTTGTTATGATTGCGAGTCATAAAGCTTCTTTAATTACCACGCCTATTGTGACCTTTCTTTTCCTTTTATTACAGTTCAACTGTTTAAATCTGCCGACCTGAGTGTCTCAGACGGTTGAGGCGTTGGCCTTCTGACCCCCAACTTCGCAGATTCAATCGTGTTGTTTGAAGGTGCTCAAATACGTCAGCCTCGTGGCGGTAGATTTACTTTCACGTAAAAGAACTCCTGAGGGACTAAAATTCCGGCACCTTGGCGTCTCCGAAAACCGTAAAAGTAGTTAGTGGAACGTAAAAACATAAAAACTGCTATGCATTATTATTTTTCAATTCTAGGAATTTGGAATGGTAATTATTAAAAAGAAAACTACAGTCATGCACTGTGGAAAAGATAAAAAGAGAAGCCAAGTGAACGGTTAGAGAATGTAGAACAGTTCACATATCTGGGTAGCATTATTAATGGAAGTAATTAAATCAACCCTGAAATTAATAACAGACTAAGTAAAGGTACAACATTTTATCATCAAGTCGGAGAGCTTTCATGGGATGACAAAGTATCCAAGAGAACGAAATTATTTGCTTTACGTCGCACCGACACAGATATGTCTTATGGTGGCGATGGGATAGGAAAGGCCAAGGAAATGGAAGGAAGCGGCCGTGGCCTTAATTAAGGTACAGCCCCGGCATTTGCCTGGTGTGAAAATGGGAAACCACGGAAAACCATCTTCAGTAAACAGTATTTCATACCAATTGTAATATACGGACTAGAAACGCTGGTAACTAATAAGAGGCAAGATACAGTAGTAAGATCCAAGCAGTAGAAATGAAATTGTTAAGAACATCGGTAAAAAAGACAAGAAGAGATAGAATTCAAAATATTAAAATCAGAAAAGCACTAAATATAGAAGCGTTAGTACAGAAGATACAGAAAGCAAGACTGAGATTGTTCGGACGTGTTAAAAGAATGGGAAAGGAACGGGTAGCAAGAAGAGAATTGGAAAGAGAAGTTGGAAGACCGAGAAGAAGGTGGATGGATCAGATTTGGAAGGACATTAGAGAAGTTGGATTGGATGTGGCGGACGTAATGGAGCAGGAAAAGTGGGCGGACAGTAAGGAGTGGAGGAGGCTTGTTAACCACACCCGGGCGACTGGAGTGGCACATTGATGATGATGATGATGATGGTTGTTATTTTTCAATTCTACATTTTTCTCACCCATGTCTTCCTGTGGTTATTCGTGTATCATTACAATATTTTACTTTCCCAGCCCTATGTATTTATATTGTAGAAATACATTGCATTTTGTTATTTTACATTCATTATACATATATTTACAAGAAATTGAGCATCTTGAACAATTGCATAGTAATTTTCTCTAAGTGGTAGTGATTATTGACGGAGAAATATAACAAAATGACCAACCCCGCTATTTTTCTTCAAAACTACCATGCCTCGTATCTCACAATGCTCTTCCTATCCATTATGTTCCTTACGACTGGTGTTCATTTTCCTATGGTTACGTGCTAAGGAAAATTAACCTTACCATACACTACTGTAGGGGTGTGTGTTTGCAAGACGTAATTATGCACTTCTACAGTATATTGTATATACGGTTCATTTTCCTTTATACACAGGGATACCAAACTGAACACAACGGAAACTGTTGTGATAGACTGCATATCCATACGGGACTGGGAGGCGTGATCAGTCTTAAAAAAATAACGATCAGGAGGAGCATTGTGCCATACGAGATATTGCTTCTTAGGCGTCCATATGAAGCCTTTTTAAAATTTGCTTTACGTCGCACCGACACAGATAGGTCTTATTCCGACGAAGGGATAGGGGAGGGCTAGGAGTGGGAAGGAAGCGGCCGTGGCCTTGATTAACGTACAGCTTCACCATTTGCCTGGTGTCAATATGGGAAACCATAGAAAATCATCTTCAGGGCTACCGATAGTGGGGTTGAAGCCCACTATCTCCTGGATGCAAGCTCACAGATGCGGGGCCCTAACCGCACGGCCAGCTCACCCGGTTGCAGCTTATTAGCTGTATATATGCATACATTCTAATCGAAAGCTGAGCCTATTTGATCATAACGGTAATGTGATTGCGTGAGATACTTTTTAAAATCTGTTTTTGATACTGCCAAGAACCCCGATTATCCGAATGTGCCACCCCACTCTAGAGGGAGGGGTGTGTGTAGTGCTCATACGGGTGCGTTCTTGGCGCTTCTCTGTCGGTCCTGTTTGTGTGATTTTTTTAAGTTTGAGGGTTATAGTAAGTTTGAGGTAATATTAATATGTCGATGTTTGAGTGCGGAAGGTGTGTGTATTAGGTGGAATTTTAAGCGTGCGAAGCACTGCCAATAACTGAAATCTTCCCACTACTTATGGTGAGCCGCTATATTACGGCATATGCGAGAATTCCTACCGTTAGTCGTCGAAGAATCGTTATTTCACGTCAGCGGTCTCAATTTTAAAGTTGGAAATCACGATGAAATAATTTTCCTTGAACACATAATGTGGGAAGACGGAAGTGGGGAAAAATGTTTCAATCCTGCCACATTTAGACTATCATCATCACCACCACGCTGTATCATCATCTTCCGTCGTTACAAGGTGGCCTTTACCTCGGCAGTTCGTGATCAAACCCTCACCAACAAAAACGTGGTGAGATCATCTCAGTAGAATAACCTCTACACCTCGCAGTTATGGCACGAAAATTATGGACTATATTCATTGAAAAAGAACGGAAGTGTAAATGTTAGGACAAAGTTCATGACCTTTATGTGGGTGGCTCTGTGTAAAGAGGGCCATGACCTGTATTGTGATCAAGCGCGTCATATGCCTTGAATGCTGCTACCGAGGTACGGGAATCTCCCGAGTTCTTTAGAGAAAGTCGCTAGTATATAAATTCTTTCTTCTTTCTTTCTTTATCTGTTTATCCTCCAGGTTTGGTTTTTCTCTCGGACTCAGCGAGGGATCCCACCTCTACCGCCCCAAGGGCAGTGTCCTGGAGCATGAGACATTGGGTCGGGGGATACAACTGGGGAGAATGACCAGTACCTCGCCCAGGCCTCACCTGCTATGCTGAACAGGGGCCTTGTGTGGAAGGGATAGACAAGGAAGAGGGAAGGAAGCGGCCGTGCCCTTAAAGTAGGTACTATCCCGGCATTTGCCTGGAGGAGAAGTGGGAAACCACGCAAAACCACTTCCAGGATGGCTGAGGTGGGAATCGAACCCACCTCTAATCATTTGATCTCCCGAGGCTGAGTGGGCCCCGTTCCAGCCCTCGTACCACTTTTCAAATTTTCGTGGCAGAGCCGGGAATCGAACCCGGACCTCCGGGGGTGGCAGTTAATCACACTAATCACTACACCACAGAGGCGGACCTTAGTATATTATTTATTTATTTATTTATTTATTTATTTATTTATTTATTTATTTATTTATTTATTCTTGTAAGATTACGGGACCAAGGTTTGGGAAATTTGTACCGCTTGGGTGTCTTAACGAATAAGTAGCTACCAACATGGAGATGACGATATTTTATTACACGGTATGACTTACCAAATTTCCTGTATTAATCAGACATCCTTATGAAGAGTAAAGACACCTTCATACAGACCATGAAGGCCCTTGGTGGAGTGGAAGGTAAAGGCTTCCACCATTGTTAACCGCGGCACGTGATAGCTCTACGCCTGGCCGCCTTTGTCCCCAGGAATTAATCTGGTACTCAGTTTTGGTGTAGGCTGAGTGAACCTCAGGGCCATACGCTCCTCCGAAAGTGGAAATCTCGTTTCTTAAATTTTACGACTTCCTGACGGGGATTCGAACCCACGTTCTTCCGAGCGAACCGAGCACGCCTTTACCGCCTCGGCCAGGCAGCCCGTACATACATACTGTAAATACAAAATCATTATAGACTGTTATGCCTTAATTAAGGCCACGGCCGCTTCCTTCCCACTCCTAGCCCTTTCGTGTCCCATCGTCACCATAAGACCTAACTGTGTCGGTGAGACGAAAAGAAAACATCTGCTTAAGCTCCACAAACACACGAAAGAGAGCTGTAAAATATAAAAGGAATATTGACTAATTAAAAATAGATTTTGAATATCAAAAGAACATAAACATGTGATATATAAGTGGAATTTCGTTACTGGATTAAATGTTTTTAGAAGTCAGACTCATTGGCTGAATAGTGAGCGTTGAGTACTTCAGTTTAGAGGGTCCCGTGATCGATTCCCGGCCGGGTCGGGGATTTTAATCGCGTCTGATTAATTATTTTGGCTTGGAGGCTGGGTGTTTGTGTTTGCCCCAACACATTCCTTTTCATATTCATACACCACCAACCACCACAAAAACAAAACACGCAATACTGATTACATCCCTCCGTATAGGGTTGGCGTCAGGAAGGGCATCCGGCCATAAAACAGGGCCAAATCTACATGTGCAACGCAGTTCGTACCCGCGACCCCACAAGTTCGGGAAAAGCCGTAGAAAAAGAAGATTCAATGTTTTAAAAGCAATAATAATAATAATAATAATAATAATAATAATAATAATAATAATAATAATAATAATGCTATTGGCTTTACGACCCTTTTTAAAAGAAAGACTTGGCTGTTGTTTATATTAAGTTTCGCTGAGAAGGTATTATACCAAACTTACTTAAATAATTATCTCGTGGCTCAATAAGGTATATTAAGACACCAGACACAGTTCTAGAACGTTTTAATTAGAAACTCTTTCATTATTTAAGTCTCAGTCTTCTCTGCGTTCTTCTTGCCTTCAGGGATAGCTCTCGAAATTTGCTTTCTTTTCTGCGGATTTAATTCGAAGGATATCTCCCTAACATTTTAAACTAGAATTATTGGTTAATCCGTGCTCAAAGTGGTCATTAACCTCGCGATTCTTAGACTGCAGCTCCATTAGGATCCCTCGTGTCAGCTAGCCTCACAAACATACAGATATACGGTAGGGATCGTTTGACAGTAAGTCCTTTCTTCAACAAGTTATGGGCCAGGAGAATTACACAGTAGACTCTTTCCTGCTTGGTTATGAACAAGAGATATTGTACGGCTGGTCAGATCGGGTTTTGACCTCTCTCAAATGGCGGCCGGCTTCTTAATTACGTGCTGGGGGATATTCCGAAAAAGCAGTGAAAATAAATTATACTTCACGGTGAACATTTCTTCCATGATTGCATCCGCGATGAGGAAATATATTGCGATGTAAAATATAATTACTTGTGACCCTAGCTCGGATTTTTGACTGGTTTGAAGTGATCAAGGAACTGATAAAAGCAGCAAGAAGATCTCTTCAAACTGAAATGGAATAAGGAAACAACAAACATATTTCGTCTACAAATGTACTTTGCTTAAATCACTTTCAAACACGAAAGGGTGCTTTCGGTATTCTTCTTCTTCTTCTTCTTGTTATTATTATTATTATTATTATTATTATTATAAGAAAAACATTTTCACATTCATATAAATGGTTTTTAGTATGAAAGTATGTTTATTAAATTGTTTATAAAACATCGTGCGATTTGGCATAGGCTGGGTTAAGGGCGGCAATGTTTTGTAATAATAATAATAATAATAATAATAATAATAATAATAATAATAATAATAATAATAATAATAATAATAATAATAATAATAATAATAATAATAATGTTATTTGTTTTACGTCCCACTAACTACTTTTTCGGTTTTCGGAGACGCCGAGGTGCCGGAATTTTGTTCCACAGGAGTTCTTTTACGTGCCAGTAAATTTACCGACACGAGGCTGGCGTATTTGAGCACCTTCAAATACCACCGGACTGAGCGGGGATCGAACCTGCCAAGTTGGGGCCAGAAGGCCAGCGCCTTTACCGTCCGAGCCACTCAGCCCGGCGCACTTTTTTTTTGTACGCTTATGATGGTCTACTCTACCTCTGAACATTTTAGCTGCTCGATATACGTATTTCAGTTGTTGAAGTAGAATTCAGCAGATTTGCACATAATTATTTATTTTCTACATTTTTCCTATTTCTCATATCCTCTAATTTGCGGATAAGAATTCATTCCTTCTTCTTGTAGAATTATCAGAACACATGTAGATGCCTGCAGTGATGTATATCTTCCATAATATTTCTCTGATTACGTTGATAGTCATTAGTGATAGTGATTAACACTATACTTTCCAATTCAGTATCGTATGGTATAATGGAATAATACTCAAATTTTTATTGACGCCACTGAACTAGAATCATAGCAAATAGACAGTTCAAAAAAATAGGGGAAAGTGTTTTGTAACATCTGGTATGTGAACGTTAATTTGGTAGATAGGGTTCCAATGGTCGTACAGCATTCCTTGATCCTTAGCTACTCAGACTATGTCAAATCGAAGTTATACTCCATCTCTACCTGTAGCCATGAATTAAACTGTCAGGTAACCCCTCAAAACAAAGTGAATAGCGGTGCGTCCGTGTGTCGTCGTAGCGTACACAGTCTATTGCGGTCATTTGAGCGCGTTGTACATAAACCAGCCCATCCCATGAGACATCTTAACAATGTTCAAGTCGCACGGGCCGTCACTTTGATCCAAGAAGGATGGACTTTTCGTCGTGTTGCTGTGGATCTCAATGTCTCTCCGTCAGTTATTCACCGCTTGTGGAATCGCTACAGTGAGACAGGCCAGTTCACAAGAAGGGTTGGACAAGGTCGTGGACTCATGACAACCCCAGGGGATGACCGATATCTGACCATCTGTGCGTTGCGGCGTCGTTTAGCAAGTGCCAGAGAACTGCAACAAGACATCAGGAGGGTCACTGAAGTCACGGTGTCTGACCAGACAGTAAGGAACAAGTTAACGGAAGTGTCCTTACGACCCAGACGTCCTGTTCGAGTGCCCCGTTTAACGCAGCAACTTCGCGCAGCTCGCCTTCTGTTTTCCCTTACCAACGTCAACTGGCAACTTCGCCAATGGAGACGTGTGTTGTTCACCGACGAGTCCAGATTTCCCCTGACACAGTGTGGACAAGGTTCTGTGAGGGGGTGGGGTGGCATAAGTATAGGTGGCCGTAAGATCTTGTCGTCGTCTGTGGTAATCTTACCGCTGCGGGGTACATCGGACAGATACTGCTACAACATGTGTTGGTTGCTGCATACAGTGTTGGCCCTGAATTCGTACTCATGCACGACAATGCCAGGACTCATGTAGCGCGCATCACCGGAGCTGTCTCGCGAGAATTGGACATTCAGGAGTTGGAATGGCCAGCAGTGAGTCCCGACCTTAACCCCATCGAGCATGTGTGGGATAGGCTTGAAAGTAGTGTTCGTGGGCGTCCTGTTCCATCACAGACTCTCCAAGACCTCGAAAAGGCTCTCATTGAAGAATGAGACCTGATACCTGTTGACTTATGCGAAGGATGCCACGTACGTGTCAAGCTGTGATAAATGCTCATGGAGGATATACACAATACTGAAGCTCTCCAGCTGTTATCATTTTGTTTTCGCCCCTATTTGAAAAATTCCGTTTGTGTTCTGAAAATGAACACGAATCCACCGATATTGTTTTGCATACTTCAACGGTGAAAAATAAAGGATTAGTTGGTAATATATCTGTGTGTGAGGTATTGTTTTGTGAAGCATGGTATACGTCCAAAAGCATGTTCCCCTATTTTTTTGAAATGCGTAGTTTCTCCTGGTTACACGCATGATAGTTCTCCACCTTACCGAGTGAGGTGGCTATGCAGTAAAGGTCGTGTAGCTATTAAGTTTGCATTCGTAAGTTGGTGGGTCATAACTCCACTGTCGGCTGTTCTGAAGGTAGTTTTTCATAGTTATTACTTTGTTGTTGTTGTTATTTGTATTATTTCATTTTCTTTACGTCGTACTGGTACAGGTAGGCCCTCTGGCGACATTAGAATAGGAAAGGGCTAGAGTTGGGAAAGAAGCGACCGTGGCCTTAATGAAGGTAACAAATGACCAAACCAAACCCCATGGCACAACAGTCCCGAAGGACCATGACCTACCAAGCGACCGCTGCTTAATCCGATTGTGAGGTGTCGTGGCACGACGAATTTTCTCGGCCGTTATTCTTGGCTTTCTAGACTGGGGCCGCCTTCTCACCGTCAGATATCTCCTCAATTGTACAGTAATACATAGGCTGAGTCCTCAAATGCAGGTAATAAACATTGACCTCGTTGGGAATCAAACCCGGAGCCTTCGGGTAAAAGACAGGAACGCTACCCCTATACCACGTGGCTGAAATTAATAATTGTCTGGTGTGAAACTGGGAAATCACGGGTAATCATCTTCAGTGCTGCTGACAGGCGGGTTCGACCCCACTATCTCCCGAACGCAAGCTGACAGCTACGTGATTCAAACCGCGAATCCACTCACTCGGTGTTTCACGTTTTCACAAAGGCCATGGCCTCTACCCTCCCATTCCTAGTCCTTTGCCGCTAAATCGACGCCGGAAAACCTGTATGTGTTTGTTTGTGTGACTTTAAATCGCTAACAAATAAATACTATTATTCGCCTTTTACTTTAAGTAAAAGAAATCGTAAATACCATTGAAGAATAAATGTCGCTCAAGTTTAGATAAGTAAATGATCGTCTTACTCTGTAGATTAATGGTCATCCTCTCGCTGGTAAAACCACGAGGCTCTTGCTTTCACTCCCGGCCTAAATCATGTTATTTTAACCGTCTACGGATTATTTCCGTTGTTCGGAGCATAGGTGTTTATTTTGTTCCAAACATTCCTGCAACTGTCATACACTCCTTCTTCCTTACATGGACATGTAGTTCACTTCTTCCGACAGATGTTGCCCACCGTCATCGGAAAGTCTGCCCTATGCGTATGCGTATAAAAGTCCGGTAGAATCAGTTCAGTAGTGCATATAAACCTACACGTGGTTTAGCCTTCGAAGACGACTACTGTCATGCCAGATGGCCTGCAAATGTTGGATTGTCACGTGGTTAGCGTTATGACATTGCTTGACAACCCCTCAGTTGGTCTCAAAAAGCTCAGCGAAGCCCGTATCCATGATTCATTCAAGTATATACTTTTAGTATGTTGATTAGGAACGTATTACCTACCATTTAAAACAAGAATCATTTTTGTTGCAATTAGTTCCGCCTCTGACACTATTCCTACTGCTAAATGATTATTATTTGTGGAATAGACTAACTGGGAATCGAATCCAGGACTCCAGACAAGGGACGGGCACGCCATCTATACACTACTGAACTGATTCTACCGGACTTTTATACGCATATGAGACTTGTATGAAAATGCGTATGACAAAAAACTGTCGTCGGTGCGACGTAAAGCAAAAAAAAAACTCTCAAATTAGACACGTCTCGCTGCAGAAGTTGGAAAGGAAGAGGAACAAAAAACTGAAAATCTAAATATTGGTGAGGTAATACATATAACCTGTCAAGATGTTTCGTTGGAACGACATATTATTCGAAATACTTTTTTACAAATAACACTGGACAAAAGAGCACTAATTTTTCAAAATCCGTAGAGAATCGTGACCGTAGATAGTATTTGTTGCCATAGATGTTAATCGGCGAGATTGAAAGCCGCAAAGCCATCATTATCTGCGGCACGCACTTGAGTTTTGCAATCCTTCTCTGATCATTCCATGTAGATATCAATGACACTGCCACGCATCGCAAGTCTGTCTGGAGGTGAACCACATTTCACGTGTGATGGACTGACCGGGCACGTCACTTCATCTCAATGAATACATTACGCAAAGTGGTTCTTGAGATAACAGTGGCGGGTGACCATCGCAGGTGCTTCAAGAATAGCCTCGGTATGTTAATAACGCTCTAATTCATGAGAGGTCCTGAGTAACGCGGGACTATCTAGCCGAGGCGCTTCAGGGGGTCCTCGTAACACCCACAAAGGCATGGCTTCAAATCTCCGTCAGAAAGCCTCTCACTTGGACTCACATTTATGGAGAGACATGCTGTCATCTTGGGATTGACACAGGTTAACCAGGTTGACCAGGTTATCTCCTGGAGGCAGCGACAAGAAGCAAACCACTTTATTCCACTTAGCACTGAATAACCGAAATTGTTATACACATAAGGTAGACCTGACTTATTCCTGTGACTGGCGTAACCTACCGAATGTCAAGGCGTTGTTAGAGAGACTGGCTTTAATAAAAATATTGTCTCTCACATGTCTCTTCACCTCTTTCGAGGAACCTATCCCAATTCGCGCTCATGAAAGTATAATGTAGTTCACAATATTTAAACCACCCACAACGTTTAGTTCACATGCTCAGTACCGGCTGCTAACGAGAAACCTTCAAAAACAATGGAAAATTTACCTTTTGGTCCCTGCGTCTAGATAAGGAGATGCTGAATTGATGATTAGAGTTGCGTATAACATAGTGGTCATAGTCAAAGTTAAAAAAATTAAGCAAGACCGAGTTTTAAATATTTCATCGAGTAGCGTATGAAGAATGAGTCACAGTTAAAATCACAACCATATGGATGAAAAGAAAACTCTACTATAGTGATAGATATTTCAATACGATCATGTATTTTGAATAAAGGTTACCCATATTGTCACTCTGAATGGTCTACCACACCAAAGGAGTTCTCTTTGGATTTAAGTGGAGTGAATTTTGTAAATACTAAGAACCATTTATCATACGTTGTTCATAGAGGAAGTCAAAAGTCTACTTTGACCATTTGGGAACTCTGACGATTCCCACTTTGTGAATAATTCTCATCACCAATAGATCACCTTCCTATTCAGAGACAGACAATTTTCGTAAAATCCTTCATTCTTTTGTGGACATGGTTTTCCATTATCAGCTAATATTAAACTTGGGACATTCCACGTCAAAAAGAACAAGAAACTGCCAAAAATGAACTCGGTATTTTTAAAAGTTACGAACATTTTAAATTAGATTCAGAAAAAGTTTCAGGATCAAAATTATGTCAAAAAATGTTACTGCCTGTTACAATGCTCACAGGAAAAATGTTTAAATGTATCGTATAATATTATTTTTCGTGAATTTCTAGGCCCTTATTTCATTTATTCCTAGTGATAGAAAATTGAATGAGGCTTCACTTTCTCACGTATGATGAAGGCTTCTTAATGATGTGGGTTGCTTACTATGTTACTAGGAAAATTAAATAGTAAATAGTATATTCATTCTATAGAGGGAAAGGTATCTGAATACATAAATGCTTTTAGTTTCGACAGTCGAATAAATCATAGTTGCCAAATCTACGCAGGCTTGAATGATATAAGAACAAATATTAATAAAAAATACTATGGTAACATTGAGATCCTACTCAAAAAGCAGATAGTAATGCAGCGCTGTCCAACTGAAATTAGGTTATGGAGTTTGTATGTGGGAGGTAAGAGTGACTTTTTAAAACCTCTATTCATTGAAGATGAAGAGGAATTGCTATCCTTCGCAAAACTTTATTTATTTATTTATTTATTTATTTATTTATTTATTTATTTATTTATTTATTTATTTATTTATTTATTTATTTATTTATTTATTTATTTATTTATTTATTTATTTTATTTATTTATTTATTTATTTATTTATTTCAGTTCCATAGGGAAAGAATACATTCCTCTATGATGGTTCATAAAACAATATAAGGAAGTATTCCAACACAGCCCATTCATGTATCAATCCTGTACCGGAGGTATACCTGCTCCGTACATTTAAACTGAGCGCCTTCTAGAAGGCCATCTATAATATGAACCTTGAACTGTGTATCAGAAGCAGTTCCGAACTTTATCTTCAGATATCTCTACTGTCGGTTTATGTACCCCCTCTGGTGGGATTTTTAAAGATATTTGTAGTTTCTAGGTTTACAAAACCGAAATGTTTGTATATTGTTTTTGGTGTTCTAAGGTTACTAGCACTGCTTTCATTCCTTCAAGATGAAATTATTAACAAATCAGAAATGTCGGATATTTATTCAATTATCCAATCAAAATTTAGGGTGCGCACAGACCTTCGGCCTAGACAATTTTGGAACCTTCCCCTCCGCTATAAAATTTGGGACCTTTCGGGCCATGTTGTATTTTCCAGCGCTCCAGTCAAGAGGTTAAGAGTGCGTACATAGCAGAGGCAGGGGAAAATATTTCCCACCGTCGGATGGCCCACTAGCTCAAGGTAATGACAGACATCTGTCAAATATGTAACAGTTTCAGAAAGTAGTTTCAGAAAGCTGACTTCATGGGAAGGTTTCAAAATGCATTCTTAATGTAAAATTCTAAAGTTTAACATCATCTTCTAAATGCAAAGTTTGAAGCAAGTCTAAGGACTTTATTCTAATTTATGGAATAAAGAGTGTTCACCCTCTTTTATTTCCATTCAGCTTGGTATTTTTGGTGACTATGATTTTGTATAACTTTAAACTTTATGTCTTCTTTTGGAACGTAATGTTCTTCCCCACCTAGTCACCCTCTGTAGTAGAGACGTAGTCTCTGTGACTTAGAGCCATAAGCCCACATAGGTTGTTAAGTGATTTGAGGTGTATTTCCAAAGGGCTGAGAGTGTTTGCCTCCTAGCATTTTGTTAACGGCCGATATGTTAAACCTTTTCTTTTTGATCACTAAGGCCATGTAGAATGGGCACGTATTGCCTCTGTTAAATTTTAACTATTCATAGTAAAGGTAAATCAAACTGTCGAGCGGGTAAGACAGTAAAGTATTTTTTAATGACCTAAAATAAAATCTGGATTCTAAAATTGGCCTTGGAGAGGTTAGAATGTAACAAGTTTTGGAGCGTACTCTCCTAGAATATTGTTTGAAGGTAGCAATGGTGCTCTTTTAAGTACAGTAACATTGGAGCTACGAGCTCTTTCTACAAATTATTGTATACCTGAACTTTGATCTTTCTTGTTATTTGAGCCTATGAGCTCCTGATTTGTTGTTGTTTACTAAAGTTTAAAGTCAGAAAAAAAAAGATTTAAAATTATAGTATTTTTAAATTATGCTTCGAGCTTTTCTCTGTCAACCCATTCATGCCCGCACCTTCTTACACCTCTGCAACCTACCAAAACACGGTAACAAATCCCATAAGCGATACCAAGTCAGAACCACGCAGTTAGAGCGATACGTGAAGACGTTCATGTACTGTACGTACAATGAGCTGCGTGTTGCGAAGAACCTACAAATCAATCTAACTAAAATTACTGGAAGATCCTCAATGTTTTGTAAATGCATTCAGTCTGCTGCTCTGAAGGGGAAACGGCAGTAACTATTAATATATTTGTTTGTTGTGGGGATTCCCCGCTCCCTTGCTAAATTGTTAGCGTGCTGGCCTTTGGTTTTTTTTTGTTCTGTTTTTCTTTTTTTGCTAGTGGCTTTACGTTACACCGTCTTATGGCGACGATCGGATAGGAAAGGCCTAGGAGTTGGAAAGAAGCGATTGTGGTCTTAATTAAGGTGTGAAAATTGGGAACCACGGAAAACCACCTTGAGGGCTGCCGACAGTGGGATTCGAACCCACTATCTCCAGGATGCAAGCTCACAGCTGCGCGCCCCTAACCGCACTGGTCTTTGGTCCAAGTGGTCCCGGGTTGGATTTCCGACAGGGACGAAAGTTTTTAACCTTCATTGGTTAATTCCGGTGGTTGGAGGCTGGGTGTTTGCGTCTTCTTCAGCATTAGAATTCATCGTAGGTAGGGCCAGAGGCGCGCAGGTCGCCTATAAGGTGTCAACTCGAAAGACCTGCTCCGGACCTCCCCGGAGGCCACACTCCATTATTACGAGTGTATATCGATCAAATTTAGTAAATATGATTTCAGGCCATGTTATTAAAGAAATAAATTCCTAAGACAATGAAGATGGGTATTTTAGACGAAAATGTCTCCTTTTATATGTACCGTAAAGGACACCACATGCAGCAAAAGGTTTTCATGTAAGTTCTTCTGAATGATGTAGAATACAATAATAACTGGACAAAATTTGCTTTAGGTCGCACCGACACAGATAGGTCTTATGTTGACGATGGGATAGGAAAGGGCTAGTAGTGGGAAGGAATCAGCCGTGGGCTTAACTAAGGTACAGCCCCAGCAACTGCCTGGTGTTAAATGGGAAAACACGGAAAGTCGTCTTCAGGACTGCCGACAGGGGGATTTGAAGATACTCTCTCCAGAATGCAAGCAGACAGCTATGTGACTCAAACCACATAGCCATTCACTCGATAAGAATCACTGCAAATAAAAGTTGTAAAGAAATGGAAGTCTTATCTCAAACAGTACATATATAGTGGTTTATACAATTGTAAAAACATGAAGGTCCTATCTTTAATAGTTTGTTCGTAATATTTCTGTGAAAATTTAATTGTCGGAAAGATGTACTATATTCAACATTAAATATAATGAAGATTATAGAATAGCTGATGCTGTGTACATATTAGTATCCGATTTTTCTAAGACTGTCCTTCAATTCCTTTATCATCGTATTATTGCTGTCCGATTTCACGTGGAATGCACAGCATGTGAACTAAGTGTTGTATGTGGGCCATTAATGATATCAGAAATATTGAATTTCATCGACTTCGAAGTAGGATAAGTTCCTCGTTATAGTAATACATCCCAATATATGGAAACGATAGAGAGCTGCTATAATTTTGTGACAGGATAGAGCAGGCGTTACAGAAATCATGTTGTAAGCAGTTAAATGAAGGCGGGAGGTATCATCTTAGCAGGCTCCATATATTTCCCTTCGTAGGTTACAGGTATGAGTACCTAGTAGTCTAACTAAGATACTCGACATCCAGCAGGTGTCATTGGGATATTGGAGAGATGTGTTGATGGGCATTTTAATGCAAAAGTTTGCCTTGTTATATATGCCACGAAAGACAGCACATGCAGTAAAAGGTTCTGATGTAAGTACCTCTGAATCGCCAATTTCACAGTCATAAATGGAGTCCTTTAATCATAAGAGAGATTAATAATTTGTAGAATAATGCACAAGAAATGTGTGACTTACCAGCTATTGCTAGCCGAGGTACAGTCAATAGATCTGTTGTTAAAATGGAGCATATTGAAATAAGTTAAATAGTTACAAGTGTAACATAAACATTTATTAGTCTTCAAATGTAGGTTGCTATTTACGTGTATGATCACTTCATACGTGACTAGGCGGGGCTTTTATAAACATATCAATCACTGACAAGAGTTTCAACATAACATGTGAAATGGATCAGGTTCATTTGTATGTTGGGCGATGCAAGTGTTTTTTACTTTTTCTGACGATCAATGCATTTGTCTAGAACTGAACTAACACTTCTAATAGTCAATTTTCTTGTCTCAATTCAGAATATGTTATATTTTGAGGAAAATGTTGCAGGAAAGTGTGACAGAGGGGAGCCAAGTCATGAATGATATAACAAACGAATTACTGTAGAGAAGAAGTAGGATACAGTCAGGGGCGTACGCAGAAATTATTTTCGGGAGGTGGTGTTAAATATTAAAATTTGAGGACTTCTGTAAAATAATGCTTGGGCGCATATTGTGAAATTGGTAACACTAAATTAAAATTTTCAAATAACACAAATATTTAATTAAGACACATCACGTCGGCAATGGCTATGTATTTCCGCAGAAATCGACATCACTAGTTTAATTCACAAGGCGTACTGTCTGATGTCTGTCTCCGTTTGAAGTTCTGAATTCGTCACAACACAAATATTTTACCAGTTCGTTAACAGTTAGTTAACAAAACCCTGCGCTGTTGGCCATTCAACTTCCGGGTTAACTGAACCCTTTCTTTACAGGTCCTCACTTCCTCTCACTCAACTCTGGCGGTAAATGTAAGGGTAAAACATCTTCTCTTAAAATCAAAAGACCGCACAGGGGTCTTAGAAAACCCTTTTCATCTTTTGCTAATGAAGTATGGGAATCAGCTACGAACTGCGATGTATTAACAACTGCAGAATATAACAGACTGAAGGTGAAATGCCATATCAGGCACACTGTAATATTTATTAATGGTAGCATCAGCATATTTTTGGCAAATACGTAGTTCAAATTAAAAGCAAAAGAATAGAAATAAGCCACCTAAAATCTTCATTAATATGGTTGCCACAATTCATCACAAGTTCTAAACTTGCATCCCCTCCCCCCTACGTACGCCCCTGGATACATGTAGTTAGAAATGAAGAGTTTAGCACATGATGAGGTGCAGTGGAGGACTGTAAAAACTCAGCCTATGGACTCAAGATCTAAGTAAGAATATGTTCTCCATTTTCATTCCAGTACGAAGTATTAAGTTACGAAGGCTTTTTATGTTCTCACTTTGCGTATCTTTATAAAGGATTTCGAGTAACTTATTAGGTGATATTTCTCTTACATTCTGCTGAACTGAGAGGCTAAAATGATAGAGCACTGTCCCTTTTTTATCAAGTTGCTTTACGTCCCACCGACGCAAATGGGTCTTATTGCGACGATAGGACAGGAAAGGGCTTGAAGTGGGAGGGAAGGGTACAGACTCAGCATTTGCCTGGTGTGAAAACGAGAAACCACGGAAAACCAATCTTCAGGGCTGCCGACAGTGGGGTTCGAACCCACTATCGCCCGAATACTGGATACTGGCCGCACTTAAGCGAATGCAGCTATCGAGCTCAGTGCGCTGTCCTTTTGCGTTTAATCCCAACTCAGTCCAGTGATATTTAAAGGCGCTCAAGTACGCCAGCGTCCTATACGTCGATTTACCGGCAGGCAAAAAACTCCTGCGGTAGAAAACTGTGGCTTTTCGACGTTTCCGAAAACTAAAAAAATAGTGGTAATAATGTTTTATATGTGAAGCTCCCCAGTCTGTCGAGGTATTTAGTTCTTTTCCGGCTTGAACCGTGTTTTTATTTTATGTATATTCCGTACAATTTGCCGACGTTTCGAATACATTGCAGTATTATTTGTCAAGGTGACTGAAATACCTCTACTCGATCCAAGGTAATCAGTCTCCAAGGCAGCAGTTGATTTAGCTGCCTGAGAGACACTGAGGTGCCAGAATATTGTCCGTAGGAATTTCCTTACAGTCCGGTAAACCTATCGGCATGAAGGTTGCGTATTTGAGAACCTTCAAATACCACCAGACTGAGCCGGAATCGAATCCGCCAACTTAGGTTCGGAGGCCAGCGATCTTCCATATTAGCCATTCAACCCGTCCGTGAAAATAGTTAGGAGGACGTACAACCATTAACATTATTATGTTCTCTTGCATCCTGTAGGTCAAGCTATGTCCTACCATAAGTTTTGCGTAATTTTTAACTATGTAAAACTATTACAGGAAAGTCTAGTCATTATTAACTACCATCTTCCATGGTTTCCCATTTTCACACCAGGAAAATTCTGGGGCTGTACCTTAATTAAGTCCTCGGATGCATCCTTCCCACTCCTAGCCCTTTCTTATCCCACCGTCACCATAAGACCTATCTGTGTCGGTGCGATGTAAAGCAAAACTGCAAAAATGAACTACCATCCTATTTCCTAAATTTGCCAGTATCAATGTTTTGTGCGTTTCCTCTGTTACTTCTCCTCAGATAGTGGTATGTTGTGCACACCTGGTGTAGTAACATTGGAAAGATCTTATGTATCACTTTATCACATAGAACCGCCTGTCAATTAAGCGTAATCTGACAGTGGAGTTGTGGACTACAGTTATAACTTTCCCTTCCTTAACTGTCGTAAAAGTAACTGGAACTCATATTAGGTCATTAGCAACTTATGCGAAAATAGCTTTGAGAGGTTGTCACGCATTTAATTACACTGGGCAGCTGTTTGCTTTGAGGAAATTGGGACTGTTTAAGTGTCCCTTGACAACCTCTTAAAAATGAATGTCCTAGAAATGTCCACTTCTGCCACCACAAAACTTAAGAACTTCCTTGGATTATATAATTAATATTACATCAGATTTAGACTTTAATGGGCATCTCACATAATTCAGTTTTCAATTATGATAGAGCTGCCGAAACTCTATTAAAGAATTTTCAACGATAAATCACATTTTGATGAAGCTCTTCTGAAATATGTATTTGGTAGATAAGTAAAAATAACTTTACAGAAGGTAGGGATGGATGTTGTACGCAGTTCTTAAAATACGTATCATTTTAAAAATATTAGAGAATTGTTTGTCCGAAGAATAGTGCGATATTTGTGAGGTATTTTTGCCCCTCGGCTTATACCACCCGCCGTACCATGTTTCAGACCTAATGCATGCGTAATGTGCAAGAAACAATAAGTACATCACTGAACTGAAGCTTCACGTAGTATTAATGCGTAAGCTGTATGAAAGCATTCTACGTACAAAAAGCAAACGCTTTCATATTGGAAATTAAATTTTCTAATGTAAGTTATCAAAACCGTAAGTCGTCTATCATGCTACCTGAGCTACAAACATTAAATTTCCAACTTTATTTCCCTAATTTTTGGAAAATAATATTATTTTGACGTCATATTAATTCAGGGCCCTACCATAAAACAGCAGAAAATATTTGTGCCTATCATTATTTGTTGACTGACAAAGGGATTACATTTTCCCTAAATTTCAGTGTTACCAATAAATAGAAATGACTATACTTTTCGTCCGGCTCTATGGCTAAATTGTTAGCGTGCTGGCCTTTGGTCACAGGAGTGCCGTTCGATTCCCGGAAGGGTCGGGAATTTTTACCATCATTGGTTAATTTCGCTGGCACGGAGCCCGGGTGTATGTGTCAGCTTCATCATCATTTCATCCTCATCACGACGCGCAGGTCGCCAACGGGAGTCAAATCAGAAGACCTGCACCTGACGAGCCGAACTCGTCCTTGGACATTCCCGGCACTAAAATCCATACGCCAGTTCATTTCACTAAACTTTTCCTAAGACAGTTGCGGTCGAAACCAGCCAAAGTAAATCCTATAACTACAAATGATCTTGAAAATTCTTTATTTTATTTTCTCGAATGTAGACAAAATTTGAGCTGACATATTCGTACTTTTGAATATTTCAACTTATTTTTTGTCTGTATTGTATATACTTTTAGATGAATATTTTATCTGTAACTGAATGTTTGCTGAGTCCTCAGCTCGAGGATTGGTTGACTTCAAAGTAGTTCAACCACGAGTAGTCATAGAATGTAGAGGCGTACTTGAGAAATGAAAAATGAGGTAGTTTTCTGTTGCTTTCCTCAACGAGATACAAGATGAGTCTTCCAAGCCTACAGAAATGCGTACAACTAACCTATGAGCGACACTTTACTTCCATTTATCACAGGAACTGCCTGTAGTAAGAAACGGTACTCGACAGAACTGCGACTATTCCGCGAACAAATATTCAATTGCAGTAATTTCCTCAAACCACTTTTCGATATTTTAAACTTTACTCTAACGTACGGGGAGGGAAAAATAAAACTTTCCCCGAAAATATTTACAAGAGGACTTACGCGGAATTGACAACACAACAGTAAATGTGTAAGGATACAGATGCAGGTCCTTTTTGATAACATTTCGACACAAAGAACTCTTAATTTCCATTTGCACAAATAAACGGCATTGAGATTTCGTAGGACTTCGTTCCAGGCTTTCCTTCACTCAAGCTGTGTTTTTAGATGTTCAAACTCTTTCGGATAGTTATGGCTTTTATTTGCTACAGTGCCCGTTTCACGCCATTTTGCCTCTAAGTTTTACATTGCAGACTTTGCTAGAGGTTTGGCCAAAATACTTGCAGTGTTAGCAGACATTTCCGCATAGGTTTATCACGAATCGTGCTTCGCATAGCACTCGACAGTGAACATGCGCTGTTTTATCGTGAGCCTCATTTTTTGTTGCTTTAAACTGGTCACTGCTCCTCTCATTCACTCACACGTAATGAAATTATTTTTCCAGACTTCAATATGGCTTCAGAGAAAAGGCTGGGGTGAATCCTGTCTTAATGTACATTATAATTGGGCTTCAAAATTATATTGATAAAGGTTGTTTATTGATTTTAAAAAAGGCTCTTGATACTGTTAGCCATGAACTTAGATACACAAATTGGAAAAGGCAGGTGTGAGAGATCTCTCACTGCTCTGGTTTAAGAATTTCTTATCAAATCGACAATAATATGCTCAGATTGGCGTGAATAAAAGTGAACTATTCAAGAACTCGTCTGGTGTACCACAAGGTTCCACATTGGGTCCAATTTTGTTTCTCTTATATATTAACGATATAGGCCTGTGTTCTTTTAAGGGTAAAATATCACTTCTGGCAGATGATACTTCACTGCTCTATTCATCAAATTCTGAAGATGAAATAGTTGCACATATCCAGCATGACTGTCATATCTTAGATGAATGGCTTAGAAACATCTTCTGACAGCCAATTACTCAAAAATTGTCTGTATGATGTTCCATAAATTACAAAATAACCTAAGTGCAACTATAAATATATTATTTGGCACGACAAAGTTGCAATGTGTTAAAGAAGTTAAATATCTTGGACTAATAATTGATAGGGCTCTCTCCTGTACACCTCATATATTAAACGTAAAAGTAAAATCTCTGTCTTTTTTGGTATCGTTGGCAAGATTAAGTACCTACTAACAATTGACACTCTTCGTGTAGTTTATTTCACAATGATACAGTCTCGACTTTCTTACTTGTGTTTCATTTGGGGCAAAGCAACCCAAAATAACTTAAATACTTTGGAAGTCTTACAAAACAGGGTTATTGGATTTACGTATGGATTCCATCAACTATATTTTCGAAATAAAATGTACTCTGAAACAAATATATTACCTCTTAAGAAATCAATCTCATTAAATGCATCACTTCTCATCCATAAGGTCTTGTACTGTATAATAAAATGTTCACCAAATCTGAATTTCCTAAATTCGCTGACATCCATTCATATAAGACAAGGCAAAAAAATAAATTACATGTTCATCAAAATATTACAACAAGTTTGGCACTAAGGGAGTGCAACACCTACTAATATCTGAATATAACAGCGTTCCTGACAATATAGCAATCATCTCTAAAACTGTGCCATTTCGTAATAAGCTTAAGAAGTACTTGTTAGGCACCATAAATGTGTAACAGTTAATTCTCTTATATTTTTTTATTTTCAAAGACACCTTAAAAGTCAAAACGTTGTTCCTTCTGTATTGTTACCTTGATAATAATCCACGTACTTAATATAATCCTCTCCATTAGATAAATAGTGTTGCTCAAAACATATGTAAAACCACTATTGCTCTTTCACTCTTAGACCTTACGTGTTAATCCGCCAATGTTGTGATTATCTATGTATTGTTCCTCTTGACAGAGCTCTTGCTCTCTGGGACCCTGTTTACCAATAAAATAAAAAGAAATAAAAAATGACACAGAGACTTACTCGTGACAGAGCATGCGGGAGATGTTCACGAGCAAACATGTGACATCAACCGATTGGCGCATCGAAATGACGGTTTCCAGCATTTTCTGTGATGGGTAGTTCTCCTGTTCATCAACAAGGGTCAGTTCCACGTCAGTCTTATAAATATTTTTCGAGCCAGTCATTGGTATGAAGCGGGTTGCCTAAAAGCCTGAATAAAGCGGGTTGACTAACCGCACCCTGAAATACTTCGTACAGTAAATTGACCGGCATTTCTGGTGCAGTATCTGTGGAGACGTTCCCAAGAAACTGGAGGTCTTGTCAGTCCTTCTGACACGGAATGCCAAAAACAACCACAGGGCGGAATCGTTTTGTGCGTATATAAGCTCTCCGAAACCGCCAAGTTATAGCAGACGAGCGCTACTGCTGGGCCTGCAGCAGGTTTCTGGAGTGCAAATTAGTGACCAAACAGTCAGAAACAGTTTTCGAGAGGCTAAATTAAGATCCTGGTGACACACTCACGTACCTGGACTGTATAGATGACATCGTAGCTGGATTCTGCAATTTGCTAGAGATCATCTGCACTGCAGCTAAGACAATGGCGTCCTAGCCTGTTTTCGATGAATCCCGGTTCACGTTATGTCGTTCATATGGTCCTATGCGAGTCTGGAGAAGACTAAGGGAGGAATTTATCTGACAGTTGTACAATCTACCGTTTTTGACGGAGGATGAACTCCTATGGTGTAGGAAGACATGACACAAAAACCGATGTCCTGACCATTCGCAGTGGATTCTTAATTGCTCGGCGATACATTGATGAGGTCTTAGTGCCACATGTGATTCTTCACGTGAGGCAACTTGGAGAAAACTCAGTACTCATGTTCGATAATGCTAAAGCCAATGATGCCAACTTCGTTCGGAGATTACTGCAAGAGAACCACATGCAACAAATGGAGCAAACATTCAGAAGTTCCGACTTGAATCCGATCGAACGTGTCTAGAACCAACTGGTGCAACGTATCGGAGCTATAAATCCACCACCCCATACACTACAAGGTCTTGAAGAAGCCCTTTTGTGAGATTGGAGATATTGCCTCAACTGAAAGTGTGGCGCCTCATCACAAGAATGAGAAGACGTTGTGAAGCTGTTATCTACCCGAGGGGTGGCAATACTCCATTTTAAGACGCTTAATTACCACGTAACCATGTAACATAAAACTCTATGTAACCTTATTAGCTGGATCTGAATACCCATTTTATGAAATGTTTGTAACCAGACAAGACTTCTGGATTTTTCTGAATTTCACAAAATCATTGTAGATGTATCATAAACCTATCCCTCGGGTTTGAAAATAATTTTAAATGCAGTCATTAGTTGATAAGGTACTGTAAATTTCGATGAAATTTTGATCATTCTGTTAACTCAAATATTAATGTTATTGCTGTAAGTGAGACATATTTCAGTGAGTCCATACTGGACTCAGAGGTTAACATTCCTGGCTTCAAATTATATGTAAAGAACAGATTAAGCAAGAGAGGAGGAGGAGTAGCTGTGAACGTGAAGAGCGACATTAAATGTAAAATAGTTCACATCTCTCGTGCAAGAGTTCCGACTTGAATCCGATCGAACATGTCTGGAACCAAGTGGAGCAACGTATCCGAGCTATAAATCCACCACACCATACACTACAAGGTCCTGTAGAAGCCCTTTTGAATTGCTGTTGTCATCTTGAAAAATCGGGGTATCAATAGCATCAATGCATACCATGCTGATCTTGACTGAAAGGCAACACCTGATCATCCGGAATATTTAAATAAACATCTTGGTTCATATTAGTGGTCATCTCAGTGAGTGGGCCCAATCTGTAATACGAAAAATACCCCCAAAACATCTCAGATCCACCTGCGGCTTGAACCTGACCATGCACAAATTCAGGATGAAATGGTTCATTTGACCTTCGGTGCACACAACGACGTGCGTCATTGTAATATAGGCAAAAACGTGATTCGTTAGACCACATTCCGTTCTGCCTGCCAGTCAGCTACTGTCCACGTTCGATGATTTCTAGCCCATTAAAGACGCGTACCTTTATGTGCTTGTGTGAGCAATGGCCTCTAGCGATGTGACCTAGTCCAAAAGTTCATTGCATGCGGTTTTCGTCGCAATGTTCTCTCGCTAACGGGTTGGGATGGACCTTCATTCACTGACTGCAGCAATTCCTGTCGGGTTTCGAAGCGATGTTGATTCACAAACTGTGAAACGAGTCTCCAGTGTATCTCAGTCAGGATCTTTTTCCGACCACAATTCTGACGTCGTGTTTCGTGGCCACATGTAGTACACTACTGCTTGTAACACGTTGATCAGTCCACTACGAAACAACAACAAATCCAGTAACTTCGCCCAGCGTATGGCCATGGCCACGGCGAAACACGATTGCCCTTTTCTGACACTCTGACACATCCTTACATCTATCCATGCTGACGTACACTGTCCGCTTAAAACAACTGCCTTATGCTCACGTAGAGCGCGTGCAGTTGAGCACGGGACTCGTTCGCCGCGCCATCTGTACAGGCTTAACGATCTATCTGTGCGTGCGCAGTAGGGTGACTATTTTTTTCTGTCCGTAGTTCTTGCTTGCGGGTGATATGAACGGACATTTTGGATCATGGTCCTCGGAAACTGTAGTAATCGTTGATGCACTTGATCACGTTTAGATATTTCCGCTACATGTTGCAGACCATACTTTGTCAGGTCCTTCAGAGTCACCTCACTTTTCTTGAGCACTGTTTCAGAGTTCTCAAATCGAATGACTCTAACCTTCTCCTTTACTGATGGGAATTTAAAAAAAAGGGTGCAAGATCAGGCTTTCTAAGGTAGATGCGGTACACAGGTGATGTTGTATCGAGCCAGAAACTGCATGACTTGATTTGCGACGTGAGGCCGTGCATTGTCATGATGAAGTCGCCACCCAGCCCGAGAAATCTCTGGTAGTTTCCTTACAATGTGCTTCCTCAGTGTAGCCAGTACTCACGTGTAGTATGCTGCTGTAACAGTAATGGTAGCGGGAACTACATACTGCTCCTCTCGCGTCACCTCCATTGTATGGTATGTGAAATGCACGTAGCGTCTACACAATAGAGCATTACTACCAACCAACTAATACGAGAGTGCTGCCGTCTATAGACATTATGCATAAAACTCGCTCTTTTCAAATATTTATGTTGCAGATAGGAAACTATCATTGAAGCTACAGGAAAAAATCAGTCTCAGTCTTTGTTGATCAGCCTACGTAATTCGAGGAAAACATCCACCAAACCCGCGGATAACGTCTGCAGTTAAGAAATTAATCTCTCCCCAGATTTTCTCCTTTAATTCCAACTGTGTCTTCATATTGTGATCTTTCCTACTTTTAAAAACTCCACTGAAACTTATTCGCCTACTAAGGTCACTCCACGCCATCTCTCCACTGTCAGGTCGGAACATACCGCTTAATCGATCAGCTCGTGTCCTTTTTCCTCCCAAGTCTTCCCAACCTAAAATTTGCATCATTTTGGTAACGTTATTGTTATCTTGGTAATCACCCAGAACAAAACGAGCTGATTTTCCTTGGATTTACACCAAGTCTGATGATTTCAAAGATGTGATTTAGGAAATATAAAATAACCAATTTATCACGCTAATAAGAACCTCTAGTGACCTGTTATTTCATTGAACTCTGTCAAAAGATTTACAGAAATCGGGAAATCTCGTCTACACTTGGGAATCACTCCTTAAATTAATTGGTGACCGTTTAGGAGTTTTTCTCTCAACTCTCCACTGTGCAACATCCTCATAGACGTACCCACTCATTCAGCCAGGTCTCCATCTGTTCGAGATTCATTTCACTCTAATGGCCCGCTGAGCTTATTGTGGCTGACGTGTGTTGGCTTTAGGAGAGCCACACCCTGGCCCACGTATAGACAGACAGATCGCATTAGTATCGACAGATTGATGAATCAAAAACACATGACTTTCGTTGACAGGGAGCTATGATACATGTTCTATTTATTATTAACCTTAAGTCGTTAGAAATATTCATGCAAAGCCTGAAGCGACGACCATCTTCTTTTTTAACTTCTTCTCCGTCTTCTTAACCTTCTTCTTCTTCTTCGTATGCTGAAACCAAAGACTAAAGGTAAGCATGTAAGTAGAGATTTATAGTTTCATGGCCCACATTAATAGACTAGATATCTTTTGGTTTTAAGCAAGTGAAAGAGATGAACTCTAAGGAAACTACATCGCACAAAGTACTTGCTTTGGTTACTCAGAAGTGAATCTTGATTGATCAGCACCTGACTAATAATGACCAAAGATTTGAATGCAATTCACCGTTGTCTGTTGATAAAACGGTGCCCTCGTTCGTCACTACATGGCTCACTATAGGCCTACACCATTATATTTCGAGAAGTTAATGTAACCATTTTTACTCAAAGTCTGAGATTTTCAAGGTTATAAGTTAGGAAAAAGAAAAAAGAATTTACCCCACTAATAAGATAATGAGGGATACTAATGAAAAATGAAATGAATACCAATGAAATTAAGGTTAAGGTCCAGCTCCTTGGCTGAATTGTCAACGTAGTGGACTTCGGTTCAAGGGGCCCGGGTTAAATTCGAAGCCAGGCAGGGGATTTTATTTGCTGGTTTGGGGAATCTTCAGTTTCACACAACTCATAACACTACCAGCCACCACAGATACAGATAATACTGAATACTGATAAGAATAAAACACTGTTTTATTGACTAATTTAATCGAGGACGACCCAGTCAGTACATACACTCAATTATACACTGACTTAACAAAATTCATGGGATAGTCACCTAATAGCGTGTGGGGCCTCCTCTGGCCCTGCGAACTGCAGTGAGACGCCGTGGAAGTGAGTCGACAAGTCTCTGGTAGTCCTCTGGACACAGCTGACACCAAATCGTTTGCAGAGCGGCCGCCAATGCTGGTCTGTTCGTGGGTGCAGGATCCATGGCACGGAGCCTGCGTTCCAGGACATCCCAGATATGCTCGATAGGGTTCATATCGGGGCTCCTGGGTGGCCATGGCAGTCGTTGGACCTCCGCTGCATGTTCTTGGAACCATTCCCGGGTGACGTAGGAGCGATGTGGCGGCCCGTTATCATCTTGAAACACCGCAGAACCGTCTGGGCGCTGGAAGGCCAAATATGGGTGGAGATGGTCTCCGAGCAGCTCAACATACCGCGTATCATTCAAAGTCTCTTCCAGAACAACTAGGGGACCCATTCCATACTAGGAAAATGCACCCCAGACCATAACAGAGACACCAGCGCCCTGGACCACACCTTCGAGGCAGGCGGGATCCATCGCTTCATGTGGTCTGCGCCATACGTGGTGCCTCCCATCGGCATGGTGCAGTTGAAGTCGTAATTCGTCCGACCATATCACGTTACGCCATTGTTCCAAAGTCCATCCCTGGTGACTGGCGACAAATGCGCGTCGTTGTGCCCGATGACGATGGGTCAACAGTGGCACCCGTGTGCGGCGCCGGCTACCATACCCCATAGAACCCATGTTCCTACGGATTGTCCACTGGGAGACGTGTCTAGCACGGCCTGTGTTGAATTGAGCCGTGATTTGTTGTACGGTTACCCGTCTGTCACTATTGACAATTCGTCTCAGATGTCGCCGATCACGGTCATCGAGGGTGGCTGGACGGCCGGTTGTTCGTCTGTTGTGGACGGTGACACCCGCATTCAACCATTCACGATACACCCTGGACACGGTTGATCGTGTGAAGCCGAATTTCCGCACCACTTCCGAAATCGCACTTCCCATCCGTCGGGCACCGACTACCATACCCCGTTCGAACGGTGTCAGCTCACAACGACGTTCCATGTTACACCTATCACATGCGCAGCCATTGCTCACAAGGTCTCCTATACAACTGTCGCTGGCACAGGGGGCGAGTGGTGCGCAGACAACACACCTGCGCATCAGTGCTCCGCTATCCCAAGGCATTTGCTCAGTCAGTGTACTTGACAAAGATTTACAGCACGTCACTAATTATTGACAACCCGCCTGGTGGCCATAATCGTTAAGTCTATATAGTCTGACACATGGTTAGCCGGTCCCAATCCCGATGCTGCAAGAAAGAATAAACACCATCAGAATGTTGGCCTGCAAAGTAGGAGAGTTGGTGATATAGAATTTATAGTCGCTAATATTTTCTGCCAAAAGCCTTGATTCAATTCCAAACTTCTCCGCTGTGTTCATATGGGGGAACGTATTCCGCCCGAAGGCAGGTCCGAACCTCCGCAGAGGTGTACCTGAGCCAGAGCTTACGTATAGTAGGGTGGGCACTTCCTTTCCGCTCCTCCATTCTCTTACCCCCAGTAACAGCGCGTGGCAACCTATCCAAATCTTGACCACGCCCAATGTTGCTTAACGTCGGAGATCTCACGAGATCCGGTGTTTCAACACGGCTACGGCCGTTGGCTGTTCATATGGAGTGAGGTAATATAACGGTGTTGAAGGTGATTTGTCCGTCGGATGGAGACATTAGGCATTGAGAAGAACACTTAGTATTATTCGACAAGGATAGGTTCTGTGCCAACACCGAGAAAAATAAGATTGATACAAATATAGCAGAATATTATTATTTTAGCCACTTCCTTAAATGACAATAATAATAACCTATGCCATACGGCATTAAAATGTTATTTGATTTACGACTCACGAACTACTTTCACCGTCCTTCCCTTCCGAGAAACAACAAAGGATGCTTTAAGAGGGCTGACAGTCGCATTACCACGAAACAATGCACTGACATGGCAAAAGTCATAGGGCAGCAATATGTGAAGACAAAAGTCGGTGACGCCACCGTACCATGATGTCTTGGAACTGCCCAGACCTGTATCTGGTGTAATCTGCCGTCTCTCAGTGAGTGTAAACCCCATCAGTTCTGGTCATGGTCATGGTGGATGCCAGACGAATGGATCATTCCATTGTCGAAGTTGTGCGTACACTTAACATTCCTCAACAGACGGTGTCTCGCGTGTATCGGGAATACCTCATGAAAGGCATTAACAGCGCAATTGCCGACCACGGATGCTTGATGATCATGAATAGTGGTGTTGGTTAGACTTTTCCGTCAAAACAGAGAAGCCACACTAGCTCATATCACATCCATATTCAATGCAGGAGGTCCAAGACGTATAGCCAGAAGTTCAGTGCAGTGTTCTTTAACGTCACGGGGATATGAGAGGAGAAGACATACCAGAGTGCCCTCGTTAACACCACAACACCGGGCACAGCGTCTCACCTGAGTGCGTGACATTGCTCATAGGACCCTCGATGACTGGCGACATGTAGCTTTGTCCGATGAGTCACTGTTTCACTCCTTTCGAGCTGATTGTAGTGTTCGGATATGGCGCAGGTCCCGTGAAGCCATGGACCCCGCTTGTCAACAAGGCACCACGCAGGCTGGTGGTAGCTCTACAATGGTGCGGGATGTATTTACGTGACATGGAAAGGATGTGCTATCCACGTGCACAAGTGGTTGACCAGTAACTGCAACGTTGCAACTGCAACTTCATGGACTTCACATACCCCTGCAACGATGAAATATTCCAATAGAAATATGCGAAGTTTCATCGGGCCCAAGTTGTCCAGAAATGAATCGAGGGGCGTTCTGGAGAGTTTCAACGACTGCTCTAGCCAACACCTTCGCCTAATACGAACCCTGTCGAGCATTAACGGGTCGTCGTGGTGGTGAAGTCCAGCCCTAAATACTAGGAAGCTGTCGTTAGCTATCCAAATGGCATGGATCAGAATATCTCCACAGGTACTCCTTCCACTTGTGGAATCGTTGCCATGACGCGTTGCTGCATTTGGCGACCTACGGGATAGCCTACGCTACACTAAACCCCTATCCTATGACTTTTGGCATACCAGTGAACATCTCTCCACAAAGGGTTGGCATCAGGAAGGGCATTCGATCGTAAAAACAGAGCAAAATTCATATCAAGTATCACCTCTATAAATTGGGACAAGAAAAAGAATACATGACCGGTTAAAAGCACGCAAAATAGAATCAAGATAGTGATGAATACAAAGCAAAATGTAGATTGGAAGAACAAAAAGGATGGAAGGAATAAATATAAAGGAAAGAGATGAGAGAAAATAATAAATATTGAAGTAAGTTGTTTAGCCGTAGTCATTCTGTTGCCAGTTACATAATTACTTAATACAGTCTCCCTCTCTTGAGACCATTAAACATATTGTCCTGTGTCTTTCTGTAAATATTTCACGATCGAACTGGCATCTTACAGGATGATGCGAAAGGTTGCAGCAAAACTGAAGGAGCATACAGTTGGATTAATATAGAACTACTTTATAGTGGGACTGCATGTTCTCTGAAAACATTCCGAGTAAAAAGGGGTCGTTGAAAGTGGAGAATTATGACACTATTCTGCTGGAAAATATCGTAACCTGCTATTCTTACAAGCTCAAATATTCCAGTTTCCTTTATTTTTATCAAAATATTATAAGGCCAGTTTACTCACCAAATTAACATGTGTTCAAAGTGGCATTCTTTACATTAAATTTACGTATTGCATCTACAAATGAAATTTTATGCTGGACAATTACTCGTGCAATCATTATGCGCTGATAAATAGAAGTATGATAAGCTGGAGCGTTTAGTGTAGTACACATATAGCAAAGTATCATTGTTTTAGGTCCTTCCTGAAGATAATATGACTTAATAAATATGAAAATAATAATACGGTATTAAAATGTTATTTGTTTTACGTGCTGCTAATTACGTTTACCGAAATTGTGCCATGTGGGTTCCCTTATCTGCCAATAAGTCTCCTAAGGCAATACTGGTGTAAGTACCTTTAAATAGCACCAAACTAAGCCGGGATCGAACCCGCCAACTTGGGCAGCAGGCCAGTGCTTCTACCATCTGGGTTACTCAGCCCGGTGACATATGGAATACTACACGAAATATATTGTATATGAGTCCCTTTGTATGCTTCTTAAGTTTCGCTGTATCTCAGCATTTAAGTATCTCAGAATTTTTGTAAAACGGCTACAAGGAGAATTTGGCCCTCTCCAGTTATACTATACTGTATCAATCAATCAATCAATCAATACTGATCTGCATTTAGGGCAGTCGCCCAGGTGGCAGATTCCCTATCTGTTGCTTTCCTAGCCTTTTCCGAAATGATTTCAAATAAATTGGAAATTTATTGAACATCTCCCTTGGTAAGTTATTCCAATCCCTAACTCCCCTTCCTATAAATGAATATTTGCCCCAGTTTGTCCTCTTGAATTCCAACTTTATCTTCATATTGTGATCTTTCCTACTTTTATAGACGCCATTCAAGCCTATTCGTCTACTAATGTCATTCCACGCCATCTCTCCGCGGACAGCTCGGAACATACCACTTAGTCGAGCAGCTCTTCTTCTTTCTCTCAGTTCTTCCCAACCCAAACATTGCAACATTTTTGTAACGCTACTCTTTTGTCGGAAATCACCCAGAACAAATCGAGCTGCTTTTCTTTGGATTTTTTCCAGTTCTTGAATCAGGTAATCCTGGTGAGGGTCCCATACACTGGAACCATACTCTAGTTGGGGTCTTACCAGAGACTTATATGCACTCTCCTTTACATCCTTACTACAACTCCTAAACACCCTCATAACCATGTGCAGAGATCGGTACCCTTTATTTACAATCCCATTTATGTGATTACCCCAGTGAAGATCTTTCCTTATATTAACACCTAGATACTTATAATGATCCCCAAAAGGAACTTTCACCCCATCAACGCAGTAATTAAAACTGAGAGGACTTTTCCTATTTGTAAAACTCACAACCGGACTTTTAGCCCCGTTTATCAACATACCATTGCCTACTGTCCATCTCACAATATTTTCGAGGTCACGTTGCAGTTGCTCACAATCTTGTAACTTATTTATCACTCTATAGAGAATAACATCATCCGCAAAAAACCTTACCTCCGATTCCACTCCTTTACTCATATCATTTATATATATAAGAAAACATAAAGGTCCGATAACACTGCCCTGAGGAACTCCCCTCTCAACTATTACAGGGTCAGACAAAGCTTCACCTACTCTAACTCTCTGAGATCTATTTTCTAGAAATATAGCAACCCATTCAGTCACTCTTTTGTCTAGTCCAATTGCACTCATTTTTGCCAGTAGTCTCCCATGATCCACCCTATCAAATGCTTTAGACATGTCAATCGCGATACAGTCCATTTGACCTCCAGAATCCAAGATATCTGCTATATCTTGCTGGAATCCTACAAGTTGAGCTTCAGTGGAATAACCTTTCCTAAAACCGAATTGCCTTCTATCGAACCAGTTATTAATTTCACTAACATGTCTAATATAATCAGAAAGAATGCATTCCCAAAGCTTACATACAATGCATGTCAAACTTACTGGCCTGTAATTTTCAGCTTTATGTCTATCACCCTTTCCTTTATACACAGGGGCTACTATAGCAACTCTCCATTCATCTGGTATAGCTCCTTCGGCCAAACCATAATCAAATAAGTACTTCAGATATGGTACTATATCCCAACCCATTGTCTTTAGTATATCCCCAGAAATCTGATCAATTCCAGCCGCTTTTCTAGTTTTCAACTTTTGTATCTTATTGTAAATGTCATTGTTATCATACGTAAATTTTATTACTTCTTTGGCCTTAGTCTCTTCCTCTATCTCGACATTATCCTTGTAACCAACAATCTTTACATACTGCTGACTGAATACTTCTGCCTTTTGAAGATCCTCACATACACACTCCCCTTGTTCATTAATTATTCCTGGAATGTCCTTCTTGGAACCTGTTTCTGCCTTAAAATACCTGTACATACCCTTCCATTTTTCACTAAAATTTGTATGACTGCCAATTATGCTTGCCATCATGTTATCCTTAGCTGCCTTCTTTGCTATCAACGGCCTCCCCAACTAATTGGACACGCACTGTGCTGTGGTGGCTGGGAGTGAAGTTACTGATTCACCGCCCTCGGTCGACAGTTCCTGGAGTGCGTTGCTTTATGCCATGGTGGTATTATGCATGTACTTATGGAGTACAGGTCTCCATGTATTTGATAATAGAAGCAGTCTTCCCTGTTGAAGTTATTAGGGCGCAGCTCTATCTCTATGGCTTCCCTCATAAGTCGAGCATATAAGTGATTTACAGGAGCGATGACCTTCACCTGGTCATAGAAGATTTGGTGGTCTGTATTGTAGAAGTGCTCTGCTAAGGCAGACAGGCTTATACCATTTTCTGTGGAGGATGCAGGAGTAACATTCTTGACTGACTCATGTGTTCTTTCACCCTGGTGCCAACAAACTTTTTTTGTCAAGTCAGTATATGGGCGACCACATATTAATTATTACAAATCACTGTCTTAATAATAATAATAATGTAATTACTATTTAACATTCCTTCTTACTGTGGATGGTCTTGACTGACTTCACAGCACGTGTACTACTCTAGGGGTTTTGTAACGTTCCGGAACCCAATGACACAACACTGTCACATTTAACCCCCTCCCTCCCCACTTATATCACCGACCTCAGTTGGGGTCGAATCCGCTATCTTGGGAACAAAAGGGCTAAGCGAATGCACCACTGAGATCGGCTGTTACGGTTCCTGTCCGTTCGTGACGTCATCTACTTTTTGACTGTGTCGACTCTGTTTCGCCGTCACTCGGACTTCATCTGCAAATCTCTTCAAGTGAATGAATGAATCAATCAATACTCATCTGCATTTAGGGCAGTCGCCTAGGTGGAAGATTCCCTATCTGTTGTTTTCCTAGCATTTTAAATAATTGCAAAGAAATTGGAAACTTATTGAACATCTCCCTTGGTAAGTTAATCCAATCCCTAATTCCCCTTCGTATAAACGAATATTCGCCCCAATTTGTCCTCTTGAATTGCAGCTTTATCTTCAAATTGTGGTCATTCCTACTTCTAAAGACACCACTCAAAATTATTCGTCTACTGATGTCATTCCACGCCTTCTCTTCACTGACAGCTCGGAACATACAACTTAGTCGAGCAGCCCGTCTCGTTTCTCCCACATTTTTCCCAGTCCAAACTTTACAACGTTTTTGTAATGCTACTCTTTTGTTGGAAATCACCCAGGACAAATCGAGCTGCTTTTCTTTGAATTTTTTCCAGTTCTTGAATCAAATAATCCTGGTGAGGGTCCCATACACTGGAGTCTTACCAGAGACTGATATTCCCTCTCCTTTACATCCTTACTACAACCCCTAAATACCCACATAACCATGTGTTGTGATCTGTACCCTTTATCTACAATCATATTTATGTGATTACGCCATTGCAGATCTTTCTTTAGAGGTCTAGGTTTACAGATTATTTTTGAACAAAGAGGACTGTCTTCCAACGGCACTTTTCTTTCCTGGTATTTTTTCTGGTGAACTGTAGTAGTCCGCCTCTGTGGTGTAGTGGTTAGCGTGATTAGCTGTCACTCCTGGAGGTCCGGGTTCGATTCCCGGCTCTGCCACGAAATTTGAAAAGTGGTATGAGGGCTGGAACGAGGTTCACTCAGCTTCGGGAGGTCAACTGAGTAGAGGTGGGTTCGATTCCCACCTCAGCCATCCTGGAAGTGGTTTTCCGTGGTTTCCCACTTCTCCTCCAGGCAAATGCCGGGATGGTACCTCACTTAAGGCCACGGCCGTTTCCTTCCCTCTTCCTTGCCTATCCCATCCAATCTTCCCATCCCTCCGCAAGGCCCCTGTTCAGCATAGCAGGTGAGGCCGCCTGGGCGATGTACTGGTCATTCTCCCCAGTTGTATTCCCCGACCCAAAGTCTGAAACTCCAGGACACTGCCCTTGAGTCGGTAGAGGTGGGATCCCTCGCTGAGTCCGAGGGAAAAACCGACCCTGGGGAGTAAACAGATTAAGAAGAAGAAGAAGAAGAAGAAGAAGAAGATGATGATGATGATGATGATGATGAAGACGAAGAAGAAGAAGAACTGTAGTAGTTGATATAATCTTTGTAGTCACTGCTAGCTCACGACTACAACAAATGTTTATCACAACTGGCTAAATCCTAAAGGCAATGTAATTTGAACACGTGAGTTGTCTGTATCGTCAAGTTTAGTAGTTAAAGTTAATGTATAGTATATATCATCACTGTCACCGTACTTATCCACGGATATACGATACTTTGACATTTATAGTTCCAGTGCGGACGAGTATTTGTGTGTGTCATGCAGTTTCTTCGAGCACTTAACAATAAAGAACCGTGCTTGGAATCAATATTATCTTCAACGAGCCTTCTGGAGTTACCATACAACTTTGTAGTGATTAATGATAACTATGATACTGATTGGTAATTTGTGATCAAGTAAGAAAAGTTCAGAAATTATATTATGAAACAATGCACTGCTCCTCTGATTACATAATTTAGTTGTATACATGCAGTATCGTTGACGAAGTTTCACCTTTTTTTCAAATATCCTATATTGAACGAGATTTACATTAGAATGATGTCCAAAGTTCGCCTCTGTGGTGTAGTGGTTAGCGTGATTAGCTGCCACTCCCGGAGGCCCGGGTTCGATTCCCGGCTCTGCCACGAAATTTGAAAAGTGGTACGAGGGCTGGAACGGGGTCCACTCAGCCTCGGGAGGTCAACTGAGTAGAGGTGGGTTCGATTCCCACCTCAGCCATCCTCGAAATGGTTCTCCGTGGTTTCCCACTTCTCCAGGTGAATGCCGGGATGGTACCTAACTTAAGGCCACGGCCGCTTCCTTCCCTCTTCCTTGCCTATCCCTTCCAATCTTCTCATCCCTCCACAAGGCCCCTGTTCAGCATAGTAGGTGAGGCCGCCTGGGCGAGGTACTGGTCATACTCCCCAGTTGTATCCCCCGACAAAGAGGCTGAAGCTCCAGGACACTGCCCTTGAGGCGGTAGAGGTGGGATCCCTCGCTAAGTCCGAGGGAAAAACCGAACCTGGAGGGTAAACAGATGATGATGATGATGATGTCCAAACCCATATTTTTTGTCCAACCCTTCTCCCGTGCATCTACAGGATCAGGTATGAGGTGAGATGAATCTGTCGTGGCGGCTTTTTATGACTGGATGCCCATCCTGGCGTCAACCGTATCAGAGGAGTTGAAATGAAATGAAATGAAATAAATGACGTGATATATGATAGTAGGAAGGGTGAAGGTAAAATCCGGTGCCGGCACATAGCCTACTCCTGTCGAATAGCACAAAGGGGTCTGATCAAGGCTTAACGTCTCCATCCGACGGACGAATCATCATCAAGAGCCGTATGACCTCAATCCATATGAGCACTGCGAAGAGGTTTGCAATTTAATCCAGGCTAGGGATTATAAATTGTATACAACCACCTCCGCTACCCTGCCGGCCACCATTCTGATGGTGAAAATGTTTCCGACCAAGGAGACTTGAACCGGCTAACCACGGCGTCAGACCGTGTAGACTTCAACGCGTTAACAATCATGGCTTATTTTTGTAATACCTGAAGCCATTTCTATTCAATTTCGACTTATTTATATAACTGAAAAGGAGACGCAATATTCTAAATTTACGAAAAAATAATTGCTTTGTTACAAAATGATTCACTGTCACTTGTCGTAAGACACATAAACAAATTCATAGTTTTAGGTGACTGCTGATATCGTTATCATAGCCACGTGATCCCGATTTTCACGTGGAATACTTTTAAAAAATATATTTTACGATTTGTTTTACTTCACACCACCGTATGACGACGGTGGGATTGGAATGGGAAGGAAGCCAACGTGGCCTTAATCAAGGTATAGCCCCAACATTTGCCTGGTGTTAAAATGGGAAAACCAGGGAAAGAAATCTTCAGAGCTGCTGACAGTGGAGTTCTAGCCCTCTATATCCCGGATGCAAACTGACATGTACGTGACCAAAACCGCGTAGCAAACTCGCTCGATAACGTGGAATCTGAAGCACTGAGCCGTGAGATGTAATTACAAATATCCAACATGTTATTCCCAGAAATCTAACTGCGTCCTTTTTGGTGAGAAGCCATGGAAGATGCCACACGGCTATTGTTCCCTATAAATGATAGTTTCAAAAGTGTTGTATTTTAAGTCATCATCCTTTAAAATAAACCTAGAGATTTCTGGTGTTCTTGGTTGATTTATTCTGTATGGAAGCGTCTTAATACCAATATAAATGGTCCGTTATTGGACATAATAAATTTTCCAGCTAACTCATTCCTGGTTGCCAGCGTTTCGCCCTCGTGTGCTAGGTTGGGCTCATCAGTTGGTACCTAGCACACCTACGAAGACACTGGCTAGTGCATACCGTGGAGGCCATTGCGTAGGCTATTTGGAGCCACCGGCAGTGCCAATGCACTATGCGAGACTTAGTCTCTTTACCAAAAATTGATGCCTGCTTGGCTATTAGCACACGAGGGCGAAACGCTGGCAACCAGTAATGAATTAGCTGGAAAATTTATAATGTCCAATAACGAACCATTTATATTGGTATTATAAATTTACTCATCATCATCATCATCATCTGTTTACCCTCCAGGTTCGGTTTTTCCCTCGGACTTAGCGAGGGATCCCACCTCTACCGCCTCAAGGGCAGTGTCCTGGAGCTTCAGACTCCTGGTCGGGGGATACAACTGGGGAGTATGACCAGTACCTCGCCCAGGCGGCCTCACCTGCTATGCTGAACAGGGGCCTTGTGGAGGGATGGGAAGATTGGAAGGGATAGGCAAGGAAGAGGGAAGGAAATGGCCGTGGCCTTAAGTGAGGTACCATCCCGGCATTCGCCTGGAGGAGAAGTGGGAAACCACGGAAAACCACTTCCAGGATGGCTGAGGTGGGAATCGAACCCACCACTACTCAGTTGACCTCCCGAGGCTGAGTGGACCCCGTTCCAGCCCTCGTACCACTTTTCAAATTTCGTGGCAGAGCCGGGAATCGAACCCGGACCTCCGGGGGTGGCAGCTAATCACACTAACCACTACACCACAGAGGCGGACTAAATTTACTCATTCGGGACAAATATTTCAGATTCCCTATGCGAATCAACATCTGTATCATGGAAGCGTCTTAAACCAATACAAAACGTCATTTTTACAAGAGGACTTACTTTATGACATGCATTGTTCTACACATCGCCTGAATAGTTTCAGGGTATCAAACAGATAAGCTGGGCTGGATATTTCAGACGTTAGAGTGCTCAAGATGGCGGGTTCAACCCCAGTTGAGTCCAGTGATGTTTAAAGGTGCTCAAAAGAGGTCAGCCTCGTGTCTATACAGAGTGAAGCGAAATTCGCGCACTCGGGCTTCGCAGCGCGACTCCTCACATGCCAGCAATAAAAAAAAAAATGTCTGTCACAAAAGTTCGTCCTGCGAGTATATCCGGCAGAAAAAGGACGTTCAAGTGTGGCAATCTGGCAACACCGTGACCTTATATAGGGTAACTAGCTCTGTCAGCATACGTTAATTGTGCTGTGCAGTTGGTGCAGTGGATAGAGCTATGGGTTAGCGAGGAGAAGGTCGAGGGGTCGATCCTGGGTTTAGGCGTATGCTTTTTTTTTATTTCGTGAATGTAGTCCAAGTGGTATGGTATCTGGCATCTTAACCGTCAACAGCGAATAAATTCACGCCCACGACGTGGAAAGGGCGTCTTTAAAAGCTGACCAATGAAACCAATTGTTCGTCCATTTCTAGGATCGTAGTATGTAAGTGCAAATGGTTTCTAAAGGACCCGCTGCAATCGCTTTTGACGATTAAGATGCCAGATACCATACCACCTGGACTACATTAACGAAATAACAAACATACGCCTCAACCCAGGATCGACCCCTCAACCTCCTACATGCTAACCCAAAACTCTATCCACTGCACCAACTGCACAGAACGGCTGATATGTGCTGCCAGAGGTAGTTACCCTACATGTGGTTACAGAGTTGCCAGATTGCCACCTTTCAACGTCCTTTTTCTCCCGGATATACTTGCAGGACGAACTTTTGTGAGATACATTTTTTTATTGCTGGCTTGTAAGGAGTCGCACTGCGACGCCCGAGTGCGCGAATTTCGCTTCACCCTGTATATTTACCGGCTCGTAAAAGGACTTCTGTGGACAAAATGTCTACCCCTTGGCGTTTCCGAAAAAGATAAATGTAGCCTACTTGGTGTGACGTGAAAGGACGCGGTACGGACAGAGGTATGTAGGTACGTGAAACGTATTAAGATTGTATTGTATTGTATTGTGTATTGTAATTGAACATTATAAAGAAGTTGAAATGTCATCATCATCATCATCATCTGTTTACCCTCCAGGTTCGGTTTTTCCCTCGCACTCAGCGAGGGATCCCACCTCTACCACCTCAAGGGCAGTGTCCTGGAGCTTCAGACTCTTGGTCGTGGGATACAACTGGGGAGAATGACCAGTACCTCGCCCAGGCGGCCTCACCTGTTATGCTGAACAGGGGGCCCTGTGGAGGGATGGGAAGATCGGATGGGATAGGCAAGGAAGAGGGAAGGAAGCGGCCGTGGCCTTAACTTAGGTACCATCCCGGCATTCGCCTGGAGGAGAAGTGGGAAACCACGGAAAACTACTTCGAGGATGGCTGAGGTGGGAATCGAACCCACCTCTACTCAGTTGACCTCCCGAGTCTGAGTGGACCCCGTTCCAGCCCTCGTACAACTTTTCAAATTTCGTGGCAGAGCCGGGAATCGAACCCGGACCTCCTGGGGTGGCAGCTAATCACGCTAAACCCTACACCACAGAGGCGGACAGTTGAAATGTTATAATTTAAAAGTTTCATTTACAAAATTGTATTGAACTACGCTAAGTGATGTGAGAAGTAAGAGATACATGATTTAAAATATAATTTTACTTGTCGTGTATTGTTTCAACAGATCAACTCTGCGGACTAAAGTTTGCAACGTTCCCTTAGTCATCACATTCGTTCTTGTCTTATTAGAATTTTTTTCTGGTTTCCTGCCACAGAGGTTTTCTGTAGGCTTTTATCCGACTTGTAGTATAACAAAAGGGGGTAGAGCCATTTTGGATTATACGCTTTTTCGTATAAACCACGAAAACTATTTTTAGAGCGTAGGAGACAAATATTCTATGTACACGCAATATGTCCGACTGCAAGGCTGAATGGTTAGCGTGCTGGCGTTTGGTCACAGGGGTCCCAGGTTCGATTCCCGGCAGAGTGGGGAATTTTAACTATCATTGGTTAATTTCGCTGGCACGGGGGCTGGGTGTATGTGTCGTCTTCATCATCATCATGACGCGCAGGTCACCTACGGGTGTCAAATCAAAAGACTTGCACTTGGCGAGCCGAACATGTCCTCGGACACTCCCGGCACTAAAAGCCATACGCCATTTTTATTGTTTAAATTTAAAATAGACTTGTTTCGGATATGAGGTACAGTATTTAAACACATTATTTCATAAAATCGCAGCTATGTCACGCCACCGCCTGATGAAGCATTGTTTCAGCTGCTTTGCTCGACAAGCCATACGGCAACTTGAAACTAGCTTGCATAGCCCCCTATGCCGTACATAATTTTTAAACTTATTTAACCATTCATAATAATCAGTATCTAAATAATATCTTTGCTGACTATTTCGCCGTCTATTGAAGTATAAATCCAGATAACGGCATTCCTTTAGTATGTTGCAGGGTAAACCATAGAAATAGCACCTCGTTTAATTTCAAATATTAGGCTCTTTTGTAGTTTTTCATTTTGGAATCTTCGACAAGTGTTCCTGAAATTTTGCCTTCGCTTTTATCCAGTCAGATGCTGTCAAGATACCAAAACCACTATCAGCTGCTATGTTTCATAACAGTCTCTCCCTTCCCACCAGTCTAACTCACTCCTTTTTCTGTTCAGTTGTTACTACAACACGCTGCCCTTTCGTCAACATCATAAAACAGCACACTTAAAACACTTTCAATGATCAACGTCAACTCTGGTCAATACACGGCGAAGCAGATACTTCAACAATTTTGACGCAAATAATGAATGGAATGTGCGGTAGATGGGAAAAGTTAAGGTCATATAGGATGCTGGAATGTGGGGTAGGGGTAAGAGAATTATTTCTCGCTTGCTGCAAGTTCGACTTTAAGAACCGGTCCTGGAAATCATTATGGGTTGTTTCGCGATCAGATCAGTTAAGTCGGGTTTCGGTTAAGCGGGGTTTTATTGTAATATATTAGGATACTTTTTTTGTAAAGTATGACAAAATTTCGTCCATTATCAGTCAAAAATCTTCGGTATTTCTAAATGTAACTTTTACACTATTTTCTGGTATACCTCATCAAGATAAATCAAATGACACCTCACTAGCGTCTGCGCAAAATCTACACGCCGGGCTACACCGCGCGGTAAGTGACATTCAAATACCAAAAGCATATCTCAACTTCGCGGCCACATTGTTTTGGCGTCATCCGCATTAGGTCAACAATCATCATCTCGTCTTATGCATCCATCCTTCAATTATTTTTGAGTTATATTATTTTGATATGTTTCATGAGAAATAGCAATAGGGTATGTCCAAACTTTAATGAATCTTCACGCGTAGAAGAAAATATCTTATATGGACATGAGTCGGGAAACGCCTTATTTCCATTTTAGAACTTACTTTCTACACATTAATAATGAGAAACACACAGGAATATACATGCCACATGAAACTCTTTCTTTCATGAATGTTAGAAATTCCCTCCGTTAGCACTGATACATGTACGTTGCATGTCTTTCTAGGGCCTGACATCTTGCACAGAATTTTTCTTTCTGCTTTTCTTATCTTTTTAGCTTCTGTTTTCCTGGTGTAGGTAAGACATTCGGATACGTATAATGCTTCTAGCCTTATTAATATACTGTAATGCCTTCATTTCGTTCTGATGGTTAATCTTATTGTAAACGTTATGAGTAGCTTTTTAGGCTAATTCCACCTTCTTAATTCCATTTTTTATTCACCTCTTTGTATTCACAATTGCGCTGTATACATTCACCAAGATACCTGAAATGATCTACTTTCTTGACTGTCTCGTGTCCCATTTTCCAATCTGCCGTTGCATTCATTACTTGAATCATTCAATGCGTTATTTTCAGACCTGTTTTCTATACTTTCAAGCTTGTTCAGCAGCAACTTTCCTTACTTTTCCGTATCACTTATAATCACTATATCATAGGCGAAAGCTAAGCAATCTACTTCATGATTTTCCTTCTCATAACCTAGCCTTATCCCAGTCCTACTTGTTGCTGGAATTCTGTTCTCCATACTCTAATGAATATTTCTAAGTTAAACAATGTTGAGGATAGGACACTAGGCCTACCCTATATTCATCCTGTTCTAATCTCGAATGGTTCAGATATTTCACCACTGAACCTTACTTTATCTTTTGTCTCCGTGAGCGTTTCTAGCATCAAAGCTCTAATCTTGTGCTCTATGCCCACTTCATCCAGTATGTTAAACATGTTTATCTGTTTACCGAGTCATAGGCCTTCTGGAAATCAACAAAAATCATGATCATTTGCTTGTTTCTTATTTTCCTAACCTTTATGATGTACTTGAGGATATCTGTTCGACGGATGATCTTCCCTTTCCGAACTCTGCTTGGTATTTACCAATCTAGCCGTCAGTTTGCTCTTCCACTAAGTTTAATAGGAACTTTGAAACGTTCATGTATGCAATGAACAGCAGGGAAATTCCTCTATGATTTTTCATACTCTGGAGGTCTCCTTTCTTGAAGAAAGGGTATATGATAGCCATCTTTCAATCTGCTGGTATCTTCTCCTTTTCGAATATTTCCTGCAATAGTTTGACCATGTTTGCTAGCATGTTGGTATCCCCACATTTAATAATTTCAGCTGAGATCCGAGCTTCTCCTGCAGCATTGTTGGCCTTGATCTCCATGATCGCTTTTTCTAACTCCTTTAGTGTGATCTCATCTACCTGTTTGTACTGCTTAGGTTCTGTCGTGTTTAATCTATCGTAATTCGAGAGCTGCTTACAGTACTCAGAGGATGACGCATTTGTATTTCTACCATTGCTCTGTCTTGTCAATCCCATCTAGCTTACTTTTGAACACCCTGTAAACATATTTTGTTCTTTCTAAAGTTCTCTTCTATTTCGTACATTTATGCCTTTTCTCCGTTCCGTTTAGTTCTTCGTAGTACTCCTGGTGTCCGTTTTCTAACTTCTTAGAAGTGAACCTTGTTACTCTATGTATTGTTATTATTCCACTTCTTCTACGTAGTATGCTTCTCGTCTGTCTTCCAGCTCAGTTTTGTATTCCTAGTTCCACTATCTATGCTTTCTACTGATTTTTTTCTGTGACCCTCTTCCCGCGTCGCTTGCATCATGTTTTGTCGGATATTTTCTCATGTCGAATGTCTAGTCATTTTAATCTGGTACTTTAGTACGTTGCTTCTTAATTGGAACTTATCTACTCGCCTCTGATTGAACTGTCTTGCCTCTTACTTTCTGCCATTAGGTTGAAATATATCTCTGACGGGTAGTTATCTGACTACATACCGCTATCTCTCCTGACTAACATTGAGAAACTTTCTCATACTTCTTTTTTTGATAGCCACATGATTTAGTTGATATTATTCCAGTGTAGTATTCAGTACTGCCCATGTGGGTATCTTCTGGGCCAGTCACTTGCACTCTGCTGACATTAATTTCAAATTATTATTATTATTATTATTATTATTATTATTATTATTATTATTATTATTATTATTATTATTATTATTATTATTATTATTATTATTATTATTAATCTGTTTATCCTCCAGGGTCGGTTTTTCCCTCGGACTAAGCGAGGGATCCCACCTCTACCGCTTCAAGGGCAGTGTCCTGGAGTTTCAGACTTTGGGTCGGAGGATACAACTGGGGAGAACGACCAGTACCTTGCCCAGGCGGCCTCACCTGCTATGGTGAACAGGGGCCTTGTGGAGGGGATGGGGCGATTGGATGGGACAGGCAAGGAAGAGGGAAGGAAGCGGCCGTGGCCTTAAGTTAGGTACCATCCCGGCATTTGCCTGGAGGAGAAGTGGGAAACCACGGAAAACCACTTCCAGGATGGCTGAGGTGGGAATCGAACCCACCTCTACTCAGTTGACCTCCCGAGGGTGAGTGGACCCTGTTCCAGCCCTCGTACCACTTTTCAAATTTCGTGGCAGAGCCGGGAATCGAACGCGGACCTCGGGGGGTGGCAGCTAATCACGCTAACCACTACACCACAGAGGCGGCATTATTATTATTATTATTATTATTATTATTGTCATATTCATTTCGAGGTTCACTCAGCCTACGTGATTAGAATTGAGGAGCTACCTGACGGTGAAATAGCGGCCCCGGTCTAGAATGCCAAGAATAACGGCCGAGAAGATCCGTTGTGCTGACCACACGACACCTCGTATTCTGCAGGCCTTCGAGCTGAGCAACGGTTGCTTGGTAGGCCAATGCCCTTCAAGGGCTGTAGTGTCATGGGGTTTGGTTTTGGTCATATTCATTCGTTGCAATCTCCATGTCGTTCCTACTCGTACACGTGCGTGGGGTCTGGGTATTTCAAACTGTACTTGTTTTATCTAAAAGGGTTGATATACATCTTTGTCAAACTCCCTGTGCGTTTAGTATGTATTACATGAATCTGATAACCTGAATTGATGCCGTCTTCTACTAGCAGTGGACAGGTTTAATCCTGGCTCAGTCCGACGATATTTGAAGATGTTCAAATATGTACGCCTGCTCTCGGTGGATTTACTAGCACATATCAGAACTCCTGCGGGTAAAAATTTCGGCACATCGGCGTCTCCATAAACATTCAAAAGTAGTTAGAGGGACGCAAAAACCAATAACATTATTATTTATTATAATATAGTTGTGCCTGAAATTAATTCCGTCTTCATAAATATATACATATAAAATGTATAAATATAAAATATAAAATATCAATATAAAATATAAATATATATATATAAATATATAAAAATACATAGTATATAAGGAATTAATTGTTACATATTTTACGTGGTAACATGGGTAACGTGGTACCTGTTACATTATACAGTTACCAAATTGATACCCAATTGCGAGGAAAGTTATTCGTTAATGTGAACTAAAGTTATGTATAAGTCGTGGATGGTAAATAATTTCAAACAGGCGTGTTGCAATAGTAAATATCTACTTACTGAAAGTGATAAAATATTGGTGTGATTATTGTTATTCACTCTGTTAGGGCGTGTCTCCTAGAATGCTCTGTGTAGTCAAATGAATTGCATAGGGTTTCCGTTGCAGTGAACTCGCCCTCTGTGTTCTTCTCCTCTCTTTTTCTCCTTTGTTTATCTTTCCCTATACTTACAGATAGGAAAATATTCTAATATATATCATAATGGACCATTTTCGGAGGGCCCGCGTTCGATTCCCGGCCATGTCGAGGATTTTTACCTGGATCTTAGAGCTGATTCGAAATCTCAGACTACATGATTATAAAAATGAGGAGCTATCTGAGGGTGAGTAGTGGCCCTCGTCTAGAATAAGAGATGACAGGATCCGTTAGGATGAACATGCGTCAATTCGAAATCTGTAGGCTTTCGTGCTGAGTAGCGGCCAGTTTGTCGGCCTAGGTCATCAAGGCTATAGCACCATGTTAGTTCCTAATATTGTGGTAAAACTGCATCTTGTTCTGTTTCTATCTAGGAAACTTCGTAATAAATCGATTATAGTTTACTGTACATTTTGAACTCACATTGTTCCTGAATACGGTATTTAGAAAATATGGAAAAATATTGCTACTATTCAATATGACAGTTATCACAAGTTATCAATAAAACAATAATTCAAGGCCCGAAATTTACGGGGACATGATCATGAAATGTTACATTCAAGACTATAAATTAATGAGAACCAACTCGATCTCCGGAATTTTGACTTCTGTACCAACTCGGGAACTTCGGTAAAAGTAGTTAATGGGATGAAAAATATTATTATTATTATCATTATTATTATTATTATTATTATTATTATTATTATTACTATTGTTATTATTTAGATAGAGGAATCCTTTATTTTCCATTCCTCCAAAGGCTTTTAGAATCCTGTACGTAGATGGCTTTTCTTTGCGGTGTATGGTAAAATATGCTTCCTGTCGAAGGATGTACCATTTACTTTGGTCAGTTCTAATATCTTCAATCAGACTTGAAAACATTGTAGCCTACAGGCTTGTAGTTTTTCGTGACTATTGTTATCGCGTTCATAGGCTTGGGACCTCCAGTTTCACGTGGAATCCGAACCAGAGGAACATGAATTTTAATTTCAAAAATTAAACTTCAAAACTGTATGGACAGGGATCAAACTTCGACTGCCTTGATGAAAAGCTAGTTTTGTGTTTGTTTTTACGTCACACCAACACAGATAGGTCTTATGGCAACGACGGTATAAGAAAAGGCTAGGAGTGGGAAGGAAGCGACCATGGCCTTGATTAAGGTAAAACCCCAGCATTTTTCCGGTGTGAAAATGGGAAGCCAAGGAAACCACCTTCAGGGCTGCCGACAATGGGGTTCGAACCCACTATCTCCCAAATGCAAGCTGACAGCTACGTGACTAAACCGCGCAGCGAATCGCACTAATACAGATTGGTTTCCGGTGTCGATGGCAGAGAGAAGGTCTAGGACCGATATAGAAACTGCCAAGGCGTTAATTAAGGTACAGCTCTATAAGCTGTCTAGTGCGATAATAGGGATTTTCAGCAATCCTGATGGTGGGGTTCGAGTCCATCCTCTTCCAAATTCCAATCTTACAGCTCCGCGGCTCGTGTCACACAGACAACTCGCTCGCTATTCACAGTTCCTGTCAAATATCATGACACCTTACTGTTCATCTATTTATACTTAGCAAACGTATTTTTTTTTTTGCAAGTTGATTTACGTCGCACCGACATAGGTCTTATGGCGACGATGGGACAGGAAAGGGCTAGGAATGGAAAGGAAGCGCCCGTGGCCTTAATTAAGGTACAGCCCAGCATTTGCCTGGTGTGAAAATGGGAAACCACGGAAAACTATCTTCAGGGCTGCCGACAGTGGGGTTCGAACCCACTATCTCCCGAATACTGGATAGTGGCCTCACTTACTTAGCAAACTGAAGAAAGATGAAGTTTAGGTATAAAATGTATATGACAAAAAGTTACTTTGATCTTCTGAGTTACGCCTTAAATATTTCACACTTTCACTGGCTTAGTTATAACCGCAGCATTTCAAACATATTGTTTTCCTTGACGAAGATTTCTTTCTTAGAATGGGAATTAGGTACGCTTGCATGTTTCGTTAAAATGTTATACTCTCCATCGCTGCTTGTAAGAGAAGGAAATTCTTGGAAGGACATATGAGTCAGTGTATTCTCTGAAGAACGGATTACAGAAACTGTGGTTATTGCGGTTACAATGACCAGCTCATCTATAGAAACGCCAAGGTAAACATAGGTAACATATCTGATCAGTAGGGCCCAGATGTGTATGACGTGTCACATTTTATTTATTTACATTATTTCCATGGAAAATACAAGTTAAGCATGATTTCATCCATGGTAACTGAAATTATGCAATTTTCACGGAACATATAAAGTCATGTTTTGGCTCTTTTAACGTTTTTTGTCATTTTCTGGTCATTTATTACATTTTGGTCATTCTTCTATGTAAATTTTCGTGTTCTCTTCATATTTTTATCTTTTTATTCCATTTTCGCATACGTGCTTTCAGTCTTCTCAAAGACGGATTTTTCTCATCTCCTAATTGTTGTCCCTAATTTCTCACAATTATATTTCTTAGAAATATATATTTATGCGAATTAGGAGATTAAGCTCCATAGAAAGATGCAGATGTGTATCAAGTGACAAAATAGTAAGCCTCAATTGAACTTAATGATTTTACGCATTTCAAATATGGCCCAATAACCTCCTCCGAAGTTACCGGTCTTCTTTCCGTTACAAGTCAATGTTGAATGAAAATAGAAGATCGCTCCTATTTGAAAAACTGTAAAATATATGTAATTTGATATTATAATTCTTTCTGATCGCCCATCAAAATGTGACATTTATCTCATTATGTGTAGAGTCGAGAGTTACCTCTGGAATGAGTAATTAAATAAATTCAAAATGTAATAATAAAATTAATATTATTACTCATTTGTCATTGGTGAATGTTCTAGATTTTAAAAGTATATTTTAAATATAATGTTAATTTAAACAGTGGCAAGATTTTGAAGATTTCGAAAAGGTGACCAAGAAACGTTTAAGTCATATTTATTGTTAGAGCCAGGATTTTTAAGCATTAATAGGTTAGAATGCAAAGTTTCTGAAGCGAGCAGCAACTATAGTCTACCTTCACAACGATTATGCTATGGGGCTTGCATAAACTTTAGGAGTACGGCCCATCAGAACTCCTATAATTTGTTACTCCTGCTACATTATGGAAGAGCGGGTGGCCGACACTTCCTATTAACCCAATTTAGTTTGCAATCTAACCTGTTACGGCATGAAAATCCGGGGTTTGTTTATTGTCATATTTTAATACACTTTTAGGTAATAATTGCTTGCATATTTCTAAAAATTTTAGGTCATAAACATCCGGACCCTGAGTGATCAGCGTCGCTTGTCCCGTCGCCTCATTGAGTTCTTACAACGATTATTCTGCTAGAAAGAATGATGTCTAGACCTATCTCTGAATTCTTGCAATAAAGAAAAAATTCCTCGAAGCTGCCAAAACATGTATGATTGTCTTTCGATCATAAAAATGATATGACGTTATATTTTTGCTGTACTGTAAGTTGTCGTGATCCTAAGGACTGGACATGCTGGGGACTTGGGTTAGATTCTAGGAGCAATGTAACAAATCAGATTTACCCGACACCAAATGGTACCACATTGTACCACTCAGTGATATTACATACACAAATTTTAAACTTACTATACACAATGCACATTATCTCTCTCTCTCTCTCTCTCCCTATCCTTGAACCACCAATTAAAATCCAAAGTCTTTTCCTGGAGTCCTTTTAGGTCCCTTTTTTAATATCTCGAAGTACTTCTCCAAATTACAAGTCTCTTAAATACAGTTAATACTTAGCTCGGATGGATTTTTTCTTTCTTTTTTTCTTCTCTCTTCGTTCTATTTCTCTCGTACGGACATCGATTACCGCTTCGGACACCTGGTTGACTATTCGAATGGGAATGCAGAACCACGAACTCGAACTCTTGAGCTTCTAAGTGGATATGAGTCTTAATTCCTTCCCTTTCAAATACGCTCCTGCTCTTTCAAGCTCTTTCATAGTTTGTTACCGTGCCAACTGCCCTTCCTAGTCCTGCAGAATCCAACAACCCAATGTTAAAGAAACGGCTTCTGTATTTTAGCCTCACGTTCCTCACGTCGCCTAGACTTTCCCTCTAACCTTTATGCCTAGTCCTCTCTCGTCTACCGAGCTTCTCCCTGCACGGACTTCACTCTCGTACCTCTGATCGTGCTTCTCTCCCACACTTCTTACGAAGTTTCTCCCGTACGAACTCGATCATATCTACAGAGCTTCTTCCCTTTACGCTCTGAAACTTAAAGTAAAAATATCCAGTCTGCCTTTCAAGAAGTTACCAGCATTATTACCAAATATCAATCCCTATTATTTCATAACTCTGATGTGTTTTAACATGATTGGCTTCCGTGAACCTCCTACCACTTTTTGGGTGTTGTCTATGCAACTTTCGAGAACAATATATTTTCTACAGTGTCATAGCGCTCTGCGTTTTTCCCTTTGCAGTTTATGTGACGTATACGGCTCTACCTAACAGAGCTTCATGCTGAATGTATCATATTAAACAATGCTTAAATATACTCAAATATGGATGCCATCGAGAAAGAAGCACTTGGATGGAACCCGCAAGGAACAAGAAAAAGAGGAAGACCAAGAATGACCTGGAAGAGAAATGTGGAGGAAGAGGTGAGGGAGGTCGGCAAATCCTGGACAGACTTACAGTTGATTGCCAAGAGACGAAACCAATGGAGGACTTTTGTTGCAGCCCTTTGCTTCGAAATGGGACACATGATATAAGTCAAGTAAGTCATTACTCAAACATAATCACAATGCACTTGTTTACTTCACTAACACTTGAAGTACATATAATTCGTAACTCTTAAGTATTTTCCCCTTAACTTTTAGTACAATTTTGAGACTATTCTCTCTTAGAGGTCGCTGGATCGACAATCGTTCAAGTCCGTAGTGCGAGTATTCTGATTTACTACCGGAATTATTTGAAATAGGAATTGACCCAATTGTTCCTCGAACAAGTTCTGGTTGTTTTAAGTACCGTATCATCTCATAATTCACGAGTCTCAAAATTCACGAGATCAAAATTCACGAATTCCAAGAAGAGGGTTAGTAAGAGTAGATTTCTCTACCAGCGCCAGTCCTCAAAACTCACGAGCCAGGACAGTTCTTCTTTGAATCGATAAATGCCCACCCTACTCACATAACGATAGCTATTTGAAAATGAAATCAAAATTGTGTTAAAATGTCCATTATTAGCGCTAGCCGGAACCGCGTGCCCTAGCATAATTGGCACTCTCTCATCAAGTGGTGGGCCTGTCGTGTAGCCTAAGTATCGCGACAGGAGATTGAGAAACCCACGGACATCATAAGAACGCTATTGTCATTTGCAATTAACTTTACCGGCACACGTGGATGACGTTCTTTTATGACTAAACCGATTGTTTCGCCCGACTTGTTTTCTCTCTACTTTTGAAACCTATAACCGTTGTGCATTAAATTTAGTTTTCCCTTCCGCGAAGTAATGAATTCCATGTTGTGCACTGCTCAATGACACTAAGCAGAATAACTGAGTAACGATCAGAATTTGGTCTGTGTTAGGGTGATTCATGTTAACAATATATGGGAAATTCCATTCTAAAAAGGGTGGACAAACATGGGTTGAAGGGCTACGTGAGTCGCTGCGCACCTCGTCCCTCCTGTGGTCATTGCAGGCAAATGCTCTCCAGAGTCGTGATTTTTGAGACTCGTGAGTTTTGAGACGTAACCTTAAGTACACAGCTGCATTTGTTATCTGGTCATCTGACAACATAAAATTCATTGTATGCAGTAGAAGTTTTGATTGTTTTGTAACTAGTTTATGGGTTCATGACCAACAATGACAACAAGTTGGTGTATCACATATAGCAAAACAAAGCAAAGTCATCTGCGTACAGGCCATGTAGGCCTTTGGAGGGGTGGAAGGTTAAGGCTTCCGCCATCCGAAACCTCGGCACTTGATGGGGCAGAGTGGTTAGCTCTACGCCCGGCTGCCTTTGATCCCAAGAATTAACCTGGTAATCATTTTTAGTGTAGTCTGAGTAAACCTCAGGGCCATTTGCACTTCCGCAAGTGGAAATCACGTTTCTTAAATTTTTCGATCCCTGACGTCCTTCTGTGTGAACCGAGCACGCCTTTGCCGCCTCGGAGAGGCAGACCCTAAAGGTGTGTATTCTGCCCGAAGGCAGCTCCGAACCTCCGCAGAGGTGTGCCTGAGGCGGAGTTTACGTGCGGTAGAGTGGCCAGTTCCTTTCCGCTCCTCCATTCCCTTACCACCCCTCCCCCCCCCCCCCCAAACAGCGTGTGGCAACCCATCCAAATCTGGACCACGCCCAGTGTTGGTTAGTATCGCATATAACTCAATATACAGGGTGAAGCGTAATTCGCGCACTCGGGCGTCGCAGCGCGACTCCTCACATGCCAGCAATAAAAAATGTCTCTTACAAAATTTCGTCTTGCGAGTATATCCGGCAGAAAAACGACGTTGAAGAGTAACAATCTGGCAACACTGTAACCACATGTAGGGTAACTAACTCTGTCAGCAGACGTTAGCCGTACTGTACAGTTGGTGCAGTGGATAGAGTTTTGGGTTAGCATGCAGGAGGTCGAGTGGTCGATCCTGGGTTGAGGCGTGTGTTTTTTATTTCGTAAATGTAGTCCAGGTGGTATGGTATCTGGCATCTTAATCGTCAACAGCGATTGCAGCGGGTCCTCTAGAAACCATTTGCACTTACATACTACGATCCTAGAAATGGACGAACCAAGGATCATATAAGAGAAATAGATCCGTCATCATCATCATCATCATCCGTTTACCCTCCAGGTTCGGTTTTTCCCTCGGACTTAGCGAGGGATCCCACCTCTACCGCCTCAAGGGCAGTGTTCTGGAGCTTCAGACTCTTGGTCGGGGGATACAACTGGGGAGTATGACCAGTACCTCGCCCAGGCGGCCTCACCTGCTATGCTGAACAGGGGCCTTGTGGAGGGATGGGAAGATTGGAAGGGATAGGCAAGGAAGAGGGAAGGAAGCGGCCGTGGCCTTAAGTTAGGTACCATCCCGGCATTCGCCTGGAGGAGAAGTGGGAAACCACGGAAAACCACTTCCAGGATGGCTGAGGTGGGAATCGAACCCACCTCTACTCAGTTGACCTCCCGAGGCTGAGTGGACCCCGTTCCAGCCCTCGTACCACTTTTCAAATTTCGTGGCAGAGCCGGGAATCGAACCCGGGCCTCCGGGGGTGGCAGCTAATCACGCTAACCACTACACCACAGAGGCGGACAAATAGATCCGTCACTCCTGGATAATAAAGTTGGCTGAGAAAACAGGTCATGGAAGCTAGAGTGGCCACTCTCTCTCTGCCAACATAAGGAAATAAATCCCACCATAGTACCTCGTAGTAAACACGATGATGATAGTTGTTACTTTGTTAAAATTTTAATTGTAATAGAGATAATGATTGTATTTCGGTAGGAAATTTGTATCTAAAGCTTCTCTCGTGCCTTTTACTTGAAAAGTAAATTGCAATTACCGTATCTGTATGTTGGCAATACTGTTATAACGCTAGCTTGTATCGTTGTTTCACCGTTCGCATTTTTATGTAAATTTACATCTATTAAGTGATAAATGCAACATTGATTACTGAAAATGTTAATGCAATTCATATAAAACCCCAAAACGCCCATATTTGCCTAAATCACGATCTAACATAACCTCATTCTTACGTTCGTTCGTCGAACCCTTCCCACGACTTTTATGTATGGGAATGGAAAACACGAGAAGGAAAGGATGAAAGTAAAACACAGCATAATGCACACAGTTTATATTTTGAATTTATTTATTCCAAACAGCAGGTAAGAAGCACAATCACACAGACGTTTACTCGCAACAGCTAGGTAGTTCAATGTGAAGTACGTTCATGATCATAATACTATTTCTTCACACTAAGAACGCGCATAATTATAATTTCACACCATACTCTCAAAAAACTGGATCAAAAATCTCGTTCAATGCGAAAGAATCTCAACAAATTTTCGTCTAATAAGCACTATTACATATCGTACAACCAAGGTCCCTTCGCGCGCAACGATAACGGTGTTGTGTTTTGAATTTGCTGTACCACGCAACTGAATGTGTAATGCCAACCTCTGCCTTGTAAATTAACCCTCTAAAAGAGAATTTTAGTTTTCATTAGTTGGCGGAGATCGATTGGCCCATCTCAGAACTGCTTCGGACGCTCCCTATGAAGTGTCACCCCCCTGGGACGAACAATCGTTTTCATTGGTCAGCTTTGAAAGGCGCCCTTTCCACGTCGTGGGCGTGAATTTATTCGCACCACTTCATCTACTAGATGTGTAACCTGTGTGTTTCAGCTGTCTATTTCTTATTAGTCTAACCAGGTTTTTGTTGTTTCAGCGTTACAAAATGTTGTAAATGTAGGATACATGTGACCTCAGAAACGGTGTCTTACTGTATTACAGTAGGTAATGTCAGATGGAAATTAGCAAATAAAAAATGCTCCTCAACCCAGGATCGAACCATCGGCCTCCTGCATGCCAACCAAAAACTCTACCCACTGCACCAACTGCACGGCACGAGAGCATGCTGACAGCGGTAGTTACCCTACATATGGTTGCAGTGTTGCCAGATTGCTGCTCTTCAACGTCCGTTTTCTACCGGATATACTCGCAAGACGAAATTTTGTAAGATACATTTTTTTATTGCTGGCATGTGAGGAGTCGCGCTACGACGCCCGAGTGCGCGAATTACGCTTCATCCTGTATATTACAGGATAACAATCTAAATAGAAAGGAAGTTTTCCCCTAATGCGACAGCAAAGATACTTTGGCAGTTACGTCGCCCGTATGCTGCTTCCCAAACTGAGGGAATTGTCGAATTGTTTCTGTTCTGATATTCAACGTCATGAAAATATGCCAGCTATTTGTTGCTTACGTGTGATATGGAACTCCGAAATATCGAAATGAAAAATATGTATTTTTTCCCATTAAACTACGGGACATGCATGGATTACATGATCTTGACGACAGGACTAAAAGTGGAGACACGAACGCTTACATGTACGCACTTTACTAGCATTGACACTAAAAAGCGTACGTGAATACCATACCAAAGTGCAAACACATCATCTTGGCGTGGCCTCAGTCGCGGACGAACATTGTAAGTTGTGCAGTGGCCTGATCTAATCGGGACTCATTGTCTACACCTATACGAGGTAGCTTATCTTCGAGGTAATCCTTCGTCGCCCGCAGATAAAACTCACGAACAATGCATACTATATGTTTACCGACAGCATTGTACGATTGAATCATGCTGTACATACCTACTTACAGAAGATATTATAAAATCATTGCATAGAAATTGGACAGTAATAGTAAATGGCGAAGAGAATATTGTGGCTCTAAATAATAGAGGCCAGTGCTGATTCTATCTGCATTCTTTAGGAATGTGAAAATAAAATGCTTAAGGCATAAAAGAGTCTATCAGGAACGACTGCAGAAGCGTTTTGGATGCTCCAAAGTGAACTGGAATAAAGGAGGATCGTTTATTATCAAATTGCTTGAAATCATACAACTTAACTACAATTATGAACGCATATTTACTTTAATCGTTCAGTATATATGTTATTACACCATGCATCCGTAGCGAACTGAGGAAGCAATCATTATAATGTTTTATCTCTCCCACTTTCTTCAGTGGTTATATTGAACCCGCGACTTCTTTGAGACGAACCTCAATGTAACTAACAACCTCCTTAAAGGCTTAAATACTGATCTATGCGATACTCCTTGTATCACTATGCCTACGAAAATCTCCATACTACAATAATTTTTTTCTAACACTATCATCGTTACAATATTCTCTCAACAGGACTAAGGTACTCTACCTCTTATTGTTTTTAATTTTTTTTTTTAGAAACAGAAAAGTAATGCTTCGAGAACGCCATGAAGTAATGAAGTATATACATACCTTATTAATGCTATGCCTTAGGAGTGCCTTCTATTGACATTGACTTTAAAATACAGTATGTTGTTTAATGAAAGAACACATTCCGACTTTATTTTCTCGCACTTAAACATTGCTTTAACTTCTGACCGCCGGCCGCAGAGCTGTAGTGGATACGACGTTGGTATACTAATCCCAAGTTAACGGGTTCAAACCCGGCTGAAGTCGGTGGTTTTTAAGAGTGTTTAAAGGTGACAACCCCATGTCGTTGCTTTCCGGCACACTAAAGAACTACTGCAGGGCGAAATTCCGACACCCCGTCGTCTGTTAATAACGGACAGACGTTAAAAACTTGGATTATTAATAACTTTTGACTCGAACGCTCCCGAACTACGGTTCCTCATCTCAAATTGATCCATTTGCCGTCCTTCATCATCTCTGAAAGTTTGTAACAATATCACGGATACACCTTGTATATGCCGGTGAAGTATCTCACAACTTAGTATATAGGAGGAGAGTTCTCATTCAACTACTCCACGAAGTTGGTGCATTCCCTGAAACTAGGACCCCGACATTCACTTGAAACTCAGGAAGAGGAACCACACTTTCAGGAATGGTCGAGAGAGAGACACTTGCAGCCTCATTTATCTTCTTAAATGAAGATTTTTTTTTTTTTTTTTTTTTTTTTTTTTTTTTTTTTGCTAGTTGATTTACGTCGTATCGGCACCGATAGGTCTTATGGCGACAGTGGGATAGGGAAGGGCTAGGAATGAGAAGGAAGCAGCCGTGGCCTTATTAAGTTACAGCTCCAGCATTTGCCTGGTGTGAAAATGGGAAACCATGGAAAACCATCTTCAGAGCTGCCGTCAGTGGGGTTCGAACCCACTATCTCTCAGATGCAAGCTCACAGCTAAGCGCCCCTAACCGCAAGGCCAACTCGCCGGGTAGATGGTGAAATAGAGTTGTTCATAGTTTTAAGTGGAAGTTCAACTACACAACCATCTTCTCTTAACAGTTATCACTGAAAGAAGGGGAAGGGCCACAAAGGAAAATAAATGAAAGAAACCTTAAACCTCGCAAACAAAGTACCATCATACTAGGAAGAGAACAACATTTGACCAAGGAAGGATGAATAAGGGAGATAGAAGTGAGGAGCCCGGCACAACCAAGTGGAAGTAATCCTAGACTCAGCTAACAGACCCCATGCTCCCAAGTTGAGGATTTAGTTTCCTCTTCTGGTACGCAGAGAATAATGAGGATGTGTTTTACCAACCCCACACCCAGAGAGTCTTCTCATTTCCCTTCAGGCTAAGTATTCCATTCCAACCATCATACAAAGATTTCAAATTTCCACGGAAGACGATTTATGGCGGTAGATATAGCACAGTTAGAAAATTGCTTTCTAAAATCTCAATTTCAGCTTTTGGGTAGATGAAGATAGTTTTGTCAATATTGAAATGCAGAAGAATTAGTTAAAACCTCCCTTGAAATTTGGAGCACTTTAATATAGAATCCAAGAAAACTATCCACATTGTATGAAATGCAGTTTCCTATGCCGATCAGAGGTACAGTGTAAGTCTCTGGATCGGAGACTCGTCGGTACAAACGAGGCAAATACAGTCGGACATTTGAGGGGAGGAAGAAATTCCATTCGACACCATTTATCGTACATGTTGGAACGTATAAATTCTCCATTTACCCGATTAAATTAATTAAAAGGTCAGTCGTAGATCCCCCAGCAGGGGTCCAGTTTCTCTGCCATCTGGTAAAAACGAAACGCTATACTTTCGCCCACTGGCTGCCACATAATAATAATAATAATAATAATAATAATAATAATAATAATAATAATAATAATAATAATATTCCACATGACCTTAGTTATCATGTCCATATTAATTCGATGCCATGTATACTGCTTAAGCGTCAATTTCGACTCTTTTACTCTACCAGATGGTACAGCGAACTGATGTCTCCTGAGCGATTTATAACTGAGATTGAATTAATTTTGTCGGGTAAACACCATATATGTCGCCAGAGTACTTCTACACGCCAATGTCGTGCGTTATGAGGGCGAATGAACTTTCTTCCACAGTTAAAAATTCTGCCTACCTCACCCGGGTCTGCAATCGTGATATTGGGATCCGGAGGCCGACACTTTTACCACTGATCTATTCTGCGAGTTAATAATAATAATAATAATAATAATAATAATAATAATAATAATAATAATAATACACAGCCTGTTGCCAGTCACTCGACCGAGTAGGGAATGCAATGAATGAAGCTCCCATCTCGCGGCGAGGATAGGAACTGTGCCGACTGCCGAAACCCGTTGCACTCCTCTGGGGCAACGATTAATGACTGACAGATGAAAAGAAATGATATTAGAGACTGTTTCTGGAATGAAAGATGACAGGGGAAATCGGAGTACTCTGGATAAAAACCTGTCCCGCAACCGCTTTGTCCAGCACAAATCTCGAATTGAGTGACCGGAATTTGAACCACGGGACCCAGCGGTGAGAGGCCGGCATGCTGCCGCCTGAGCCACGGGGGAAGTAATAATTATATAATAATAATAATAATAATAATAATAATAATAATAATAATAATAATAATAATAAAATAATAATAATAATAATAATTGTACATAGATGAAGGAAACAGAGCGAAACAAATAGTTGTTGAATTCAAAAAGAAGGCGTGGGAAGATTTTTGTAATAATATGGAAAGGCTAGGTCAAGCAGCAGGGAAACCTTTCTGGACAGTAATAAAGAATCTTAGGAAGGGAGGGATAAAGGAAATGAGCAGTGTTTTGGGTAATTCAAGTGAACTCATAATAGATTCCAGGGAATCACTGTGGGAGGTGGAGGGAATATTTTGAACATCTTCTCAATGTAAAAGGAAATCTTCCAGGTGGCGTCGCGAACAACCAAGTTCATGTAGAGGAGGAAAATGATGTTGGTGAAATTACGCTTGAGGAAGTGGAAAGGATGGTAAATAAACTCCATTGTCATAAGGCAGCAGGAATAGATAAATTAGACCTGAAATGGTGAAGTATAGCGGGAAGGCGGGGATGAAATGGCTTCATAGAGTAGTAAAATTAGCGTGGAGTATTGGTAAGGTACCTTCAGATTGGACAAAAGCAGTAATTGTACCTATTTATAAGCACGGGAACAGGAAGGATTGCAACAACTATCGAGATAGCTCACTGATTAGTATACTAGGCAAAGTATTCACTGGCATCTTGGAAGGGAGGGTGCGATCAGTGGTTGAGAGGAAGTTGGATGAAAACCAGTGTGGTTTCAGACCACAGAGGAGCTGTAAGGATCAGATTTTCAGTATACGCCAGGTAATTGAAAAATGGTAAGAGAGGAATAGGCAGTTGTGTTTGTTTCGTAGATCTAGAGAATGCATAATACAAGGTACTGAGGGAAAAGTTGTTTGCCATACTGGGGGACTATGGGATCAAGGGCAGATTATTAAGATCAGTCAAAGGCATTTATGTTGACAATTAGGCTGCAGTGAGAATTGATGGTAGAATGAGTTCTTGGTTCAGGGTAAATACCAGAGTTTAGACAAGGCTGTAATCTTTCACCTTTGTTGTTCGTACTTTACATGGATCATCTGCTGAAAGTTATAAAGTGGCAGGGAGGGGTTCAGTCAGGTGGAAATGTAGTAAGCAGTCTGGCCTATGCTGGCGACTTGGTGTTAATGGCAGATTGTGCCGAAAGCCGGCAATCTAATATTTTGGAACTTGAGAAGAGGTGCAATGTGTACGGTATGAATATTAGCCTTTCGAAGACTAAAGATATCAGTAGGTAATGAATTCAACAGAAATTAATGTCAGACTGGTGATACAAAGCTGGAACAGGTAGATAATTTCAAGTACTGTATTTAGAATATATGTTCTCCCAGGATTGTAGTATAGCAAGTGAGATGGAATCAAGGTGCAGTAAAGCTAATGCAGTGAGCTCGCAGTTTCGATCAACAGTATTCTGTAAGAAGGAAGTCAATTCCCGGGCGAAACGGTTTTTACATTGGTCTGTTTTCAGACCAATTTTGCTTTACGGGAGCGAAAGCTGGGTGGACTCAGGATACCTTATTCATAAGTTAGAAGGAACAGACATGAAAGTAGCGAGAGTGATTGCTGGTACAAACATGTGAGAACAATGGCAGGAGGATACTCGGACCTAGAAGATAAAGGCTAATTTAGGAATGAACTCGATGGATGAAGCTGTACGCATAAACCGGCTTCGCTGGTGGGGTCATGTGAGACGAATGGAGGAGGATAGGTTACCTAAGAGAATAATGGACTCAGTTATGGAGGATTGGGAGACCAAGACGACGATGGTTAGATTCAGTTTCTAACGATTTAAAGATAAGAGGTATAGAACTAAATGTGGCCACAGCACTAGTTGTAAATAGAGGATTGTGGCGGCATTTAGTAAATTCACAAAGGCTTGCAGACTGAACGCCGAAAGGCATAACGGTCTATAACGATGATGTATAATAATAATAATAATAATAATAATAATAATAATAATAATAATAATAATAATAATAATAATAGGTTCGATATTATACAGGTTCGATTGGTTCGATATTATTATTATTATTATCATTATTTAAAATACTGTGCATTCAACAGATTGGGTTTGTATGTAATGGTGGACTGTAATTTTACCCTGGAAAGTAATTCTCTACCTTGTCGTAAATTCCACTGATACGGGTATCTTGTATTTAGCCGATCTTTCGATGGTGGGATTCAATCCCACAAACTAGGGCATAGAAATTGAGCGTCTAACCAATTACACTACGCATTCTATTATTTTTTATCTCTTCAAAGAATCGCTGCTGACCAGGAAAGCTCTACAAGGTCCTTGACTTCGTGTACAGATCAACAGATGTCATCTGAGAGTTCCTCGTGAGCTCACTGAAGCGTACTCTCAAACGATGGGTAGTGAGACGTGTCTTTTTCCAGTTTAATCACCGTCAGGTGGTAACACTGCGTAAGGCTGTGAACACGAGTGAAGATAGCAGGTGGACACTCTATAACAAAGGATCTAATTCAGTGTTCGATAAAGTTATGCATATTCCGATTTCACACGGTATGTCACAGTACCTTACGCCAATGTCTGAGACACATAGTGATCAGGTTCGATATTATTGTCCGATAGGAGACATTTGTCTTGTCGGTTAGTTTAACATCGCCTGTAAGGCCAGTGGTTTATAGACAGCACGTGAAGAACTGAGGGAAATATGGCAAAGGGACACTTTTCTGCTACATCGCAAGAGCTGCAAGAAGGATGTGTTGTATGCCGGAGCTCATGTTGGAGTGAGTCAGAATGGTGTCTCCAGAGCTTACAAAAAGGTCGGTGAGATATAAACGGTTGCTGATCGACAACGGACGTGATGGCAATGCAAAACAACCCGCACGGGGGATCGGTATTTGTTGTTTTCTGCACTTCATAGGTCCACTGCTACTGCCACCATTCCGCCAGGATCTCCGTAGGGTCAGTGCGAAATCGGCTGCACGAAGGACTGATATTAAGGAAGCCTGTGCCACACCATAGGGCAACTCCTGCATGAGGTGGGCAACAACTCATGACCATGGCGTCAGGAACAGTTCAAGCGTACGCTCTGCTCTTGCACCCATACAACAGGGAGACGATCGGACTAGATATGGAACGAGACCCTCAGAGCGTCATCAGCAGTAAGTGGGATCAGTCATGTTCATGTTCTGGGGTGGAATCATATTTGATCGACGTACGCCTGTAATTACTATCCAATTTCACACGACTGTTCTGACATTTTGTAACCTGTAGTTATAGAATTTACAGCCACTGTGGTTGTGGGCTCTACGCTAGTCAGTGATAATACTCGTGCCTATTCAGCCAGAGTGAGACGAACGGCGTACAGCGAATGGTGCGCCAAGTATAAATATTGCGGGCATGAACTGTGTTCATTATGCATGGAGTGAACTGAAGAAAGCAATTAACAATCGTCCTAATCCTCCTGCTAACATTCAGCAACTGACTGAAGATGCTATCCAACAGTGAGATAATCGGCCCCAAAGTAGCTGGTTTATTTGGTGCTGAGTATGTTTCATCGTGTTCAAGTATATCTCTAACCCCGAAGTAGCTATACACGATATTTATTTGCCACACAATGAACCAAAATTTTGCGTTCGAAATCCCACAATACCATCTTTGTGCTTTTGTTGAATTTCTGTTGCTTTTGCATAGCTGACCACCGAGCTCGATAGCTGCAGTCGCTTAAGTGCGGCCAGTATCCAGTATTCGGGAGATAGTAGGTTCGAACCCCACTGTCGGCAACCCTGAAAATGGTTTTCCGTGGTTTCCCATTCTCACACCAGGCAAATGCTGGAGCTGTACCTTAATTAAGGCCACGGCCGCTTCCTTCCCACTCCTAGCCCTTTCCTGTCCCATCGGCGCCATAAGACCTATCTGTGTCGGTGGGACGTAAAGCAACTAGCAAAAAAAAAAAAAAAAAGCATAGCTGACCGCATGTTGTTTATCATTGTCTATTCCTTTCGAAAGTAGAGTGTACATGTAAACACAGAGCAAAATAAAAAATGCCCTAAAGCAGAATAAATAATTAATAAATAGCATAATAAATAAGTTAAAATCTGAGGAAGTTATTGTTGTAATCTATTGAGTATTATATTTACAACTGTAAAAGAATGAAGACCGCGCTCGATAGCTGCGGTCGCTTAAGTGTGGCCAGTATCCAGTAATCAGGAGATAGTGGGTTCGAGCCACACTGTCGGCAGTCCTGAAGACGGTTTTCCGTGGTTTCCCATTTTCACACCAGGCAAATACCGGGGCTGTACCTTAAGGCCACGGCCACTTTTTTCCACTTCCTAGGCCTTACCTATCCCATCGTCGCCAAAGACCTATCTGTGTCGGTGCGACGTAAAACAAATAACAAAAAAAAAGAATGGTGGTCCTATCTTCTCATTATTCATAATATTTGACTGTCGGAAAGTTATACTACAATATTTTCAACGATTAGTATAACGAAGAGTATTCAACAGAGGAAGCTGATATTGTGCAGAAATGAATATTACCAAGCACTTTATTTTTCTAAAATATTACTTCAAAATTGTAAAGAAAGAAACTCTTCCAAGTCTTCATTGACTGTGTGGAGATGGCTTTGCTATTAAAACTGTATAATATTACATTCCGATTCGCAGCGAAGTTCGAAGTGTGCTAATGAGTAACTTAGCGTAGGCAGAACAAAAGTGACCGATTAGAGTGAAGGTAGTGTGTATTCGACGACAATGGCTGAAAGAGACCATATTGACAGTATAATGCGAGGGGGAACAATCGGCCGAGTCGATGTAGTATAGAGCGGTGTGCTCTGTCGTGCACGTACACGCATGCCCAGAAATGGTGCCCCGCCATAAACAATAAACACTGCTCCACTCCAGTACTGAAAACGAGGGAGGGAGTGAAGGGATAGTGTTGAAGGCTACTCCAGTACCGAAAAGAAGGGGAAGGGAGTGAACGAGAAGTGATGAAGGCGTAGTGTGTGTATTGTTATAACTCCATCACTGTGCCCATTCAATCACAACAGTCTTGTAGCGGGCTGTCTACCTACAGCAATGCGTTTAGCGGGAAGGTGGGGAGCACATCATACTTAGTTTATATCGGGACACCATTTCTGTGCATGCGTGTACCACAGCATTTCATTTGCATGGTCCAGCAGACATTTTGACAAGATTGAAAGGCAGGGATATGCAATAACACTGGATAAGCTCTTCCCTGTCGTTACTCTCACGTACATAAGAGGATCATCTGTCGTATTCCGACTGCAGCGTCTGACAGGGGAAATAGAGGATGGTTGCCCAGTTGTACTTCCTCTTAAAACAATAATCACCACCACCACCTGACAGGGGAAGGTACTGTTCTCCTTGGACGTCCTCTACTGAAAGAAATACCCATAGCCAAGGCGATAAGAAGGATAGAATAGTTACCTCCACGCTTAGCCCCCTTTGCTCCCATAATTAACCTGGTACTCATTTTTGGTGAAGGCTGAATGATCCTCATAGCCTTGTGCATCCCCAGAAGTGGAAATCTCGTTTCTTAATTTTTTTTTACGAAATAACAACGAATCGAACGGACATACTTCCCGGTGAACGAATTACGCCTTTACCGTCTCGGCTAGGCAACCCCTGTTATACCATTTTAATTCCGGCACAAAAGGTAAAGTCCACTAATTTGCTACTACAATACCCTTAATAGTTTCTCCTTCTTCGTTTCTAAGATTCCACTGCATCGACCGTGAATCTAAACGTGGTCGTATTGATGTGAAATCAATGACAATTTCAAGTCCCAACAATAATCAGCGTAAATATTACATCCCCTCCCCGAACCACTTAAATAACATTAGACAATTAGAAAGTAACTGATTTCCCTACGAATTAAAGGCTATAGCGGACCTTTAACACGTTCTGAAGTTGAGTAAAGCATGTGTAAGGAATTTTTCTTGATATACGGCCCGCTCATTATATATTGCTGCAAGTGTGTGCATATTATTTCTGCTTAACTCTGTCTGTCGGGTTACCACAGTAGAAAAAGTCTCATGTGCCACAGAGACAGCATATTAAACTCCTCCTTCCAGAGAAGTCTAGCAAAATACATCACTACTATATAATTTATTAGGTGCTAGGCTATGTAAATTGCTCGAGGGTTCACGTGATGCCACCTTCTCTCACCAGGACAGCCGGGCTTCGTTTCCTGGTTACTCCCACATAATTTTATTGCAATACATGATGCTTAGCGTGACTCCCATTCAAATCAAACACGCATCTATCACTTTGAACTTACAGTATATAGTTTATTTACATTTGTTCCCCTTAGTATGTGGATTATTTCCAAAATATTAGTAGAGACTATTGAAGACATGTACTGTATCCCTTCAACTTCGTGATAGTATATATATATCGCAATTCCGTGAGAAGTTTATCACAGCCCCGTTTGAGATATTGCACCCATAACACTGTGCAGAATTGGGTACAATGTATATTAAGATATAACGATCATTTATCTAGTTACTCGTAAAAATGCGAAGTGTTCAATTATGTACTGTAGATATTGTGAGAAGGCGGGGAATACATGCAAATTCTAGAGATCGGTAATTCCAACTACGTCCGGGAGTCACCGCTACCTGCATGCCGTTAGACGACATGGTGAAAAATGGGTGTGTTCGCTTCTTTGGAAAATCTCAGAAGATTTTGGTAAAGATCGGTACAAAAAATAAAGACTAAAATTAAGGCAAAGCGAAGGCTATATAAATGGAAGTACAGGCTGGTTCGAGATACTCTTAAAGCGTGCCTGTCGAGACTGTTTTCATCATGGTTGTCGGAACGGGAGTCTGTTCAATTTGGCTGATTGCGGTACTGTTCAACACTCGTCGTTATCAGCAGACAACATTTATTATTTATTTATGACCTGGTTTCATGGTCTAGGTTAAACTCGTCATAATTATTGCGTGTGTTTTGAAAGAGAAAAGAGTAAAATATTTTCAACCGGTGTTCAATTGGGGAGCTGCATCAAACCAGTCTATGGACTGATTACTTAATATTAATTTTAATAATAATAATAATAATAATAATAATAATAATAATAATAATAATAATAATAATAATAATAATAATAATAATATGACTTAGACGAGATGATAAAGACCTGTTTTAATTTTCTGCCAGGGGTCAGACTGATTAGCTCAGACAGTAGAGCACTGGCCTTCCAAGTCTAACTCGGAAGGATCGATCCTGGCTCAGTCCGTTGGTATTTGAAACTGCTCAAATACGCCAGCTTCATGTCGATAGATTTACTGACACGTAAAAGAACTCCTGCGGGGCAAAAATCTAGCTCCTCGGCGTTTCCAAAACCCGTAAATGTGGTTAGTGGGACGCTTCTTGTGGGCCCACCAGGTTTTCATCCTTTCAGAGTGTGCTTTCTTCCATGCATCAGAATGGACATGCTTCAGTCGAATTAGAACTTCATCTTCATGAACCTGTCTAGTTTGTGTTTGTGTTGTGTTAGGAGTCGAATGTCCGTTTCTGTGATTTGTTAGGTCATCAGCTCAGAGGCTGGTTGGATCCTCAAATAGCACCACCAAAGGTTATGCGGTTATAAGGAAACCCCAAAAACCAATGGCAGCACCAAAATGAGGCGTACTAGGCAAGATGAGGAGTGAGGTAGTTTGCCATTGCTTTCCTCACTGGGTCAGAAAGTACTATTGCAGCACGACTGACCCTATGAGCAGCACCTTTCATAACACTCAGATGCACTAGTCATGCTCTGAATGTCATTACTCAGCACTACCCATACCCCAGCAACTTCCATATTGTCACAGCCATGGATGTTGACTGGGACTTCGGTGGAAGCTACACTTTACTCTGGCCTGTGCACAGAGATGGATGCAAAAGTACTGTATCCATCGAGAAATGATAACAGGCAAATTCTGTGATTTAGTACTTTAAAAGATCCTTATCGATCTCCAACAACCAGGGAGGAATCGTTTTCAGGCTATTGAAATAGGATAACAAACGTTTACAGGTTATTATTTTTTACTAGTGGTCTTACGTCGTACCGACACATATAAGTCTTTTGGCGACGATGGGATAGGAAAGGCCTAGGAGTTGGAAGGAAGCGGCCGTGCCCTTAATTAAGGTACAGCCCCAGCCCCAGCATTTGCCTGGTGTGAAAATGGGAAACCACAGAAAACCATTTTCAGGGCTGCCGATAGTGGGATTCGAACCGACTATCTCCCGGGTGCAAGCTCACAGCCGTGCGCCTCTAACCACACGGCCAACTCGCCCGGTGTTTACAGATTCTTCCAGCCGGCAATCTGAAGAGGTGAGCCAAAGAAAAGTTATCTTCTTTTCCGGATACGCTTGATATCATTTCGGTGTAGGTGTATTTTTCTAAGTTGCTCCGAAGTCTGTAAACACCATCTTTGAAACTGATACCAAGAATTTTTCGGATAACCCTCCTTTCCTTAATTGCCAGTTTTCCGAGCAGACTGTGTGTTCGAAGTGTTAAATATTCAGGCGAATATAATGCTGCAGGTGCCTCCGTGCCTCAGACTGCAGCGCGTCATCCTATCATCGCTGGATACCCTGGTTCAAATCCCGGTTACTCCATGTGAGATTTGTGCTGGACAAAGCAGAGGCGGGACAGGTTTTTCTCCAGGTACTCCGGTTATTCCTGTCATCTTTCATTCCAGCAACACTCTCCATTCTCATTTCACAGCATCTATCAGTCATTAATAAATCACTTTGGGAGTGGCGACCCCATCGTACTAATAGCCTATATATGATTTATTCATTACATCCCTGACGCGGTCAATGACTGGAAAACAGATTGTAGGTTTTCATTTTCATAATGCTTCAGGTCTAATTATAGTATGATAATGTCTAACTTTTGCATTTCGAGAGATGGACATTTTGTCATATTTGTTATGAGTGAGTCGAAAGGCTGTTTCATATTTGTTGACACAGTATTATTATTATTATTATTATTATTATTATTATTATTATTATTATTATTATTGAATTAAGGAGAACCTACAACCTGTTTTCCAGTCATTGACCGGGTCAGGGATGGAATGAATGAAGCTCCCATCTTGCGGTGAGGATAGGAAGTGTGCCGGCTGCCGAGGCCTGTCTTACTCTTCTGAGGCAATGATTAATGACTGACAGATGAAATGAAATGATAGTGGAGAGTGTTGCTGGAATGAAAGATGACAGGGGAAACCGGAGTCCCCGGAGGAAAACCTGTCCTAACTCCCCTCTGTCCAGCACAAATCTCACATGGAGTGAACGGGATTTGAGCCATATTATTATTATTATTATTATTATTATTATTATTATTATTATTATTATTATTACTGGCAAGAAGTCTAAAAATACATGCGTTTTTGCTAGTAATTTAACGGTCCATAAACACATCTGAAAGGTTACAGCAACACAAGGATGGGAAAGGGCTAGGACTGGGTAATTAGCGGCCGTAGCTTCAATTAAGTTATAGTCGCAGAATTTTCCTGGTGTGAAAATGGGAAACCACGGAAACCTATCTTTAGGAATACTGACGATGGGATTCGAACCCTTCATCTCCTGAATGAAAGCTCACTGCTACGCCACCCTAACCGCATGGCCAACTCGCTCGGTACTCATGATAAGCCTGTATTGAAAATAAGTACCAGATCAACATCTGGTGGAAAAGCGGCAGGATATAGTTTAACCATTCTATCCCACGTAGTACGGTATCATTGTTATGGATATGCGATGACGAAGACTTTTAACTGTTCCTCCATAGGCCTCTATGGACTATTTGGAGTTGCCATTGCTTTGTTTTGCTTTCGTTAGCTGCGAAACTGTATATAGTGATACATACAGTATATAACCAAGAAGGATGGCTTTGGTTCTGATCCCACAGCTGTGAACTAGCATTTGGAAGGTAGTGGGATCGAATCTCACTATCGGCAGCCCTGAAGATAGTTTTCCATGGTTTCTCGTTTTCATTCCAGATAAAGTCTGGAGCTCTGCCTCAATTAAGCCAGCAGTGCTTGATGATGATGTTTTTTCTTTTAAAGGGCCTTAACATCTAGGTCATCGGCCCGTTAACTTATCGGTCCTAGCCCTTATTCATACTCGCGTCATCGAAAACCTATTACGTATTCGTGGGACGTTAAACCACCAACAAGAAAAACTTACGTATGTAGTGTATAATTATATTTAAATGATGGTTATGAAACCTTAAGTAGCCTTTTTTTTTTTTTTTTTTTGCTAGGGGCTTTACGTCGCACCTATAATTCACTCTTCGTGGAGGAAACTAATAGACTGTATTATACCACAATAAACATAATTGTGTACTATACACATTCAAAATTCTTTCCAGTACGTGTGCTCATTTAATCATCATACGGGGATGGTTTCTAGCTGTATTTTTTAAATAATAATAATAATAATAATAATAATAATAATAATAATAATAATAATAATAATAATAATAATAATAATAATATCCTCTTATCACCATATTTAATCCTAATACTTTCGAACAAATAAGCTTCCGTGGCTCAAGCGGCAGCGCGCCAGCCTCTCACCGCTGGATACCGTGGTTCAAAACCCCGTCACTCCATGTGAGATTTGTGCTTGACAAAGCGGAGGCGGGACAGGTTTTCTCCGGGTACTCCGGTTTTCACTGTAATTTTTCATTCCAGCAACATTGTCCATTAACATTTCATCTATCAGTCATTTATCATTGCCCCAGAGGAGTGCGACAGGCTTCGGCCGCCGGCACATTTCCTATTCTCACCGCTAGTTGGGGATTTATTCATTCCACTCCTGACGCGGTCGAATGACTGGAAACAGGCTTTGGATTTTTTTGTTACTTTCGATGAAAATAAAATAATATTAGCGTAATCCAAATATATTCCTTTTGGTCAGCAACCAATGTAGAAACTCATGTTACCTACTCGAAAATGATTGAGAAAGAGAAAAATGAAGCTTTTGAATAATAATACAGATTCTTGTTCTGGCGATTTGCATTCCTTTGCATCAAAACCTATAACGGGTTTTGCTATATCCTCAGATAGTAGTAGAATGGAACAGCATTTACCATCCCCATGGTCATCGAAATTTAATCCATCTAATATAACATCTATTGATGTCTGTGACTAACGTAACAGCTAGCCGGCACCGCGAGGTGGTTAAAGAAGAAAAACAGTAGCAGTTTTGGTGTTTAATCCTCTGACCTCAACAATGGCGCTCCACTAGCCTCTGATGACGGCAAATACCTAGACACTTCAGCCCGCTAAGTATAATTAATGAAGGGTGGCAAAATAATGCTCTTGTGCTTTGTATCACGCCACGAGGCCCTATTTCTTGCGAGTGTCGAAACTTGGCAGATTAACGGCTACACCAAGCTCACGTAAATCATCATAAGAGAGGTAACCTCTTAACACTGGAGGTTTAGATCTACTTCCCTTTCTGTTTTCTACCTCATAACTCACTCTACAGTTGCAATGCCCGCCCTCTTCTTGGAACTCAGAAATGTACATCCACAACCAATCCTCAAAGTCAATTATACTACTTGACCTTGTGGAACAATAAAGTATTTTTCCCGGGCGGATAACACTCCGAAAAACTGAGTTACTCATTGCCAGAGTCCCTTAACCCCATGTAATTATTTTGCAGCAATGAGGAAAAACTGCCACTCATACTTTGTGATCATAGTTTATTTATTTATTTCGGCAGCGTTGTGTATTCCTGACTCGAGCTCGATAGCTGCAGTCGCTTAAGTGCGGCCAGTATCCAGTAATCGGGAGATAGTGGGTTCGAGCCCCACTGTCGGCAGCCCTGAAGATGGTTTTCCGTGGTTTCCCATTTTCACACCAGGCAAATGCCGGGGCTGTACCTTAATTAAGGCCACGGCCGCTTCCTTCCAGTTCCTAGGCCTTTCCTATCCCATCGTCGCCATAAGACATATCTGTGTTGGTGCGACGTAAAGCAAATAGCAAAAAAAAAAAAAAAAAAAAAAAAGATCTCTGACGAATATTTATATTTCCTGAGGTCGCACAACCGTATATTTTTTTCAGTTAAGAATTTTAATATGAACGTAACGAGTTTTGGAACTTCAGTGTGGATATAACAGTTTCTGAAAAGATGTTGGTTATAAAATGGTAGATACCACGGAAGAGTGTCCTCACAGACTATGGTGGTGGTGGTGCGTATATCCATGGACTTTGGATAATGGGTTCAGTACATTAGGCAAATGTATACCGGGTCGTTCACCAGCTCCTTCAGACTCAGTTGTATGCATCACGCCGCGTTTACTACAATTCTGAAATACATCTGACCGAACTAGTTAGCCTTGAGGTTAGTGGCGCGCGGCTGTGAGCTTGCATTCGGGAGATAGTGGGTTCGAATCCCACTGTCGGCAGCCCTGAAGATGGTTTTCCGTGGTTTCCCATTTTCGCACCAGGTAAATGCTGGGGCTGTACCTTAATTAAGGCCTCGGCCACCTCCTTCAAACTCCCAGGCCTTTCCTTTCCCATCGTCGCCATAAGACCTATCTGTGTCGGTGGGACATAAAACCAATAGCAAAAGAAAATACATCTGTCCCTCTCTCTAAACAGGGGTAATATAACGAGATGCGTGATTACGGGCTAGAAGACAGCAGGAGTCGTGAGCGCCACCATTAGTTCATTATGGGTACCTCTAAAGAACAAGTAAAACGAGCACAGATACGAAGAACACGCACCTTTCAATAGGAGGTGCTACAGGAGAGCAGGTGTTGTGGACCCTATAGGCTGGAAACAGCACGATGCATCTGCAGCCTCACAATAGCTCACATGGTAGGGGCACGATGGGAATGTGCTAATGGACCGTGCTCGAAGGTTCGAGTCCCACCGAAGTATATTTTTCTTTTTTTAAAGCCAGCTGACTGGAATATAGCATGGTTGCATACTTAATAGTTTCCACTGACAGGTTTGTTTATTTGGCCCTGAAAAGGCATATGATATTGAACCCTTTAGGTCCATATTGAGGGATACCTACCTTCCTTACCTATCAGCAAAGTTCATGAGATCTGTCTCTTGGGTCGTTTCGGGTTCTTCGTCACTTGCTGAGGTAAAGGTAGGGTTCATTAATTCTAATCTATCTACTGGAATGAAAGGTCTATTTAAAGGATTCCTATTTATTCAGGAAAATTCTGAAGTAATTTACTATGTCAACGGTGTCATAGTCAATTGTGTCCACTGGACACCACAATCATTTTTACATAAATGTCAGAACACTGGTGTGAGACTTTAACATAACTGCCTGATGGGCATTCTTACTAGAAACCATTGTCTCAATTATTAATCATTTAAGAAAGGAAAGTCTGGAAATCCTTAAATTCGGCTTCCATGTGAGACCACATGTACCATCATAGTGATTCGTTATGGTCCAGCCCTCGTAACACGAATTCTGGACTCTGGTTATAATTAAGGCCGTCCAATCGGTGTGTGCCACACAGTGGTTCTACGGCATGGACCCTTAATTGAATCGATGTGAGCTGCGTCTATGTCATGGACCGACATCTAATCCTCTAAGTTACTTTAAAGTCATTGTGGATGATGACCGCAAGGAAATGATGCTACAATGGCATATGGCCCTAATCTAAGTCACTGAGGTTGATGACCCCCTGACCATCCAAGTTTCTAGGCTGAAGGCTAAACACAATTAAGTTACATCGGTTGATGACCAAAGTTTCCACTTTACTATCCCCAGCACATTCACTGCTCAATCAATCAAAGTTCAATAATTACTACAACAACAATGCTCACAAACTTTGTGGCAGTAAAATCCATTTCCTTCGGATATGTCCCCTTAATCGTTACTTTACATGTTAATATTCCCCAGAAAAACAAACTAAAATTTCCAGAATGCATCTCCAAGTTATTCGCTTGATTAAAGTTATTTCAAAATGCGGTTTCACTGAATTTAATAATTTAATAAATTTAAATGATTTAACGAAATATTCACAAACAACAAATTTTATCTCCGCGGACTCTGGTTTCCTCACAAATTTCTACGCAGCTGCGATGTAAATTCAATATTGCGATGTTTATCTGGCTGGAAAAGAATTTGTTACATCATTCATGTCCAGCTATATATATCTCATCTCGTGATATCATGCTTAAAAATCTAATCTAGTCCTAACCGTTATTAACACTTGGATATCCTAATAATCTACGTACAAACCAAACAACTCGCCATATAATTACGATGTCATATCTCGTCATTACTGAATTTTGCACACCCCTCGCAGACAAATCGATCATCACGACCATCGCTCTATATTTTGGACAATCCTGAAATTGGGTTACTCTGTTCCTTATACTCAAAGTTCATGGTTTCAAATGTTCATTACGTCCCCAATTACAGTATTTCGCAATACTTAGATCAATACCGGCTATGAAATTTCAACTAAATCCAGCATTTAACGTTTTCCTGGCCGAGAATACAGTACAATCTCAACTCCACTCCTATTCCCGTTATTATCCCCGCTGTCCGCTTAGGTCTCTCACCCCATGCTCGCTTGGCAGTTACATAAACCACCCGGTTCGTTCTACCTGACTGACTTCTCAAAATGCTCCCTTTAAACTCCGCCGACATGATTAAACAAATACGATATTCTAACCAACAAAATGCACAGATATGCTTCAAGATGCCCACACTAATTATACGCGTCGCCAATTATACCGCTATGGATTTCTATGAATTTCTTTCCATTCTCAACATTATAAAATATTCCTCGGGTTATCATATCCCGGCTTCAATGACAGGACTCTAACCTGATTCGCACATCTCATCTCAACTCATATAAAACATTCCTCGGGCTTCCGTATCCCGGCTTCAATGACAGGTCCAACCTGATTCACAAACTAACCTCTGTTTCCCAGCTCCACAATTATCATCGACAAAGAAATGGAATAAAATCCTCACTAGAAATCCCAACATCTAATATCGCACAATGCATTACTCATGAATAACTTTGCATAAATGATATCGTATTTAATAACTTGATTTTTTACGAGAAATGACTGAAACATTCTACTAGATCTTTTATTTGTCAGTCAGACACAGTTTAAAATGGGCATTAAAAAAGAACGTTTCTCTCCGTGACCAAATTCATCCCCTAGGTTCTCACCCGACAGCGCGCTTCCACTCGATTGAAAATGAGTAACCATGGATTATTATTATTAACGTCAAATTGCAGACAGAAGAATTTTACATCGAATGAACATCTTACTTTGACATCACAAAATACAGGCAGTACACTCACACGGATGACGATCTACATTGGACGTGATATCACTTCGGAACCCTATTCAATAACTTTTTACAACATTATATGGCACTCGCAAGACTTCAACATTTTATCCAAGTGGAAAATAAAACAAATGACTCTTTTAGTCGTACCCTCACATTTACAAAACTTAGTAGGGGTGACCACTGCGTCGTAAATCCCCATGCAAATACACTTTTAGAAATCACGATACGAGATATAAGAGGTAGTAAGATGGAAAGCCACCTACCTCATGTCCACGCCAGTATTCGTCTTAGGGCTCACCTGTGACCCTGGCATTTATTTAGCCATCTTTACATTCATGGCTGTACATCTCATTATGTTTCTTCAGGTTTCCTGGAATAAAGCATAAAAAAAAAGAAAATACCCTTCACTTGTTTGCTGGGCGCACACGATGGATTTCAATTATTCCCGCACACGAATTACTCAATCACATTAGAATATTTCAGTACTTTGACCGTCCTATCTGATACACTTATTTCTCTCAAGAAAACTATCTCCCCACGGAGTCAAGACTTAGCCACACTGGCTAAAATCTGCAGTCGAACTCAGTCTACTTTCGTTGGTTTGATTTAGCAGAGCAGCTCAACAATTTTTCGTCCGCTTTGTATCACAAATGCCGGAGGAGGAAGCTTCGTCATGGCGTCCCTTCATATTTATAGCAGTTACCCCCTCTCTTCGGATCTCTCCCTTTGCCGCCAAGAAAATTTCTCTAAATTTTCTGACTTACCTAAACTGTAATTTCAAGAGTTTTGAAAGTGACTACATGCTTGCTACATTTCTGATGGTAGTGTTCATGGACATTTAAAAATTTTACGGGTTCGATTTGTGAGATGATTGACCTCCTTTGATAGGCACTATATTTTTTTGACTTGGCGTGGTCACGCCGTGTACACGCGCTTTGAAATAGTTCATAAAAATGAATTGAGATTCTTCCGCCGTCGACACGTGTGGTTGACGTCACGTACCCCAGAGCGTGGGACCGAAGGTAATCACCCCCTCGTCACGTGTCAAATCCATGCTATCAAGAATCCAACTTTAAATTATTTTGTTACATTATGCATAATGTTCTTAGGGCACAAAGGTCATGGGTTCATATTTCCCCCAAGACACGAATTCCTTTCGCGCAGTGACAAGGAATTTCCTTTAAATACTCCAGATGGCGAAATTTCTAATTTTGACGTCTGATGAAACATGACCTTTGAATGTAAATTCCTTTCCTCTCTCTTATGCAGTTGTTCATCTTCTGGTGTACGGATATTAGTTGATGCCTTCAGCTTCCTGGTAGTTCTTGGTTACTCGGGGAGTTCGGGGTTGCGGGGTAGATCTCCAGTGAATTGTAGTTGACTTATTGGAAGTTAGGTGGTTTGTCCTTCCAACTTCTCGACGAACTTGCATTCACCTCAAAATGCAAAGTTTCTGGGTTCAAATCCCTGTCCTCATTACTATCGTTGTCACTGACTTTCTTCATTTTTGCAGGTGGTTTACCGTTCTTCTTCTTCATCATTCTCCTCATCTCCTTCATTTTAGCAGCTGGCTGACCCTTCTTCTTCATCATCATCCTCATCTTCATTTTAGCAGCTGGCTTACACTTCTTCTTCATCATCATCCCCAGGTTCTTCATCTTAGCAGCTGATTTACACATCTTCTTCATCATCATCCTCATCTTCTTCATTTTATCAGCTGGCTTACACTTCTTCGCATTTGCTTTAGCCTTTCTTGACGGACTATAATCCTCATCACTGGCATCCTCGTCTGAACGTTCATCAATTCTACTTATCTTAGGCCTCTTCTTCTTATTGGCACCAAATCGTTTAGGTTTTGCTTTTTCCTCTTCAGACCCATGCCATAGATCAGAATGTCTGGATTTGTAATTATTCCACCTTCTATCGGCTTCATTTCCACGATGGCGTCTGCGTCTTTGGTAAGAATTTTCCCGACATCGACTCTGGTTCCTCCTACATGGATCACGGCGTCTATTCCACTTTACGTACAGGTAGCTAGGCTGTTCCACGTTCTTACTATCCTGGTTTAGTATGGTTTCAAACCCTTGCCCATTATTCTCTTGTATGAATGCCTGCGAAACATCCCTATCCGGTCTACTCTCTTGGATATGGTTTACGACATTCACTTGGTTTTCCACATGCGTAACTACTTGTGACGCTGATTTAGGAGACTTCATGTTAATAAAATATTCAAGTAGACGGGCCAGTATAACCTCTACTGTTTCTAACTTCTTGTTCGAGTCTTTCGCATCCGCCTTTATATTTTCACTTGGTTCCTTCAAGTCTGCCTGTACCTCCTCAATACTCCTAGGCGTTTCTTCCCGAGTCATACCTAAATTTCTTATATCCTCTTTATTCGTCTGGATTAATTTCAAGTCAATGGCCTCAATACGCTGGTCTACAGTTGCCTTGACGTCTTCGGCTACCTGGTCTACTTTGTCATTTACGACGGCTATCTCTTTACGCAACATTTCCTTATGTTCATTCATTGCTGTAAAGGCCTTTGACTTATCGTCTTCACGCATGATGTTGAACTTCTCTACCTCTGTCTTCAGATCGGCCTTAAGCTCAGCTTGATCTGACATCAACTGCTGATGTAGTTCCCTACTTTCGTTGACGTGCCTATCGAGGTCCCCTCTAATTATGTCCTGATTTTCACTGAGAACACGATGTAGCTCGCGAGTTTCCATGAACTGCTGATTTATTTCATGTTTAAAGTCAACCTGTGCTTTAGTGTTCTGCTCCACCTTCACATTTAAGTCACCAATGTCCTTCCTAATATCAACGCTAGCTTCCTTACAACTATCCTGAGTGTCCTGCACTTTAATGTCAACATTTTGAACAACTTCCTTCATACCTTTCAATTCTACATCTGCACTATCTAATTTATTGTCCACTGTTTCCAACCTTACACTCATAGATTTAATATTCTCACTTAAGTCCTTGATCATTTGGTACAACGGCCCTTGGGCCAATTCTCCCTCCTGCATAAACATACTGTATTTAACAGAAAACGATAGGTCATCGGTGAGCCCGAGACTTCAACGGCGTATAATAAGACTACAACGATAAACATCACAACATCCCCCTATCTAACACATCACACTGTTAATGCAACATTCTCTAAAATTTTTATTTAATAAAACGTGAACTGCAATGTTCACTCGATCAAAGTGATCAGCCAAAACACTCAAACCAGTATTCAAAAATTTGGGAAATTACTCTAACACACTTAAATTATACCTTTCATTCAGCAGATAAATTATTCTCATAGTGGTATCTCCTAGCCTTACTCATCGAGCGTTTATCTATTTCTTCGAGTTCACTATCAACTCTGGCGCACGATTTTATCATCCATAATGTGGCATAGCCTCAACATTATTTCTCTTTTCCCATAGTACACGATCTTTTTCAAAATATCCTTATCGTTATCGTGACTTAGGTTCCCTCATCGTTATCGTGACTAATGCCCCATCGTTAAGTGACTGATGCCACCACGTTGGAAGCCATTTTAATGATCAACCAACGTATAACAATCCTACAGTTGGTCATCGTTTCACTGATGTCAACCAACCTAACTTGTATTTCTATTCTCGATGTACTTAGGCCCTCTCTTAAGTGACTGAAGCCACCACGTTGGAAGCCATTTTACTGAACCCTTTAGGTCCATATTGAGGGATACCTACCTTCCTTACCTATCAGCAAAGTTCATGAGATCTGTCTCTTGGGTCGTTTCGGGTTCTTCGTCACTTGCTGAGGTAAAGGTAGGGTTCATTAATTCTAATCTATCTACTGGAATGAAAGGTCTATTTAAAGGATTCCTATTTATTCAGGAAAATTCTGAAGTAATTTACTATGTCAACGGTGTCATAGTCAATTGTGTCCACTGGACACCACAATCATTTTTACATAAATGTCAGAACACTGGTGTGAGACTTTAACATAACTGCCTGATGGGCATTCTTACTAGAAACCATTGTCTCAATTATTAATCATTTAAGAAAGGAAAGTCTGGAAATCCTTAAATTCGGCTTCCATGTGAGACCACATGTACCATCATAGTGATTCGTTATGGTCCAGCCCTCGTAACACGAATTCTGGACTCTGGTTATAATTAAGGCCGTCCAATCGGTGTGTGCCACACAGTGGTTCTACGGCATGGACCCTTAATTGAATCGATGTGACCTGCGTCTATGTCATGGACCGACATCTAATCTTCTAAGTTACTTTAAAGTCATTGTGGATGATGACCGCAAGGAAATGATGCTACAATGGCATATGGCCCTAATCTAAGTCACTGAGGTTGATGACCCCCTGACCATCCAAGTTTCTAGGCTGAAGGCTAAACACAATTAAGTTACATCGGTTGATGACCAAAGTTTCCACTTTACTATCCCCAGCACATTCACTGCTCAATCAATCAAAGTTCAATAATTACAACAACAACAATGCTCACAAACTTTGTGGCAGTAAAATCCATTTCCTTCGGATATGTCCCCTTAATCGTTACTTTACATGTTAATATTCCCCAGAAAAACAAACTAAAATTTCCAGAATGCATCTCCAAGTTATTCGCTTGATTAAAGTTATTTCAAAATGCGGTTTCACTGAATTTAATAATTTAATAAATTTAAATGATTTAACGAAATATTCACAAACAACAAATTTTATCTCCGCGGACTCTGGTTTCCTCACAAATTTCTACGCAGCTGCGATGTAAATTCAATATTGCGATGTTTATCTGGCTGGAAAAGAATTTGTTACATCATTCATGTCCAGCTATATATATCTCATCTCGTGATATCATGCTTAAAAATCTAATCTAGTCCTAACCGTTATTAACACTTGGATATCCTAATAATCTACGTACAAACCAAACAACTCGCCATATAATTACGATGTCATATCTCGTCATTACTGAATTTTGCACACCCCTCGCAGACAAATCGATCATCACGACCATCGCTCTATATTTTGGACAATCCTGAAATTGGGTTACTCTGTTCCTTATACTCAAAGTTCATGGTTTCAAATGTTCATTACGTCCCCAATTACAGTATTTCGCAATACTTAGATCAATACCGGCTATGAAATTTCAACTAAATCCAGCATTTAACGTTTTCCTGGCCGAGAATACAGTACAATCTCAACTCCACTCCTATTCCCGTTATTATCCCCGCTGTCCGCTTAGGTCTCTCACCCCATGCTCGCTTGGCAGTTACATAAACCACCCGGTTCGTTCTACCTGACTGACTTCTCAAAATGCTCCCTTTAAACTCTGCCGACATGATTAAACAAATACGATATTCTAACCAACAAAATGCACAGATATGCTTCAAGATGCCCACACTAATTATACGCGTCGCCAATTATACCGCTATGGATTTCTATGAATTTCTTTCCATTCTCAACATTATAAAATATTCCTCGGGTTATCATATCCCGGCTTCAATGACAGGACTCTAACCTGATTCGCACATCTCATCTCAACTCATATAAAACATTCCTCGGGCTTCCGTATCCCGGCTTCAATGACAGGTCCAACCTGATTCACAAACTAACCTCTGTTTCCCAGCTCCACAATTATCATCGACAAAGAAATGGAATAAAATCCTCACTAGAAATCCCAACATCTAATATCGCACAATGCATTACTCATGAATAACTTTGCATAAATGATATCGTATTTAATAACTTGATTTTTTACGAGAAATGACTGAAACATTCTACTAGATCTTTTATTTGTCAGTCAGACACAGTTTAAAATGGGCATTAAAAAAGAACGTTTCTCTCCGTGACCAAATTCATCCCCTAGGTTCTCACCCGACAGCGCGCTTCCACTCGATTGAAAATGAGTAACCATGGATTATTATTATTAACGTCAAATTGCAGACAGAAGAATTTTACATCGAATGAACATCTTACTTTGACATCACAAAATACAGGCAGTACACTCACACGGATGACGATCTACATTGGACGTGATATCACTTCGGAACCCTATTCAATAACTTTTTACAACATTATATGGCACTCGCAAGACTTCAACATTTTATCCAAGTGGAAAATAAAACAAATGACTCTTTTAGTCGTACCCTCACATTTACAAAACTTAGTAGGGGTGACCACTGCGTCGTAAATCCCCATGCAAATACACTTTTAGAAATCACGATACGAGATATAAGAGGTAGTAAGATGGAAAGCCACCTACCTCATGTCCACGCCAGTATTCGTCTTAGGGCTCACCTGTGACCCTGGCATTTATTTAGCCATCTTTACATTCATGGCTGTACATCTCATTATGTTTCTTCAGGTTTCCTGGAATAAAGCATAAAAAAAAAAGAAAATACCCTTCACTTGTTTGCTGGGCGCACACGATGGATTTCAATTATTCCCGCACACGAATTACTCAATCACATTAGAATATTTCAGTACTTTGACCGTCCTATCTGATACACTTATTTCTCTCAAGAAAACTATCTCCCCACGGAGTCAAGACTTAGCCACACTGGCTAAAATCTGCAGTCGAACTCAGTCTACTTTCGTTGGTTTGATTTAGCAGAGCAGCTCAACAATTTTTCGTCCGCTTTGTATCACAAATGCCGGAGGAGGAAGCTTCGTCATGGCGTCCCTTCATATTTATAGCAGTTACCCCCTCTCTTCGGATCTCTCCCTTTGCCGCCAAGAAAATTTCTCTAAATTTTCTGACTTACCTAAACTGTAATTTCAAGAGTTTTGAAAGTGACTACATGCTTGCTACATTTCTGATGGTAGTGTTCATGGACATTTAAAAATTTTACGGGTTCGATTTGTGAGATGATTGACCTCCTTTGATAGGCACTATATTTTTTTGACTTGGCGTGGTCACGCCGTGTACACGCGCTTTGAAATAGTTCATAAAAATGAATTGAGATTCTTCCGCCGTCGACACGTGTGGTTGACGTCACGTACCCCAGAGCGTGGGACCGAAGGTAATCACCCCCTCGTCACGTGTCAAATCCATGCTATCAAGAATCCAACTTTAAATTATTTTGTTACATTATGCATAATGTTCTTAGGGCACAAAGGTCATGGGTTCAATATGGAGCTGGGTTTCCAGCCTACACAGTACCCGCTCATGTTCTGTGTATGCACCTCTTGTTGTAAGGTACGTATTCTCTGTAACTGTGCTAGTTTTGCGGATTCATTCGAGGTACCCATAATTAATTAATAGTGGCGTTCACCACTCTTGCTGTCTTCTAGCCCGTAAACACACATCAATCATTCACTACTGATCTGCTTTTAGGGCAGTGGTCCAGATGGCGGATTCCCTACCTGTTTTTTCCTAGCCTTTTCTTTAATGATTTTCTTAAATGATCACCCCGGTTTATTTATTTATTTATTTTTTTGCTTGGGGCTTTACGTCGCACCGACACAGATAGGTCTTATGGCGACGATGGGATAGGAAAGGCCTAGGAGTTGGAAGGAAGCGGCCGTGGCCTTAATTAAGGTGCAGCCCCAGCATTTGCCTGGTGTGAAAATGTGAAACCACGGAAAACCATCTTCAGGGCTGCCGATAGTGGGATTCGAACCTACTATCTCCTGGATGCAAGCTCACAGCCGCGCGCCTCTACGCGCACGGCCAACTCGCCCGGTCACCCCGGTTTATGGAGAGGGACAGATGTATTTCAGAATTGTAGTAAAAGTGATGGGATGCATAATCGCAAAGGGCTGGTGAACCACCCGGTATAAATACAAGAGAAACTATGTTCGTCTGTTTGTCCTTTATCGATTCAAGATCTACTGGACTGATTTCGCTGAAAATTTAGCAATTTGTTCTTATTGCTCCTGACAGTATTAAGGAAATTTCTCGACACCCCTAGCAACCCTAGGTGTTGGGGTAGGAGGTGTTGAGATATAAAATTAGATAATAGAGTCGAATCCACCGTTTTTGGCGTCGCTGAGATGAATTGTGATACTTTGAATGTAGCTTATGTCCAACTTCAGCTTCAATCGGTATGAGGGTGAGTAGGTGAAAAAAAGAAAATGTCCAAACTGACTGAGATTATGGATGCATATATGTGTATTCCAGCATAGCTCTCAACCGAAATTGGTACACACATGACTTACTATACGAAAAGAAACTGTGGGGCAAGACAACCCTATAAGCCCGAGGAGAAGGGGTGAAATGTAAATAAAAACGAAAAACGACCGATATTAGTGTCGAACCCATAGTTTCCGGGGTCGCTGAGATGAATAGTTATATTCCGGATGCCGTTCAAGACCATTTTCAGCCCCAGTCGCAACAGGAGTTAGAAGGAGTGAAAAGGAATGTACAAAATGACCGAGATTATGCAAGTATATCTGCATGTTCCCAGTATAGTTTTCGACCGAACTTGGTACACATATGAATTACTATATCAAAAAGTACTGAGGCGGCAACTCACCCCTAGTACCCCTGGGATTGGATGGGGGTCACATTTAAAAATAATGGAAAATTGCCTATAATAGTGTCGAATCCATCATTTTCGGGGTTGTTCAAATCAATAGTTACAATGCGGATACCGTTTATGTCCAAGATCAGCCCCATAAGCAACGGCGTGAGAAGAGGTGAAAAAAGAAATTGTCCAAAGTGACCGATATGATGGATGTATTTGTGTTATGTTCCAGTATAGTTCTGAACCAAACTTGGTAAACATATGACTTACTATCATGAAGAAATTCTATGATTTGTAAAATAACCCTTGGTAAGAGGGTCGGGAGAGAGCAACATCTAAAACGGTCTATATTAGAGTCGAATCCATAGTTTTCAGAATCACTGAGATGAATAGTGACAGTCTGGTTCGCGTTTAAGTGTATGTTCTGCCCCCACCGGCATGGTGGATAAGAAGGGGTTAAAAGGAAAATGTACATAATAACCGAGATTGGAGATATATGTAAGCATGTTCTATGTAGTTTTCCACCGAACTTCGTACACATATCACTTATAATGTACCAGAAAAAAAAGCCCTTTGATTCTAAGACGCCTCTAGCACCCGTTGGGGAGGGGTTGACGTGAAAATGTATGGAAAACGAGAGATATTAGTGTCAAATCAATAGTTTTCGGGGTCGCTGAGGTGAATTGTTACACTCTGCATGCCGTTTAAGTCCAAGTTCAGCCTCGCACACTGAGACCCGACTTTCTTCAGAATGAGAATACCGAATAAATACATTCCAGAACCAGGAGACGTGGTGAGATAAAAAGTGCTTAGTCCTCGTGAACATAAAATCGTCTGAGCCAGAATGTAATAATAGTTGACAATTGCGACATAACAGGAAAGAAGAAAGAGTGTGTTGCTCTCTGTAAAATATGGTATTGGAACTAAAGTAGTGCAACTAAAGTAGTCTAAATGTTGGCAGGAATGAGTGTTATCAAAATCTAATATAATCGTCGTACTGGAATTAATTTGAACACATAATTTATTGTTGAGAGCTACTGAATGGTTGTGTATTGCTACAAGGCTGCACAGTAGTTACAGAAATGTGCTGCCACTTGACAACTAATGGTTATCGCCTCGCTTTATTTTTCTGGAAGGTGAAACGGGAGTATTTAAAATGGCCGCCCAATTATCATAAGCGGTGGGGGTCTGCCACTTAGTTAGTATTTATAACTCCAGTTAACGCATTTTAAAACGTAGTGGCCGACATAATTAAAAAAGATATGTAACTCTACGGAGGGAATTAATGGTACACACCTTCTGATGAAGCTGGTATTCACGGGAACACCATGCAACATTGCATGTCTGATATTGGAATACGATAAACTTTGTTTGCTCCACGAGTTCATTTTGATGAACAGAGGTGAATGCAGGGGTGCCCAGAAATTGGCGGCTTAGTCCTTCGCTGCTATTCCTCCCTGACATCTAGCGAGGTGGCTCGACAATTCGGGTCACGTAACTTTCGGCTTTCATTCGGAAGGTAGTAGCTTCGAATCCCACCGTCAGTAGCCTTGAAGGTGTTTTTCTGTAGTTTCCCATTTTCACGCCAGCCAAATGCTTTATTAAGACCACGGCCGCTATCTACCTACTCCTAGTCTTGTCCTACCAAACCAAACCCTACGGCACTTAACGACCTTGAAAGGGCCTTGGCCTGCCCAGCGACCGCTGTTCAGGCCGAAGGGCTGTAGATTACGAGGGGTCGTGTCGTCAGCACGACGCATCCTCTCGGCCGTTATTCTGGACTTTCGAGACCTTGGCCTCCATCTCACCGTCAGATAGCTCCTCAATTCTAATCACGTAGGCTGAGTGGACCTCGAACCAGCCCTCTGGTCGAGAGAAAAATCCCTGACCTGACAGTGAATCGAACCCGGGGCCTCCGGGTGAGAGCAAGCACGCTGCCCCTACACCACGGGGCCGGCCCTAGCCTCGTCCTAGCCTTACGTATTAATAAATGTATTAGTGCGACTAGCCACTAGGGAACAGGTCGTTGTAAATGAACACAACCTGTGCATGTCGTACAGAGTGAATAAAGCTTCAGGGTGAACATTCCTCGTCAAATGATGTTGAAAAACAGCTTCCTGTCCCGCTGGCCTAGATTCGATTCCCGGTCCTGCTACCAGCTCAAGATTTCTTTAAGGGGCTGAAGCAGGTGCACAGTCCAGATACTTTATAGAATAGAAAAGTTGATAGCAATCCCACATTTGGTCACCCTAAAAGTGGTTTCCCGATTAATATCCATATGGTTGCCAGGATGACACCTAATATGTATAAACAAAGAAACACATCTCATGGTGCTACAGCCCTGATGGAACTAGGCCTACAAAGTGATTGCTGCTCAGCCCGCAGGCCTGCAGATTACGAGATGGCGCGTGGTTAGCGTGACAGTTCCTCTCGGCTGTTATTTTTTACTACACCGGGGCCGCTACCTCATCCCTCAGATTCAGGCAAAAGTTATTGACCTCGCCAGGCATGCGGGCAAGAGGAGACTCGCTATCCCTAGTTCTTTGCATGGGCTATAAAAGCGATGCAACTTCCTTACCAGTCACCCACTGTGGGGGCAGTAACAACTGTCTGTCGTAAGAGTCGACTAAAAGGAGCTCTCATCATGAGAGCGTGGATTGATGAGTACTGGACCACTCTCTGAGGGTAGTATTACTTCCTCTTGTTTGCGTCGGGCTCCTCGCATTCATATTTCTGTTGTGACCTCTCTTGGTCATCTCTAGGGCTCTTCCGACATGGAATTCATTAGCTTTGTGAGACCTACGATGACTTTCATTCACACACTCGTAACCATTCCTTTCTTCTTCGGATACACCCCATTATTCGGGGTACTGAGCCTCCTCAATTTTTTCATCTGGTTGGTATTAAGAGCGGATAATGGCCTCGTACTTCCTCCTAAAACAATAACCACCACCATCATCACGTTCCTTACCAGTCCCAACTAACGGAGTAAACACATACCAGTACAGGAACCACATCAAATTAAGTAATGAGAAGAATCTACAAATGAAAATTCAACTAGCTACAGGGGAACTCACTAAGTCCTCTGCTGTTTAATATCTTCACACAGGATGCAATCATCAAGAAGCAAACACGGAAGGTTAACGCAGGCGTATATGCGGACGACATGGCTATTGCGTCTGAGAGTAAAGAGGAACTACAAGTTTCCATGGACTTAATCGTGGAATGGGCAGAAGAAAGTAAACTAGAACTTAATGTGAACCAAACCGAATTGGTGGTTTTCAGGAGGGGAGAAAAATAATCTAAGAATGATTATATCCTATGTAAAGGAAAAAAGTTACGAATTAATAACCAATACAAACATCTAGGGATTAGAATGCAGGTAGTAAGTAAGTAAAGTCGTGTCCTCATCCTGAGGTGATGCAGCTCTTTTCGGACACACCCCCAATGGAGGTGAGCTGCATGTACCATTTCAACCACAGACCAGCCTTCCTGCTATTCTTAAATTTCTGGCAGTACCGGGAATCGAACCCGGGCCTCCAAGGACGGCAGCTAATAATGCTAACCGTTACGCTACGGAGAATACAGGTAACAGGAACAACATTCACAATACACCTAAAGGAGAGAGTCATCGCAGCTATACGAAGCATTAGTGATATTAAACACATTCCACAGCTATCTTTGGGGACAGCCATGGCTCTGTTTAATACGAAAGTTGTTCCAACAGTCATATATGGTCTAGAGCTAATGTGGGAACATCTCTCGAAAAGACAACTACAAGAGCTGGAAAGTCCGAAGGATAGATTCTTGGAGAGAGTTCTATGTGTCTCTAAATAAGCATCATCAAGGCTAGCATACGTTCTTGCAAAAGATACTTACTTCATTAAAGACATTAGATTGTTACTTTCAGCGACAAGGAGTTACAGGGAGTTGCTACAACAACTGCAATCAAAGAGGGCTGTGATATGGGATGAGTTTTACTCAACTGATGCGATGAAATGAAATGTCGTATGGCTTTTAGTGCCGGAATATGCCAGGACGGGTTCGGCTCTCCAGGTGCAGGTCTTTCTATTTGACTCCCGTAGGCGACCTGCGCGTCGTGAAGAGGATGAAATGATGATTAAGACAACACATAACCAATTCAGGTTAAAATCCCCGACCCGACCGGGAATCGAATTTGGGACCCTCTGAACCGAAGGCCAGTCCACTGACCGTTCAGCCATAGAGTCCGGCAACTGATGCGATGATAAACAGGGACTGGACGCGCGGTGGATATGATCTGAGGCATACAGTGACCAGGTTTGCCATACACGGGTTCCACCATAAGGTATGTAGAACCTTGGGATTTCACAAGTCAGGACCAGGCTGCGTATGTGTCTTCTGCGACCAGCCATGTGATATATACCATGCCATCGAATGTGTCCGTAGAAAAGGAAGCTTCACACAATTGTGTCAATAAACGATGATGTTTTGCACGAATTGGTTGTATATTATTATTGATGTATATCTGAGTGTATTTAAGTGTATATATTGTGACCATTTGGTTGCAATAAAAAAAAAGAACGTACAACCTGTTTTCCAGGCTTTGACCGGGTCAGGGATGTAATGAATGAAACAGATACAGGCCATTAGTACGATGGGGTCGCCACTCCCAAAGTGATATATTAATGGCTGATAGATGCTATGAAATGAGAATGGAGAGTGTTGCTGGAATGAAAGATGACAGGGAAAACCGGAGTACCCGGAGAAAAACCTGTCCCGCCTCCGCTTTGTCCAGCACAAATCTCACATGGAGTGACCGGGATTTGAACCACGGTACCCAGCGGTGAGAAGCCGACGCGCTGCCGTCTGAGCCACGGAGGCTCCCCTTGGTTGCAATAAATTTATTAAAAATTCAACTACCTCCAATCCTGCATTTATTTTCGTTTTTTTAAATGCTATTTGTTCGGGGCGTCGACCTAGAAAGATATTTTGCCCCTACTTGCACAAACGTGAGGAACCTGCGTGCATTTTGTAAATGGCTGAAATGTAAAGTGTTGAATGTGACGAAAGAAACGTTAAGGACGGTACAAACATCCAGTCCCCAGGCTAGGGATATTAATCATTTACAATTAAAAACCTCTGACCTGGTCAGAAATCGAACCCGGGTCCGCCGGGTGACAGGCCGACGCGTTGCCCCCTATACCGCTTGGCCGGACTCCATGATCACTTAAGAAGATACGTTTGGTGTTTAAATCATCTGAGTAAAATGATACTGTCGTTATGTTATGATACTGAATCACTATACCCCACATGTTCATAATTCGCAGAATTTTCTAAGATTTATCGGTTGTTAATTTAAATACGTCAACCGTCGCATGTTACTGCAATGACTCTCTTCAGTACATCCTGAATATAACTTGCAGGAAGAGTTATTGATTCCTTGCCTTTAACAAGTATATATTTTGATGAGAATGTGGTTGTTTCATCAATATTAATAGAGTCATGCGGCAGTCTCCTAGGTTGAATGCTGCCAATATAAATTAGTTTTCTATTGTTCAGTTGGATAGAAATACTCAGGATCTCTAAGAGTCATGCAAGGGAGTTGTCAATAAATATCAGCTACGTATGTATTTTTTTGCAAGCTGCTTTACGTCGCACCGACACATATACCACGGAAAACCAACTTCAGGGCCGCCGACAGTGGGGTTCGAACCCACTATCTCCCGAATACTGGATACTGGCCGTACTTAGGTGACTGCAGCTATCAGCTCGATATGAAAAAAAGTACAAAATGTAGAAGAACAGGATCGGATAATCCTACAATAAACTTACTCAAGGGGGAAGATGACACTAAACTGAAACAAATATACCGTATCCGTAAAATTTGTTACGGAGTTATCCGCGGAAGGCAGAGGTGAAAGAAGGTGCGGGCTGGAATGGGTCTAACTACAAGTCCGAAAGATGAATTAAAATTTCATTAAAGGTTATATTTTCAATAGACAACAAGATTTAACAAATTTTCACTAGGTGAAAAAACCATTTAAAAAAACACAGGTACGATGATAATTGTACAAGCGAAAACACAAGTTTTAGGGGATCATTACAAGATCTGGGCTACGTGCCCCCAAGATCTATAATTCCTGAGCTCTCAGCTCACAACCTCAATTTACCAAAGGACAGAAAACCCCTAATTACATGGAGCACTTGCTCCCACCTAGTAATGTCAAGCCTCCTAGAGGCACCTTTCCAAAACACCATAAAGAGCTGACCCGCTCTCAATCTTTCAAGCCTATTAAAGGCAATACAATGTTTTACAATCATTTGCCATCGAGGCGCAACTTACGCGAATTAAACAGGGGTATCTCGTACCCAGCCTACAGGGCCTTAAAAGAAAAATAATAGATTAATTAAATGGCCCAAAATACCAAGATGACTGGAGGCGTTGCTTGCACTCCTACATGAAACCTTATAAAACCTAAGGGGCACTAGGCCGATGATACAGGGGCTATTCCCAAACTAGGGAGGTGACTCGTATAAGAAAGTTTTAATACATTAAGAGTAGAAAATCGGTTATGAAAACGTAGTCACCTCAACTCAAAATGAAGGGGAGCTCGAGAGGGTAAAGCTCTATCTATCCCCGATTTACAGTTAAAGTAATAATAAACTTTTACATAAGCCGGCACTAAGTTACATTTTTCGAAAGGTAGGTTACATTGAAAAGGTTTAGGACCTTCCCCGAGATCTAAACTGCTGAGCTAGCGAGAAATAAAGATGTTAAAAGGCCATTACCTTATAGAAGAGCTGCTGGCGGATGAAAGAGGCGCTTCCCGCCTCCTGCTATACTTCCATACACTAAGCTGGATGTTGTACGAGTGGCCGAGAGCCAGGAAAATCAGCAGTTTTTATACTCTCGGGGGAGATATGAGACCTTTCATGAATGATTAAGACACATCCACAGTCGTTTATTGGGTAGCTTACAGTTACACATCAACATTGGGGAAGAAAGACGCCATTGGCTGAAAATTAATGACAGAAATTTACGATTGGCTAATTTCAAAACTGGCGGAAAGAAATATTAATACTGCCAACCCACAAATGAAAGAACAACATTTAGTAAAGAACAAACTTATGAATACAAAATATCTTCAAGAAAAGTTCCTTCACTTCGCACCAGGGTGCATGATCATAGTTTTTGGTAGAGACATCTGTGAGAGAATGTCCACACTTGTTGATAATTGCTAAACAAAAACAATTCGAAATAAACTCAGTGACATCTTCTGATAAACGGTTGAATTAATTCAGTTTTAGAGCTCAGAGTTTCAGCTGTAGAGGAGTACTTTGAGGCGGAAAATTCAAATATGCGGCGTATAGGTGTACCAACCGGTACAAAATTGTTTAATAATTCTGCAAGGAATGGACCAGCAAGAAAGATAGTCAAGGTTAGTTCGAATCATAAAACATCCCATATATTTGAATGAGGGCCGTGGTTTCCCATTTTCACACCAGGCAAATGCTGGAGCTGTACCTTAATTAAGGACATGTCTGCTTCCTTCCCACTCTTGAGCCTTCCTATTCCATCGTCACCATAAGACCTATCTGTGTCGGTGCGATGTAAAACAAATTGAAAAAATAATAAAATGAGCGGATAGTAACCGAAATATTACAAACACACATAGAGTATATCCAAAGTCATATTACGATTCCCAACTACCTATACCAAAAAGAAAAAGTACAGGTGAGTTGGGGTGGGGGCTGTGCTGTTCCACTGGGTTTTCATGACAATATCGCCCGGCACAAGTCTTATTTTGTATGAAATAAAAGACACGTGAAATATACAATTCAATACAATTTTATTTACAAATGGCTGATAATAACTACTCCACAAAATAATACACAAGCAGACCCCCTGTTATCAAACGGATTCTTTCCTGTTGCTCTCAACCATTCATAACATTCCGATCAGAGCTGCAGCTAACCTTACCCTCAAAATACCAAATCACAGATACATCCTCTACAAAAAATAAAAAACATTTTGTCAGTACAATTCGAACACGGAATTCGTTGCCCAATGACCTAAGGGATACCCTATCTGAACCGGTCTTTTTAATTTTGGCAGCGATACTTGGACGGATCAAGTTGAGTGTAAATACATGAATTATGTTTTCCTCTTTACTGTTATTTCATTCCGTGTGTCACTTCTTTCTTCTTAAGACGTCGTCTCCAAACGGAGGTAGACGATCCACAAGGCCAGCTCTGATCTTGACGTTGCAGCCATGCCATGTGAATTTATTGGAACATCTCTCAGGATCTTTAATGCAGTGGTTTCCCGTTGCCTTCTGCATCCTAATGCCGTCGACCAAACTGGTTCCTCCGCCTTTGGGAACAATTTCTTGTCCCCAGGACAATAGAGTGCCCTTACCCATACCCGCTCATCCACTCTCAAAGAGACTGTTGGCACTTGGTATAGGGGATCTCCTTATACCGGGAGATAATCGGTTCCTTCATTCGTTAGCCGCCTGCATATCAAATATAATTTTTATATGCGGTCGTTGCCCCCTCTCTACCACGGGGATGTGAATGTCAGGATTTCACCGTCATTGAAACAAGGACCAAATGGCATTTCCTTGTATCTCTGGTTCTTTAGAGAGGCGTGTGTCACTAAGTTTTACAAAATTTGTTTTTATTGATGCATTAGTACAATTTTATTTATTCTAGATTCTTTTATATACGTTTCCTTTTCCTTTCCATTAATGTGTTTTTGTAACTATGTGTACAGGAGAGTATTATATTGCGTGTGTAATGTACATAATATAATATATTGTTAAACTGTATGTACATTATAAGACATGGTTTGGCAGAATAGCGGACTTCGTAGCCTGAGTTACGCTATGTAAATAAAGGCAAAATAAAAAAAAACAGATGAACGGCATCGCAGTAAACTATTGCCACGTTAATAAATAAAGAAATGAATACATTTTGGCCGATTTACGACCATTATGTTTTTGATACAATTTATAGCGAAATAACTTATCTGGCTGGTCGCCTAGCGGCGCGGATGGCTAATTATACAGTCTGAGCAAATGTTTCAATAAATTTCATAATCTTTAACATTTCGTACAGCATGTAACATCAGCCCTAGTTGCCTACCGCAATGGTACCGTTATGTCGGGAGTAAATTTCTCTATTCTGCGATTTATTTACTGTGTGTTTGGTCGGAATTTTAAGGTACAATGTAAACGAAATTAAGAGATTCTCACATTTTCGACACCATATAACTTTGATCCTGAGGGTCGTTAGCCAACCGTTGTGGTACCGTCACCAGAAGCGTAGACAGAACTTTCTTATAATACTCCACATGACGTGCTGGGATTGATATTTAGACGGGGAAATCGCCTATTTCCACACACACAAAAACTTGCTTCGTTTTTTGACGATTTATAAATCACCTAATAATGTCTTTTGAATACATAATAAAATGTAAAAAAATGCCAAAAATACGAAATTTATACTACAGTACAGCACGATTAAAATGCGAAACTACCGGGCCGAGTGTTTCAGACGGTTGTGGCGCTGGCCTTCTGACCGGAACTCGGCAGGTTCGATCCTGGTCAGTTCGATGGTATTTGAAGGTGCTCAAATACGACAGCTAGTGTCGGTAGATTTACTGGCACGTAAAATAACTCCTGTACGACACAATTCTAACACCTCTGCGTGTCCGAAAATCGACAGAAAATAGTTATTGGGAAGCAAAAACATTATTATTATTATTATTATTATTATTATTATTATTATTATTATTATTATTATTATTATTATTGTTATTGTTACGGGGTTACCCGTGGAATGCAGAGGTCAAAGAAGGTGCGAGCTGGAATGGGTCTAACTACCAATCCGAGATATTGATTAAAATTGCATTAAAGGTTATATTTTCAAAAATAGCAAAACTTAACAATTTTCACATAAAACTTCAGATTTTAACAAATAATAACAAGTCAAATCAGGTACAAGACCAGGAAAGCCAAGATTTAGAGACACTTTAACAATCTGATTTTTACAATTTCTGAGCACTCAGCTCACAACCACATGTTACTAAAGGGCAGAAATCTCCTAATTACATGGAGCACTTGCTCCCACCTAGCAATGTCAAGCCTCCTAGAGGCACATTTACCACAAATGAAAGAGCTGACCCACTCTCAATGTTCTGAGCCTATCAAAGGCCACAGCGGACTTTACTATTAACTGCCCTCAAGGCACACTTACAAAGAAACAGGGGTATCTTGTACCCAACCTAATGGGCCTTAGTAGAAAAATAATACGTTAAGTTAATGGCCCAAAATGCAAAACTGAATGGAGGCGTGAATCTGCACTCCTACATGAAACTTCTTAAAACCTAAGAGGCACTAGGCCGATGAAACAGGGGCTATTCCCCAAACTGTGGAGGTGACTCGTATACAGAATAAATTTAACACATTAAGGAAGAGTAGAAGAACGGTTACGAAAACGTAGTCACCTCAAATTCAAAATGAAGGGGAGCTCGAGAGGATAAAGCACTCTCTATCCCCGATTTACAGTTAAAGATATATGAAGTTTTGCCAAAGTGACGGCAATTTACATGTTTGAAGATAGGTTACATAATAAAGGTTTCGGACCTTCCCCGCGGATTAAACTGCTGAGCTAGCAAGAAATAAAGATGTTAAGCGGCCATTACCTTGTTGAGGAGCAGCTGCCTGATGAAAGGGGCGCTTCCCGCCTCCTGCTACACTTCCATACACTATGCTAGATGTTGTTAGAGTGGCCGAGAGACAAGAAAATCAGCAGTTTTTATACCCTCGTGGAAGATTCGAGACCTTTCATGAATAATCAAGCCACACCCTCTTTCTTTATTGGCCCGTCTTGAAAATACACTCAAAGTCGAAGAAGAAATACATGATTGGTCAAAAATTAATTATAGAAATTCTGGATTGGCTCGATTCAAAACTGGCGGAAAGAAAAGATTAATATTGCCAACCCACAAATGAAAAATCGAAATTTAGTAAAGATAAAACTTATGAATACAAAATTTCTTCAAAAAGTTAACTTCGCACCAGGGTGCATGATCATAGTTTTTAGTAGAGACATCTACAAGAGAATATTCACACTTCTTGATCAATAGAAAACAAAACAATTTGAACTCCACACAGTACTGACAACTTCGTAATCACAAAATTTACGGTAGTGACATCTTCTGAGAAACTTATGAGTTGATCCAGTTTTTAAAGTTCAGAGTTTCTCCTGCAAAGGAGTACATTAAGGCGGAAAATTCAAATGTGCAGCGTAGAGGTGTACCAGCCGGTACAATTATTATTATTATTATTATTATTATTATTATTATTATTATTATTATTATTATTATTATTATTATTATTATTATTATTATTATTATTATTAAATGTGAAACTGAAGATGTTTAAAATAAAACTTTGTTTTTAATTTTTCTTCTTGGAAGAGCTTTTGGCTGTTAAGGTGAAACGTCAAGAGTTTGCCTCAACAACTCTGCAATATATTTGGGGTCCTATCAATAATGTAGATGGTGAAAGTTATTTCAGAAAACGCAATTCAATCATAAGTGACAGTCAGGCTGGGTAGCTCAGGCGGAAGAGCGCTGGGCTTCTGAACTCAAGTTGGTGGGTTCGATCCCGCCTCAGATCGCTGGTATTTGGAGGTACTCAAATACGTCAGCCTCGTGTCAGTATATATACTAACACGTTAAAGAACACTTTAGGGACAAAATTCTGGCACCTCGGTTTCTCCGAAAACCTTAAAAGTGGTTAATTAACATCTATAAATTAGAAAAATTATTAAAAGCAGCTATATCTAGTTCGTCCAGCCGTTCTATTGGACCGCTTTGCTTCATTTCTGTTTTATTATTTTCGGACTTAGCTGTCGGTGAAACATCAGGCATTGATAGGTGTCTATACCCAGTCAACTTTGAGTAATATTAAAATAAAATCACTAAAAATGGCCACTCCAATAACTGCAGACGAAAGCTTGCCCTAGCCCGCAATACAATCTGTACTTAGCGGGTAGCACACAGTTAAGGAGTCTACATAATGATATCGGCGAAGCTGAACGATTAAAAATGGCAGGCGACTATAGGCAAACCTGCAATTTCAACCAAACTTGGTACCCACATTACTTAAGGGGAGATGTAATCAGAAATGCAAGCTTTTCCTTAAAAAAGTCATTACAACCATAGTTTTTTTAGTTAAAGACATGAAATGTTTTGTGTAGATAGATGACTAACTGTAATAAATGAAAAAATATATAATTAGAGACCTAGATGTAAGCCATATACATAAATATTATAATATATTTAACAGTTATGCCCTTTTGGCATGAAATCTATAACAGGAATTCTAATGATACAATCACTTTGAAATTTTTACTGTATGAAGCTACCACTACAATATGAATATTGAACTAAAATAAGTTACATATGCATATTAGATTTTTTACTAAAAAATACTGAAATTGTTGCAGAAATAAAATATTTTTTCATCACATAAAACCCTATAAATAATAAATTAAATAAGTAATGATTACAATAGTTCCTTATATTCCAGAGTGTGTAATGAACAACTCCTGAAAACATCGTAGCACCGCGATTCATAGTTTTTGAGAAAAGGCTTCAGATTCCACAAAAATGCATTTAAACATTTGCTTACCATATTCAAATATGAAAAATGAAAATATGTTTTTTAAGAACTTCCATGCCTCCGATAACTATAAAATGTATACACAATATTACACTATATGTATATTACAAATAACACGTTTCCAAAATATTGATTTTTGACACAAAAATTCATTACAACCCCCCCCCCTTAATACTATTTGGAGAGAAATACTGTAGGTGGTATGACAAGTGGGGAGGGAGTGACATGTAGAAGTAATCGAAAATGATCTATATTAGTGTTGAATCAAAAGATTTCGGAGTCGCTGAAATGAGTAGTGACACTCCGAATGACAATTAAGTCCAAGCTCAGCGACTATCGGCATGGTGGATGTGAAGGAATGATAAGAAACTGTCCAAAATAACCGATTTTATGGATGTATTTATGTAGTTGCAGCATAGCTGACAATCAGACTTTGTACACGTATGACTTACTACCTGGAAAAAATGATGATGTGGTAAGACCGCACCAGCACCGCTACGGCTGAGAGTTGAGAGGAAGTAACACGTAAAAATAATCGAAAACGACGAATCACTGTTACAATTAGGTTACCTTCAACAATTCTCAAGTACAGTATATCTAGTTCTCTTCTAAAATAAATGTAAAAGTATACTTTGTCGCAAGGCAGCTTCTGCATGAGAGGAAGTATGTCAAAAATAAAAAATAAATAAAAAATGTCGAACCATCATTTTAGCGGTCGATGGGGTGAATAGTGACACTCCGCGTGCCGTTTAAGTCTCCATCGACATGGGGGTGAAAAGGAAAATGTCCAAATTGACCGAGATTTGTATTGAGTCCACAGTTTTCGTGTTCGCTAGGCTAATTGGTGACAGTACCAACGGCAGTTGGAATCTATAGTGCGACGAGTAAATACATGCAATTATCACTCATTTATATTATTTATTTGAAAGGATCATTTACTTCCCAGACAATATGAGCTGAGAAATGAACGTCATAATAATGAAACCTACAAAATATAATTTGACCCGTAATTAATCCTGTAAGTTATATACAGAAAAGTACGCGGGCAACGCATGAAGAAATTTAATACCAAGACAGGTTTTATGACCTATTTATAACGAATGCTGAGGAACAGCTCGGGTCCTCTAGTTATCATTATTTGTAAGTGATAGGGGAACATGAATGACAGAATAACTTCTTCATTCATGGCCAATCATTTATTTCAGTGTCCGACTCGTTGGCTGAACGGTCAGCGTACTGGCCTTCGGTTCAGAGTGTCCCGGGTTCGATTCCCGGCCGGGTCGGGGATTTTAACCTTAATTGGTTAATTCCATTGGCACGGAGGCTGGGTGTATGTGTTGTCTTCATCATCATTTCATCCTCATCATGACGCGCAGGTCGCCTACGGGTGTCAAATAGAAAGACCTGCACCTGGCGAGCCGAACCCGTCCTGGGATATCCCGGCACTAAAAGCCATACGACATTTCATTTCATTTATTTCAGTAGTATCACTGATTCGTGAACATTGAATATTTTCATTTTATTTTTCTGATTTTGCATCAATAAAGTTGTTTCTTTTTTCTGTATTATGTTTCAGCGTATATCAATTTAAAACAACTGCGCAATGTTCTTATATTGTATGCGTTTTTATTTTATTCTTAACTGTATGCAATGCAATTTTAATTTCACATTCTTTCTAATTTTTCTTACTCTGTTTACCATCCAGGGTTGGTTTGTCCCTCGGACTCAGCGAGGGATCCCGCCTCTACCGCCTCAAGGGCAGTGTCCTGGAGCGTGAGACATTGGGTTGGGGGATACAACTGGGGAGGATGACCAGTACCTCGCCCAGGCGGCCTCACCTGCTGTGCTGAACAGGGGCCCTGTAGGAGGATGTGAAGATTGTAAGGCATAGACAAGGAAGAGGGAAGGAAGCGGCCGTGGCCTTAAGTGAGGTACCATCCCGGCATTTGCCTGGAGGAAAGTGGGAAATCACGGAAAACCACTTCCAGGATGACTGAGGTGGGAATCGAACCCATCTCTACTCAGTTGACCTACCGAGGCTGAGTGGACCCTGTTCCAGCCCTCGTACCACTTTTCAAATTTCGTGGCAGAGCCACGAAACGAACCCGGGCCTCCGGGGATGGCAGCTAATCACACTAACCACTTCACCACAGAGGCGGACTAATTTCACACTAAATATCAAAAAAAAATATTTGTCAGAATTAACTGAAATTCTTTGTTTTTTTCAACATGTTGTAAAATGCTATAAAAATATAAAGATGCTAAAAATGCTAAATACTAAAATCAAAACGCTAAATATCATCACCTCAAATTAACCCCCCTAAACAGCACGAACCAGCATTATCCAACACATATTGGTTCATAAGCTCAATTACGAAGTTGCCTATCCTCAGACCTAGGCTAAGAAATTAACTAGAGGGGCGTGATAGCAGAGTGGCATAGTCACTGAATCCTCACCAATGCGGTGACAGTTCGAATACCGGCCAATGCATGGCGAACTTTTAGAAGTAAACCTACGTTCCTTTGGTTCGGATTCCGCGTAAAACTGGAGGTTATGTGGCAGTAATCATGTAGACATACAAGCTTGGCTTCTCTTGCTTATTCTTGCTTTTGAAAACTAACTGTATTGAGGTTCTTTGGATATAATTAAAACAGAATCCTTAAAATTCTTATTATTTACTGGTTTCTCACGTTCTGTTCCATTTATAAACCTTTTTAATATGCGCTATGATCATGCGAAAGAATGAGCCTCTTCAAGGTGGTAGGATGGCGCTCCACTGAGCAGAGTGCTCGTTGGTCACGGTACATGACATGATTTATAAATCAGTTAGAAACAGTCCCGGATTAAGGCTGTGTATGGCCTTCAAGAGCAAGGCCACTCTTAATGCAACATTTAAATCTTAGGCCATGACGTAGGGAGATGAAGGAGGAGAGAAGGGACAGGTAGCAACTATCTCGTTATCTTTTAAATATTGTATTTAAATATAACTATCACCACATCCAGTGTTCAATATTCAATATGTTCCACGTTATTTGTATGGATTTTCCAGCTAAAAATGTACTTTTACGACTTAAAAACGATTGATACATTAATGAATAGTCTGGCAACTTCCCGAGAATAAAATCTAGAATACCTGTCTTCCATCTTTCAGTGTATTTATTATTACAGTAGAACCTCATTAATCTGGACTAACTGAGGACATAGATTGTCCGAATTAATGAAAGTCCGTATTATACAAAATAACCTAAGAAATGAGCCCAGATACATTTTTGAACACTCTGTTCCGTGAAGAGAACGTGTACACTACAGTATTTTAAATTTAAGAAATACAAATGTTATTTAGTATACATGATATAATGCAATACAGTATTAGGTCCTACAAAATACAGAATAACTAGTACAGTACAGAATTAGAACATGGCAGTCAAGGTACACCTTCACTGACACGCTTACTGGTTTGAAGAAACTGGTGATCTTTTGTTGTCTTCCTTTGACGTTAATTTCTTTAATAATGAACTCATACAGATGGCTCAAATGTTCGTAATATGCAGATATATTTCCATCGTTGTTATCTTCAACGTATTTAATGACAATGTTAAGATGGCCTTTAATTTCACCAAGTTGTATCTTAGGTTTGATAATAGCACTTGTTTCATCCTGGTCATATTCATCCGTTTCAGAGCTTTCAGCAGCGATCACATTTTCAACGATCCTCCTCCACGTAACATTGCGTCCGTAACTCAGCTTTATATTGTAACTTCATTTATGTATTATTATTAAACCGCTGTCCGCATTAATGAGATTCTACTCTATTATTATTATTATTATTATTATTATTATTATTATTATTATTATTATTATTATTATTATTATTATTATTATTATTATTATTATTTCTCAGACTTCACGCCTGGCACCGTATCATAATTGTACGGGAAAATATGTAGTATGCACTATCATTCTTAAATAAGACACAACACTGGAAAATTCGCCTCGATGAATACGGACCGAGACATAATCTTAGGAAGACGAAGTATTTGGAGTGTGGAGAGCAGAGCGAGAGTCAAAGAACGTCGATAGCGTTGATCTCTTTAAAGCCAATGAGCTTGCATTTGAGATAGGTAATCTGTTCGGATTATAGTAGATTCCCAGATGCATAGAACGGAGTCAACACTACCTGGATGAAGTGTGGTAGGTGACGGTTCTCCTCGACCCGAAGATCCTTCCGTATATATAATCGGATATTTTTAAATATTTGTTTTATAATTGTCTTTACGTCGCACCGACACACATAGGTGTTATGGATGCAATGGGACAGGAAAGGACTAGGAGCGGAAGGAAGCTATTCTTCTTTTTTTTTTTTTTTGCTATTTGCTTTACGTCGCACCGACACAGATAGGTCTTATTGCGACGATGGGAGAGAAAAGGCCTAGGAAGTGGAAGGAAGTGGCCGTGGCCTTAATTAAGGTACAGCCCCGGCATTTTCCTGGTGTGAAAATGGGAAACCGCGGAAAACCATCTTCAGGTATGCCAACAGTGGGACTCGAACCCACTATCTCCCGATTACTGGATACTGGCCGCACTTAAGCGACAGCAGCTATCGAACTCGGTACGCGGAAAGAAGCAGCCGTGGCCGTAATTGAGGCACAGCCCCAGCATTTGCCTGGTTTAAAAATGGGAAACCATGGCAAATCATCTTCAGGGCTGCCGATAGTGGGGAATCTCCCGAATGCAAGCTCACAGCTGCGCGCCCCTAACCGCACGGCCAACTCGCTCGATATTCGAAGATTTACATAACGATACTACGTTCAGTGAGATTGTACCTACACGTTATGGAAATGAAGATGCTTCGATGGCCAACGGGACTCACTAAATTGGGTCATGCCAGAAACTAGGATGTTAGGACAGCATTTTGAGCGGCCACGGTACGCGAGAAAATAGGTGGCTCGACTGAGATGGTAAGGCCACGTACTGCCCAGAGGTGACACTTCAGTTGTGAAGACGGCATTAGAATTGAACTGTGAGGACCGTCGATCCCGTGGGCGGCCAAAAAACGATGGCTTGACGCGCTGAGGGAGTACATGTTCTTGATGGGCGTATCACCAAACGATACCAATGATCGGATGTACTGGAAAGTGAAGAGCAAAGCAGCGGACCCCGCAATGAAGCCGGATAAACGCTACAGAGAAGGTAGGCCTACTTAGGAGTAAATATAACAGCTATTTTCTAAATAGTTGCTGAACTTTCATTAACGAACTTTGAAATAATTCTGTAGGTCCTGAGATTTGCAACGGGCTATCCAGTCGAGGCGATAGGGAGTGTTCATCTCACCCTGTAGGACATGGGTTTGATTCCCTGATTCGATTAAGGACTGAGTTTTGCACTTCTAGAGTGCTAAATGGCAGCTTACACCAAAGTTCAAAGGCAAAGGCTTCCACTATCCGTAACCTCGTGCACTAAGTGCGTTGCTCTGCCACCTTTGCCCCAGGAATTAACCTGGATAGTCGAAGCCTTTACCTTTCACTCCTCCAAGGACCTACATAGTCAGTACAGAGATGACTTTTCTAAGAATTACCGATTTATTTTTGTCTGCTATCAGATAGATGGGCAGATGAAGCTTCTTCAAGGACTGTTTCAGGTTGATATGCACAGGTTCTGTTGCTCCGGTCACAAGATTCATAAGATTCTTAGTTCACTCGCCACCGATCTTTAACATTTTGTTCTAACACTTGATATTTCTGTATGTTTACTTGATGAAGTTGACTGAATATACGACTATGGGCCATTTCAATATCGGCCATCCAAACATGTTTGACATCTTCTCATGGTGAGACTCGTGCTATGAAGACTATGTCAAAGCATGTTTTATTACTTCGTCATACAAAGAATACAATATTACAAACGGCGTACACATCATAAGCAATAATAAAAATAATAACTATAATACATCGCGTGGTCTTGGAGCCGCTGTTAGACCCTTTTAAACAACAATTATCATCACCGCCGTCTGGCCTTAGCTTCTGCATGCAGGCATTTGGATTTGACGTCATTTAGGCTGCCTGCATGACAATATTAGCATTCTATTTTACTCTAATAGATGGTGGGAAAACCGGAACTTTATTGGGCGACGTATACCTGGGTTTTAAATAATTTTATTGGGCAAATGCCAAACATTTCATCAGAGATGTTTTAAGCACCAAACTCGTACCACTTGAAGTATCGAATGGCCTTTCTTTCTTTCTTTCTTTCTTTCTTTCTTTCTTTCTTTATTTATTTATTTCTTTCTTTCTTTGCAGGCTGGGTTTGTACCCATGATCTTGGAATCTTGAGGTCGACGCTCTCCCAGTTATCCATTGAGAGAACATTTATCCTTAGGTAAGGTACAATATATCCCTAAAATAATACTACACGTGTCAATGCTCATTTTACTTTAATTGTTCATATTACCAGCATATTCATTACAGACATACGTCTTTCAGTGTTCAGTCTTCAAGCATCTGTGGTTGAAATAAGCGCCTGCAAAGTCCGCCGCAACTATCACCACCACCTCATCTAGTTGCACACCTCTTACACTGGCATAACTAAAATATATATATTAGCGTAGCTTAACCATAATCGTCTTGGTTTCCCTCTGCTTCTCTTATCATCAGTTCGCTTCAGATGACTCCACCAATGAAGCCAGTTCCTCTGCCTAGCTTCATTCATCAAGATAGTGCCTAACTTAGAATTTATGTTCTCATTGTGAAAGCCCTCCTGTCATTCTTCCCACCTAATTTGAGAATTAAATCTGATATGAGTGGATAACACAGAAAGTACGTCATTCAAAAGGTGAATATAATATTTTGACCTGCTTCAGTAGCACAGTCCATTGGATGATATCCTTGTCCTCCTGTTCCTGAGGTATTGCGTTTAATCCCAGCTGAGATCAGTGACATTTAAGGAAAAGAATGAATGTATTCGCTACTGTGTGTGTCTGTGGTGGTAGTGTCGTGTGGGTTTTATTTATTTATTTATTTATTTATTTATTTATTTATTTATTTATTTATTTATTTATTTATTTATTTATTTATTTATTTATTTATTTATTTATTTAGCGTAAGACTTAAAGCTAATAATTGCAAAAATAGTGTTTATAGTGCATTGTGTCTTCTAGTATGGGCTATAACAAAATTTTTACTCTTCACTTACCTCTTTCGTCTCTCCTATGGTTTGACAGTATGAAAGTGACTGATATGTTAGGAATGCTAGTAACGCCATTACTTATGCAGCCGATTCATGTTATGAATTGTGTGAAAGAAGCACTCGTAGCTTCAGTTAATGTGTAAAATGTCAGTGGGTTTGACAGACTAGTGTGTAGTAGCTCAGTCTTGTGTAGTGATGAAAGCAACGGGAAACTTGGTCACTCCTCATTTTTCTGATACGCCTCTTCGGTTATCATTGGGCTGTCTGTGAAACCTGATGGTGGAGCATTTTTTTTTTTTCAATTTACTTCACGTCGTATCCAAGGATATGTTCAGTTAGCCCAGTGAAAGTCTTTCTATTTGACCCCCATGGGTGATCTGCGCGTCTACATTTTGAATTATGACGAAAATGGGGTGCGTAAAAGGTGAAACACAGTGTCGGCACATAGCCTACTCCTGTCGGGTAACACCGAGAGGTCTGCTCAAGGCTGAATGTCCCCATTCGATGGACGAATTATCATCAGCAGCGTCATATACCTCTCCCCATATGAACAATGCACAGAATTAGGGTAACGAATCAAGGCTTTTAGCACGCAAAACAATGATTAGAAATTGTATACATCCACCTTTCCTACCCTACCGGCCAACATTCTGATTGTGAATTTTTTTCTACCAACGGAACTCGACCATGGTGTCACACCGTATAGATCATATGATCATAGCCACGAGGCGGGCTTCTAGTGTGGTATGTTGTATGTAGAGGAAGTACTTTCTTAACACGAACACAAATACCCATAGCCCAAAGCAGAGGAATTAACCATACATAGTAAAAATTCTCGGCTCGGCTGTGATCGAACCGGGACCCTGTGAACCGGAGGCCATTACACTGAACATTCAGCCAAAATGTCTCCAATTAACGTTTCATAACTACCTTATTTTCCCACAGTTGATTCTGGATGAAAATGCAAGTTAGAGGTATTTGTTGTGATCCTCACCTTTTAGTTCCGGACCCTTTTATCACTACTGGTGATTAGGCTGCTGGACGGCACTGCAACCTGTTCACCACATTATGACTAATCGTGAGACTCTGTGGATGTAAAATTGGATATAATACTTCGTGTATCTGTGTTTTGCAATGTTTATGTATTGCCTGAAACACTAATACAGACACATTGCCTGGAGGCACGTAGTTCCTCACAGGCCAGTGCCCCTGCCCCGAGCCCACTTCGGTAATGAACCTCAAATCTGCTCCTTGCTGGGTTCCTTCCCTCGCTACACAATTGTCTTGACAAGCCCAACACAATGGGACCAGCGTTATGATATACTTTGCATTCACTCAATGGAATGTTCAGCTACAGCTGTCGTCAAAAACATGCATCTCCTGTGTCTGATGGTTCCCTTGAACGTTTCATTTCTAAAATAGCAAGGTGTAGTTCAGTGAAATTGTTCATAAATCTCATTATTTATACTGAAAATGTGAATTACCTCTCACGGTCTCATCACGGTATCTCGGAAATCATCAAAGAGAGAGTGAAATTTTGCATAGAGGTTTCTCTTAAGGTCATAAATAATATAAATACTTAAAATTATGAATCCTCTAAGGCAGGACTCGCCAAAATGTGACCCGCGAAGGAGATTCATCTGACCCACGGCTAACCAAAAATTTATAACACTGAATAATGGGAAAAATGCGATTTATCAGAAAAACAAGGTAATAAGACTGTTTTCAAATGTGGTGTTCAGTTCTTACGGTTAAAATCTCAAGGACTGATCACTAGAAGTGTTGCTGTCCCTCCAACCACGGAGCTTATCTCTTTCTGGGACTACTTAGGAATGAACCCCAGGGCTACGTGCAGTCCTTGAGGTAAATTTTAATCCTAGTACAGTTCGACTTTATAATGGGGATTCGAACTGCCGGGCTAATTCAAACGGTGGATCGAATTTTACGTAAAACTGATGAAATTAACGTAACCGCTTAAATAAACATTGAAAGATGACATTATTATTATTATTATTATTATTATTATTATTATTATTATTATTATTATTATTATTATTATTATTATGAGTGATGGTCCCTTTCGGAACACACGAAGCTTTATTTATGATTTCGTTTGCGGAAGATCCAGGATGCTTTCATCTGTTGACTAAAGATCCTCTTCCTTTCTTCCGTCCACTTGGTACCTGTTCTTTTTGGTACTTCATTCTCGGGAGTAACTTCCCACTTGTCAATTTTCTTTCTATATATATTTCGATTCAAAATTTCTTCAGGTTGAATTTGTGCTCTCTTCTCATTTCCGCTTTTGTTTGTTGTATCCAAGGGAAATTATTCAGTTTATCAACTCTTTCAAGAACTTGGTGGGTTAGTCTGGTTTCTGGAAGCCTCTTAACATGTCCATAAAATGTTAGCCTTCTATTCCTGAGGTCTGCCCCAGTATTAGATCATTCTTCTGTGGATTTCCGGATTTGGAGGCGGTACCCTTCTTCCATGTGTCTTGGTCCTAAAATTTTCCTCATGATTTTTCGCTCGTCTTTTGGGATATTTTCTAGCTTGCCCTTTTTATGAAGCGTTAGAGTTTTATTTATTTATCTATTTATTTATTTATTTATTTATTTATTTATTTATTTATTTATTTATTTATTTATTTATTTATTTATTTATTTATTTATTTATTTATTTATTTATTTAAGTAGCAAGCTGGTTTGACTTAACTGTAAATATCGTGATCATAGTCACAGCACATCAATTTTGACACGAAGTCCGAAAAATAGGGACGTCAATTTTCATTATAATACCTCAAATTCATTGTTTAGGATTCAAAGCACGACTGCCTTGATGAGAAGCCAGTGACTATGACGCTCCTCTGCTTCCCCCTCCTCTTCTCTTCTTCTTCTTCGTCTTCCACTTTGTTAAACACCCTGGTAGGGTCGTGGGTGCGAACTGTGCTTAGCCAAGTTTTACAGCCAGATGCCCTTCCTGACGCCAATCCTAAAGGATTATATTCACTCGTGCATATTTCTGTGGTGGTTAGTAGAGTTTTCGTGAATATATAAAGATATGTGAATTAGAATGCAAAAATCTAGTCCTCAACGCTGTCAGGTATCGAAGCCGGTGCTCATTAAACGGAAGACCGCGCCGCTGACCATTCAGCCAAAGAATCGGACTCAGCTATAATGCTCCGTAAAATTACAATCTTAACTGTCGACATTCCTCCCAATTTTCATACAGTCTGTTTGAAAAAATAGGTTCCTGAACGACTAGCTGCGCCCGAATTCTATGCCCAAGGTTGCAGAATCGAATCCCGATCTCATACAAATTGCATTTAAGTGTAAGTGTGTGAAGCTGGCATGATAATGTACCCTATTCAGGGCATTCCGAAGTCTCTTAAAATCCATAGTACCGAGCTCGAAAGTTGCAGTCGTTTAAGTGCGGCCAGTGTCCAGTATTCGGGAGATAGTGGGTTCGAGCCCCATTGTCGGCAGCCCTGAAGATGGTTCTCCGTGGTTTCCCGTTTTCACACCAGGCAAATGCCGGGTCTGTACCTTAATTAAGGCCACGGCCGCTTCCTTCCTCTTCCTAGCCCTTTCCTGTCCCATTGTCGCCGTAAGACCTATCTGTGTCGGTCCGACGTTAAGCAAGTTACAAAAAAAAAATCCATAGTACCGGGCGAGTTGGCCGTGCAGGCAGAGGCGCGCAGCTGTGAGCTTGCATCTGGGAGACAGTGGGTTCGAACGCCACTGTCGGCAGCTCTGAGGATGGTTTTCCGTGGTTTCCCTTTTTCACACCAAGCAAATGGTGGGGATGTACGTTAATTAAGGCCATGCCTGATTCCTTCCCATTCCCATGCCTTTCCTATTCCATCGTCGCCATAAGACTTATCTGTGTCGGTGCGACGTATATCAAAATTGTAAATAATTAAAAAAGAAATCCATAGTAATTGAAGGGATGTGAATCCTATATTTAAATCAGCACTATCCACCTTCGTAGTGTAACGGTTAAAGCTATTAGTTTCCATTTTCGGATGCTTGGGTTTGATTCCAGGTACTACAAGAATTGTAATATTGACAGGACTGGTATGAGGTTAAAATGTTACCTGCAGACTGGGGTGTACATGAAAAAGCCGCGCCACCTCGGGACGTGGACACGAATTTACGTTTCATTACGTTAAGCTCTAACACATCACTCTAGTAAGTTACATCATTACTTTGTGCGTGTACTTTTTGAAGACTGGAGACTCTATTGGTACTTATTATGGAATCAACGTGTATCGTTTCGTGGAATTGCAACAATGTCCAGCAACTGCTGCATATTTTATTGAAGGCACCATTCACTCAGCAGTTGTCTACCACATGCGAACATGTCTTCGTTCTCATTAGCAGAATGACGTTGCTGGATGTACGGGATGTTTGTGCGCTTCTGATGAGCAATAAATACCTGCAGGATGTTGGGAAACGTCGATGCTAGCAACGCACAGTTCCGTAAGTGGCTCCCTATAAGTGATCACGGGAGACATGGTTTCATGATATTCTGTCTAAAGCACTAATCTTCCCCGTACAGCCGTGCCTTGCAACTAGTGTTGGGTCGCTCAGGAGCGAGTCGTTCCTGGTGAACGACTCTTTTTGTGGAGCGACTCCCCGCTCGCTCCTTTCAAAAGAGCGTACCGTTCAAACATAACACTCGCTCATACTGAGAGCGTCAAGAGAAAGAGTGAAGAGAACTTACCTTGAATTTCAACCAGCTCATCCCCCGAGCTCGCTCCGCTCCTCGTCATTCCGCTCTTCCCTCTCCAACTCCCGCTCCTTCGACACGTACACGTAACCAGTCTGTGTTTACCGCCACGTTTAAAACGACGTCCTTTGGCAACACACAGCGCCTGTCCAAATTCGCTATTCAACATTTGTTTCGTGCCAGTAAATTATCACTTTAAATGGAATGACGTAGTGTTTAATATGGTAAACTCATTCGGCTGCACTCTTATAATAATATTCTCAGGCAAATAAAACTAGAAGCTAAAGTTTATGTACAAACTATTTACACAAAGTACATCGCCCGAAATACACCACTCACTTAAATTAGAATTTAAAAATAAAATCTGGGACACTCGCTTTCCTGTGAGTCGGCTCCTTCTCTCAATTATAGTCTGTCCTGCTTTTGAAAAAAAAAAAATCTCTCCTAAGGCGCTGAAGTAGCGACTACACACAAACGCTTCAATGCCAGTTTGTGGAGAGAAGGGTACACATGTTGTCTTTCTGACCACCAAACAAGTGGATTTCCTTTCAGAGGCAACAATGGCTCTTGAAAGTTATCCACTTCAATTATCGCAGCTGATTTTTCGTGTGGACTCCGGACAAAACTCGAAACTTTAGCTGTGAATGAACTCCTTTCAGAGAGGGCAGTAGGAGAAACATCATCTGAGCTGACGGGAAGTTGGTGACTTTCACAGAAACGGATAAGTCTTTGTTTGCAGGAGTTATAACAACTCCTATCCGCGAAACCATGTAATTTAAAGCGCGGATCTACTGCTGTTGCCTCTGAAAATATGGCACTCTTTTTGATATTTGTAAACCTTACTGTAGGAGCTTCCAGTATCTTTTGAGCCATCTCCTGCACTTCCGTACACATTGCAAAGTTATTTACAAACTGGGCACACCATTGTCTAAGTGACTGGCTCAGCAGAATCACTTTAGAGGCTGTCACTTGTTTCTCACTGTTCATCTCTTCAGTGACCAGTTTGAAAGCTCTGAGTACTTCACAAACTGCTTGATCTTTTGGATGTCATCGCTATTTAGCTGCGGCAGATCAGGGTAGTTTAAGGCAATTGTTGAAATTAGAGCTCGTTGGACCTCAATAATCCTCTCGAGCATAACGAAGGTGGAATTCCACCTCGTTACCACATCTTGTTTAATACTCAAGACTGGTTCACCCATCTGCTCCTGCATTTTTCGCAGTTTGCCTTCAGCTTGTGAGCTGCGTTTGAAAAAGTCCACTTTTTTTTTCACTTTCGCAGTGATGTCTTTAACACAGTGGAGTTCGACTTCACAACTAAATTTAAATTATGGGCAAAACATGGGATTTGCCTCCAGGTTGTCTGATGTATTGCAGCCACAATATTTTCAGCGTTATCGCTAACAATACACACGATTTTAGTCTCCACTTTCTACTCACGAGCAACTCTTATGAGTTCTTCAGCCAAGTTTCGAGCCGTGTGCTTCTCGTAATGAAACATTCCAGTAGAACAGATACCAACTCGACTCCCTCGATGAAATGAGCCGTCACGGACAAGTAGGAATCGTTGTTCATAGAAGTCCAAGTCAGTAGGTAATGTCACATACAGTAGACTGCGGACTCCAATTGTTCTTTGACAAATTCTTTCGTCATATTATACAATTGTGGAAGAATTACTTGCGATAGAGTTTTTCTTTTAGGCAAATTATAAGCTTTATTGAGTTTATGAATCAGTGTCCTAATTTTTTTACTTTCAACGATGCGGAATGGCAAGTAATTTTCCACAATTGACTCCAAAACTAAAATGTCAATTTCTCTACTGCTTTTGTTGGAAAGAGGTCGGTGCATCTATAGGAACTAATGGACGTCTGACCCGAATTCCGGTGGGGCGTTCCGCTTTACTCAAGTGTAACACAGGCTGATGCTGGTGTGACTCTACAATCATCTTCATTAGAAGTTGCAATCGAAGCCACTGCTAACCTACGATCATCCGAAAATTCTTCTGAAGAGGAAAGAGCGGGCGTTAGCCGTTCTGTAGACAACGACATAGTAGGATGTAAATTTCGAACGTGGCGCTCGAGATTAAACATACTGCCACTTTTATACGAAATCTGTTTTGAGCAAAAATTGCACTTTGCTTTCCCATCGCCTAAATCTTTAAAAAAGTTTAAAATGTCACTCTTTTTCTTTTGCCTTAAAGCCATGATTCCCACTGAACACTCTAGACAAAACTGACCATAGACCGATATTCGACAAACTCCAGTTCACAATGGAACATTGGTGCCAATGAATAAAAAGGAAAAAGCAGATAATGTTGCCTACTCGAAATTTTAACGCATTCGTTTTCGTATAAAATAATTAAAGAAAGACATAGGGATTTGTCGCGTTATGGAAGTGATCACATTCTGCGTAAGAGAAATGACGAATTTTCTCAATCTACACTGGAATTATGAGAATTTGTTTATTACGGGTTGAGTTGGTCATAATGTCTTTATTTGCTAGTTGCTTTACGTCGCACCGACACAGATAGGTCTTATGGCGACGATGGGACAGGAAAGGGCTAGGAATGGGAAGGAAGTGGCCGTGGCCTTAATTAAGGCCCAGCATTTGCCTGGTGTGAAAATGGGAAACCACGGAAAACCATTTTCAGGGCTGCCGACAGTGGGGTTCGAACCCACTATCTCCCGAATACTGGATAGCCTACTTGCCGCACTTAAGCGACTGCAGCTATCGAGCTCGGTAGTATAATGTCTTTATGCAGGGGCAGGTATACTGAGACTGACACGTCTGGTTAACAGATGCTGATAGCCTGTCTCTTTCTGTGTATGTATTTCTCACAATTTGTCGGGTTTCCAAGAAAGATATTCTTCGAGAAGAACCGTATTACAATGCTATCTATTGGCTATTTGATGAATTACGTCCTAAACACAGTTTGTAGTAAGGGGTAGAGGTGAACAAGGGTACAGCTTACCAACACAGATTGTTTGTCGTCGTTATTTTTAAAATATTTAACAGGGAAAAAATATCTTCTTCTCGAAATTATATCATTCTAATATTCCTTGCAAGGACTTACATCAGAATGTATTTATTAATAATATAGATTTTCAACCATTTCCTTCCTTTCCTTCTCACAATGTGGTTGGCAGCTGTGGCAAAGACGCACACTTCTTTAAATGAGCGAAGGAAGAGCGATACAACGCTTGGAGCGTGTCGAAGGAGCGAGTGAATGTGGTGTGTGGGGTGGGGGTGTGGAAGAGGCTAGGCTTTTCGAGCCGTGCGATGCTTGGAGCAAACCGCTCCTCCGAACGACTCCCCGGAGCTGACTCCATCTGGAGAGCGGAGCGAAAGAGCGCGCTCCTTCCTTTGAACGACTCCGACCCAACTCTACTTGCAACTGGAATGAGCATCTCTAGCTTCCCAGGCAGCTCAGAGTCTTGAACAGGCTCTCGAATACTATCTAAGATACTTCGGAGTGGAAGCCATTGATAACCTGGTAGTAGAAGGAAATGTGCCACGAAGAAGATTCTAAGGATGAACTCCTGCCAGATTATCGACTACGTGAGGTCCTTCCAGAGAATTTCTACAGGATGCTCGCACCTGGCTTGTAAGCGGAAAGTAGAGAACTCTCGAAATAATCCTGGCATTTCACCATAGTGGTATAATAACGCAATAACAGAAAGAGAAAGTGAAATCTAGACTTTCAATATACCGAATTTTTAAAGGATCAATTTAAAATACCGAAATAATGAAACATAGTTATATAATGTATTGTATCATAAATACAATCGTTAAGCCTGCATACTGACTGACTGACTGACTGACCTCTCATAATCGGGAATCTCTCGGATATAATTCAACTAAAATTACTTTTGCTTTACGTCGCACCGACACTGTTAGGTCTTATGGCGACGGTGGGATAGGAAAGGGCTAAGAGTGGGAAGGAAGCGAACTTATCCTTAATTAAGGTACGGCCGCAACATTTGCCTGGTGTGAAAAGGGGAAACCATGGAAAAGCATCTTTAGGGCTACCGTACTGACAGTGTGATTCGAATTCACTATCTCCCGAAAAACTAAAAAATAGGCTTTAGAGCGCATATGGTTTCAAGACAAGTGACTTTATTTTTCCGCTGTAATACTATATATTATTTCATAGGAAAAATCTATATACCTTTGATCGGAATCTAAGTTTGTTCCATACTTTTTTAATACGTAAGTAAATTGATAATGGATTGGGTGGGGTTCCGTTTCAGGTGAACAAGGCTAATTACGATTCTTAAACACATTTAACCCAATTTCCATGTTTAATACATAGCCTACAATAATGTAATATGAATCTGAGGAGAGCGTAGGGTCCAAAGAATTTCAAATTAGATGTTCTAATGGAAATCTCTATGTGACTGTAATATGAAGATAATAATAATAATAATAATAATAATAATAATAATAATAATAATAATAATAATAATAATAATAATAATAATCATTATCATCACTGTCGTCGTCATAAAGTGTTCTACCTATTGCCAGCTTCCTGACACTATAGCTGTCTCTATCTGCGCCTGTCCCAAGCCAACTGTCTGATATCTTCCTCTTTTCACTTCGTTCAGTATTCTCATTCCTCTCCTTCCTGTTTCATTTTTCCTTCCAGTGTACATTAAATAACTGTTGTTAGAAGTCGTTTCCCTCACAATATAGGCCCCGTACAGTTCGCTTTGCTCTTTTTAATCAGGTTTTGGAGAGTTCTGTGCTCCTTAATTTTGTTCGAGTATTGTACCGTTCTTCACTTTATCCACCCATTTTATTTTCTCTATTCTCCACCAAACCAACATCTCGAATGCTTCAAGTCTGTCTCTTACATTGTTCCTAAACGTCCATGTTTCAGATTCGTAAAGAAGAAAATCTCCACACTAAACCGTTAGCCAACCGTTTTCTTAACTCCATCCCCATCTTGCTGCATAACAAGCGTCTCTTTTCCTTCAAAGCTTATATTGCCATCGCTTTTCTTGTTTTTATTTATTTCTCACTCATCCAGTTGTCAGTTAGGCTCCCCAATTATTTGTACAGCACTGTGCAACCTGTTCAATTTGACTTGTTAGTTTTACCTTCATACCATTTTTGTCATTTACTCCCATCACCTTTGTTTTCTTTGTGCTTGTTTTCTTTCCATACATTTGCATTCCTTTTTCAATGTCTACATAGTGTTTTTGAAGGAATATGGTTCCTTCTCCAAGCAGTAACATGTCGTCAGCAAGCCTGATATAGGTGATATTGTAGTATCCTATGCTTACTCCTTCCTTTTCCTCCTCGTCTAAAGTCTTCCTTACCAGGTCGTCAAGAGAACAGAACTGATTTATATTCTACCGAGCTCGATAGCTGCAGTCGCTTAAGTGCGGCCAGTATCCAGTATTCGGGAGAAAGTGGGTTCGAACCCCACTCTCGGCAGCCCTGAAGATGGTTTTCCGTGGTTTCTCATTTTCCCACGAGGCAAGTGCTGGGGCTGTACCTTAATTAAGGCCACGCCCGCTTCCTTCCCATTCCTAGCCCCTTCGTGTCCCATCGCCGACTTAAGAACTTTCTGTGTCGGTGCGACGTAAAGCAATTTGCAAAAAAAAAAAAAAAAAATTATATTCTGAGCGACTCAGTACCTACTACTGCTTACCGTAAAACTGAATTGTACTATAAAATCAATTAGATGGATGGATTACTAGTTTCCATAGGCTACAAATGTCGTCCTTCTTATTCCTCCCCTTGTTTCTTCTTCTTCTTCTTCTCCTTTAGTATCCCAATTTTAACCCTGCGCCTCTGATGGCAGTACTTTCCTCCATCTTGAGACACCGAACTTTCATTCATGATGTAAAAAAAGTATGGTTTTTGAAGCGAATGTGTGCATTTGCTCTTTTCTTTATTGAGATCTCAAAGCGGAGGCCGAACAGGTTTTTCTCCGGGTACTCCGGTTTTCCCTGTCATATCTCATTCCAGCAACACTCTCCAATATCATTTCATTTCATCTGTCATTCATTGATCATTGCCCCAAAGGAGTGGGACAGGCTTCGGCAGCCGGCACGATTCCCATCCTCGCCGCTAGACGGGGACTTCATTCTTTCCATTCCTGACCCAGTCGAATGACTGGAAGCAGGCTGTGGATTTTCATTCATCAATATAGTGTCCAAATTAAATTATCAAATTATATGAAATCGTGTTTGTGTGAATGCGTGTATACTGTATGTGTACGAACAATATGTTTGTCCGCTATCCGTTGGGCTTAAATCAGATCGTGGCTTTTGTTCTTTATGTCTATGACATCCACAGTGTGACTTTCTAAAATGCTCATATCCCTTTGGATACTACACAATATTAGCAGTTCTTGCCCTTGTAAGTTTTGAATGTGTGAAGGGTGAGGTGAGGGAGGGGGTTTTGGGCGCAAGTCTTCCACCAACCCAATAATTTTCTTATATGTATTTACCGAAGTTCAGCGTTATTTCGGCGATTATATTTCCTGCTGAGACTTATGGTAATATACTTCAAATAATAGGGGTCTCATAGAGGGGAAGAATTATAGAAGACGACCAAGATTAAAGTATATGATGATCGTCGCCATAAGACCTATCTGTGTCGGTGCGACGTAAAGCCCCTAGCAAAAAAAATATATGATGCAAATATTAGATGGTGAGATATGATTCCTGCTATGAACTGAAAAGGAAAGCAGAGAGACGTGATGAACGGAGAGCTGCTGCCAACCAGCCTCACGGCTGATGAGTAGAGAGAGAGACAAAATCCAAATGTTTCACGTGTTACCGTAAAGTCTCCTTAACTACTGGACGGGGAACAAATCATAAAACACGATTTAGATAGATTCCTACCGTGATATGCTATCTAACTGTTTGTATTGATTTATATTTTGATTGTCTTTATATGATTTGTAAATGAAAAAATATACGGTGCAGCGCGCAGTTTAATCTACACATTCAGCATTTCTGTTCCTGTACTCTTTATTGTATTTAATCCTTTTTTCTGGAAGTTATTTGCCGTTGGTTCAGGTATTTGTTGTAATACCAGTGAATAACTGACCAGATGTTCTCTGAGAGACTCTCCGACATACTGCACGTACCACTTCTAGACTCACCGGTTTGTTTGTACAGTTACGGCCCCATAGCTCCCATTCATCTGGGCGTAAAGAAGCGGCTTGTAACCGTCAGATGTATTGCGCATGAAATCGACCTCCGGATCTCGCCAGAATGTGTGGCGTTCTACAAGAGTGGGACGGATCAGTTGTGTAGAGATATTATGACAAGAAGGGGAACACGATTTTGACAGGATATTTTGGCAAAATATGAGCGAAGTGAGTGGGACAAATTTGATGATTCTCAGGTTTAGTTATCTTATATTTTAATATCATTTTTGGTAAAATAATTATGATAAAAGTGTTTGAATACCTCTGATATAAGCTATGTTGATTATTGATGTATTAAGGCGCCAAATGTTCTATTTTCATGTAACATGCAGTGAACAACTAAACACAGCTCAACAGTATTGAACAGCAGGACGATACTCACAACAGCGAACATTAACACAGGTCCATTTACTCTCGTACTCACGAAAGTGGGTTTCCTCACTGACTCACAGAGATCCTCAGTCCACAGAAATGCACAAGCACACAGTACATTCAGGTAGTAACGTGTTCCATTCAGTCGTCTCCAGCACACCTACTCACTGGATTCTGCGACACCACAACCACAGCTCCCGCTTCAGACCTCGGTGGGACACTAGCGACAGCCAACACCTCTGTCGCCCTCAGCCCAGCCACCGAACCCCAACACACTGAGACTCACACGGAGTCCAATACTGACTCCGAGTCGAACACTTACTCTAGCTCCACCCCGGATCCCAACTGTCACTCACTGTCCGCGGCTAGCCTCCCTTTTTATTGCTCGGATGATTTGAGCCAGAATTTTCGCGAGGTCACTAGAGGCAGAACATTCCCGTTGAATCTCCAAGAAACTCACAGCAAAGCCGGCCGACGAGAACAATTCACGGAAAGGCCGGCCCCATCCTAGAAGCCGGTTGGAAGATCCCAAGTCGTGTGAGTCATTCCTCCCTTCCTGGAAGTACCGAAAGGGGCTACCACGGGGCTGGTACGTAACATTGTTATTGTTATAAGTATGTGAATAAGCCCATTAAGACTACGCAAAGTAGTTACAGGCATGCATTTGCCTTCCTCCGTGCCCATATATATATTTCGTTCTTTTACTGCGGGCTTCCTTTCTGTCTTCAGACTAGGTCCCTCCAGTCTTGTTCATTGATCTTTCCTCTTGGTAAACTTACCATTTGTGAATTTTGGATCTGAAGATTACACTGTCTTGGACACGTGCTGGTGTAATTCCTGCCTGTTTCAAATCAGTTTCGATGTCATCAATCCATCTTATTGTGTCTGTTTAAGCTTTACTCCTGTTTTCATAGAATTGGACTATTTGTTTGGTAAGTCTGTCTGCATTATTTTAGTATGTCCATAGAATCTTAGCCTGTGTTTTCTAACGTCACTGTGAATATTTGTGTATTGTTTGATTTCCTGTCTGCCTCTAAGTTGGTATTGTCCGTTCGTGAGTACTAATTACCAACTAAGCTCCTAGGTGTAATTTTTCCAGTCGTCAGATTATCTACTCTGTCTTACTTCATCATTTCAGAACTAGACTTGTATCCCAGGGATAGAAAACATATTGCTGTAGTCATTTGTACCTTTGAAAGAAGTCCATCTTTAAAGAAAGTACTTTTCTCTAAGGTCATTTAAGGTGATGTTTACGAACAAGATAAAATGACAGCTGTCTTTATGACTATATTGTACCAGGAAATGACCGTACTTTATAGATTGATGAGCCTGAAATGGTACTCAGGGCGTGTACGACACATCAAATTGGAGAGGTAACAGAGAGTGAGAGGATTTCATTTCAATGAAGTTCTGAATTTTTAAAAGATTTTTTATTGTATAAAGTCAAGTTCATATCACCTCAGTGCAGTGGAATATGGACTGAGCGTGACGTTTCTCCGTCTTGCGGCTGGCAATCTCCGGCGTTGCTCTGCTACTCCTCCCGTCTTCACCATGGAGAAGCTCTCGGCACCGTTGGAGCACGTACACTCCAACGAGGGCAGCTCTAGATGTTCTGGAAGTTCTAGAAGTTCTTGAAGATCTTGAAGGTCTAGGAGTCTGGGTCGCCAGGCTCACTCACTCAGAACGATAGCGCGAACACACATTTAAGCCCTCTCGACATATTGGAAGGCTTAGTCTGAGGAGTAATTTTTAAATTTAATCGTTCCCATGAAAGGAATAAAAAATGAAAATATGCCGTAGCAAATGTCAATGGAATCGAAAACAAACGCTTCTTTAAGGTAAATAAACTAGTCGCTGACTTGAGAAAAGAAACAAATTAACTTTCATGCGGCCGAATGTCAATAGGATCGAACTCGCATTCTTCTTAACGCAAGATACACTTGGCACAGATTACAAGATTGTTCACATGAAACAAATAGTTCACTTATGCTTTTTAATATTCGAAGAAGATAACGCAATTATTTGTAGAGTTCTACTGTTTTACGATTGCTTAGAATATATTTACAAAGTTTATTCAACACTGCTATGACACTACAAATGGCAGTTACTTCACTTTGGTAGAAGAAGTTAAATGCTTTACATGAGAATTTATTTCCGTTCTCGCGCACTGTTATGCAGACATGACAGGAAGGTAGCAAGCACTATTAGACTATTAATACAGAAGTGAAATTAATCCCGTTCACTCACACTGCCATTCTTATATTCAAACACGAATAATAATACTGGTAAGAGTTTATAATAATCGTGAAAATTAGCTCCGTTCACTGATAGTTCTAGCTTCCATAAAAGATACCGTGAAATCACAGATTGATTCACACGTGAAGTTTTAATGCTTTCCTAACATTCAAGTTCCACTTGAGAAAATATAAGTCCGGATGCACTGTTTAAGATTTTAAGTTTGCTATCGGCAGAAATATTTCAATCACCTTGAGATGTTTAAAGTATGTCCGGCTCCATGGCTAAATGGTTACCGTGCCGGTCTTTAGTCACAGGGGTCCCGGGTTCGATTCCCGGCAGGGTAGGGAATTTTAACCATAATTGGTTAATTTCGCAAGCATGGGGGCTGGGTGTATGTGTCGTCTTCATCATCATTTCATCCTCATCACGACACGCAGGTCACCTACGGGTGTCAAATCAAAAGACCTGCATCTGGCGAGCCGAACTTGTCCTCGGACACTCCCGGCACTAAAAGCCATACGCCTTTCCTTTTTTTTTTTTTTTTTTTTTTTTAAGTATCACACTTCTTGATTTTACGACTGAGTTCGCAGTAACCATTAAAATTTTTCAAAGTTATTCTCACCGTAATTTAGTAGAGTTGAAACCGTAGACTTTGATTCCGCAATATTACACCGTAGCACCAACTTCCATCAGCCAACGGTCCTGGTTCTACTGTCGAATTCTTGCGTCTCTTTTACACTGAAGTCGCGGAGACTGCAGCTTTTTCATTTCCCGCAATAACTTTCTTAATCCGAGGTGGATTTATAAAGAAATTTGGTAGTTTGGATGTATTAACATGATGTGTACGATGATGTTATTTTCATATTCGTATCGCAATTCATATAAGAGTAATTCAGGGTGGAAGGTATGGAAGGTTCTATGAATGACGTAGCTTAACCTCGGTGAGTTGGAGCTCGCCACTCGCCACTTGTTCGCTGTAGCCGGCTCGCCTGGTGCAGGTCTTTTGATTTGACGTCCGTAGGCGACCTGCGCGTCGTGATGAGGATGAAATGATGATGAAGACGACACCTACACCCAGCCCCCGTGCCGGCGGAATTAACCAATGATGGTTAAAATTTCCGAACCTGCCGGGAATCGAACCCGGAACCCCTGTGACCAAAGGCCAGCACGCTAACCATTTAGCCATAGAGCCGGACATCTGTTCTATATAAAACTTAAATAAGAGCAAGCGTTACCCAGAAAGGGGTCGAGTATCCGCAAGATTGTATATGCTAGGTGATTGGTTCGAACTCCAACGTCGGCTGCCTTAAAAATGGCTTTCCGTTGATTTCCATTTTCACACTAAGCAATTTTGGACTGTTCCTTAATTATGGCTACAGCTGCTACCCTCTCCGTCTTATACCGTCCATATCCCACCATCACTGAAAACGAAAATAAGAAATAGAGTGTATTTGTAATCTATTCCTCATTTATTCATTTATTCTTGTTCTAATTTTACTGAAAAGTAGAAGTGGATAAGTCAATGAATGCGTACAAACCAATTAAATATTTTGTACTGAGGTTTTGCATTAGAATTGTGTACAACATAATGGACGCTGTATCTGTATTGTTCAATGCTGAGGTACAAATACTGGGAACCTTTACCTTTCTCCGCTCCAGTGACCTTCACGGTCTGGGCGGAGATGGTTTTCCTCTTCTTTCTTAGAATTATATGTCGAAATTCATATTCAAAATTAATTTAGAACATGTTGCTTGTGATGTTGAGCTCCTCCTAAGAAGCAAAGACAAATATCAGTTTGTACCAAGTTTTGGTGCATAAAGTTATAACTAGTCGATGTTATATTTGAAGTCAATTGCCTTGTGGCATTCAAATAATGTACAGTTCCATCATGTTTATGGAACTTTAGTACATAATCCAACAACCCAGAAGAAAATAGACGACATAGATCATTTGAGACTACGGCACTTTGTAAGAAAAACAGCTTAATGATAATAATAAAATAAAATAATAAAAATTATCTTTTCTGGCCTTTTCCCAATTACTTGGGGTCAGTGTTGCGTGTAAACTGAGCCCTGTTTTACGGCCGGATGCCTTTCCTGACGCCAACACTAGGTGAAGAGATATATTCACTACTGCATGTGGTGGTCGACAGAGTGGTATGTCGTCTGTAAACGAGGAGGAGGTGTGGACACAAACACCCAGTCCCGGAGCCAATTATCCAGACACTGCTAAAATCCCATGCTGTCCAGGATTAGAGCACGGGCCTCTTTGAAACGAAATCCGCTTCGCTGACCATTATCATCACCACCATCATCCTTATTCTGAAAAATAATTAGAACATGTATAATCAGAGTTTACCTTATGCAGGCCAATAATATATCCTGGTCCTAGTGTTCACATACATACAATGAGTGTAAGAACGGTACAACTAAACATATGAAGTCATACTGTTCTGTGTTATTTTACTGACCTCTTGACAAGTTGTGATGACCTTCCAATGACCTAGGGTCACGGCAATATCCTCCCAGTTAGCGGTTACTGACGTCTGATGGTGAAACCCGGAACTTACCTTAAGCTTGCCACTACTTCCTTCTGGTCTACTACGACAGCCTCTTCAACATTCTCTTACGATGTGCCGCCTTTCATGTAAAAGTGGGGTATGTTCGCACTTTCAGTACATGCTCGTGCTATTCTGATGATTGATTACTAGACATCGTATTTATATGCTGTTATAAATCACTAATATAAGCATGCAACTATGCTGTAAAAAGTAGTGAAATATGCATTTAAGCATATACCTGTACTTATTTTCATGGTATTAGACACTTTTATGAAATGCAAGCGTAATATTTATTTACTAGACTAACGCGATTCAATCTCACTAAGAAATAAAATCATGATAATGAATAAAGAACTGATTCAAGAACCAATTTACAGGTGCAGCTTTTTCACTATACTAGACTTAACTAAAGTTGGCGTCTGACAGGTAAGGTTGGAGGGAGGAGCACTGCACGTGCCATTTCACGATGTTGCCACATTCCAGCATTCCTTTCTACATGCTCTTACCCCTCGCTTCCGGCTCACTTGTTCCCTCCTTCATTCTGACCGCTGTGATCTGTTGTAGACTACCTGGCCAGGCGATGTCGTCCCATTTGCGATCACTCTTATACAAACAATCAGGTTCTTATCAGTGACAGTGACAGGTTTGGCAACTCCCAGCAAGACGAGCTGCCCTGAAGTTTTATCTCCATGGCAACCGCAGTCGCCCCACCCTCGTTTCCATGGCAACCACACAGCCACTCCCTTTATCCCACCCCGGCAGGCAGTAAACGGACCTCCCTCTAAGAAATGTCAGACACCAACTCTTATTATTAGCAGTATAGTACAAACAATCCGTGCATTGGTGAAACGTACCAATCTTTGAGTGTTCACTACTAAAACGATATGTACACAGCGTGTTAATTAATAGACATGGTAAATCAATTAGTAAGGTGTTAAGAAAACCATTTAAAAAACACGAACGCGAAGAAACCTACTTAAATACACATTCCTACCTCATTTTACATTACACACCCTCTTTTCCTGCCTATACTTTTGTTTTCAGTACACTACAACAGTCTTCTCCAAGTTTTCTGTGGCGTTTGTCTGTTAGAACCAGCTTCAATGCATGTGGTAGGGGAAGAGTACACTGACTTAGCAAATTTCATGGGATAGTCACCTAATAGCGTGTGGGGCCTCCTCTGGCCCTGCAAACTGCAGTGAGACGCCGTGGAAGTGAGTCGACAAGTCCCTGGTAGTCCTCTGGAAACAGCTGACACTAAATCGTTTGCAGAGTGGCCGCCAATGCTGGTCTGTTCGTGGGTGCAGCATCCATGGCACAGAGCCTGTGTTCCAGGACATCCCGGATATGCTCGATAGGGTTCATATTGGGGCTCCTGGGTGGCCTTGCCAGTCGTTGGACCTCCACTGCATGTTCCTGGAACCATTCCCGGGCGACGTAGGAGCGATGTGGCGGCGCATTATCTTGAAATACCGCAGAACCGTCTGGGCGCTGGAAGGCCAAAAAATGGGTGGAGATGGTCTCCGAGCAGCTCAACATAATGCGTACCGTTCAAAGTCTCTTCCAAAACAACTAGGGGGCCCATTCCATACCAGGAAAATGCACCCCAGACCATAACAGAGACACCAGCGCCCTGGACCACACCTTCGAGGCAGGCGGGATCCATCGCTTCATTTGGTCTGCGCCATATACGGTGCCTCCCATCGGCATGGTGCAGTTGAAATCGTTATTCATCCGACCATACCACGTTACGCCATTGTTCCAGTGCCCATCCCTGGTCACTGGCAACAAATGCGCATCGTTGTGCCCGATGACGTTGGGGTAACAGTGGCACCCGTGTGCGGCGCCGGCTCCCGTATCACATTGAACCCATGTTCCTACGGATTGTCCACTGGAAGACGTGTCTAGCACGGCCTGTGTTGAATTGGGCCGTGATTTGCTGCACGATTGCCCGTCTGTCACTATTGACAATACGTCTCAGATGTCGCCGGTCACGGTCATCGAGGGTGCCTGGACGGCCGGTCGTTCGTCTGTTGTGGACGGTGATACCCGCATTCAACCATTCACGATACACCCTGGACACGGTTGATCGTGAGAAGCCGAATTCCTGCACCACTTCCGAAATCGCACTTCCCATCCGTCGGGCACCGACCACCATACTCCGTTCGAACGGTGTCACCTCACGACGACGTTCCATGTTACACCTGTCACATGCACAGCCACTGCTCACAAGGTCTCCTATACAACTGCCCCTGGCACAGCCGGCGTTGGTGCGCATACAACACACCCTGCGCATCAGTGCTCCGCTATCCCATGACATTTGCTCAGTCAGTGTATACGTATTGAACGTTCTGGCAATCCACATTATCAGCACCAGCTAAATATTTCTTTATACAGTAGCTATCATGATGTCGTAGCCCGGATTTCGTTTAAAGACAACACGTTATTTTGTTTCCAGACAGCGCCCGAGGTTTCTTGGGAAACCTTCCACTTCATGTTTCACGTTCTCCATAATGTCCAGTGAATCACCAAGACTCAATCCACGTGTTCCTAGCTTCTTAGTTGATTCTGGTTATTTCTGAAACGTTCCATTGCCGAAAGATTTCGCGGCATTAATTACTTTATATTTTGTTGAAGATTGCTTGTAACACACGGTAAAACATAAATAATAAAAGTCGAAAACATGCACAATAAATTCGAAATTTGAAATGCTTATGTATGCACTATTAAACTTAATAAATCGTTCAATTTAACCTCCAAAAGCACTTCCTTCTTTACATACCGGCAATCAAAATATTTATTTTCATACAAATGCCATGTCTATAATTATTATTGAGTTTCGGGGCCCTAGTATCAGAATCGTAGTGGGATGACTAGCCGAAGTGGAAAAAAAGTGGATATCCTTTAACGGGAGGGACGTGAGTTCGATATCCTGTTTTAAAACCGAGTTATTGAGAAAAAGTACTGCACCAGAGAAGGTTCATGCAGTCTCCAATTTAACTGAGTGGCTGGCCAATTCCTACGGCAAAGACTAAGGCGAAAAATCAACCCGTCTTACTCACTGAGTGGTGAGGTTATGGGTTGTGGAAGATTTTTCCTTACTTCAGGATCTCAGTGGCCTGTTGCTGAGATAGCTCATGAAAATAAAAATCCACAGCCTGTTTCCAGTCATTCGACCGGGTCAGGAATGGAATTAATTAAGCCCTCATCTAATGGCTGCCGAAGCCTGTCGCACTCCTCTGGGGCAATTATTAGTGAATGTCATATGAAATGAAATGATATTGGAGAGTGTTGCTGGAATGAAACATGACAGGAAAAACCGGAGTACCCGGAGAAAATCCTGACTCGCCTCCGCTTTGTCCAGCACAAGTCTCACTTGGAGTGACAGGGATATGAACCACGGAACCCAGCGGTGAGAGGCCGCCTGAGCCACGGAGGCTCTGCGAGAGACATAAATTCATTTATACAATAACGGATGAATACGCTGGTTTGCTCCACAGATGATCAGTGCAAAGAGAATAGGAGAAGTAAACAAGGAAAAAAATTATAGCAAGGACGTCTTGAGTTTAGAGAACCTGACAGTATGTCCTTGAAAGAGGAGCAACTGCTGAGGATGAATTCGAGGACAGAACATTTGCAGACAAGAATAGTAGCCCAAATGAATGAAATTTTATGACACTGTTACCTCGTAACTGCAGGTTCTTGCAAATTGAAACTAGATCTGATGGCATCAATACTTCAGGCGTGCACAAAGCAGCCCAGCGGATGATGATGGTGCTTATTATTATTATTATTATTATTATTATTATTATTATTATTATTATTATTATTATTATTATTATTATTATTATAGGTGTTGTTTATGGGACATAACCTATAGATCACCGGCTAAATGGATAAGATAGTGTTTATGTTATTTTATTTATTTATTTATTTATTTATTTATTTGTATTTCCGGCTGTCTAAATCTGACAAAGTATACCATAACACTTGAATATTGAATGTGTGTGTAACCATGAAGCGTTTTCTGGAGTTAATCCTTATCGTATGCAGTTCTACAGATGTGATTTATAACCATCTGGGCGGAGCCTTTTATTGCCAAGATGGCTAAATCACAGTACAGATTCTTGGGAATGCCCACACTTTTGAAAAACTCAACTAAGGATTTTGATATGGTTCCTCTTGCTCCGATGAAAAGTCCTACAGCCCTTATGCAGGAGATGATGTATGATTCTGGTATAGTAACTGTCATAAATGATCTGATTTCGGGATATTGGAGCCATAGATTGTCTTGTTCTTCATGTACCGTCTCTTCTAAGAAGGTTGGCAATCATCACAACAATCCAGTCCTTAGATCTAGCGGTAATGAATAATCCACTACAATAAACCAGTTTGTTCAACCAAGAAGTTCGTCTTCTATCTTATATATCAATTATTTTCTCTTTTTTCGTGAAAAATGTACCGTATCGGATTCGACAATGTCGTATATTGTAAAAGCAAGGACACTCTTAAAGTGTGTTAGTACAGTAGTATTGTCGCTAGCCACTGAACTGTGGTTTGATTACTAGCAAGTCAAGTGAGAATTTCGAAATGTATAGTCCCGTTCCAGTTGTTCCAATTGTGGATGGTTAATGATGGATTTAAAAACACAATTGAGTTTGTGTAGTTGCTTGTCTAGTGTTGATATTCTCCTTTAGTATAAACTCAATCAGTTTCTTGGTTTGTTTTGAAATGTAAACTACAATTACAACACACGTTTTACACCATGGGTATATCGCAGGATATCTAGTATCAGAGAATATATAAGATATGTGTAAATAATAATAATACCGAGCTCGATAGCTGCAGTCGCTTAAGTGCGGCCAGTATCCAGTCTTCGGGAGATAGTGGGTTCGAGTCCCACTGTCGGCAACCTTGAAGATGGTTTTCCGTGGTTTCCCATATTCACACCAGGCAAATGCCGGGGCTGTACCATAATTAAGGCCACAGCCGCTTCCTTCCAATTCCTAGGCCTTTCCTATCCCATCGTCGCCATAAGACATATCTGTGTCGGTGCGACGTAAAGCAAATAGCAAAATAATAATAATAATAATAATAATAATAATAATAATAATAATAATAATAATAATAATAATAATAATAATGTCATTGGCTTTACGTCCCACTGACTACTATTACAGCATTCGGAGATGCCGAGGCGCCGGAATTTAGCCCCTCAGGAGATCTTTTACGTGCCAGTATATCTACCGACAAGAGGCTGACTTATTTGAGCACCTTGAAATACCAGCGGACTGAGCCAGGATCGAACCTGCCAAGTTGGGTCAGAAGGCCAGCGTTTTACCATCCGAGCCACTCAGCCCGGCCAATATACGTGTTTGTTTAGTTACAAGTTGTTTTACGTCGCACCGACACAGATAAGTCTTATGGCGACGATGGGACAGGAAAGGGATAGGAGTGGGAAGGAAGCGGCCGTGGCCTTAATTACGGTACAGCCCCAGCATTTGCCTGGTGTGAAGATGGGAAACCACGGGAAACCATCTTCAGGGCTGCCGACAGTGAGGTTCGAACCCACTCTGTCCCGAATACTGGATACTGGCCACACTTAAGCGACTGCAGCTATCGAGCTCGGTCAATATATGTGTATGAAGGCCATAATTACTAGGGCTCGGATGTTTAGGAAAAGTCATATTTTTTCTTTGTCTCTATTTTCTTACCTAATTGGATTTTGGTGCAAATCAGGTGATTATCGTCACAATTAAGTGATTTTTATTTGTAATATAAAGGCATATTTTTGGTCATAAGGTCATATTTTGAGCTATTTTCGTAGAAACGTCATATTTCGGTCACATTTCGGCGGTTTGGCGACAGCTGTAGCTCTGCAAAATCATCGTCAACTTTCCGAATGAGAACTAGTATTCACAAAACTGCTTTTCCGTATTACATCTGTGGTTATTATAAATGGAATACTCTGCCTCTTCTATCAAGATTGCGCAGGAATTGTTTTCCAACAGTTTGTTAGAAAGTCTGGCATATATTAGTCGAACTTTGGAATTATATCGAGTGCAATTACTCCTTTAGAAGCTGCTAGCTTAGAAATTCATGCCAGTATTGAAACTATGAGAAGTGACGAACTTTCAGCACAGCAATCACATGGAATAGTTGGCGTCAGTGTAAAAAGGTAACTTCAAAACGTGCTTAATCGAAGTGACGGTTTTCGCAGTGTGTGCAAGAGAAATGATGTTCGTAGAGGAGAAGGTACCAGTGCATTTCAGAAGGAGTGCATACTCGATAGTAGTGATTCAATATCATTTAAATATCCACCAATAACGTCTTGTGACGTAGAAAGGAGCTTCTCTTCTTACAAAAATGTGTTAAGTGATAATAGGAGGTCTTTCGCGCCTGATGCTTTGAAGATGAATCTTGTCGTACACTTCAATACCACCAGCGGAGAAGAATGAAAAAGTTATGTGAGTTTTCACTATTTGCCCGGCCGCCCTACCATAATCTATCGAAAGACATCTACTTAATTTTTAAATGACCATATTTAGATTGATTTTTTGGGTCATATTTTGTAATTTTTAGGTCATATTTCGTTAATTTTGAGGTCATATTTGCTTGTTTATTTGGGCTATTTTTAGGTCTTAAACATTCGAGCCCTAATTATTACAGTATCTGAGTTAGTATAATATATGCCACCGACTTAGCGTCTGGTTTCTTTCTTGTATAAAATTAATCGTCCCGGGATCTGAAATCGTCTAGCACAGACGAACACTTGGCTGCCGGAGGTAGACTACAGTACGTGGATCTATTTCCGACCAGTTGTTTGCACGAATTTGGAACATGAACAGCTGTCTGAGTTACTTCTTCACGTGCGTATATAGGGAATTTTTTGATTTTATGAAATTACTAAAAGATGTTTTCTTGGTTGGATAGGAATTCAATTAGCAATACTAAGAAGAATATGTTAGTGTGTTGTCGACAAGAGACATCTGGAAGGAATAGTTCAGTTTCTGCTTGCACAGAGGTAACGGTCCTTATTATCTTCTGTCATTGATTTCTGCTAAAACTAAAAGAGTACTGTTAAGAAAAAACATATTACAAACCCCTCTCGTCAATGTTAACAAACGTTTTCTGGAATATTTTATAAATTATCAACGCAATGAATAAATGAAACAGATCACCGTATACACTTTTCTCTCCTTAGATACGTTTTTCCCGAAATTTCCTAAAATATTAGACGGTTTCTCGGTTCAGAGGCATTACTGCCCGCACCCTCCCTGATAAGTAACAGAATTGAATACTTATCGCAGATGCTTGTTAGATTTTTCTCTTGCAACAATTATATTAGAATGACTATGAACAGTGAAGAATGAATAAATTATTTGTACTCGAGCTTTATACCACTGTCCTAGTTAAGTACAAGTACAACTTTTATAAAATGAGACTTTTAGATATAAACAAGGATACTGAGCATAGTTCTTGCTCTGTCTGGTCCTATACTACGATGCCTTGAATTACAGTTTATTCACACTCCTAAAACACTGTCTAAGTGTTCCGCTACGGCATATCCTGAAATTACAGCAAATAATGTAGCCTTCTTATCTCAAAACAGCCATCTTAAAGATGTTTTAGTATTGAAATGAGGCAGTGAAATATGGATGTTCCCTTTTAATTAATTAATTACACTTTATTGAAAGTTAACTGTAACTATTAAAAGTCTTAACAAATTCTTTGAAAGATCGTGACACTCAAAGAGAAAAAGAAGCATAACAAAACATTTCTACAAACACAGAGCTCATTGTAAAAACAACATCTAGCCAGTAGCCGTTACAGTGAAATAAACAGTAGGAAAAAGGGAGATAGTAATGAAGCAAAAATTTCAAGGTCAATCGAAGGAGAGAGGGAGAAGAAATTATTCTTGTAGAAAGTTACTGAATACAGCAAAACCTGTTTGTGAAAGAACAAGTATCTGCAGAACTTTCTTGCAGAATGTAATAACATTTTTCCAACATTAAAACCGTTCATTTATACTATACGGCATAGAAACATCATATTCTCTATTCCAGTGGTGTGCCAGGAGCAAAAGTGCCGGTACATAATAAAATCTGCGCTATCTTCAACACAAGTGATCCTATGAATTATGAAATCCTGGAACATACAGGCTACAGTAAGTAGGCTACATGTTCTGATTCCTGAAACATAAAGCAAAGCTTGTAATTCACGTGACTGTTGATATCATTATCATAATCACGTGACATCCACCTAGGTATACGTCAAATCCGAACCACAAGGACGTGGATTCTCGTTTAGGAGGCCTGGCATCCTTTTAAAAGGACACTTTTTAAAAATGGAATATCATGTAAAATAAATATTTTAAAAATAAAATAAATAAAAATTGACCTTTTGTTGGTGCTCCATTTTTTTGGGAAATCATTTACCTTGGTGTGATATGCTTCTCACTTCACTGTCTCCAACCAAGACACCGTTAAAGAAGTACTGTATACACTTTTATGACATTTGACCAAAAGAGAAATGTTCTGGGCCTCAGGAGGTTAAGAAATCTTATACTCATTGGTTGGGATTCAACAGCGTGGCCACCTTGGTTATCTCGCACCAGTCCTGAAATCAAAAGATTTCCCAGAAGAAGGGTTCACTATCGGAAATGACCAGTTTAGATAATTTTAACTAAGTCCGGCTCATTGGCTGAATGGTTATGGTTGAGATCTTCGGATCAGAGCGTCCCGGTTCGATTCCCGATGTAGTCGGACATTTAAGCCAGGAAGGTTAATTACCTCGAGGAAACATATCTTCATACACATACGACTCACCACACTACTAACCACTACATAAACACACAATAGCGAGTACATCCCTCCGCAGAGGGCTGAAGTCAGGAAAAGCATCTGTCCATAAAACAGAGCCAACTCCATATATGTGACACAGATCACATCCGCGACTCCGCCTGGGTATGGAGGAAGAATAACAAGAGCATAATTACAGTACAACTATGTGCCTGAGTCATCAGTCCATAGACTGTTTTGATGCAGCTCTTCTTGCCACCCTATCCTGTGCTAACCTTATTATTTCTACGAAACTGCTGATCCTACATCTACTCTAATCTGCTTGTCATATTCATACCTTGGTCTATTGCTACCGTTCTTACCCCTTAAACTTCCCTCAAAATCCAACTGAACAAGTCCTGGGTGTCTTAAGATGTGTCCTATCATTCTATCTCTTCTTCTCATCAAATTTAGCCAAATCGATCTCCTCTCACCAATTCGATTCAGTACCTCATCATTCACAGTCCGATCTATCCATTTGATCTTCAGCATTATTCTGTAACGCCACATTTCAAAAGCTTCTACTCTCTTCCTTTCTGAGCTAGTTATCGCCCATGTTTCACTTCCATACAATGCCACGCTCTAGACTAAATTCTTCAAAACCATCTTTCTAATTCAATGTTCAAAGTGAGCAGATTTATTTTCTTAAGAAGCTCTTCCTTGCTTGTGCTAGTCTTCATTTTAGGTCCTCCTAACTTCTGCCACCATTCGTTATTCTGCTATCCAAGTAACAATATTTATCTACTTCCTTTAAGACTTCATTTCCTAATCTAATATTACCTGCATCAGCTGACTTCGGTCGACTGCACTCCATAACTAAGGATAGTAATTTTTAAAAATAAAATTGTACAGTGTTTGTTAATACAACATAGCATAAATATGAAATATCAAATATATTAATATTCCTGAAGATGAATAAGATGCGAAGGCTTGTGTTATACACTTCGCAGGGAGAATTTCAAATTCTTCTCCCACTTTCAATATAACTACTTCACTGGAAGTTTCCATAAGAATTTGAAGTCAAAATTCCGAGCCAATTGTCTACGATGTACCTGTCGTGTAGCCTAATTGTTATTTTGAATTTGGGAGGTTATGAATTTAAACTCCATAGTTGGCGACACCGAAGATGATTCTCCACGGTTTACCATTTCCACACCAGGCAAATGTTGAGAGACTATGGCTACTGTCTTACAGTCCTAGCCCTTTCCCATCCCAGCTTCGCCAGAAATCTATCTATCTTCTTCTACTGCTTTTCTCACACCTGTGGGGTCGCGGGTGCGAAGTGTGTCGCACATGTGGATTTGGCCCTGTTTTACGGCCGGATGACCTTAACGACGCCAACCTTATATGGAAGGATGCTGTAAGCACTATTGCGTGTTTCGGTGGTGGTTGGTAGTGCAGTGTGTTGTCTGAATATGAAGAGGAAAGAGTTGGAACAGACACAAACACCCAGTCTCCGAGCCAGAAGAATTAATCAAACACGATTAAAATACCCAAGCCGGCCGGGAATGGAACCCGGGACCCTTTGAAAAGAGGCCTCAAAGCAAACCATTCAGCCAATGAGTCGGACATATTTGAGATTTCATATTTCAGATATATCTTGTATTAAGTAACACTGTAACATTCTATTTGAAAATTACTATCTGTAGTTAGATTTATGTTTTTCTACTTACACACGCTGGCGGAGTGTGTGGTATGTAAAAATGTGATGTAGGCAGCAATGATAATTAACTTAAAAGTGCGAGAAATTTGAAGGAACCGGAGATTTTAACTGCATATTGATAATGTCTATGGCTCAGGGACTTGTGAGTGTTGTCCGAACATATTCGTCTTCATATTTGCACAACATTCAACGCTACCAAGCACCAAAAAGACATGCTATAATGATTCCATCCCTTCACATAGGATTGGCGCCAGGAAGGGCATCCGGCCGTAAAATCAGGCCAAATCCACCTGGTCGACACAGTTCGTACCCGAACCCCATCAACGTGATAAAAGTGGTAGAAGAAGAAGACTAGACACGCCGAGTCTCCTTATTGCATCCTTTTGTGTTCGAAGGTGTAGGCTACTCCGATGGTTACTGTACCGCTGAAATCGCTATTAAAATTAAACTAAGTTGTAGTTTTACAGGACTGCTGATATCATGATCATAGCCACGAGACTTCTAGAATCCAAACAGCGGAGACGTGACTGTTCATTCTAAGAATTCTACGGGAAATGACTGGGATTATTCGAATCATGGCGCCTTGAAATAAACCAGTAACATTGATGACCAGTGACTTTAGGTTTCATGCCTCCACATCACTGCTTATTTCCTGGAGAAAGATACTGGAATCTTCATTTTCTAGATATATAAGCCCATAGTTTTTCACAGTAAAACAACAATCGCTGTCATATTTCTAACTAAAGTGTTTATAAATACCACACTAATCTTACTGAGGAGCTATGATTTATCTCGTAATACGTGCAACATTTACTGAACGGAGCGAAAGCAATACGCGACACTCTGAACCAAATTAAAATAGCCCTTTGTAGGTCAGCACCTCTCTGTGCTACAATATTATGTTTTGGATAATAATAATAATAATAATAATAATAATAATAATAATAATAATAATAATAATAATGGCAGTACCGAGCTCGATAGCTGCAGTTGCTTAAGTACGGCCAGTATCCAGTATTCGGGAGATCGTGGGTTCGAAACCCACTGTCGGCAGTCTTGAAGATGGTTTTCCGTGGTTTCCCATTTTCACACCAGGCAAATGCTGGGGCTGTACCTTAATTAAGGTCACGGCCGCTTCCTTCCCACTCCTAGCCCCTTCCTGCCTCATCGTCGCCATAAGACCTATCTGTGTCGGTGCGACGTAAAGCAAATAACAAATAATAATAATAATAATAATAATAATAATAATAATAATAATAATAATAATAATAATAATAATAATAATAATGGCAGCCTAGCGAAGGTCGTAAAAGTCGTGCTCACTTCGCCAAGACAGACGTGGTTTGATTTCCCCTTACGAAATTGAACTATTTAGAATCCAAATTTCAACTTGAAGACAGGCACATGCTCCTCAAATTCACTCAGCCTGCCTTCGCCAAAAAAAAAAAATTAAAAAAAATTAAAAAGTGCCAGGTTAATTCCTGGAGACACAGTCAGACCAGCATAAAGCTAACCACATGTTCAACTTAGCTCGGTACAATCCATTTTCTTAAATTATTCCAAGAGACACCACGGAGGTGGCTTATTATTATTATTATTATTATTATTATTATTATTATTATTATTATTTTATTATTATTATTATTATTATTATTATTTCAGCCAAGAAAGAGCTGTGTAGCTAGGGGTTATGTGAGCATTATAACTCAAATTAAAAGCAAATCAAAGACCAGCGTTCAGTGCTCATTGAAGTTTCGTAGTTTGTTCACGTGTCTCATCAACGAGGACAATGTCGCAATAGTCAAGTATTGGTAGTATCAATGTTCGGCAAAATGTTCTTATGTCGTTTCAGAGGGTGTAGCGTCGCGTACATCTTTCTACATCCACCCTGAAATCGTGAGCATTTCTGCTTAGATAAAACAGATGAGAAGTGATGGGTTAAATCCCACTCTCAACCAACCTACATGTGATTTCTTTTCTCACTTCAACATAACGGACAGTTGACTACGTGGTACAGTTCGTGTAGCTGTAAGCTTGTATTCGGGAGATGGTTGATTCGAACTCCACCTTCGACAACCCTGAAGCAGTTTTCACATTAGCCAGATGTAGGGGCTGTTCATTTATTGAAGTCATGGCAATTGCCTTCCTAGTATATTACCTTTCCTACTCCATCGTCATCGCAAAACACACACGAGTTGCTGTGGCGTTGAACAAATAGAGAAAACGTATTTCAACATGGGGTAAAATATAATTAACCTACAGGCCGCTATTACCTTATTCAACCTCACTTTCTAAAAGCTGCATCTTGTTGCTGTAATCAGTCTTCTCTTTTTTCAATGACTGTATGGTACCATTTGGAGATCTAGAGACGACATCCAGTGCACCATAACCCTTAGCCTGGTCTTCCCTGAAGCAGAATGCTGTTTCCCTGTGTGGTTAAACAACCACCACACAAATTTAACTGACGTTCAGCTTAATCAAACGATGTGCAATGTAACAGGCAAAATTATATCAACTCCTACCATTAGGTTGCTTGTTCTGAGCCACATCCCACCAGTTGGTCTGCAACGAATGCCCAAATACCTATCACTGTGGATATTAACACAGCAGAAATCAATATATTACACTCAAGATTTCCGTCAGTGAAAAAAAAGGCCAGATCTCTAGCAACGTTCTGCAGGCCCGGAAGAAGGACTGAACTGAAAAAGTCTCCATCCTAGTGTCATACCCTGCATCACAATGAAGCCAGGAGATTTCAGACTGCCTGGAAGAACATGGCTTACCCTAAATAGGATAAGAACTAATCAGTGTAGATGTTCTGATCTCCTTTCCGAATGGAGGGAACATCCTTTTCCAAAGTCAAGTTGTGGTGCTGGCAACCAAACCATCTGCCAGATCGCCGAGGAATATACCGTAGCCTTAATTCCTATAATGGCAACTACAGTGATTCCCTGGATGCAGGTCAAACTGCAATAGATTAAATTAACAAGTTCAAAGTGAATCAGAAAATAGTGTGTTCTTATTATTCCCCTTCTCCTCATCCTCCTTCTTCCTACCCTTTTCCCCAATCTATTGACGTTGTAATTGTTGGTGGATTTGGTTCGGTTTTACTGAATACCCCATCTTCGATGTGAGGCTTCCACGGTGTGTAGAGTAATTTAGTTCTTCTTCCGGGTTGAACAGTGCTGTTTTTTGCACATACCGTACAGTTTGCCGACGTTTCGAATACAATGCAGTATTCTTTGTCATGCTGACTGAAATACCCCAATTCGATCCAAGGTAATCAGTCTCCCAGGCAGTTAATCAACTATAGTTCATTCCGTGTTAAGAAAACAAAATGATAACATGGTCGCCATATCGAACGGCTATTCTCAACACCATCACGGATAAACGGTGGCACACAAATTGGTGAAATTCAGTATGTAAGTTCGTAATAAAAAGTGGGAGCAACTAAGCTGCAAATTATTTTTATGAACTAAAGGGGATGGGGTGTTTACAGGGGCTATTTTTTATTTGTACAGATAAACTACGGCACAAAAAACCCTCAGCATTGAAGTGTAAGGCAAATTGGGGGAGAAAATTGAAAAATAATATTTTTGTGGGCTCGGTTGAGGGATGCATTTAATTGCATTTAATAGATTTCCCCAGGCAACTACTCTGCTGTCGTTTCTCTCAGAAAAACAATAATAAAAATTAAATGCGGTCGTGAAAATAATGTTGTAAAAGTAGAATTCGCTTAAGAAAGAACAGCTAAATAACAAAACCAAGCACAAATAAAACACACAGCAAATTATTTTATCAGTACAAGTTATGCCATGACGTATCGCTGCACTCCACAACATCAAAATCTTCAGTAACAACTTCTGTACAGTACGAAAATAATAAAACACATACAAATACTATACAATATACAAGCAACTCTCACTCAACAAAAGCCTAAAAGAACATACGCAACAATTAAACACTGTAGATGACTTCACTACAGAACTGAGCTGCCAGCGGTTCACATGAGGCTTGTACCAGAGCGACACAGGATGGAAAATGAAGGAAGGCAACGAAGCGATGGCTGTTCCTGCCATCGTGCTTCCTCCCTACGAAAATATTTATGAAAAATAAAATGTTATGTAGTTATGTTAATAACTCACGGGCAAATTACCTCGTCCTTTTAATCTCTCTTTCATAACGCATTACAAAGTAAGGCCTAGAGTATAATATCCCTTAATCTCGAGGAATTATGAGTGTCTCAGAGGGGGGGGGGGGTGTGTTCCCTTCTTGTAGGTCCATAATACCATTACTGTTGTCTTAACGTGGAATGAGCAAGTAGGTGATTAGCTGATAAGTAATTAATAACTAATTAATATTTTGTCGGGCTGAGTAGTTCAGACGGCTGACTTTCCCATCAGACTTGTTTGTTATAAAGCTATTGTTTCTTCCTTTCGTTCGGCTAGATTTTTAAGTCTCCTCCACCACCCCATCTCCATTACATTTCAAGACTATCCCTAAAAAGTCACATATACGCAATCCAGTTCATACAGGTTGACAGGTCATAAAATAAGACGCCCTTGATCAAGATCTCCGAAGTTTCTTAAGTACCAAAATGCAAAATCTTAATTTGCAATATTCTAGTCGTAAGGCGAATGTTTGTGATATGGCGAGTATGCCAAAGTCGTGACGGGCGTTCCCCGGTCGCGGTGAGCAGCTCCTGATGAGGCGCGCGCGCTCGTACGGTTGGGTGCATGCGGTCAACAAGTAATTATCAAACATCTTTGATTTCTCTTGCAAGAGAGTCGGAAGAGGTCGCCGTATGTATTACTGATGGACATGCGTGCGATAAACACTCCAAGGAAGACTAGCCTCTTTTTATGTTGAACCCGATGACCTCAGAACCCAGTCATACTCATTGGTCAGTTCAATTGGCTAATCGAGTGCTAGATCTGATCATCAGTTTTGGGTGAGGTCTGTGGTTAGAACCTAAACGTGGAGATTCTATACTTACCACTCTGAGTTTTACTATTAGATGTCTTTTTTATTTAATTTTTTTCAATCTGCGTTACGTCCCACCGACACAGATAGGTCTCATGGTGGTGATGGGATAGGAAAGAACAAGGAGGGGGAAAGACATGACCGTCGACATAATTAAGTTACTGAACCGTTGAACTTACCGTCCATCTTTGGTCGTCTGCCTCGGCTGCTACGGTAGAGCAATGGCGTAATCTCGAATCTTGGGGTCGTTCCGAGTCTTTTTCTATCACTTCATCGACCAATCGATAGGGTTCAAAGGAGAGCATAACTACTTCAAATGAGGAGCAAAAATGTTCTTACTAAAATATTTATTCAATGTAATCACGGTAATTTATTAAATAGGCAAGAAAATTCAGTTAAATTTGTCACAACATGTAACAACGAAGTCATAGTGCATAACATGAGTGGTAAAGTTATATTGAAATTGTTTATTTTTGTCTTCCAAAGAATGAAACGCAATGTAAGATTCGTGGACAGCAAACAACGCGAAAAAGAATAGAAAACCTGAAAATCGGGCAACATTGATCCAAACGATAACTGAGAGTTAATTTAAATTTCCCAAAATGCCAAACTTTATCATACTTCACAGGATTTCGATATAAACCGCAAATCTCGTTTACCTAACTGCTGAACGCATTATTATATTCCTCTCAATTTAATCCTGACGTGATTATTATTATTATTATTATTATTATTATTATTATTATTATTATTATTATTATTATTATTATTATTATTATTATTATTATTATTATTATGTGCTAATATTTAGTGAAATAAATGTAAATAATGAAATGGAAATTGAGCAGTATGAGTTAGAAGGATATAGTATGCATTATTCAATAAGAAATCTTTCTAGGGGTGGAGGAATAGTAATTTTTGTCAAGGAAGGGTTCGTATTTAAAGAAAAGAAATGTATAACAAATCAGTTTGAAAATTTATCAGGGGAAGTTTGGATTAATGGAACACTATATGGGATCATTATGGCAGTATACAGACCACCTGACTATAATCCAAAGGATTTTGTGGAGGAGTTAGATCTTCATTTACACAGCATGAATGCCAGAAACTTAATAATTATTGGGGACATGAACATAGATATTCTGAAAGACAGCAGAGTCACATCCTTGTACAATAATGTGCTAGCAGATCATCAGTTAGTTCATTGCATTAACAAGTACAGAAGGGAAGAATATGTAAATGGAAAACTAACACAATCCTGCATCGACCATGCATTGATTAGGAATGGGAAAAATGTAAGAGATTCTTCTATAATTCAGACTAAAGTTTCTGATCATTATATAATAACTGTACAGATATCACATGATACTAGGTGTAATAAATATGTTCCAAGTGAAAAAGTTATAGATAACATACAGGAAAGGGTGAGTAAATCCATGTTAAGAACAGAAATAGAAATTATTGGAAAAGAAATAAATGAGAATATGAGTTCAGATGATATATACATGAAGATTTGCAATGCAGTTAACAAGGCAACTAATGAAACGAAGGATACAAAAGACCAGAAGAGAAGGAAAGAGACTCAACCGTGGCTGACGGGTGCTATAATAGAAAAAATCAAAGAAAGGGACAGACTTTTCAAAAGATGGAAAAATGCATCAAATTTAAATCCAGAAAATAAGGAAAATTTAAGAAAGTTATATAAAAGAATGAGGAATGATATAATAGCTGATATACATAAAGCAAAAAGAAAGTATTACAGATTGCAGTTTGAAAGTTGTAGAGGGGACATGAAGAAAACTTGGGAAGTACTAAATGATGTGCTAAAGACTAAAAAGAAATGGACAATAGAAGAAACGGTAAGACATTATTTAGGAAGGCAAGACTCGCTAGAAAATATAGTTGATAACTTTTCAAAAACATTTTCAGAACAGCTAGACAAGGTAGTATATGAATGTAGGGTACAACGAAGACCATTACCTAATATTTTGATATTGATATTTGAATTGAATTTATTGATAATGATGATATACATGCCACTGAGGCTGAAAAGCCCCTTTATGTAGCGTCTACTTATAACACAATACAAGTTTATGAATATACTAACTACATTTTAGAATATTAAAATATCAAATTAAACATTAAACTTAAAATTAAACTTAAAATTAAAATACAGATACCAATTCCAATAAAGTTAAAACATAAATCATATAAGAAGTAGAAAAGCATATCATTCGATTTTTTAATATTTTAGGCTACAAGAATCTCAGGATTATAAAAAACAGAAACAATTTTCTTAGAAATATACATATTTCTTATTATTGGACACAAGAATACCTGATCTCAGCCCCTTGCGTACTCCTCCAGGAAGATAGATGTTAAGGACTGCTTTAGTTGGGTGCAGTTCCTGTCATTTGCGAAACGGTGAAGGTTAAAGACATTGAAGATACGGGATGCAGTGCAAACAAAAGATTTGTTAAATTTAGTGGTACGATGAAGGGGAATTTGAAGGGTAGTTTTTGTAAACCTATTATCTCTGTTATGTACTGACTCCATAGATTTAAATGCATTATATAGGTAGGGTGGGGTCTTCAGTTTGAGAATTTTGTGCGTAGCAACGGCTACTGAGATTTCCCGTCGTTCATGGAGTTTCAACCATTGCAGCTGAATGTAATAGGGTGTTATGTGTTCATCACGCCTGGCATTTGTCACGTAACGAACACATGCGTTTTGCACCCTCTGTAGTTGTATGTTCAAAGTTTCGGATAAGTCGTTGTATACGACTGATCCATAGTCAATTATGGGGAATATAAGACTTTGAACAAGTAGTTTCCGCATAAAAGGTGGTGTACATGACACGTTACGTTTCAAAATATGCATGGATGACACAACTTTTCTGATCACATTTGACGTATGATCAGACCAGGATAGGGTTCTGTCGAAAATGAGTCCTAGATTGTTAACGGTGTCACTATAATGGATATCTGAATCTAGAATTTTTATTGGTGGGAGGGATTTGAGGTCAACAGTTTTCAGGAGTTTTGAGTAACCTATGCAAATAAGCTGGGTCTTAGCCACATTTAATTGGAGATTATGATTTGCGCTCCATTCGATCAATCGAGAGATATCATGGTTGAAATGCATTATACAAGAAGGTGCGTTAGTGGGACTGAAGTGGAAGTAAGCTTGTAAGTCATCAGCATACATATGGAAAGTACTACTGGAGAGACTTTCATCATTTTACCTACCACTAGCAAGTACAGCAGATATAGCAAACATAATTGAAGGAATGGACATAAATAAATCACCAGGCATGGATAAATTAACAGTTAAACATCTGAAAGATAACATAGACATAATAACACCAGTAATACAGAAGCTAGTCAATAAAATAATAGAGACAGGTATTTTCCCAAAGGATCTGAAGACTGCCATAGTGAGACCTATTTACAAGCAAGGTTCACATTTACAGTATGAAAACTATAGACAGATATCTATTCTTCAAACTGTAGGTAAAGTAGTTGAAAGATACATTGCTGATCACCTAATCTCATATTTAGAAAAATTTAAAATAATTGATGAACATCAATTTGCTTATCAAAAACACAAGGGTACAAGTAATCTTCTTGAGGAATTCTCCAGTTTGATCAATGGGAAGCTAAATCAAGGAATGCACATTTTAGCTATGTTTATTGATTTCTCAAAGGCATTTGATTCAATTTCCCATGAAAAAATTATTGCAGCCTTAAGCAAAATTGGGGTAAGAGGAACACCACTAAATGTTTTTGAAAGTTATCTGACTGACCGAACGTATAGGGTAAAAATTAATAATATATATGGAGAAATAACTTCTATTAAAAGAGGTGTTCCACAAGGAAGTATCCTAGGACCCATTTTGTATATTCTTTTTGTCAATGATATAAGCTCATGTTTTAAAAACAGTAAATATTTCATGTATGCAGATGATAAACTAATTGTATCAGTACATAAAAACCCAAAAGTGGCAGAGAAGCATTTACAAATGGAGTACAACTACTTTCAAGAATGGTGCCATGATAAGGGTCTAATAATTAACACTTCAAAAACAAAAGTCTTGTACATTACTACGCCAAAAATGCAAAGAGAAAACATTAAAATAACAGGCCATTCAGTTCAGTGCATTAATGATGGTGAACAAAAATCATGCAATTTTGACTATGTAATAGAGGAAGTTGATAACATGAAATATTTAGGTATAAAAATAGATAGATATTTTTCATGGAAGCAACATATTAATAAATTGTGTGAAAGACTGAGGCTAAGCTTGTTCAAAATGCAAATGGTTAAGTATATAATACCTCATGATAGCTTAAAAATGGTTTATCACTCACTTGTTGAGTCACTTATATCATATGGTGTAAGTGTATGGGGATCAGCTTCTGTTACAGACATAAACATGGTACAAATGTTACAAAATCGTATTGTCAAAGCATTCTTTTGGTATGAAAACAGAGGAATATTTAGCTTAAGTGAGGATATGTTAACAGGGATGTACCAGAAGGAAAGGATCTTGAGAGTTAAACAACTTTATATGTACAACATAATTAAAGAAAATTACTGGAAGCCTCAATATAGAATTGTAAATGAACATACACATGGAACAAGACTGAGGCATATAAGTTATTTTCAGGTCATGAGGTACTACAACAAATATGGATCCAGAACACTGCAAGTTGTAGTTCCTAAATTTTTGAACAAGTTGCCCTCAGAATTGACACACTTGAAAACCAAATATCAACTAAAAAAACATGTGAAACTATGGATCATAGATAATAAAATTACAGTTTAAATATTTGTTCATGAATGAAAAATGTACCAAAGACTTATCTATTTTGAGTGATACTTTCAGGGATTAAGAAAAACTCACACCACAGGACAAAATTACAATGCTAATGTAAATATACATACCTTATTAATGTTGTAAACAGTAAGTATTGCAACATTGTATACAAATGTGAAACAACTACACCGGCAGATAAGCACATCAAGTGCTTTGCAGGTGTAAATAATTGCAAAGATAATGTATAATATCCTATTGCATATTTGCAAATGTATTTTAGATAAGTTATAAATAAATAAATAAATAAATAAATAAATAAATTATTATTATTATTATTATTATTATTATTATTATTATTATTATTATTATTATTATTATTATTATTATTATTATTATTATTATTATTATTATTATTGGATACGTTGTTATTCGACTTTATCACACTCATAACGGTTATTTTACCGTGTTCCTTATTATAACGTTAACCGGCCCGAACATTATGTCAATGATTTTCATTGCAATATTTAATTTCACTTTTATTTTTAAAGGAGTTTAAACTGAGTTTAGCGTCTCGCGAGTTGACATAAATAACAGACAATTCGCCTCCACAATGGAATAACGACAAGACACAGCATCGTCATTGTACCAAACATAAATTTACACACGGCACATGTACAACGCGATGTTATGATGTATTTATTAATTTAAAGGGACAATCATTTACATCTCTAATTACAAAACAAAATATTTCAATTAGACAGACCTGTAATTGTGCCGTTTTTCGTGGCATTATCTCGGCTTCATCTAGCCCATCATAATTGCAGGACACATTCTTCGCTTAAATACTATCTTCTAAATACACTGATTCTGCACTCGTCTTGAAGCAACACACATTGATTTCCTTTATGAAACTTAACAATAAATTTTATTCTCTACACATATACAACAATTAAACCGCCCAACCCCGTGTCGAGAATTCAACTGATGCAGTTCGTGGAAATTTTCAACTACTTTTCCTCAAGTGTCCCACAGATGTAAAAGACCGTGAGGCCAAAAGGTTACCTCTGCCAGGCTACAACAGTCCTCCCTTACCGATTACCAAAATAACCTTGCGCGCAATAATTCAAAGAGCTCTCTATGAATCTGCTGCCTCCCTACGCAGAAGTTCAGGAATCCTACAATTATTTAACTTAGGATTTTCCCCCGACCGGGATGGATGTCGTAAATACATTGTTTCAGTATCTAAGTTGTCTTCGCTCACCATTACCACTTGGAGAAATCATTCCATTTGATGACCACTGGACCGATTTTTCTGAGACTCGCCCCAGATATTCCACCTATTTTTCCAGTGACGATGGTGTTCTTCGCTGAATTTTCCTGTTTATTTAACGGGCGTAATTAATTAATTTCTTGAATGATGGTTCCCGAGCATTTTGACCGCATGTGCTTGATAGGTGCTGTCCACTCTGCCAGGATGGATGCCACCATCTCTCCGAGCCTAATTAAATACATTTTCACCCTGTGAAATTACCTTCATTAAATATTTCCCAAAATTCTTAATTACTTATTTCTTTGTTAATGACAGTGCCGAAATCTCACAATGAGGGTTATTAGTCATAATTTTATCATTAACAAGCTGTTATCCACGGCTTCGCTCGCGAGAATTTGGTAAGTTGATAAAAATTAATTGTTCCTCGGTACTGAACTAAGACATTACTCAAAATCCCTAATATGGCTAAGATGCCTAAGATGGCCAGGCTACTGTCAGAGCAAAATCTAGAACATGCGATATGGAACTCTACATGTAAGAAACGGTCCTCTTTTAAGCCGAAAAAAATTAAAGCTTTCTTTGTTTCTAAAGGAGATTACAAATACCCATTTTCACGTTTATAATTTCTTAGTTTTTGAGATATAAGTATCCTCATAAAGAGAATTCAACTCCTTCTTCACTTAGTTTCGATCTCTAGCTTAAGTTGTTTTTCCGAAAACAGAAGTATGGGTTTCTTTATTTTTAAAGGGATTACAAAATACAAATTTTCACGTCTGTAACATGTTAAATTTATGAGATATACTGTAGATATACTCATTTTAAAAACTACCCCACTCCTTGGCTGAGTGATCAGCGTTGAGGCCTTCGGTTCACATGGTTCCGTGTTCGATTCCGGGCTGGGTCGTGGATTTTAATCGCGTGTGATTAATTAATCTGTCTCGGGGACAGGTTGTTTGTGTTTGCCCCAACACACTCCTCTTCATATTCACTGAACACACCACATTACCAAACACAACAGGAACATGCAATAGTAATTACATCCGGGGTTGTAGTCAGGAAGGGCATCCAGCCGTAAAACTGGGTCAATTACACATGTGCGACATAGTTCGCACCCGCTACCCCACAGGTGTGGGAAAAGCGGTAGAAGAAAAAGATACTCATTTTAAACATTCACCCGCTCTTTTTATTATTTCACCCCCTTGAGTGGATATTCCAGAAAAGTGTGTTCATTTATTTTTAAAAGAGATTCCAAGTACCAGTTTTAACGTCTGTAACATCTTAGGTTTCTGAGATATGTGTATCCTCACATAAAGAATTCAACTCCTTCCTCGCTTCTTTTCACACACACACACACACACACACACACACACACTCACTCTTTAAGTGGATGTACTTCAAACAAAAATTTGTGTTCTTTTATTTTTAAAGGAGATTCCAAATACCAATTTTCATGTCTGTTAGGTTGTTGTGGTATAATGTTGATAATCTCGCTGCTGTAAGAATACTGGAGCTGAAGTTGCCATGGTTACGTCAGTTCATTTCTTTATCCGATTCCTAGAGCAGGGTAGTGTGGTGCCAATATCTCAAAAACGATTGGTTTTAGGGCCTTAAAACGTGGTTTTCGGGACCTTGCGGATTACCGAGTTTTGTTCTTTACATCAAGGGGCTTAAATTGAGCTTTGTTTCTTCCTTTTTCGACAAATTCAATATTTCGCCTATATTAGACCAGTATGTTATTATCTCCCTCCGTGCCCCCCCCCCCTCGAATTGTTTTGAAAATAAAATATAGCCCATGTCCCTCTCGGATAATGAATATTTACATTAGTAAAATAATTTTTAGAATCGGTCCAATAGTTCCTGAGATCAGCCATTACATACAAACAAACTTTACCTCTTTATCCTATTATACTATAGATAGATTACTTGAGGTCTTCCGAAATGTTCCGACCTCGTTCGATGTTTTGGTGGGTCGCCTCCCGCTGTGAGTTGGCACGCTACGGAACAGGAGGTGAGCTTGCAATAAAAATATGGATGCACTCCACCTTGTAGTTGACATTACATCAATGTAGAATTATGGGCTCAGTACAATCCAACGGAAAACATCTTCAGGGTTGCCGACAGCGGGGTTCGAACCCACTTATCTCAAAATGTATTTCAACTCTTGATTTCCAACATATGGTTATTTAATAAAAAATATTTATAGTTAGGTTTATAGTTAAGTTTTTACATACCAAAATTGATGCCTGCCTGGCGATCAGATGATATAGATGTTGATTCCCATAGGGAACCTGAAATATTTGTTCCGAATGAGTAAATTTATAATACGAATATTAATAGTCCGTTATTTGACATTATAAATTTTTCAGCTAACTAATTCCTGGTTGCCAGCGTTTCGCCCCCGTGTGCTAAGTTGGGCTCATCAGTTGGTACTTAGCACACTCACCAAGACGCATGGCTAGTGCATACCGTGGAGGCTACTGCGTAGGCTACTCTGAGCCACCGGCAGTGCCAATGCACTATGACAGACTTTGTCTCATTACCAAAAATTGATGCCTGCTGGCTACATAGTTTGACTTACGTAACTGTCAGCTTGCGTTCGAGAGATTATGGGTTCAAATTGCCAAGAAGGCATCAATTTTTGGTAATGAGACAAAGTCTATCATAGTGCATTGGCACTGCCGGTGGCTCCAAGTAGCCTACGCAGTGGCCTCCACGGTAAGCTCTAGCGTCTTGGTGGGTGTGCTAAGTACCACCGATGAGCCCAACTTAGCACACGGGGGCGAAACGCTGGCAACCAGGAATGAGTTAGCTGGAAAATGTATAATGTCCAATAACGGACCATTTATATTGGTGTTACCTGAGGATCCAACCGGCCTTCTGCCTGATGAACGAACTAATAGATTTTGTACTCTCGGAGTTATCTCTAAAATATCCCTAACTTCTATGTCCATACAAAATATAAACGAATTGGGATGTGGTATCTGACAGGGTCACGGCTGCAAGTTTGGACTTAGAATACGTAACATGTGATAAGGTATTGTTGAAATAAAGTATCTAATTAGTATGGGTTCAAAAATGTTTGTACTACTAGGACGGTAGATCTTTTCGGCTGGGGTTCCAGTTGCGTGGAACTCGCCTAACGATGCTCGACCGCCTTTATTCTGAGACGCTACCGCCCAGCATTAGTTAGTGTTTTTGGACTTTTTGTTACTTTGACAAGCCGCTCTATGTTCTCAAATAGAGGATGGTTGCCGATTTGTACTTTTTCTTAAAACAATAATCACCACTACTACTAGAAAGAGTTACAGATAATGAAACCGTTTACTATCTATCACTTATGTCACGACACTTTGCGAAAGAAAGAAAGAAAGAAAGAAAGAAAGAAAGAAAGAAAGGAGAAAATTTCCACATTTGTTCACAAAACTCCGGAATCCAGATCTGCACTAACTGTTAGCCGCCTGGCACGGTGATTTTAGTACTTTAAGATGGCGGAACTACTGCATCACTTCAAATCTTGTTGATCATTTGACCTTCCTCTTTAAAACGAGATATTGAACTTTGTCATCGCACATGTCTGGAAACGATTTCGAATCTTAAACTTATAATCCTCAGCGGTCTATGTACGGTTCAGAAACTGTAAGAATTCTACGTTGATAAATATTGGGAGCCAGGAACATAAAATTCTGAAAATTCAAAGTGAAATACGTCCTATTAATGTTAACAGATCTCAGGTCGTGTCCGCTGATTCGGGAATCCAATTACGATTGTAGATCTTACCTCACCCACACCTGAGGACGTGCTTCTGAGGATAGGCAAACTGAAATCCGGGCAAGTAAACACGTACAGCAAATAACGCTAAGGATACACAATTCAGTGGATAAAATTAACTAATACGTGATACTAGGATAATTTGTGGCTTAAAAGAATTGTGTTTACAAAATATTAAAACACCAAGCCAGCTGGCTACGTGGTTTCACTTACGTAACTGTCAGCTTGCATTCGAGAGATTATGGGTTCAAATTGCACTGTCAGTAGCCCTGAATATTGTTTTCCGCAGTTTCCCATCACTTCCTTCCCAATCATATCCCATAGTCGTCGTAATCTGTCTGTGTTTGAGCAACGATAAACAAGGAGGTGAAAGATACTGAATGGCAATCATAAAGACACCCTTTTTTGAATTCATGTAGATGATATGAAGAGTTCTGCCATGAGGCTTAAAACATTTACCAAGCGAGTGTCTGAATCACTTAGCTGTCAGCTTGCATTTGGGAGATAGTGGGTTCGAATCTCACTGTCGGCAGCCCTGAATAAGTTCTTCGGTGGTATCCCATTTTCACACCAGGCACATGCTGGGGATGTATCTTAATTAAGGCCAAGTCCACTTACTTCCCACGCTTAGCCCTTTCCTATCCCTATTTGTGTCGGTGCGACGTAAAGCAAACTGTAAAAAAAGTAGATACGAAATATTGACAGTGACTTAATTGAGTTTATCTACAGTAGTCTGTTTACTTAGCATCCCACTCGTAGTATATATCTTTGAACAGATGATATTAAGAGATCCAGTAGAACTGTAGCTTGATTCGCATGTCAGTTGAGACGTTGCCTGGTTGTCTTGAAGGCAATGAATGGTAGATGAATACACAAAATTATTGAATGCATGTAACTTGGATGAATATGTGACCTTTAATGCTAGTTCACGAGAATTTTCAAGGAAATACGGTATAACTTGAATAGAATTACTTCTTCGTACTTCAAATACGCATAGTATCTGCATGACCTACTTCAAATGAAATCCTGTTTCTGTGACTCGGATTTAACGTTAAACCGGAAAATTAGTGTTTATTATCACGATATCAACCGCAACCAAACCAGATACCATGGTACGACAGCCCTGACATACTAAGCGACCTCTGCTCTCCCCAAGGACCTGCAGATGACAACGTGATGCGTAGTTAACTCGACGCATTCTCTCTGTCGTTATTCTTATCTTTCGAGACTGAAGCCGATATCTCACAGTCAGATAGCTACTCAGTTATTGTTCTCCTTTAGGCTACAGTAAGTGAACCTCATCACATAAGGTAAAAATCACTGACCTTTCCGGGAATCAAACCTGGGGCCTTCGGGTAAAACCCAGGCCGCGGGACCAACTTTCATGATATAGGCCTACACGCTCATTTAAAATTGCCAGCTTACCTGCTTGTTTCTAAATAAATATTAATTTGAGAAAATTGATCATTCGGATGGAAAAATAGTTTATTCAAATAGTCGCTATGTTCTTTTTTTTTTTTTTTTTTTTGCTATTTTGCTATTTTGCTTTACGTCGCACTGACACAGATAGGTCTTATGGCGACCATGGGATAGGAAAGGCCTAGGAATGGGAAGGAAGCGGCCATGGCCTTAATTAAGGTACAGCCCCAGCATTTGCCTAGTGTGAAAATGGGAAACCACGGAAAACCCTCTTCAGGGCTGCTGACAGTGGAGTTCGAACCGACTATCTCCCGATTACTGGATACTGGCCGCACTTAAGCGACTGCAGCTATCGAGCTCGGTTCGCTATGTTCTATATTAACTTTTATTGCCATCGTATGTATGAGAACTCGGTATTCACTAGGGCACCCCTTATTACCGAGGTACCGGGCGAGTTGACCGTGCGGTTAGGAGCGCGCAGCTGTGAGCTTGCATCCGGAAGATAGTAGGTTCGAACCCCACTGCCGGCAGCCCTAAAAATGGTTTTCTGTGGTTTCCCATTTTCACAACAGACAAATGCTGGGGCTGTATCTTAATTAAGGGCACGGCAGCTTCCATCCCACTCCAAGGGCCTTCCTATCCCATCGTCGTCATTAAACATATCTGTATCGGTGCGACGTAAAGCTAATTGTATTTCCGAGATCTCACGAATAGTTGTTCTGCTTGAAGTAACATGAATGTGTTAGCCTGATAAGCTGAGCATGTCACTAAGTGAATCTCCACAACCACTGAGCTTAAGTTACGGATATAACTGGAAGACTTTTATGTTCAGTGTTATTCCATTAAAGGAGCAGGCTGATAGAGAGAAACCTTTTAATCCCCTCCTCACCTGGTGTGTACTCTGCGAAAGTAGCAAGTGTTTGACAACCGTAACTCGCGATGCGTGTAAAGAGCGGATGTTGACTCTTAACGACTATTACTGAGTACTGCTTTCATTGTGTACTTGCCTTTTTGTACCATATTCAGTGCTATAGAGTTTATACCGCGTAAATAACGGAAGTCGCCTGTGGGTATTTCTGTCTTTTGGCACAGGCCAGAGTAAAATATATCTTTCACAGAATAGCGTTTAATGAAGTTTTAACATCTATTGCTCATTGCTTAGGTTTGCAGTGCGATAATGTCCACGGTTAGCACCAGCCAGTAGGCCTACGCTTTAATTGGCACCTCTGTGAAAACAGAGATGGGGTCTGCCATGTAGCCTAGTACTCAGCACACACAACAGGGAGTCTTAAGTGACCCATGGTCGCCATGGACCCGCATGGATAATCCATGGATTTTTAGTTTATTTTTATACATGACAGCTCCATGGAAGTCGCGCACTCCGCCTTAAAATGCTGATATATTTTAGAAATGTTTTAGAAATGTTAGGTGTAAATATTATGTGCGATAGTGATGATGGAATTTAACTTCCAAAACCCGGTTTAAACAGAGTAATTTGATTTGTGCTCATATATACTGTTTATATTCTTTCATTGTATTTAAAAATTAGGACAAATGGGTGACTTTCATGCAAATGCAGCGTATGTTTTAGATGAAAAATTTATGCGCTTTAGAATCCTAACTAAATAACACCCTCGCATTACTATAAAAATTTATGAATAATTTTCAGCTGTTACAAAATTAAAGGTTTATATATTAGGCTTTGCTATTTAATTTCAATTAAAATGTCAATATATAAAAGATTAAAGCATAATGGTTGCTAAATAAGATGTAACTGTCAAATTGAACGAATTATATAAAAAATATTTAGAGCGAAATGTCTATCTACTATATTCTTTGCTATTTGCTCTACATCGCACCGACACAGATATCTTACGGCGACGATGGGATAGGAAAGGCCTAGGAATTGGAAGGAAGCGGCCGTGGCCTTAATTAAGGTACAGCCCCGGCATTTGCCTGGTGTGAAAATGGGAAACCACGGAAACCATCTTCAGGGCTGCCGACAGTGGGGCTCGGACCCACTATCTCCCGATTACTGGATACTGGCCGCACTTAGGCGACTACAGCTATCGAGCTCGGTATCTGCTATATTAAGATTATATGTGAAATCGATGTGTCCATCTCCTTGCAAGCTCTCTTGGTTCTCGACGTAGCTTTGTACACATCAGCACTAGCCTCATCAGAAACACACTCATTTTTATTTAATCACTTCACCGTTGTTGATAATAAGTTTTCCACAAGATGGGCTCACAACTCAACACCACACATCTTCACCAGATTTATTTTCCCGCTTATTTGCGTACTGGAATACATAACATATCAAACTCGGTCGGTCTCCTTTGGTTGTTGTAAACTGTACCTTACGAATAGATGTGCTCCACTTGAAAGCACTGGTACAAATGTCAACAATGCCTTACACTCTCCCTCACGTAGCGGAGGAACCGCCTTTTGTTCAAGGTGTGATTCATCATAAGACTCAGACGAAACGCAACTCATCGTCCCGTTTACTAATCCGTAAAACCGTTGCGGACGAACTGTAGAATTTTTCTATGAATTACCGCTTCGGACGAAACGCTGCGTAACTGAAAAGACGTGCTTAGAGTATACAGTAAATGTAAAGACTCCACCTCCACACTTGCCTCGAGTTGAAGAGAGTAACCATTGAAATCCATTTCTATCACACATACTGGACGACTAACACGCTTCTCTACTCATCTACGTCACCTTTGACTAAGTGTAGCTCTCTCCAATCTGTCAATATAGTGTGGAATCATTGGGAAAAACTGGGAATCAGATCGAGTAGGAAGGCAATTTTTAGGCTAGTTTGTAGACTCTCCACAGTATTGCTGAAGAAAATTCGGGGCTCTTTCTAATAACATTGTTTGGCTTCTCGGATATTGCCTACAACATATCTTACGTTATACCATTTTCATTGGAGTGGAAGCGAAAGCTTGCATGTTCATCAAGAAAGTCAGTTTTCTCAGTTGACGTAATCATTAAAACTCAATCAGGTTTGAATCCGACATTTAATTATCCTCATACTGCCGTCTGCGAAAGATTATTTCATATGATAAGTAGCCTACCTTGTAAAGTAGGTCGATATAATGAAGTTTTGACGGACATATGACTCATCTTTCTTAGGTACTGGACAATCTGCATAGGTGGATAAGTGAAAGTGATTTCAGTGTAATTTAACATGCAGGGTGAGCGCCCCATTGTGTAAATCATCTCTACAAGGCATGACACGCCTCTATGCGCACCAAGAGAAAGGTAGACAACTTACTGTCGGGAAAAACAAACTTCAAAACAACTTATCAACTAGGCCATTAAGACGTCAGTCGCCTCCTGTTAAAGGTGTTGGTATTTCGCACTGTGCGTATCAATCAGATGTCGTCACCGCCTTAACAGCAATATAGTACTCTGAGATTTGTTAGCACATTAAAGTCTCCCAAATGGAGAAAGCTGCGTATGTCTCATCCTGGCTTTTCGCATGAATGATTTACAGAGCATTACCAGCATTGCAATATTTACCGACGACAGTACATCATAGAAGATTAGAATGTACAAAGCTGTACGTTATCATTACTATTGCGCTTACTGAGTTGTATCCTTCAGCAACATCTGCGAATACTTTTACCACCAGAGTAGGAGTCTCCGAGACTGAGTGGGTAATGTTTTGACTTTCGAGCCTCAGGACCCTGAGTTTCATTCCCGGCTGGATCGTGGAATATAATTGAATGGCTTATTCCTTTCGCTCGGGAACTGGGTATTTGTGCTGTCCCCAACATTCCTGCAATTCATACACTACAATAAAAGGCGGTTTTCCATACAAAATAGACGCCGCCCACCCTCATAGAGTGTCAGTCTTATGGGGACTGCAAACAGCAGAGATTATTACTATAGATTTTTATTATTATTATTATTATTATTATTATTATTATTATTATTATTATTATTTGTTTTTGAAGCCTCCATGGCTCAGGCGGCAACGTGCAGGCCTCTCACTCCTGGGTTCCGAGGTTCAAATCCCGGTCACTCCATGTGAGATTTGTGCAGGACAAAACGGAGGCGGGACAGGTTTTTCTCCAGATACTCCGGTTTTCCTTGTCATCCTTCATTCCAGCAACACTCTCCAATACCATTAGATTTCATTTATCATTATCAGTCATCAATTATTGCCTCAGAGGAGTGCGACAGGCTTCAGCAGCCGGCACAATTCCTATCCTCGTCGCTAGATGGGGGTTTCACTCATTGCTTTCCTGACCCGGTCGATTGACTGGAAACAGGCTGTGAATTAACATGATTGTTTTTAAGTTCCACTAACTACTTTTAGTTAGATAACCACAAAATGTCGTGTGTTTTGTGTCCCAATGTTTATTTGTTTCCTTGACAACAAAGAGGCTTTGATGGTGTTCGGGACAAGTTATGGCAGGTGTTCAAGGAATTCAGGGTTCCATTGCATTTAATTTCGTTATTCAAATGTTTCTATGACAACCATGCTGCAACTCCAAAGGTGGAAGGTGATTTAGACATTTTCATTGTAAATAATCGAGTACCGGTACGGCAAAATTGTATATTGTCAAGTCAGTTCTATAACATATACGTAGAGTATGACAACTACACAGAACATGTCATTAAAAGCGCTCTCGATGGGTTGGTGGATTTCGATTGACGGCAGAAAAATCAACAACCTGCTGATGACACTTCGCCCATTGGTGGAAGTTAAGAGAAACTTGCTGTCTTGATTACACGAGTGAAGAATACTAGTTTTGATTATGAGCTAGAGATAAACATGAAAAGGACCAAGCTAATGGTAATTGATTGGAAAGGTCAAATTCAAATTCAGGATGCCTACAGATCTGGAGGTAGATCTGGGGTGTCATCTGCGACTCTGAAAATTTAAAAATACAGTCGTATTTTCGTAGGTCGAACTGCGATGTTTAAACTCACTAAGAACTGTCAGAACTGGGCCGTGCCAATAACCAGCAAGATGCATTTGGTTTAATCACTAGTGTTCTCCGTCTTTTTTGCACGGCTGTGAGATCTGCACCGTGAAAGCTTGTGACAGAAGTAGAATTGATGCCTCCGAGATGTGGTGTTGGTCGAAGATGCGTAGTCATGGACGAGAAGAAGAGCAAATTCTTCATTACAGACGAAATGAGCAGCGAGAGAAACGTCTTTCTTCCCGTGTTATAGTGGAAGTTATCTCCAGTTCTTTTGTCATATTTTTAGGAGAGGAGAACGGAAATTGGAAAAGACCATCTGGAATGCAAAGTCCAAGTCAATAGACCACGAGAAGAAAACAGCAAGTAGATGGTTAGATCATGCGAAGGAGATATCTGGCCTGTCAGATTATGTCAAAACAGATCAGATGTAAGGCTTTTCAGGCATTTGCTCTATTAACCAGCGTTTCATCTTAGGTCCGACACTAGACTCATCAGAGTGGGATGTGTCAGCTGATGAGTCTAGTGTCGGACCTAAGACGAAACGCTGGTTAATAGAGCAAATGCCTGAAAAGCCTAACATCTGATCTGTTTTGACATTTTTGACATGCTCTATTGGTGAAAAATAACTAATTCCCTCCATGGGAATTTAGAATTTTCCATTCTGTCAGATTATTTTAAGAAGAACTGGAGGCCATTATTGGTAAAGGCATCACGTCAGAGATGAAAATATTAGACTCATGAAAACTGAGGTCACGACCCTCTACAATGAGCAGAACGGCTAATAATGAACTGGAATACCTTTCCGTTTTTGGAGATGACGAAGTACGGAAATTTTGTCCTGTAGTCCCGTAGTATTCCTGTCCGTAAATATACCGACACGGATATGATATCAACACCTCCAAATACCACCGAATTGAGTCGGGATGGATTTTTCCAACTTGAACTCAAAGCTGAGCTAATCTGGCCGGTATGATTGCCATCATTAGGGAAGTATATCGTAACTTTAACCTCTGTGACACATACAGTTCACTGTGAATCATGACGAGACAAATGTACAAGTTCCTCGCAGGTCCATATTTCTCGGAAACAATTGAACATGTTTGTTGTTGTTATCCAGAGGGTTTGTATCTACGTGGGAGGTGAATTATATTTTGATAATGCTGCAGTCGCTTAAGTGCGGCCAGTATCCAGTATTCGGGAGATAGTAGGTTCGAACCCCACTGTCGGCAGCCCTGAAAATGGTTTTCCGTGGTTTCCCATTTTCACACCAGGCAAATGCTGGGGCTGTACCTTAATTAAGGCCACGGCCGCTTCCTTCAGAACAACTAGCCCTTTCCTGTCCCACCGTCGCCATAAGACCTATCTGTGTCGGTGCAACGTAAAGCAACTACCAAAAGAATATTTTGATAATAAATTTCTTTCTTTCTTTCTTTCTTTCTTTCGTTCGTTCTTTCTTTCTTTCTTTCTTTCTTTCTTTCTTTCTTTCTTTCTTTCTTTCTTAATCAGTTTACCCTCCGGAGTTGGTTCTTCCCTCGGACTGAGCGAGAGATCCAACCTCTACCTCCTCAAGGGCAGTGACTTGGAGTATAAGACTTAGTGTTGGTAGAATACAACTGGCGAGGAGGACCAGTACCTCGCCCAGGCGGCCTCACCTGCTATGCTGAACAGCGGCCTTGTGGGGGATGGGAAGATCGGAAGGGATAGACAAGGAAGAGAGATGGAAGCGGCCGTGGCCTAAAGTTAGATACCATCCCAGCATTTAAAGGGAGGAGAAGGAGGAAACCACGGAAAACCACTTCGAAGATGGCTGAGGTGGGAATCGAACCTCCCTCTACTTATATGCCCTCCCGAGGCTGAGTAAATCCCGTTCCAGCCAGCGTAGCAATTTCCCACAGAGGCGAGCGTTACATAATTGTAATAATAAAACAAATAGAATCGTCTGATAAAATATTAAATGCGAGGAACATAAAATACCATGTACGCCTATATATTTATATTTAGTGACTATGCATCTCAAGTTGCCCGGCTATCTCACGGCGAAGACGAAGACAAGATGAACACCTGAAGATACAATATCAAACATAGTGCTCTTTTGCTTTTGCTATTTTCCTATGATAAGTGCAAGAGAGGTCCAAGGCTGAATGTTCAGCGTAATGACCTTCGGTTCCCGAGTTCGATTTTGGGGAATTTTAGCCACGTTTGGTTAATTCATCTGGCTCGTAGACTGGGTTTGTGTGTTCAAACACACATTTTCTTTCACGTACAGCATATAATTCTATCGACCATCACAGAAAAATCCAATAGTGAATACATCCCTCCACTTGGGGCTGGAGTCAAGAAAGGGAACCGGCCGTATAAATTGCCTTAATCTACATCTAATGCTGACCCACAAGTAATTGAATTTATAAGCCGTCCCTACAGCATGGATTGTCTACCTTTCCCGTGTTCGTTACCGTTTACAAATCGTTCATCGAGACAGATTTTGAGTCAGATTTTTAGTGAATGACACACACGCCCAGTTATTAACGAGGGGAGGGATGTGGTTTAAAAGCATTGCACTTTTTCTTTTACGATATATGTTGAGAGTGATTGGCCAATATATATATATATATATTTTTTTTTTTTTTTTTGCAAGTTGCTTTACGTCGCGCAGACACAGATAGGTCTTACGGCGACGATGCGGCAGGGAGGGGCTAGGAGTGGGAAGGAAGCAGTCGTGGCCTTAATTAAGGTACAGCTCCAGCATTTGCCTGGTTTAAAAATGGGAAACCACGGAAAACCATCTTCAGGGCTGCCAACAGTGGGGTTTGAACCCACTATCTCCCGAAGACTGGATACTGGCCGCACTTAAGCGACTGCAGCTATCGAGCTTGGTAATTACATATACTGTTCAGAGATCTACGAGTATTATATACAGAGTGTTACAATAAAGTATGCAAAACTTTGAGGACACATTCCTCACACTTAGAAGAAAATATGTTATATGGACATGGGTCCGAAATCGCTTTATTTCTATGTTAGAACTCATGTTCTACAACTCTACACAGTACATTAATCATGGGAAACAAACAGGAACAGAACGTACCACCATACCACATGAAAATCTTTGTTACATGAAATGTTAAAAATGCCCTCCTTTCAATGGATGACGTGCAGATATAATTGTTATGATATACACAAAGAACGTACTTTAGTATATGTTGACATTAGGATTCCTCAATTGGCATTAAACATGCAATACTAGCATGTCAATGGTACCACTGGCTCTCAAATGCCTATGAACAATTCTATCGAAACAAAATTTCTCACTGTGAAACTATCTAAGATCTGATATATGAATCAATTATTGATAGTTTATGGTCGATTTTGGAGTATAATTGCTTGAATGCCGATACTTTCCTGAAGAATGTATAAATTGCGCCCTGTACTATTGTAAGTTACTTCCTGACGTCACCATTCAATTATTCTCTCTTCTAGTTGCACGGTTATGTCTCACAATTTCACAGTTGTAGCCCCTAGAGACAGCAATACCATACAACCTATATGGTATTCTTATATTTGTCATTAAACACTTTCATACCGCAACTCATTCAGTGTGATTTATGGTGCTTTACTCAGCATCAAAATCTTGAATCAAAGACAAACTGGCAGGTTCAGTTATTCTTCATACGAATGTGACGAGTTGCAGGTAAATAAAAAAATTCACAAACAAGTGTCTACAACTTCCTAAGAGACCTCATGGATTAGCTACTAAGTCCTCATATAGCGTAATCACAACGATGAATATTATTAATTCAATTTTGGGAGACATAGAACCTTTATAAGATATATAACATGTTTGAGCAATAACCTACACTAATAGTAAATAATCTTTTAATAGTAAACTATATGTTATGGGTATAATTTGAACGTGCAGATAGGGCCTAAGTACATATTCACTAAACTCGAGGTAGAAACATTCCACAAAATATAAGGGGCTTGTGGGATATCAATGCTAACATCCTCCTATGTTGTTTTCAAACTTTGAATTGAAATACGGATTGAATGTAACATTTATTTTTGAAAAATCAAAAGCATATTTCCACGTATATTACTCCTAGAAAAAGAAAACCTGTAGTTTTGCCTGGCTGTTTTTATCACGACCATAATCTTGGGGCCTCCGTCTTTACGCAGAATCCCAACTACAAAGAGGTGACATAACCCACATGTATTAGCTGGGACCGGCCGAGTTGGCCGTGCAGTTAGGGGCGCGCAGATGTGAGCTCGCATGCGGGAGATAGTGGGTTTGAATCCCACTGTCGGCATCCCTGAAGATGGTTTTCCGTAGTTTCCAATTTTCACACCAGGCAAATTCTGGGGCTGTACCTTAACTAAGGCCACGGCCGCTTCCTTCCCATCCCTAGGCCTTACCTCTCCCATCGTCGCCATAAGACCTATCTGTGTCGGTGCGACGTAAAGCAAATACCATTAGCTGGGATTACAATTGCGGCAGCCTTGTTAAGAACCGAGTGATTATGTTACGCGGCAATCACGCCCCACTTGTCCTTGAAAGACTGTGTGAAGTAAAATTGCGTTCAGGCCTGTTTAGCATCATCACTGATATTTCCAGTAAATCTAACAAATAAGTGTCAAGAACTGTAAAACAATACCCGCGTAGGCCTACTTGTAATCGAAAACTCGTAACATTTCGCAAAAGAAATCATCTGGTTTTTTTCATAACTGAAGTTGTTTTTAATACAAGGAAATCCATCCTCTAACTAATTCATATAGGTTCGGTTATCTGTTTCTCTTTCGGTGACCTGCCTTTCCAAGCAACAGCTGCTAGTGAATTCCAGGTTGATATTTGAAGGCCAGGAGAAGGAAATAATGAGGGATAATTGACAGCAAAGTGTTTTTCTTAGCTGATCCAGCCCCAACAAAGGGGAAAATCTACAAACATTACGTACGTGGAAGTCAAACTGCTGAGTGAGTAGTATTTTCAAATTTACAAGCACTAGATTACAGTTCCCAGTGCAAACTTATAAAAAGATACGAAGCAGCCAGTAAGAAGTTCCCGTTAGCAAGAACGTACCAGCGTTTTGTACATTTGCGTCACCTGTACTTTCAAAAATAAGTAGCTAGCTTTGATTTCGTCAAAAATAAAATATCCAAATAAGATAGGACTTGGACAACATTTAAATTTTGTACGCTATGACTAAACATTTGATGAAAGTGACCTAACAGTTTAACTGTGCCTACGCATTGAGCATAGTCGATCCTGACTATGGTAAAATATTAAGGAAAATGTTATGATGGTCAAGGGAACATGGTAGTTGGTTGAGAACTCACGGTGGTGGAGTTTACTCACTTAGCCTCCGTGCTAGAGTTTACAATCTTTGTAGGAGAGTCCATGTAAACTGGGTGTCGCTTTTATATGGTCATGCTGGAGTTTACTGTTGCTTATTCTCTCTTGAATCCTTACGGTGTTATTGAATCGCCGCAAATATTTTACTGGTTAATGAATAATTGTTGCCTGCTGCCATTTCATGATGGATACAGTACTTTTGTATCCATCTCTTGGCACAGGCCAGAGTAAAGTGTAGCTTCGACCGAAGTCCCTGTCTCATCCATGGCTGTGACAATATGGAAGCTGCTGGGGTATGGGTGGTGCTGAGTAATGACATTCAGAGCACGACTAGTGCATCTGTGTGTTATGAAAGGTGTTGCTCATAGGGTCAGTCGTGCTGCAATAGCACTTTCTGACCCAGTGAGGAAAGCAATGGCAAACTACCTCACTCCTCGTCTTGCCTAGTATGCCTCATTTTGGTGTTGCCATTGGTTTTTGCGGTTTCCTTATAACCGCATAACCTTGGGTGGTGCTATTTGAGGATCCAACCAGCCTCTGGGCTGATGACCTAACAGACAGATGAATAATTGAACGCTTCGTTCTTTGTGCCATGTGTTCTCTCTACGCCACTATTGATGATGAACTCGAACTCAAGCGTCATCAATCCTACAAATGACTTTCCTTGTTTTACTTGGGACCTGTAGGCTTGTCCTTTGTTCTCGTTGCATCGGTCACCACCACCATCCCTGATTTGCCTCGTTAACTGCAAACATGTGCTCGCGTGATGTCTTCCTTTTCCTCGTAATTGCCGCCTCTTCGCTTATACACATACAAAGACATACACAAATACGGAGAGATTGGTGTTGTGTCCTTTACATTCATTTTCGTGTCGTAAAAACTGGAAACTGAAATTTCGAAATATGAGACAAGTTGAAGCAGTTGTGAACTGTTCTGTGAATTTATGTGAATTTCTAGTGCAGTTATAACGAAGTTTCTTGTGATGTTGCTGACTTAAACGATGCAGTCAGTAATAATAATAATAATAATAATAATAATAATAATAATAATAATAATAATAATAATAATAATAATAATAATAATATGTATGTATGTTGGGTATTCAGCCCGAAGGCTGGTAGGATCCTCAACAGCTTCACCATTAGCCGTCATAGATGGCCTAGGCATCACTGAAGAGGCGTACTAGGGAAATGAGGAGTGGGGTAGTTTCCCGTTGCTTTCCCCACTGAGCCAGAAGTTGCTATTGCACATCAGTCTGCCAAGCCCACTGAAATGCGTGCACCAACCGACCCTATGAGCGACATTTTCACACCATTCATAGCAAGGACTGGCTGCATAAGGAATGGCATTACTAGCTTCACTCATACCTCAGCCACTTTCATATTGTCAAAGCCAAGTATAAGACTGAGACAGGTCAATGAAAGTAACAATTTTATTCTAGCCCATACCAGAAGACATAGTGCACTGTAAACACTACATCTTGCTAGCAAAGGCATAATAATAATAATAATAATAATAATAATAATAGTGAAGGATGAGGAAGTTTTGGGAAGATAAGAACAAGAAGATGAAGAATACCAGTGCTGTTTAATGGTTCCACGTGCTCCTTAAGGGGCTAAACGAATGTATATAATAATAATAATAATAATAATAATAATAATAATAATAATAATAATAATAATAATAATAATAATAATAATAATAAGGAACACCTCAGCTATCGTGGTTTAGGCCATCTCAAGTGGTGCCATTTTCGGTTGTGCTGCTACCTAGCGGCGAAACCGGAATTATACTAGAATGTACAGTATAGCTGGGAACTTAATATTGTCGGGAGATACTGAGTGTTCTACCAGAGATGTTCCACATGTCAGAAACAATGGCGTGGATTGCCAAGATTTTTAACCGACCCTAAAAATTCGACTACTCAGCCGGCATTGTTGCCCTTTCTATTCTCAAGTTGGCGTGGTTTGTCCCTTCTGACGTAGGTGACATTTTCAGAGTGTATAAGGGAAGTATCAAAGGCCTATCCTGCTAATTTCAAATTTAACAGACTTACATCCCTGTTTCTCTGGAACTGTCCAAGTTAATAAAACGAAATTTTGAAAGGATATATATTCATATCAAATTCATTTACTGATCTACTTTCTTGGTTCTACTTTTATTAGAAACTAGCAGCTACCCGCGGCTTCGCTCGCGTGGATCTCGTAATTTGATGAAAGTAATCGTTCCTCGGTACTGTACTAAGACTTTATCTGATAATCCCTAAAGTATAACAACTCACCCAAAAATTGAGTTTCATTTACCCCAGAAACTCATTGTAAACCATGTTTGTGGTATTGCGTTTTGGGGGTAAGATGACCATGCGACATAGAAAACTGTACCTGTGAGAAACAGTCTTCACTCATGTCGAAAACGAAAGAAAGTTTCTTTATTTTTAAATGAGATTCCCAATAACAATTTTCACATTATAACATCTTCAGTTTTTTATGCTTTCAACTCCCTTTTCACCTTTCTTCACCCTTTCCACCCCGTCCTTAATGGGATTATCCAAAAACCAGAAAATACGTGTTTATTTTTAAAGGAGATTCCAAATGCCATTTTTTACGTCTGTATACTTTTAAGTTTTTGATATATATACTCATTTAAACAATTCACCCCTTAGAGACGGAATATTCAAACAACCTCCCCTAGTGAGTGACTATACTCCAATATAAATGTATCCCCAAGATTTCGCTTGTTTATGTCCAGTAGTTTTGGCTCGGAGATGATGAGTCGGTCAGTCAGTCTGTCAGCCAGGACGTTATTATTTATATATATGTAGACAAAGATTTTCTAAATCACATTCTTAAATGTTTCATTTATTTACATTTATTTACATTGTGACTTCCCCTCTCGGAGAACAATCATCAAATGAGAAATGCAACCATTCAAGCTAAGGGCGCCAATCTTTAAGTTGAAGACTTAAAGATAAAAATTTATAATCAAGCTTGGACGGACTCTTATCACAGGGGTGGGGTGATAGTGCACTAATCATTAAGCAGGAGAATTAAAAATCAAAAGGCTAATTAAGGCAGATTGATTAAAGTGAACTAGAAAAATACTATTTATTTAATATAAATGACGACGGTTTAACGAGAACTGAATTTAAAATAGAAAATGAATTTAATAAAGAATTGAATGACTCTACTTCGCGAAAACTTGCAATATCTTTAACTCGCTTGCTCACCATTTAGTCTTGTTCTGCTGGTCCTTGGGAAGCTTCCATCCTTGTAGCGGGAACATCATCGGTCTTCTTTGAGATCTCTTCATCTGCAGCTAAGTACCATTCCTGCCTTGCAAATTGCACCCACCACTAATTGGAAGATGACTTCAAAACTAACACTCCCTATTATGCTTTATCCCGTATATTGGAGATAAGCCCTAAGTCATAGTTAGCAAAACCACCTTGGGTTATTTGGAGAGGATACTCAATTAAGAATCCTTCCAACTTTACAGAAAATGTTCTCTGGAGTTTCATTTCTATCTAGATTAATACTACCTATTGACTTAGACTGGTTCAAACCGGTCTTGTAGCCGAGCTGTACGTACTTCCTGATGAGAGTGGCTATACACCCCTCATTCAGAATTTCTAAGTACCACGTCGTGGTAAATCAATGTAGAATACGAATGCAGAATCAAACGAAGAAGATTACGTAGCAGGTCACGTAGAAGATCTGGTAGAAGAGATGCAAGATCTGGTAGGAGAGATGAAGCCACGAGCTCCAACACGCCCTTTTATAACCTTCACTGGCGCTAATTACAGGTCGCTACACGTGGTCCAATCAGATGACATGTCTCTCCCCACTCCAGATATTAGAGTTGACGGGTCTCAACTCTGATATTAACTGTTCTTCTATTGGTCCATTCACTCATTATCCATGGCAATATGACGCTCCTTTCAAAATATAGACGTTGAACAGTTTGAATAATTCTGGTCGAAATACGGTGGCTTACGTTAGGATGCGTGAACACGTGCTCGCTTTCCCAGAACTTGGTATCTAAATTTGTCCTTTCTCCCTCCTCGGTGATGTGGCAAGATAGCGGAAATCTACTGCAAGTTAATTTTAAACAAATGTCGCAAGAATCTAAGTGAATATTAGAATATTCAGCCCTCGTTTACAAGTCGTAGTTACAAAGTAATGAAATGATAGTGAGCAAATGATTAAACATGAATTATAATACAATTACATACTAAAATAAATATCATGACGTTAAATTCTTGAATTAATTACACATAATAAAATTAACATAATTACACTGTAACGCCTGGAACGTTACAACATTTTAAAAATATTTATGATCAAACTATGAGCGGTATCTCTATCTTTGAAGATCCCTATAAAAACAACAATGCGGTTAATGGGAAACATGCGCAAAATCATGTAATTTTACAGAAATCACACTTTGAATTGTAATGCCACTTACAAACCGTGGATATGATCACGTTTCTTACCACATAAACACCAGATAGGATGTGATATCATAACAACCAATGCATCCAACTTATGCAGCATGAGGTTTACTGTAAATCAACATAAATTACTGCCTTCTAGAACAAATAGCTCCCGAGATATTTTGTTTTAACTGATCAAATACGAAAACTGGATAAATGGCTTGTGCAGTAACATACTTTTTTAATACATAAATACTTGCAGTCATCCAAACTCAATGAAGCATACATCAAAATTAAAGAGGAAACTCGAAATAAAAATTTGAAATAAAAACTTAAAATTCCACCTTTTATACACTCCTTAAACGCGAGCGTGGGCTTTTTATACGTTAAAATATTCTGCGGAGTATACGTTCGACAGTAGGCCTACTGCGTGTCGTAATGTATAGGTATTTAAATTGATGTGACATTAAAGAAAAACTTTGTTTTGTAATTTATCCAAGTAAACATAAAATGGCCCTCCCCGCAGTCTGGGGATAGCAATCTTGCCTCTTATCCTGGAGACCCCGGGTTCGATTCCCGGCCAGGTCAGGTAATTTTACTGGATCTGCTGGCTGGTTCGAAGTCAGTTCAGCCTACGTGACAACTGGGGAGCTATTTGACACGAAGATAGCAGCACCGGTCTAGAAATAGCCGAGAGGATTTCTCGCGCTGACCACGCTTCACCTGGTGATCCGCGTGCCTGTGTTCTGAGATTCGGTCGCTTGGTAGATGAAGGCCCTTCCGAGCTGGAGTGCTATGAGGCGAGGGAAATCTAAAATAAAAGTTGATAGTATTGGTTTATAAGGCTACTCGGTGAAAGGATAGAAAACCCACGTTTATTTATTTACTTATTTATTGTGATTCATGTGAAACACATACACAAACTTGCTATTGCATTAAATGAAAAAAAGGAAAATGAGTTACCTACAGAGATTGGAAGAGAGAAGAACATCAAAGGTGCGGTAGTGTAGGAAAATGGGGGAAAACTCCAGAGGAGACCTCGAAGAAATTTAAGTGGCACTGACCTTCTGAGTCCCAGTTGGCGTCTTCGATACTGGTTCACAACGTGGTATTTGAAACTTGTCAATTAGCCTCGTGGTGGTAGTTGACCACCATTTTAAAAATCTTCTTTGAGACGATGCTTCGGTACCTCCGAGTCTCCTAAAACAGTTTTTAAAGAGTTAGTGGGACTTACAACGTTCTATTTTTATTGTATTTGTTGCTATTTGTTTTACTTCACATCGATAAAGACAAATCTTACGGCGACAATGGGATAGAAAATGCCTAGAACTGGAGAGGAAAAGACCGGTGCTTTAATTAATGTACAGTCGCAACATATGTCTGGTGTGACGATGGAAAACCAAGGAAAACCACCTTCAGGGCTGCCGGCAGTGGACCTTGAACCTACCATCTCCCAAATGCAAACTTAAAGGTATGTGACCCAAACCACGCGAGTTACCTTATTTTACAATTTGTTTTACGTCGCTCCGACGAGAGATAGGAATGGGAAGGAATATATGATGACCATGATTAAGGTAAAGCCCCAGCATTTTTCTGGTGTGAAAATGGGGAACCACGGAAAACCATATTTGGGGTTGCCGACAGTGGGATTGGAACCTACCACCTCCCGAATGCAAGCTGACAGTTATGTGACCCTAACTGCGAGTTCATTATTATTATTATTATTATTATTATTATTATTATTATTATTATTATTATTATTATTATTATTATTATTATTATTATTATTATTATTATTCCTGGATGAAAATGATAGGAGCATGTTGAAATGTTGGAGGAGATCTGTGAACAAGAGTGAAAGAAGAGGAAAATATGTTTGAATCGTAGACTAATTTGTGGAGATGGATGTTAATATTTCAGAAGAAGAAGAAGAAGAAGAAGAAGAAGACGCCGTCTTTGTTAGTTCTTAACGTCGCACTAAGTCAGGTTTTCGGTGACGATGGGATAGTCAAGAGCTGAAATTGGGAACGGAGCGGTCTTGGCCTTAATTAAGATAGGTACAGCCTGGTGTCAAAATAGGAAACCACAGAAAACCATTTTCAGTGCTACCTATTCGGGAGATGAAACCCATCTCCCAATACGGCCCATACCAAGCAGCAAACTCACTCCGTAAGAGTAATACTGTAGAACCTCATTAATCCGGACCCCATTACTCCGGACTTAGCTTAATCCGAACAGCCTTTTACTAATAATACATAAAAGCAATTACAATTTCAGATCCATGATTTTCAATTTCGCGTCTGCTATCATTGGTATAAAATCATCAACTTTGATTAACTCTTAGGAGAAACTTTTAATAAATGAAGAGGTTGAACCACATACGGCTGGATTGGAAACAGAGGTTTTTCACAACACCTTTCACCAAGGTGGTGAAAATCCACCAACACTGGAATACAATGAATGAGCTGTGGCTAGAAACAGGTGAAGATGATCTAGGTTGTCACATTTTAACAGAGGAGGGAGTCGTTGAAAGTGTGAAAGCTCTGAAACGGATGAATATGACCAGAGTGAAGCAGGTGATATTATTAACTCTAAACCAAAACTTTTTGGATTTAAAAACTTTGTCATTAAATACGTTGAAGATGATAACGTTGAAAACATATCTGCATATTACGAACATTTGAGATATCTGCGTGAGTTAATTATTAAAGATATTAATGTCAAAGGAAGACAAAAGATCAGTAGTTTCTTCAAACCAGTAAGCTTGTCAAGTGTGGTCAATGAAGGTGTGCCTTGATTGCCACGTTCTGATCTTGTACTGCTCTAGTTATTCTGTATTTTGTAGGCCCTAATACTGTATTGCGTTATATGTATATTGTCTATATATATAAAATAAAAGTTTTGTCTGTGTATTGCTCAGAATATAAAAAGAATTGTATTTCTGTACCGGTCGTGTCCACAGTAACAAGGAAATCCAATTTTTTTATTTTCCGTAATGTCTGTCTGTCTGTCTGTCTGTCTGTCTGTCTGTCTGTCTGTCTGTCTGTCTGTCTGTCTGTCTGTCTGTCTGTCTGTCTGTCTGTCTGTCTGTCTGTCTGTCTGTCTGTCTGTCTGTCTGTCTGTCTGTCTACGCGCATCACGCGAAAACGGTTGAACAGAATTTAATGAAAATCGGCATGTAAAGTCGCGGAATAAGTCGCTATAATCTAGGTTATATATAATTTTATTCACGCTGAGTGATATGGTAGTTTAGGGGAAGGCCTCAGATTTAATTCTCAGATATTTATGTTATTAGTGGTCCTATCGATAAATACTGCATAACTAAAGTTATACAGTATTAAATTTCCGATAATTTATGTCTCGTACACTTTTATCGTACCGACTATGACAACAGAGTTATTCATGAATTTGGATTTTTGTTGCTAACTCCATATCAGTGCCGAGTCTCGAGAAAATGGTAAAAAGATTTTAATGAAAATCGGTACGTAAAGTCGGAGAATAAGGAACTACAGTCTACGCTGCAAATAATTTTATAAGATGCCCTAATATCACAGAGTTGGAAGAAAACTAAATGTGAAGGCCTACAATATAGAAAGCTCATAAAACTGATCAACAATAACATCACATTGGCCATTGTTTGTTGTGATGTGCTTTGTGTCTTCTGCTGCCACTCATCTCCGATAGATGGGATTACTGCTGCCTGCGTACCGAGTTATAACAGTCTGCCTGAATATTGGCAGGATGTAGCTTGGGAATTAGATCTCTCTCTTCTTTACCATGTCGTTCCTCTGGTTCATAAATTTTCTGATACTACTGGTACGTAACATCATAGCATTTCAGCTATTCATTTCCTACTCTGAGGCACTGATTACAATGAGAAGTGTGCACATTTAACGGAACAATGATAGAGGATTGTTCGCGGTTATCTGCAGCCTGGCCATTCCTGCACTGGAACTTTAGACTGTTAGATCGGCAGCGTAGTACTGCTCGTTAAAAGTGAGAAAATGTGCGGTTTTCCATTTGATCGAGTATTTTGTATTATAACATTGCTTTTAATCGGTACATTCCTACTGACGTCATTGTAATGCTGACATCAGTTGAGAAAACCACAAAGACAGTCTTTCTGAGAATTCCGCAGCGAAGCACGGGTACATCAGCCAGTATACTAAATAAACTTTGTATTTCTTAAATTTAAAATACTGTACCGTACACGTTAATTTGGCTTAACAGTGTGTTTAGATCTGTACCTTGCTAATTTCGTATATTATTTTGTTTCTGGACTTTCAGTCCGGATTAATGGGGTTCTACTGTAATAAGTGTTATGTTTTGAAAACAATTGTGTGCAGATATCGACTTTCGTTGAACCGGAGACCTGGCCATGGCTATTCTCAGTTGTTTGCCAATACATGATGACCTCCTACACCTGAGGATTCATAACCTCTATATGATGAATATGACGACCTACATATGCTACACAAGCTCGCTATTTACTCCATTGAGGTATACACTGAGTCGTCTGGTGTTCTCCGACAGAACGCAACGTGCAGCGTCGCGCCACATCTCCCAATCCAAGGACGATAAGAAGAGGCGAACCTTCATTTAAATGACTCTCACGTCTCTGTGTGATGCGGGATACGTTATCATGCCATCGGAGGGATTGTTATCCCGACTGACAGTTAATAAGCACGGAGCACGCCCTTTGCAAGACAGCCTTCAAGCGTTTTCTCTCCGCTATGCCTTGTCCATGATAGTATGATGTTCGTTCCTGGAACAACCAAACCATAGATAGCATTAATTAGTTTTTGGAAAGTTAATGAACAACTACGATTATAATTACCAGGCTTCAGCAATTCCTATTACCTTGAAGCAAAGTTATATAATAAAAATAACTCCTATTAACCAGTAGATTTGTGTTACTGGAGTTTTTGCTCAACTAAGGATTGATTCTATCCTTCAGTAAAGTTATAAAAATAGTAATTTGGCTTTCTTTCCCTCTAAACTAGGTCGAACATTTATCAATTACCGGGAACGTACGGCTTGAAGCTCAACACCTCAAAAATTACGAGTACCGTCACCAAGGCAGTAGGCTTATAAGGTTAAAGAGTGCCTCTAGAAGGCTAGAAATCGTATTTCGGGAGCAAGTGCTCCATTAATTAGGGGATTTCTTCCCTTGAATAAATTTGTGCTCTTTTGTAAATTTGACCTGGGAGCTCAGAAATTGTAAAGCGAGGGGCTTGAAGCCCAGAATTTGTAAATATCACTAAATTTTTTATTTTCCTTGTCTTGTTTCAAGTTTGTCATTGTACCTGATGTTTCATTGTTATAAACAATTGTTAAGTTTGAAGTCCTAAAGGAAATATAACCTTTGATAAAGTTTTAAATCAATTCTTGATATCGTAGTTAGACCCATTCACCCCGGCACCTTATTTAACCTCTTTCTGCTCCACGGGTAACCCCGTAATAATAATAATAATAATAATAATAATAATAATAATAATAATAATAATAATAATAATAATAATGATGATGATAATGTTATTTTCCTTACGTCCCTGCTAATCCTATTACTCTATGAAGTCATTTCATTCCTGCCTTCCCACTGTATTTCAACATTTCATGTTTAATTTCATCTATTCATGCTGCTTCCCTTATACACCGAGGAGATTCTCAAACTTTTCCTTCCATCTGTCCAGGGATTCCCTCGGATTACAGTGAGTTATCTGATTTAAACAGTACATATTAATTTGTCACTTTTCCAAGTCTTTTACCGGCCCCGTGGTGTAGGGATAGTTTGCCTGCCTCTTGCCCGGAGACTTTATCTTCATATTATGACCTTTTCTACTTTTAAAAAAGATCCGCTCAAGCTTAAATTATTCGCCTACTAATATCATACCACGCCATTTCTCCACTGGCAGCTCCGGTGGTATGAGTGATGCTAGCGATGCAGCCAATCCCTGTTATGAATGGTCTAAAACTGTCGCTCATAGGGTCAGTTGGTGCGTGTATTTCAGTGGGCTTGGCAAATATAATTATGTAATAGCAACATCTTGCTCGGTGAGAAAAGTATCTGGAAAATACCTCACTCCTCATTTCCCAGTATGCCTCTTCAGTAACGCCTAAGCCAATTAATATGACAGCTGATGGCAGAACTGTTGAGGAGCTAAGGGATGAATTCTCTACATGCGTAAGTTCCACTAGATACTTTAACGTGTTTGGGGAGCCGTGGTGCCCGTATATTGTCCAGCAGGAAGTTTTACGTGCCCTTCACGAACCACTAGACAAAATCCTGGATCGAACCCGCTAACTTGGTCTATGGAAGCCAGCGTTCGGCCAACTGAGCTACTCAAACCAGCAGAGGAATAAAATCATGGCTCCAGAATATATGGGTCTAGTTTAGACAAACCCCAGCAGAACTTTCTGTTGTGGCTCATGTCACCGCCAACATGTTCTTCATTGTCGATGAACGGCTATAATATAAGAAGACGAAAAGGGGGAGTAGAAAAAGAGGAGGAATACGAAGAGGAAGAACAAGGCCGAGCAAACGTAAAATTGAGAGGAATAAAAGAGAGACGTTCCTGAAATAATATAGTTTGACGGAGAAAAAATGATTAAATTATCTGTCCTTTTTCAACATTCATTGGATGATAATGAGGATAATGAGGAATACTTCGAGGGTTGAAGGTTTCGGTTAAAGGAAAGTAAAGGACAGCTAAAATAAAGGAGGTCTAAGTGGCTCAGTCGGAAGAACGCTGGCTCTCATAGCCCAATACTAACGCCGTCAGACAAGGGAATAAGCGTTGCGAAGAAAGATAAAATATAAAAAATATGAAAATAGGAGTCTGGAACAAGTAAATGGAAGCAAGATTAGACTAATCTGTGCCTCGTCTTCCCCATATCATGTCTCATAACGTGAGAGCTTAGAAGAGAGAGAAACGGGCTTTCATCTTATATAGATCAGAAGTAATGGAATTCAGAGTTCAATTATTTATTAAAGAAACGAGTCACGCTTGAAGGATAGGAACATTATACCAATGTTAATCCTCGTTAAGTGGATGTTGATGCTTGCAACATCCATTTCAAGCTTTTTTTTTTTTTTTGCTTTACTGTACGTCGCACCGACACAGATAGGTCTTATGGCGACGATGGGACAGGGAAGGGATAGGAGTGGGAAGGAAGTGGCCGTGGCCTTAATTAAAGTACAGCCCCAGCATTTGCCTGGTGTGAAAATGGGAAACAACGGAAAACCATTTTCAGGGCTGCCGACAGTGGGGTTCGAACCTACTATCTCCCGAATACTGGATACTGGCCGCACTTAAGCGACTGCAGCTATCGAGCTCGGTATTTCAAGCTTTCGTGATCCTTGTATTCGTCTGGCTGGTTGTAGAAACTCGTAGTACCGTTGTTCATTGGGGAAGACATTAATGAAAAAATAATGAATCCATGGAAAGTACCTACAGAAACATTCATTCCATGACTAAGAACTCACAGTAGTTTTTAGCTCCGTGCGGAGGCCTCCCTAATTGTAGTTGATAATCCCAATGAAGACTTTCTTCTCATTTAGACGCACACCATAGATGGATATTGACATCACTCACATTCAGAATACTTAATCTGCCGGCAGTCTAATTGGGTGTCGCTGTGACCGCTGGCTACTTTCTAAACACAGTAGCGGTGGAGGCAGCACTGACGCAATTTCTCAACTCATTGCGCGCTATATAATACGTATGGGTCAGTAACCCCACTTCTTAAATACGATTAACTTTTGAAATGCATGTTGAAGCAAAATAGAGGATAATCAAATTGCACAGTGAAGAATTTTAGCTCCAACGCAGAAGAAATAAAAATAGTGCTTCATGCAAACACGTAAGAATTATCTAAGAGACTTTTTCTTACGATGTTTACAATGGGTGCGCACAGGGCCAGTTAAACAAATCAGATTCGCCTGTGTGATGTAGTGGTTAGTGTGATTAGCTGCCAACCCCGTAGGCCTGGGTTCGATTCCCGGCTCTGCCTAGAGAATTTGAAAAGTGGTACGAGGACTGGAACGGGGTTCAGTCAGTCTCGGGAGGTCAAATGAGTAGAGGAGGTTCGATTTCCTCCTCAGCCATCCACGAAGTTGTTTTCCGTGGTTTTCCTCTTCTCCTCTAGGCAAATGCCAGGATTGTACCTTCACACTTCCTTGCCTATCCTTTCCAATCTTCCCATCCCTCACAAAAACCCTGTTTAGCATAGCAGGTGAGGCCCTCTGGTCGAGGTAATTGTCCTCCTCGCCAGTTGTATTCCCCACCAAATGTCTCACGCTCCAGGACACTTCCCTTGAAGCGGTAAAGGCGGTATCCGTCGCCGAGTCCGAGGGAAAAGTCAACCCTGGAGGGTAAACGGATTAAATAAATAAGTAAATTAAATAAATAAATAAATCTGTGGAAGTAAGCAAGTATGCATCCTAACCACATCCCAAAATTCGCGGCAAAATAAAAGTATAAAAAAATACTCGCGTGGGATTGGAAACTCCGAGCACCATACACTATCACATCTCCCACCGCGACTCTGCCAAGTGAGCTATTGCGAAAGTTACTAGCCAACGCGCAGTTTCCATCATATAGGCTACAATACCTGCTCCCGGTGTGTGCATGCGCCTCCTGTTGTAAGGTACATGTTCTCCGCAATATGTGCTCACTTTACAAGTTCATTCATGGTACTCACAATGAATTAATAGTAGCGCCCACGATTCCTGCTGGTTTTTAGCCCGTAACCACACATCACGTTATATCACCACGGTTTAGGGAGAGGGACCGTCCAGAACTGTAACAAACGCGACGGGTTGCATAAAACTATATCGTAAGGGGCTGGTAAACCACCCGGTATACTGTAGCTGTACACTGTTAGACCACCTCAGCCGTTTTTAGAGAGGGGAAGATGTCGTTGTATGCCCATTATAATTATACTCACGTGGAGACTACAATTGTCCGGCTCTGTGGTGTAGTGGTTAGTGTGATTAGCTGCCACCCCCGGAGGCCCAGGTTCGATTCCCGGCTTTGCCACGAAATTTGGAAAGTGGTACGAGGGATGGAACGGGGTCCACTCAGCCTCGAGAGGTCAACTGAGTAGAGGTGGGTTCGATTCCCACCTCAGCCATCCTCGAAGTGGTTTTCCGTGGTTTCCCACTTCTCCTCCAGGCAAATGCCGGGATGGTACCTAACTTAAGGCCACGGCCGCTTCCTTCCCTCTTCCTTGTCTATCCCTTCCAATCTTCCCATCCCCCACCAAGGCCCCTATTCAGTATAGCAGGTGAGGCCGCCTGGGCGAGGTACTGATCATTCTCCCCAGTTGTATCCCCCGATCCGATGTCTGAAGCTCCAGGACACTGCCCTTGAGGCGGTAGAGGTGGGATCCCTCGCTAAGTCCGAGGGAAAAGCCATACCCTGGACAATAAACAGATTAAGAAAGAAAGAAGGAGACTACAATTCAACATATGAAGACATACACTGACTGACAGAGCAAATGCAACACCAAGAAGGAGTGGTCAGAACTTTATGCCAATTGCAGGGTAGACTGACGTCACTGAGGTATGCTCATGATGTGAAATGCGCCGCTGTGCTGCGCACGTAGCGAACGATAAATGGGACACGGCGTTGGCGAATGGCCCACTTCGTACCGTGATTTCTCAGCCGACAGTCATTGTAGAACGTGTTGTCGTGTGCCACAGGACACGTGTATAGCTAAGAATGCCAAGCCGCCGTCAACGGAGGCATTTCCAGCAGACAGACGACTTTACGAGGGGTATGGTGATCGGGCTGAGAAGGGCAGGTTGGTCGCTTCGTCAAATCGCAGCCGATACCCATAGGGATGTGTCCACGGTGCAGCGCCTGTGGCGAAGATGGTTGGCGCAGGGACATGTGGCACGTGCGAGGGGTCCAGGCGCAGCCCGAGTGACGTCAGCACGCGAGGATCGGCGCATCCGCCGCCAAGCGGTGGCAGCCCCGCACGCCACGTCAACCGCCATTCTTCAGCATGTGCAAAACACCCTGGCTGTTCCAATATCGACCAGAACAATTTCCCGTCGATTGGTTGAAGGAGGCCTGCACTCCCGGCGTCCGCTCAGAAGACTACCATTGACTCCACAGCATAGACGTGCACGCCTGGCATGGTGCCGGGCTAGAGCGACTTGGATGAGGGAATGGCGGAACGTCGTGTTCTCCGATGAGTCACGCTTCTGTTCTGTCAGTGATAGTCACCGCAGACGAGTGTGGCGTCGGCGTGGAGAAAGGTCAAATCCGGCAGTAACTGTGGAGCGCCCTACCGCTAGACAACGCGGCATCATGGTTTGGGGCGCTATTGCGTATGATTCCACGTCACCTCTAGTGCGTATTCAAGGCACGTTAAATGCTCACCGCTACGTGCAGCATGTGCTGCGGCCGGTGGCACTCCCGTACCTTCAGGGGCTGCCCAATGCTCTGTTTCAGCAGGATAATGCCCGCCCACACACTGCTCGCATCTCCCAACAGGCTCTACGAGGTGTACAGATGCTTCCGTGGCCAGCGTACTTTCCGGATCTCTCACCAATCGAACACGTGTGGGATCTCATTGGACGCCGTTTGCAAACTCTGCCCCAGCCTCGTACGGACGACCAACTGTGGCAAATGGTTGACAGAGAATGGAGAACCATCCCTCAGGACACCATCCGCACTCTTACTGACTCTGTACCTCGACGTGTTTCTGCGTGCATCGCCGCTCGTGGTGGTCTATATCCTACTGAGTCAATGCCGTGCGCATTGTGTAACCTGCATATCGGTTTGAAATAAAGATCAATTATTCGTCCGTGCCGTCTCTGTTTTTTCCCCAACTTTCATCCCTTTCGAACCACTCCTCCTTGGTGTTGCATTTGCTCTGTCAGTCAGTGTATTTTGAAAAGCACTAACGGAAATAGCACTAGGCCTATGGTTTACACGCTAATCAAACCTAGTAAACCAGTAGGGACTGAAGTAATTTGGCCAAGAAGAATCTTTAAAGATGTAATTGACACACAATATTGAGCTTTAGTAGAAAAGAATGGACCTACAAACTCCCTCGGGTTAAACTGCGGAGTTATCAAGAAGATTACTTGTATATGTACAAGCTGCCGACGAAAGAGGCCGTCTGCCTCCTGCTAAGCACACACACACTTAGATGGACGTTGATCAATTGGCCAAGAAACGAGAAAAGCCGCAGTTTATAAACTCTCAGGGAAGATTCGAGATCGTTCACGATTAATCAAGACACACCCTCTGAATTTTATTGTTAGGTTTCAAAAGTAACACTCAGAATCGGAGAAGAAGCCTGTGGTAATTGGAAAATTAATTACAGAAATTAGTGATTGGTTGGATTCAAAACTGGCGGAAAGAAAAAGTAAATATTACCAACCCAAAAATAAATGAACATCAATTAGTTAAAGAAATCTAGAAGTACAAAACTTCTTTAAATTATAAGTTCTTTCACTTCGCACCAGGGTGCACGATCATAGTTTTTAGTGATGTCATCTGTGGAAGAATGTCCAAACTTCCTGATAAATGTCAAACAAAACAAGTAGAAATTCACTCAGGTTAGGAAACTGCATAATAACAAAATTACTCAATATTTAGGTGGTGACATCTTCTGATTAAAGTTCCAAGTTGGTGTAGTTTCAGTTTCACTGTTTCACCAATAGAGGAGTTCATTTAGGCTCTGAATTTGAATGCGCGGTGGTTGAGGTGTACCTCCCGGTACAATTATCATTATTATCATTTCCACCTCTGTGGTGTAGTGGTTAGCGTGATTAGCTGCCACCCCAGGAGCCCCGGGTTCGATCCCCGGCTCTGCCACGAAATTGGAAAAGTGGTAAGAGGGCTAGAACGGGGTCCACTCAGTCTCGGGAGATCTACTGAGTGGAGGGGGGTTTGATTCCCCCCTCAGTCATCCATGAAGTGGTTTTCCGTGGTTTCCCACTTCTGCTCCAGGCAAATGCCGGGATGGTACCTAACTGAAGGCCACGACCACTTCCTTCCCTCTTCCTTGTCTATCCCTTCCAATCTTCACATTCCCCACATGGTCCTTGTTCATCATAGCAGGAGAGGTCGCCTGGACGAGCTACTGGTCCTCCTACCCATTTGTATCCCCCGACCCAAAGTCTCACGCTCCAGGACACTGCCCTTGAGGCGGTAGAGGTTTGATTCCTCGATGAATCTGAGGGAAAACCAAACCTGGAGGGTAAACTGATTAAGAATGTTATTAATATATTATTATTATTGTTGTTGTTGTTGTTGTTGTTGTTGTTGTTGTTGTTGTTGTTGTTGTTGTTGTTGTTGTTGTTGTTGTCGTCGTCGTGCAGTGCACTTCGCTGACTCTTAACGATCCAGTGCGTGATTCGTTTTAGGACAGTAACTGAAATCTAAGTGTGAAGGGGCCAACGACCCGAAACTTTAAAGCATTTGGCGCATGTTATTTATTAGCCACTGTTCTCATGAATATTGCCTATTGTCCAGTCTACTGTACAGTCTGAACGTATCTGGTGCCGTCATCAGATGATTACCCAGGACGTGAACTGCCGCTGGGCTCACACACTAGACAAGGAAGAACCTCGAACACGCAGCCTGCCGTATATGAGGCTAATTGTTCTGACCATCAGGTTCAGCGGTGTGGGTGTTTCCATTTGGAACGTAGAATGTTGCCGGAAGCTTGAATGTGCAATGTGAAGGGTCTGGAATGTGACAGGTAATTGTGGAAAGCTTAAGAAATGCATAAAGTCGTCGGTGAAAGGCTGCACTCTGCCACTGCCCAGGGTCGAACCCTGGCCTGCTCACGTGACTACGCGGCAGATGTAAACACAACAGGCTTACAGCTCTCTACCTTGTACTCAACGGGTGGAACTACGTCTCCTAACAAAGAACTGCTGTGTTAAATACGGATCGTAAAATATCCTTACATACTCCATTCTTATAAAGACGAAGTAATGGCTTTCCTTAAGTGCTCAATATATCATGGCTATCGTGAATACCGTTCAGTGAAGCATTCACAGCGTACTTCTTGTGTGTTCATGACACGGGGAATAACCGGCAACTCGACTGAGACTCATACTTTATGTTACTTGCCGGATGAGGAATAGGGAGCACAAATATACATAGATTACATAAGTTAAGTGCATTTACCGGGCGTCGATTTGTACGGGTTACTTGTAAAAAAACAACAAATAGACAAGCGACAATCCGTTCCAAAATTGCAGGCGTAAAGAAGCGTCTGTGGCCTTGACTAAGGTACAGCCAGGGCATTTGCCTGGTGTGAAATCGGGAAACTATGGAAAACCATCTTCAGTGCTGCCGACAATGGGGTTCGAACTCACTATATCCTGCATACTTGATACTGGTCGCACTTAAGCGATTGCGGCTATCAAGCTCGGTGAGGCGAAAAGAAGTAATTTGTTAATTAAATTCAGACGAATCATTATTGAATAAAAGTACGTCACGTAAAGGAAAGAGAAGCTCTATCCCATCTGCTTTCCAGTCATTAATTGTGAGGGATCTTAAAACAATTTTATGCAAAAGTAGGATTAGCACAATTTCGAAATAAAATTGAACGAAGAATGAAGTTCAAACAGGTAATCAAAAAATGACAGAACACTCACAAGTAAAGTTTAAATCGAATGCTTATTCGCCCGTACAACAGCAGGCTAGAATGTCAGCCAAATTACTGATATTGAAATGTTGTTTCCTGTTATAAATTCACGCCCACGACGTGGAAAGGGCGTCTTTCAAAGCTGACCAATTTCTAGGATCGTAGTATGTAAGTACAAATAGTTTCTAGAGGACCCGCTGCAATCACTGTTGACGATTAAGATGCCAGATACCATACCACCTGGACTACATTTACGAAATAAAAAGCATACGCCTCAACCTAGGATCGACCCCTCGACTTTCTGCAAGCTAATCCAAAACTCTCTCCACTGCACCAAATGTACAACACGACTATCGTGTGCTGACAGAGGTACTTACCCTACATGTGGTTACAGTGTTGCCAGTTTGCCAGTCTTCAACGTTGTTTTTCTGCCGGATATACTATGAATTGTGAGAGACATTGTGAGGAGTCGCGCTGATACGCCCGAGTGCGCGAATTTCGCTTCACTCTGTATAACCTAATTCCACTGCATGTCATAATGACACGCATCAAATAAGTATCAATTATGAAATTTACCATGTTATCGCCCTACTGCACACTGTACGAAATATTATATTTTTAAATGGTATAAAGTGTTAGAGCCTCTGTGGTGTAGTGGTTAGCGTGATTAGCTGCCACCCCCGGAGGTCCGGGTTCGATTCCCGGCTCTGCCACGAAATTTGAAAAGTGGTACGAGGGCTGGAACGGGGTCCACTCAGCCTCGGGAGGTCAACTGAGTAGAGGTGGGTTCGATTCTCACCTCAGCCATCCTCGAAGTGGTTTTCCGTGGTTTCCCACTTCACCTCCAGGCGAATGCCGGGATGGTACCTCACTTAAGGCCACGGCCGCTTCCTTCCCTCATCCTTGCCTATCCCTTCCAATCTTCCCATCCCCCTGCAAGGCCCCTGTTCAGCATAGCAGGTGAGGCCGCCTGGGCGGGGTACTGGTCATTCTCCCCAGTTGTATCTTCCGACCAAGAGTCTGCAGCTCCAGGACACTGCCCTTGAGGCGGTAGAGGTGGGATCCCTCGCTGAGTCCGAGGGAAAAGCCGAACCTGAAGGGTAAACAGATGATGATGATGATGATGATGATAAAGTGTTAGAGTCCGCCTCTGTGGTGTAGTGGTTAGCCTGATTAGCTGCCAACCCCGGAGGTCCAGGTTCGATGCCACGAAATTTTAAAAGTGGTACGAGGCCTGGAACGGGGTCCACTCAGCCTCGGGAGGTCAATTGAGTAGAGGTGGGTTCGATTCCCACCTCAGCCATCCTCGAAGTGGTTTTCCGTGGTTTCCCACTTTTCCTCCAGGCGAATGCCGGGATGGTACCTAACTTAAGGCCACGGCCGCTTCCTTCCCTCCTCCTTGTCTATCCCTTCCAATCTCCCCATCCCTCCACAAGGCCCCTGTTCAGCATAGCAGGTGAGGCCGCCTGGGCGGGGTACTGGTCATTCTCCCCAGTTGTATCCCCCGACCAAGAGTCTGCAGCTCCAGGACACTGCCCTTGAGGCGGTAGAGGTGGGATCCCTCGCTGAGTCCGAGGGAAAGCCGAACCTGGAGGGTAAACAGATGATGATGATAAATTGTCAGAAATGTAAATATATATTCAACTTTTACATTATCATAGCCCATAGATAATTAAACCAAAATAAATCACGTGAACTTCAGAAAGTACTAGATTTTAGTGGGTTAAATATATGCACATTTTCCAGCAGTGTGAAAATAAAGGATGTTTGTGGAAGTAGAGTTTGCCATCAAGCTGCGTATTTTGATCCTGAAGATAGATGGTTTAATTTTAGAGTAAAGAGTTGTTTGGTGATACGGTAAGATACGGGCAGGTGTTTTGGTACAATTATTAGGATATCGTAGAACTTCAGAACTTTAGCAAAATGAGGAATAAGTGAGTCACCAACGGAAGTCAAACTTCCTGATCTTGAACGGCAAGTCTGTGGTGAAAAAGAAAAGTCGCGAAGAAGCTAACTAAAATGGGAGGGTCACCGCAACAACAACAACAATAATAATAATAATAATAATAATAATAATAATAATAATAATAACAGAAAGTCGCAACTGCTAAAATACATAAACTAAGTATGAGGCAGTCTAGGCAGTAAGGGCGTGCTCAGTTTACCTGGAAGGATGTGGTTCCGATTCCCCGTCAGAAAGTCGAAACATTTACGAAAAAAAGATTTCCACTTGTGGAGCAGTAAATAGGCCTGAGGTTCGCTCAACTTATATTAAATATAAGTACCAGTCTAATTCCTTGGGAGAAAAGTGACAAGACATAGACCTAACCACTCTAAACCATTTAGTGTCGAGGTTATGGATAACGGAATGCAATACCTTCCCCTTAGGGTGGCCTATTGTTGAAGAAAGGAATGAAGGACAAGACAGTCAAAAAGGGGGCATTTCACAATTTTGGGGGACAACTAAAATTGTCAATTTTAAAACGACAAAAATTGTAACATTTTCAAAAGCATTGTGTTGCCAGTTTCTCCCTCTTTTTTTTGGGGGGGGGGCAACAAAAATATCACTCATTCTTATTGTACAATTTATTTTTCATCTGTGGGTTGAAGACCCTTCATCCATGAGAAACACCGAATGACTTCTTGCGAAGTTTACAAATAGCCTTGTGGAATAGGAGAGGGCTAGCAGCGGGAAGGAAGCGGCCGTGGCCTGAATTAGGGTAGAGCCCCAACATTTGCCTGGTGTGAAAACGGGAAACCTTAGAAAACCATCTTCAGGGGCTGCCGATAGTGGAATTGGAACCCACTATCTCCCGAATGCAAGCTCACAGCTGCGTGACCCTAACCGCACGGCCACTTGTTCGGTAAATACTTTAAAATACTGCGGGACGGTTGGTCACTCTACTTCCACTCCTCTAAAGGCCTTCGTGGCCTGGACGGATATGGTTTTGTTTTGTTTTTACCAACAAATGAATCAAACATATTCCTATAACTTGCCTAGTTCTGCTCAACCAATCATGACTGACTGAAATTTTATGTCGTCCAGAAGGACTGGTAGACATTTTTTTTTAGAATGAATCTTGCGTTCTTCTTATATAATGGAAATTTGCGTACAAAGATTCTTCCAGAAAGCCTTTCTAGTGCAATCATTGCTTACATGTTCTTACGGGGAAGAAAAGTGATATGAGATCCCAATTTCAAAGCTAAGCACATTACTCAACGCATATTTTTCCCCAAAACGTTCACTAACTCAAGGTACACACTCGAAAAACACAATATTTCATGTCCCTTGGCATATATCTCAACGATAAGCACTCGTAATTACTTTACATGCACGACTAAAAACACCACAATAACACAAGCTCCCTACGACACTAAGGCGCGGTTTCACAGTTTGCGTTTAAGCCGAAGCTTTAGTTAGCCACGCACGCCGCTTAAGCAAGGCTTACTCTTTGGCTTAAACACTACGAGTTTCACAGTAGGGGGACCATGTGCAGCTTTACTAAGCTGAACATCTCCGAAGTTGGTAATACTTGCGCATGGGCAATGATTCAGTTCTCATCTTAATTTACATCCGTAGCCTATGATTGATTGACTTGTAGGTTATACATCGTTTATCAGCCAAGATAATTTAAAAAAATGAACGGAAAATGTGATTCCAATAATAGTAACAAAAATAAAGTTTAAAAAAGGTCACTCGCCCGTTCTGCTGACACGTATTACCACTACAGTCTAAAATGGCCATAACGTCTGAACCATTCATGCAAATAATGTCCTGACAAGGTTATTGTAATACTTATAAAATACTGGAGGAGGTCAAACAATTTATTTCGATGAGGAATTCGAGGATAATATCGAAATATTTATTTAATATTAAGGAGTTACTTCTTTTACCGCTGATTATAGCATAAAATCGCTTCTAGAGGGCAAACGGTTGAAAATAGGTATATACCATCGCGGACTTTTTTGTAGAGGTTTCTGTGCTCTACAATTCGCACGCTTACACTTGGGGTCTATCTTTGATGGTTCAAGCAGCGTAAGCCAAGAAAGCAAGTGACCCACCGACATTTTTGTCTCTTTTACTGTATATCGGAACAAGGAAACTGTATTATTTCACGAGCCTCGAAATATATTCAGAAATATAAGTTATTTAATGTTAATGTTATTGGTTTTACGTCCCACTAACTATGAATTTGAGCACCTTCACCACAGGACTGAGACAGGATCGAACCTGCCAAGTTGGGCTATAAGAAGGCCAGCGCTCTACCATCTGAACTGAATCCTTAGCTTAAACCTCAGTTTCATACAGCTTAAGCCAGTCACAGATAAGCTCGGCTTACCACTTGCACTCCCCACTGTGAAACTCGTCCAGAGTTTAAGCTCCCGCTTAAGCCCGATCCAAGGCTTAAGCGTATACTGTGAAACCGGGCCTAAGACTTCTCACTGTTACAACACGTTTGTAATATATGTATACCTATCGTCTGCAGTAAAGAAGACCATATCGTACTTGCACTTCTTAAGTCTAACTGAAGGAGCAATTGAAAAACAGAATCTTCAAGGGAAGAAAGAAAATAACACTCGAATCTGCTAGAGATGGCTGTAAGTGATTCATTGGTCTGTTGCTCTGCAATTTGACCGATACATGTTGCTTGTAGGTTGGGTAGCTGTTGTGAACGTTCAAGAACCAGCTGCAACAATTCGCAATTGGATAAGATCAACGCTTCCAACTGAACAATGGGAACATGCCTTGGTACCTCCTAGCGATATGGTCAGCAGTGATAGGAGCATGTAAATAAGACGACTCGAACACTGATGATTAAAGTATTGTTCCTCCAGGATAATGAGGCTCTACTTCACTTGTTTATTTCTTTCTCATGTATCACAATATCGAGAAGCGCACATAAATGGCCACCCGTACGCACCGAACTCTAGGAGTTTCATGAACTGATAGATAGTGTCCACTCTGCCAGATACAACGAAGCCGGATATTCCATGTTGGTTCTTGGTCGACTCCTCCCTGCTCCTTCAGCACTTGGCCATCTCCGAGAGATGACTATTATGTTTTGATAATTTCACACGAATGCTCCATGACCGTAACCCAATTAATTTCAACTGCTCTATGCAGTATAGAAACTATAGCCATACAGATTATCAGGTAAACCAGTCATAGAAATGCTCACTACGATTCAAAAATCCTTACCTGAAACTACTGAAAAATGAAAACCTACAACCTGTTTTCCAGTCATTGACCGGGTCAGAGATGGAATGAATGAAGCAGATGTAGGCTATTAGTACGATGGGGTCGCCACTCCCAAAGTGATTTATTAATGACTGATAGATGCTATGAAATGAGAATGGAGAGTGTTGCTGGAATGAAAGATGACAGGGAAAACCGCAGTACCCGGAGAAAAACCTGTCCCGCCTCCGCTTTGTCCAGCACAAATCTCACATGGAACGACCGGGATTTGAACCACGGTATCCAGCGGTGAGAGACCGACGCGCTGCCGTCTGAGCCACGGAGGCTCTACCTGAAACTACTAACTTCCTAAAATTATTTGTTTCTTATTATTAGAGCCCGGAGGTTCAGTTCAGGCATTTAAATTTGGTAAAATAAGCAGGCAAATAAGCACTTAAAATTTAGGAAGTAAAATAATTAAAATAGGTATTTATAATGGCAAAAATGGGCACTAAAGCAATAAAAATGCTTTCATATAAGCTACGTTTCACACACCTGCATCATATTGTACTATGTAATCTTACATCCCTCTGTGGGTGGAGATGATAGAATAACGTCAACGGTATCAACCTGTCTGTCGTAAGAGGAAGCTACTAAAAGGGACCACGGCCTATCGACTTGGGAGTGCGGGGTGGCCGCTGCAGTTCCCCTAGCTGACCTTTCCACTTACTTGTGTCAGGTTTCTCGGTCTTACCTTCCTTGTCCGATCTCCTTTGGTCAACTCTTGTTCTTTTCCGACCCCGACGGTATTAGATTTGCGATGCCCACGTTCTTCGTGGTCCTTCCTTTTATTTTTCCGATACCTTCCTTTTTCGAAGTATTGGACCTTTTCTATTTCCCTTCTGATTAGTGTTATCAGAGAATAGTTAATTTTACTTAATTTTACGTAGCAAGAGTGGGACCTGGCAACCCTCTCGACCATTTCGCTTGTGGAATTTTCACTAGATATTTGTGTAATATCAAAATATCGTTTATGAATATACTTTTTATCTATTAAGTTAAAATGATCTTTTCCATATTATTAATAACACAGTACATTGGAATTATATACTACGAGGGTCGAGTCATAAGTCATGGCAACTATTTTTTTTCTCGCGAACAGGAGACACCACGGAAAATCTAAGATATGCATTTGCATATGCATAGTGCCTGAAGACAAATTCTGACTTTAGGAGATTCTCGTAGGAAAGTGACAGAACACAGGCCATTGGTAAACATTGTTTTATTATGGTATAGACAGCAAATACACAAGACTACGTACAAAGGACAGGTCTCCAGTGGTTACAGACCTTCGAAATAATTGCCCAAGGTTTCCACTGTGCGTTGCCAGCGGTGAAGCAAATCAGCAGTTGATACTCGAACCCGTATGAACGTCCCCACCCACCTCGCCACTGTTCTACAGGGCATGGCATGCACATCTAATGCTTCCCGCAGCTCTGCATGGCATTGGCGTGCATATTTGCCGCGTAGAACAGTTATTTTAATATACGATCGTTGCTCCTGCTTGTTGACTTCCATTTTGGGACGAATTACTCACACACTGAACTTGGGGCCATGCTTAGACCCACACTGTTGTTTACATACACCATCTAGTGGCATCATACGCAAGTACGTACCGTACGTTTCCAAATGCATATCTTAGATTTTCCGTGTTGTCTCCTGTTCGCGAGAAAAAAAATAGTTGCCATGACTTATGACTCGACCTACGTATCTTTTCTTTCCATTGATTAACTTTACATAAATAGCAGCAGAAAATATCCACAACAAAATAGGCAAAAAAGGTAAAATAATAACTGGTCCTAACGTTCCCAAACGTACGGAAACATATTTGTCTCTGTGTGACACTTCTATATATCTGTCTGTTAGGTCATCAGCCCAGAGGCTGGTTGGAGCCTCAAATAGCACCACCAAAGGCTATGCAGTTATAGGGAAACCGCAAAAGCCAATGGCAGAGCCCAAATGAGGCGTACTAGGCAAGATGAGGAGTGAGGTAGTTTGCCATTGCTTTCCTCACTGGGCCAGAATGTGCCACTGCAGCACGACTGACCCTATGAACAACACCTTTCATAACACTCAGACACTATTTGTGCTCCAAATGTCATTACTCAGCACCACCCATACCCCAGCAACTTCCATATTGTCACAGCCATGGATGAGACTGGGACTTCAGTGGAAGGTACACTTTGCTCTGGCCTGTGCCAAGAGACGGATACAAAAGTACTGCATCCATCAAAAAAGGCAACAGGCGAACGATATGTCTACCCAGATAAAAAAGGCATTTTTTTCTAACTTTCGGGCTCTATTTTGATTGTTTTGCGGAAGGGAGAAGGTGATTAACGCAGTGTCTTAGCTGTTGGCTTTCTAACCGGATAGCTGAAGTTTCAATCACCGTCGATCCCGGATTGGAATTTCCATCTGAAATATTACGTGGCGCCAGAACCTAACTGGCCTGAGTGGCTCCAGAAACTCCAGAAATACCTGGGATGGGGTGATTTTTTTTCATATGATCGATTTCTTACAATTTCTAATACCATTTATTCCAAATGTAGATATATATAATCATAAATATGATTGCACAAACGGCGTAACCATGTTGAAACACCGGATCCCGTGAGTCCTCCGAAGCCAAAGAACATTGGGCATGGTTACCACTTTAATGGAAAAACGTTCTGTTAGCTAGAAGAGGAAGGGAAATAAACTAGCCATCCTACCACAAGTAAACCCCGGCTCAAGATGTATTATCAGGGATCACTGGCATACTTGGGGACAGTAAGTTGGGCACCAACGTTTTGTTTGACTAAGCCACCTGATGCTTCGAGGGTTGAAACTCTACTCTCAACAAAGGTGAGCAAGCTACTACCCAACCACTGTACCGCGGTGAGTAGTGTTTTCTGGGGAACTACTCATTTTCGAGCGCCACCTAAAGATGGTGGTTCGTGTATTCTCGTTTCAAATCAGGCAAATGTCAGGGCAATATTTTAATTAAGTCCACAACCTTGACTATCCCCTCGTCAACGAATATGTGAGTTTGTGTGACGTTAAATGTATTAGTAGTAATAATTATAATAATAATCAAGTGCACACCGGCCGACTTGGCCGTGCGGTTAGGGGCGCGCAGCTGTAAGCTCGCAAACGGGAGATACTGGGCTCGAACCCCACTGTCAACAGCCCTGCAGATGGTTTTCTGTGGTTTTCCATTTTCACACCAGGAAAATGCTGGGGTTGTACTGAACCATATCATTATATGCTTCAATTTATTTATAATAACACTGTGGCATAATTTTATTTGGCGCGCCATGGTGTCGCGGGGAGTGAAGGAAGGAACCCTGGATGGCCGGGCCATAGGCCGTGAGAACCCCGTATTGCTCCGGAAGGAACGAATTCCCCGAGTTGGAATTGAGCCGCAGGCCGTGATTTCAATCATGTAGACCCCCCACTATACCGCCAAACCGAAGCGAAACAACCTGGAGGGGGTGAGATTTAAACGAGGGGATCTACAGAACAATTGTCACAGGTTGACAAACTTCTCTTTCCCAGGGCTAGAATAATCTGTATTTCAATAGGTTAATCCGCCACTATGCTGAATTCCACATATCTGACACACACATAATTTAGATCGGAATTATCGAGTGCCGGGAGTCGATAATATTATTTACATGTGCTGAATTGAGAGAGGTGCGTATTTACAGCAGCGGCCGATGACATCTGGATGGCTGTTACAAAGGAAAACGGTTTGTTAAACTGGGGTTACCCTCGAGGCTAGCGTCCTCTTAAGGCTATAAATGCTGCCGCAAGAAAGGAAGCACCCTCAGTTGATTCTCATTCGCAGGTTCACTTGTACAATACCTCACTTGTACTTCGCTCAATTGATACTCATACGCTGTTCCGAAACGCCAAGTGCGGCGTGCCGTAATTCGCGAGCTTATTAGACATATTTATTTATGAAACTGTTGTCAGACTAATGTACAATCGCCGTGAGTTAGCTCACAAGAGCTAGTGACGACATAAATATTACAAGTATTTCTTCAACTCGTATGCAGATTGTGGTATTAACGTGTGCGAGTCGTGTCAAGGACTGATTACAACCGGGCTGATTCCCGTTAATTAGTGCCGCACATACGGGACTCATCTCTGAGTAGAGGCTATAGTCAATAGTAGCCAAACACTAAGGTTGTAGTCGTGTGTACGATCATGCTAAGCGGTGAAGTAGATGTTCTGACGTTAACTCCACAATTCCAGACACGACCAGGATCAAGCAGACGACAACCATTATGTATCCAGGAGTCGAGCAGAGGACCTTCATCCCTGTGCTGTGTGCCATCACCATGGGCTAGGCACGCATGATATAGTGGTCATGTGATCCGTTGCTGATGGAGAGGTTGCTCTTAAGTCGATTTGTTCTGTAAGCATCTGAAGTAATATTTGATGCACTAGTTTAGGCCACTCTTACACAAGTTAATTAATTGTTCAGTGTAAGTCAGTGCTGCATTTGGTTTGCTCAGTTTAAGTAGAATTAAATTCGTTCAGGGTTGTATGCGTGTTCAGACCGCGAGCTAAGTGTTATATATAAATTAGATGGGAACAAGGGACAGAATAGGTTAGGTATATGTGTATGCATTAGTTATTAGTATTTTACTCCTGTATGAGTTGAATTTTGATAGAGTTGTTGGGCAGATTCTTCATAATATAATGGGCCGTACGCCTTCAGCGTCACGATATTAAACAGATTACAGTAGACAGCATAGGTCAGGATGTTTCTACGCATGACGCATGAATTTTCAGCTGCAAGGAGATGTAATGGGAGAGCTTTCAATATCGAAAATAGAACAGGGTCTTCATATGTAGTGGCAGGAAAATTCATCAGTGTAGTGGTCATCGAACCAAGGATTCTATATATCTGAGGCAAGAATTTCCGTCAGATGTTTACGGGGCTGAAATGATAAGAGAAAGGCTATGAAATCCATGCTGCTTTATTTGGAGCCATTTAATTTCGTGTGGCTATGTCTAGCCGAGTGCAGCCCTTGTAAGGCAGACCCTCCGATGAGGGTGGGCGGCATCTGCCGTGGGTAGGTAACTGCGTGTTATTGTGGTGGAGGTTAGTGTTGTGTGTGGTGTGTGAGTTGCAGGGATGTTGGGGACAGCACAAACACCCAGCCCCCGGGCCATTGGAATTAACCAATGAAGGTTAAACTCCCTGACCCGGCCGGGAATCGAACCAGGGACCCTCTGAACCGAAGGCCAGTACGCTGACCATTCAGCCAACGAGTCGGACATTTGGAGCCATGATAGATATGTATTGATAAGACAGCCCCTTTTCATGGGAGGAGATGTGTTTGGCTGTGAGCTACATTTGTCAGTGAGAATGTTGTGCCGTTATGCAGCTCCAACAAGGTTGGCCAAGCCCCGACGAGATTATTGCTTCATAGGTAGGGAGAAACCCCCGAATCAGCAGTAGGCTGAGATCTGAGCATGGTGAGAGTGAAAGTATTTACAATGGATAACGCTATCTGCGTGAAATGCCAACCACAAACCCCAATTATTTAAATGTTTGTTGCTAACCAGCTGATCTCCCCTCTCATGACGAGTCATGCTGAAACGTTGTGTCTATGTAAGACATGCAATCTTCGAATTCTGGATATCATGGGATCGAAACCCGGCGCCTCTATCAACTTCTGTGCAAATTCTGTGTGTGTTTTATTTTGAAGGTACGATTTCTATATATTTTTCTTGTGGTTTATTTTCGTTGTGACCAGTGTATTTATTTCTGTGTTGTGAAGTTGTTCTCTGGTGATTATCGTTGAGACTTGGCCCGATAGCTAATTTGGGGGAAGTAAGGTTCTGTCCTTATCCTTTGCTCATGGGTACGGACCCATATGGTTAGAATCCGTGTTGTTTTGGATGGGTAATTTAGACGCACTCCTGATTAAGTGTTTTATAAATTTGTGTCCGAGTGATCGGAATGTAAATATGTAAATTAGGCCAATTACTAGTGTATCGGATATTACAATCGCTTCTCATGAACGGTTTTACGTCAAGCCTTTGGGCAAAGAACGAGGGACTTAACGAGGCAGTCAACATAATGAAATAACGTAGCACATACATATTCTATGTAACATGATATCCTATTTTCTCGGGTTCGTTACCCGTTTCTAATTTGTAAACGTTTGTTAAAAATGTCAGTTCATGTAAATATGCGTATTATTTTCTTTGACCAACCTAATGGTCGGTTCTTCATTTTGTTTGATAAAATGGTTATTTAATTAGTATGATTTCAATTCATGTTTTTAGTTTAATAAATCTATTATACCCGATAACCTGCGTTCTCATTCATTAGTTTTATATGTACCTATTTCCTGTCCATATACTTTTAGTATATTTTAGTAAGTAGAGATTTTGTTGCCAACTTACGGACGTACCACATGCTTCTACGCTGATCTAGGCCGAATTTAAGACAAGATACGGTACAGTATCTTAATTTAAGGCGACGGCCGCTTCTTTCCTACTCCTAACCCTTTCCTGTCGCATCGTCGCCATGAGACCTATCTGTGTCGGTGCGACGGAAAGCAAGTTGTGAAAAAAGAAATATCAATTGCACAAACAGGATGCACATCCTCACTTAAGTTATTGTTCCAATGAACAACGATAATCGAGCCAATCTTCAAATAGTTGATGACTTATGTGAAGAGCTAGAATCGTTGAATTCAAACATCCCTGAAAATCACGTCAGATGCCACTAAGTGACATGATGCTCAGGTAGGGTGGAGAAAAGCATAAGAGGAAGTAGAGAAAGTTCATAGTAAAATCAACAGAAATGGGCAAAGGCTTACAGAGTTCTGTAAGAACATTGATTGAAGCTGATGTTCACCTATTTCAAGAAGCCTCCAAGCAAACAAATGACGTGGACATGACCAAACAAACAACTGGGAGAATACCAGATTGGTCACGTTGCGGTCTCTGGCAGATACAATGATTAAGTCCACAAAGAAGCCAACATAGAAATATATCATTACTTGACATTCATAAAGATAAAGTTCATTCCCAGTGGCAGAAAGAATTGCTGAAACAACTGATCCTAAGATTCAGTATTCAAAAGCTGAAACAGAACAGTGCCAAGAACTGAGTGATATTGAAACAACCGAGTGGAATCAGGTGCTGCAGACCATGACAGAACAGCCAAGAAAAAGCGACGCTTAAGAAAATCCACAGCCTGTTTCCAGTCATTCGACCAGGTCAGGAATGGAATGGATGAAGCCCCCAACAAGCGGCGAGGATAGGAATTGTGCCGGCTGCCGAAGCCTGTCGCACTCCTCTGGGGCAATGTTTAATGAATGACAGATGAAATGAAATTATATTAGAGAATGTTTCTGGAATGAAAGATGACAGGGAAAACTGGAGTACCCGGAGAAATACCTGTGCCGCCTCCGCTTTGTCCAACGCAAATCTCGCATGGAATGACCGGAATTTTAACCACAGAACCTAGCGGTGAGAGGCCGGCGCGCCGTCGCATGAGCCACGGAGGCTTTAAAAGCGACGCTCAAGAAAATACACAAAGATACGTGTTGAAATGAAAGGTGTGAACAAGCAACACCACTCAGGCTGCAGCATGGAATTGGTGGTACTAATCGAAAAAAAACCCGGAAAACTACAACACATTTAGAGAACAAAGATAAACAACCGTCAAAATGATAAGCGGACAGGAAAGAAAATCTGATAAAGAACAACTGGTCACAAGAGAGCAGAATTCCCAAAAGAACAATACGAGGGACTTCTACAGGATATTTAAGAGGAGCCTCTCAAACTACCAAACACCCAACTTATGTTGTAAGAAACAGGATGGCAGAATTACAACAGACAACAAATAAAAATTCCAACTATTGGCAGAATACTTTAAACAGCTACTTAACCTCCCAGAACCACAAGGGGAACTCGCCAGAGAACATACACAGCAGAATCCAAAGTCAACACCAACGTGACAGAACCACTTTAGAAACTATATACTGACCTTTGAGGGGTTCTAGAAGTCAGACACGGTGACCATGGAGTGACAACATTGGATAGGTAAAAAGAAAGAAGCTGCAAGCAAGAGAATTAAGGAGTACTGGCACCACCTCTTCTTGTATTAATACAAAACTGTAACACTATTTCTCCCGGTCTTGCCTCCTAGCACTAGTTTACTAGACTTCTTAACAGCTTAGCGAAGAGGGGGTTTCATCTCTGACGTGGCGAACTTGTTTCATCACGACAGATCGCTTTTCCCCCGCTAGTGCATCGTCGTGCTGGTGCTGTTGCGAGTTTCTCGCCGACTCTTTGATACAGATGTGTAGAGAGGCCGAAGTGCGCCTCGGGGCTCCCAGCGACTAGATCACAACAAAAAAAAAAAAAAAAAAAAAGAAAGCTGAAACCATAAAGAGTTATTACGTGGTACATTGACCAAAATCGATTCAAATAATAATAATAATAATAATAATAATAATAATAATAATAATAATAATAATAATAATAATAATAATAATAATAATAATAAAATGAAATAGTGTATGGCTGTTAGTGCCGGAATGTGTCCGAGGACTTCGGCTCGCCACGTGCAGGTCTTTTTATTTCACACCCGTAGGCCACCTGCGCGTCGTGATGAGGATGAAATGAAGAAGACACCTAGTCCCCGCACCTTGTGAATTAACCTATTATGGTTAAAATTCCCGACCCTGCCGGGAATCGAACCCGAGACTCCTGTGACCAAAGGCCAGCACGCTAACCATTTAGCCATGGATCCGGACATAATAATAATCTCCAATGTATTTATTTACATTACATGTTTGTATTAAGAGTTCAAAAAGGCCCTATAATGAAACCCCTTTCCGTGTTAAACACACATTATTATTATTATTATTATTATTATTATTATTATTATTATTATTATTATTATTATTACCATTGATGATTTCACGACCCGCAGAGTTCTCTGTGAAACGTAAATAATTTCACTTTATTTTCTTGACACGGCATAACTCCAAAAGCGTATATCATGTCTATTATTATTAATATTTGTATTTTTGTTGAAAGTAATAATAAATTATAAAGATCTCCATGGTTAATGAACGTTATTACTAGTCCCAATATTACCGACCTCTATTCTATCCATCTTGAGTGTTGTATTGTGGACTGTTGTACACGCACTTAATACATTTTATTCATGAGCTCTCAAGATGAGTAAAGTAACTTGAAACCTATTTTCCCTTCCTTGAAATGTATATAATTTCAACGACTCACCTTCGCACCTAAGCACATCGAGTCACGCAACACAAGGTTTGAATCCCGACTGTGCTTGCAGCTTCCGTGGTGAGAGTCTTGCTCGTATTTATCTGCACTTACTGTCGTCAAGCAAATACTGCACTCTGCAGCACCTATTCCTTTGCTAGTGGACTCTGTAACTGAAAGTTTGCATTCGGGAGATGGTGAATTAGTGGAACAATGACGTCGACAGCTGGGGGTCGTTTACCTTGGGTTCGTTTTTCCACCTAAATGATAGGGCTGTTCTTTTATTGGCCAATGGCCTTCCCACTCCCATCGTTGCCGAAATGTATCTATATAGATCTGTCCTGCAGGACAAACTTCCGCCATCTCGGCGTCTGCGAAGACCATAAAATCAGTTAGTAGGACTTAAAAACTATTATTATTATTATTATTATTATTATTATTATTATTATTATTATTATTATTATTACATTCCTTCATACAGGATGCCAACGGCCGTAGCCGTGTTGAAACACCGTATCTCGTGAGATCTCCGAAGTTAAGGAACATTGGGCGTGGTCAAGATTTGGATGGGTTGCCACGCGCTGTTGGGGGGGGGGGGGATAAGGGAATGGAGGAGCGGAACGGAACTGGCCACCCTACTGCACGTAAACTCAGGCTCAGGCACACCTCAGTGGAGATTCGAACCTGCATTCGGGAAGAATACACCCTTTTTTCATACAGGACTGACATCGTGAAGGGCATTAAAACTGGACCAAGTCCATATGCAGCGCGGATCCCAAGTAATTTGGGAGAAATGGCCAGGGTAACAAAGAGGAAAGAGTTATGTATAACAAGCTGCAAAAAGAACTTGAACAACCAGGCCGATCACGTACCTTGTTAAAAGACAGTATATCGTATAGTTCATATGCTGGAAGCCTATGACAAAAGATGCAACAATGTCGTAGAATTTCAACGAAAGTAGGTGAGCTTTCCGTCTAAGAAAATCTTCAAACCAAACCCAATGGCGCAATAGCCCGGAAGGGCCTTCGCCTACCAAGCGACCGCTGCCCAGCCCGAAGGTCGGTGGATGCAGAGTGGGTCTCCGCCCTCAAGTGGCCACAGCTTGTCCGTGGTCCAACAGCTCTGCACTCCGACCGGCCAACCGTGAATCAACGCCTCTGAATTCGGGAGACGGTACAGAGCTGGACGTTACGGCTGGCCCCAACCGTCGGCTGTCTTGATAATGGTTTTCCATGGTTTTCTATTCTCCTGCGCTAAGGCGAATGCCGGGACAGTTCCTAGTATAGACCACGGCCGCCAACCCCCTCACCTTCTTCGTGCGTCTCCTTCACCGTAACAAATCTCCCGGCCTGAAAGACGGCGTCACAGTCTAAGAGGCCCGCCTCCCCCTTCAGGGGAGGAATGAAAACGTTTTAGTAGTAGTAGTACTCAGCCCGAAGGCCTGCAGATTACGAGGTGTCCTGTGGTCTGTCGTTATTCTTGCCTTTCTAGACCTGGGCCGCTATCTCACCTCAATTGTAATCACGTAGGCTGAGTAAACCTCGATCCAGCCCTCAAATCCAGATAAAAATCCCTGACCTGGCCGGGAATCGAATCCTGAGCCTCCGGGTAAAAGGCAGGCACTCTACCTCTACAACGCGGATCAGCTCTAAGACTGTCTTAGATCCCTGAATTATCCATCTATTCTGTAATTGAAATAGGTAGTTAAGTAGCTGAAAAAGAAAACTAGGGATATTTTTACTGTCATGAAAGCTGTATATAATGTCCCCATTGAAACTGTTTGAAATTCTTAAGGAGAATATTGGATTCTACAGTCAATGGAATAGGTTTTTAATGGCAAACCATTCAGTTGTTATTACGAGCCAGTGATCCACCCACCTGTTACAGTTAGTAAAAGCTTGTGACATGAGGTAGTTGTAATTACAGACGTCTTGGAGAAAGTGCGGCGGGGCTTCTCCATGACACAAGACACCCGTGGTACCACCGTCACGTAACGGCTCAAATTTCTTCGTCCCCGCCCTGCCGTGATACTTTACCCCTCTCAGATAAATAGCTCACAATCAACAGGCAGCCTGTTGCGATGAAACCCTTCAAGTCAGAAAGTAGCAGGTGTTAAATAGCGCTATCCTGAAACTACAACCCTCCGTTTTGAAACGTACCTCGCATTCCACTCTCATTACATTCGCCCGAAATAATGTATGACTTACTGTGGAAAAAAGTATAGACACCCAAGTTAGTACGTTAATAAAATGTTATCGTTTGTCACACATAGAAACAAGCTACACCAAAATTTAGCTTATTTTATTCTACGTTTAATTATGTGAAGTAAAAATTTGTATCGTTCCCAGTTAAAATTTTAACGCAGGTTGAACCAAAAAGTGTCGGTATTTTTTCCATATCCAACGGAGCGCTCACTTGGAAAATTCATAACTTTAAAATTATTGATCTGATCGTTAGAAAACTTCAATAAAGTAACTTATTGTTGATCTGTGGGCCAATACCATTTTTTTATTTCATCTGACATTTGTGAGAAAGGTTGTTGTAAATTTTGTGTAGATCAGTAGTTCCTTAACAACCCTTTTCACAAAGAGCTGAATTGAATGAACCGCTTTTTAATATACACCATATTTAAGTTGCTGTAGTTACCGCAAATAGGTCTAGCTTAGAATTCTCCTCAAAAATGTACGCAACAACGTTTTAAATATTGAGACTACATATGTTCTTCGCTAACTAAAGAAGTTAACAAAGTCTCAGACCATTTTCATCGCAAAGTCTATTTCTAGATTTATTTCTTAGGCAGACATATGAAGAAAAATACCTCTCATACAAATAGTGGATGAAAAAGGTAGAAAGGCTGTTATGGCTTTACTCGCTAACACTGAGAACTCCCCTCCCCCGCCCCCCCTGTGGGTGGTGGCGGTAGGAGCCAGCCTACACCCACAGTATCCCCTTCATGTCGTAAAAGACGACTGAAAGTACGACCGGGAGCTCTCAACGTGTGAGCTAGAGTAGCAGACCACGGTTTTCCTAGCTGGGACTGAGTTTGTTTCCATTTACTTGCATCGGGCTCCTCACTTTCATCTTTCCTCTCTTACTACCCTTGGTCAACTCTCGTTCTTTTCCGTCTCATTTCTACGCCCTCTCTTCGCGGCCTTTACCTTTCTTTTTCCCATACCTTCATTCTTCGAAGTGTTGGACCTCTTCCGTCTTTTCACTTCCTATTAATGTTAGGATGCTTTCCCTTTTTTCTTCTTATTAAAAAATCACCACCACCGCCCCTGGGAAATCCTTCTTTAAACAACCCAAAACTAATTAATGACAAATATTTTTAGAAGACTAATGAATCTACTCCGTCACTCAACAGCTGAACATACAGCTATTTTCGAGGAACTGAAAAGAATATGTCCAGTTTACACGGAATCATAGTTTTTGGAGTTCGGTATTCCATACTTAACTTCTAATAATGATACCCTTATAAGGCAAAGAAACAATAACCTAAAAATCCGCCATTAGGGAAAAATGTTAGCGAACCACTTGCAAGAATTTTGGGAAACTACGCTAAACGCAGCTAGTTATTTTATAAAAGCGCCTGACAATCAGTTAACATGTGAATGATTACATATATTTCAGCACTCAAGCCGTCTATTATTTATGATAATTCCAGTAGCTACCTCATGATATCTGTCAAGTACCTAATAATAATTATATCTGATTACCATAGAACACTTGTCGCAATAAATGCTCTATAACTGTGTAATGGTTCTCATAAGTGTGTACTTGTCCAATTTTTGAAGATTCGGCACCAAACGGAGATATTAGCGCATTTAATTTTATTTGCGTTGATGCCTTCATCTCTACCCTCCTACCCTTTTACACGGATCACCAAATTCCAGTACCAAGACTGATACAAATAGATGCACAAAGCATTTAAAACAGGGTCAGCCAACTGGCTGGCGTGTGGTGGAAGAGGGCCCGTGTGACGTCGGAGAGCACATGTGACGTATGAGTGCAGAAGGTGGGGAGACGCTGTCGTAGAGTGAGACGAATAGTCAGCCTCATTTTGTAGTAAACACGTGCAGTGCCATACGTAGTGGCGGTGGTGGTAGTGGTACAGTGCTGTACATAAGTATGGATGAACCGGGCACATCACGGTGCGACAAGCCACTTACCCCTCCAATCTTTTTATCTTTATGGGAAGATCTATATTTATATGTTGAAAATGATAGGAATGCTACAGCTAAATGTTTAGTTTGTATATATAGAAATAAAGTTGCTTTATAACTCTTATGCTACTTCATAACAAAGTTACGTTACAATAAGATATGTAGAGAGAAATGCACATACCGCATTGTACCTGCAGCCCTTGGGCCTTGCTCTACGAATGACGTTATATTTCCCCTCGCCCCTCTAGCTTTCACTACTCAGTTACAGTACTAAGTACTTCGTTTCGCTGCCCGAGCAGAGTGTGTGACGTGTTACCTGACATCACACGTACACGCAGTTGCCTGACCCTGATTTAAAACGTTGTCGCGAGCTCCATAATAACTCTCCGTTAAAATTGTAACATTTGTTGATGACTACCAAATAATAATAATAAATATAAAATATATCATAAATAAAAATATTTCTAAAAAACTTAATAAAATTAATAAGCATAATTAACCGAAATGTCCGTAGTATGGGCGCCAGAGTTCACCAGAATGGATCCCTCGAATTTAGATAAGAGCATGATAAACTTTATATCCCAGGGCGTGTACATAATGCTGCGTACTGGTACATCTGCTGCAGGCCTTACCTAACCTCCTGAAAACGACTAATTAGGTAGGAACTGCACCTAGGTTCATCAATAACACTGATTCTAAAATAGCTAACTATATTCTTAACAAATTCCGTGCATGAGCACCTCATCAACATACAACATTATACATATAATACACACATAAGATATTGCTGGAAGACTCCATATTTACAACAACAACAATAATGAAAATCGTGGGAAAACGAAAGCGAGAACTAAGCTACCATTTGTAGATAGTCCGATGAACAATGTACATGTATGAAGATAAATACCCTTCACTGTCTCTATATCAATTCGACTTACCGATTCTCATAATCGGCAGTTATCACATCACACAGATACTGTACCTTGTACTACTGTGTTCACATATTTTAACACTTGTAAAGATATATACACACGTCTGTCGATCCTCAACATATAAATTTATGGAAAGTCTGAGATAGCTTTCACCAACATACAATGCTAGGCCGCCACAAGTGCTACAATACTTAAAGCGCAAGCACTCTCCACTATCAGCCACTTTCCACAAACATAACAAGACTACGCTCCACGAACGTTTGAAGTCCAGTCCATTGCAGCCGTGTCATTCCAGTACCGTGTATCAGCACCACTTCCTTCCCGTACAGTACCTCAGTTGTAGTTGTAGTTGTAGTTATCTTCCTTCTCGTTCCTTTACAATCACCTCTACAATCACCCTTACAATGTTCCTTACAATGTCCCATACAATGTCCTTGGTTGCCGCCGTATGATCAACCTTTATAGACATCAACATCCCCCTCCTCTCAGATGATACGTCTGGATTGGTGCTTGCCAGCCAATCATGGGTGGTCCTCTTCTCAAGACATGCCCTGAACTTCTTCTTTCTCCCAAGAGATAAACAAACACTCGGGAGTTTTACATGAATCACCAAACTTTCCTACTACAACAACAAGCTCATCTCATCAGGCTGGGATATATACACGACTCATGAATTTCCCGACACAAGTACATCACAACAAACACTGGGGTAGCCATATTACTCATTCAAATTACCAGAGTTATTAAAGCAATGTTTTCCCACTCGTGCAAAACAAATTACTCATACCTACATATGTGGATATCTTCCAACTTACAAATATACATGACAAAACATACAAATGAAATACCGATAATAATAATAATAATAATAATAATAATAAATCGAATACTGACAATAATATCTCTAAATTCTACATATAATTCGGGGGTGTGATATATGTACTATCACAAAATATCATACGACCGCCGATAATACTTCCCTCATTTTCCACTGTAAGGGCGCGGCTGTGAGCTTGCATCCGGGAGATAGTAGGTTCGAATCCCACTATCGGCAGCCCTGAAAATGGTTTTCCGTGGTTTCCCATTTTCACACCAGGCAAATGCTGGGGCTGTACCTTAATTAAGGCCACGGCCGCTTCCTTCCAACTCCTAGGCCTTTCCTATCCCATCGTCGCCATAAGACCTATCTGTGTCGGTGCGACGTAAAGCCCATAGCAAACCACTGTAAGGCCTATTGCAAAATGATACAGAAAACTATGTTGTAAATAATATTTCATATAAATTTAGTTATGAGAAATGTCTTTATAGAACCAACCGTATGAAGGATACATAGAAGTTTACGTTTTATACCCCCTGTAAGACCACCCTCCTAATGTTCCCCTTGCTTTTCTCTGAAGCGGAAAATGTTTTGAGCAAAAAAGTTTTCAAATAAGATTCTAACCAATGTTGGTCATGATATTTTTTCCTGTAAAATCAGTGGTAAAAGATGGATACATTAAGCTCCCTGAATGAGTCCACCTATGAAGCCCCCACACCCAACCCCTCCTTGATGAATTAGTTTGAACATCGTATTACTAAATTCTAACAAGAAAGATCCTTCTTGCCCTTAACTTAAGCTTGAATACAAAGTTTCATGAACATTCCTCACCTGTTTCTTTTTTTTTGTGATGCTGTAACAAACAGACGAAAGGACAAACAAACAGTAAAAAATTGAACTTATTCCGAAATAGGCTATTATTTGTCCTGTCCAGTATAAAAAACCAATTATCAGGTTAAAATTCAAAAAGGCCGGGCTGAGTGGCTCAGGCGGTTGAATTTGGTATTTGAAGGTGCTCAAATACGTCAGCCTCGTGTCGGTAGATTTACTGGCACGTAAAATAACTCCTGCGGGACTAAATTCCGGCACCTCGGCATCTACGAAAACCGTCAAAGAAAGTTAGTGGGACGTAAAACAAATAACATTATTATTATTATTATTATTATTATTATTATTATTAGAAAATTCAAAAATACCAACAGAGAAACTATTTTATAAGTATGACTTCCTTCAGGGTACAAATATTCAAATAAATAAATAAATAAATAAATAAATAAATAAATAAATAAATAAATAAATAAATAAATAAATAAATAAATAAATCTCCTCTATATAAAAAATTTAATGACGTCTACCTGTGTGCCGTCCGAAATGACATCATGTCTAAATCGTTGCCCAGAATTGCATGAAATTATTTACAAACATTCTCAATATGATTCATGAGATGACTGGCTATGTTTTATTTCAAAATATAGATATTAAAACTTATTATTTGCAAAATTGTTTGCGAAAAATCGAGTAATAGCTTACAGTACTCCCAGACAAGGTACCATGGTTAGATGAGCATAGCAATGACATAAGTTTATTGATATGAAAGCGATAGCAGACATACTGATAGTCCGCGGTGTTCGCTCAGTGTGGTGAAAAGTTCGGCTTGTGAAGTTTTCTTAAACTAAAAAGGAGCCTTAGTGTATTATCTTTCTTAAATGAACTCAGATTTCTAACAGGGAGCGCTAAAAGCTCCAAAGCTACACACAAGTCTGGGTGAAGTGAAATTGAAATTTGCGACTTCCATTTTATTATAGTTTATCATTTTAAAATGCAATAGGAATTTGAAGCTAGAACAATTGTACGTTAAACTTGAGTAAATTTGGAAAATAATGATACAAGGCACATACTACCTGTGGGATTTTTAAGCGTTATAATGTTTAAAAATTTTACAGCTTTAGATTATAGCATACATCAAAGGAGGCTTTGCTGAACTGTCGAAAGGAACTACTGTATCATTACACTAGTTTGTCTTCAGAGCTTCTTTGTTGTACGGGAGTGAAAGCTGGGTGGACCCAGGATATCTTATTCATTAGTTAGAAGTAACAAACATGAAAGTAGCAAGAATCATTGTTGGTACAAACAGGTGGTAAGAATGGCAGGAGGATACACGAAATGAGGAGATGAAGACTAGGTTAGGAACAAACTCGATGGACAAAATTATACGTACCAACCGGCTTTGGCGGTGGATAAAAATAATAATAATAATAATAATAATAATAATAATAATAATAATAATAATAATAATCGTATGGCCTCAGCTACCGCTTGCAGACATTTCAATTTTGACGCCATCTGGCTGTCTGCTTGTCAATTTCGACGTTCCGCTTTACTCTAGGCCCACTAGATGGCAGACTGAGTAAACCGAAACTCTCTTGGGCGTCTATGGCTGAGATTTAATGAATTTTGTCGGGTAAACACCAAATGTGTCACCAGAGATCTTTTAGGTACATGCCGACGTCGTACGACATGGAGTGTCGAATGGAATTTTATTCCGCCCTTCAAAAATCCTACTTCCTCTGCCGGGTTTGAACCCGCTATCTAGGAATTCGGAGGCCGGCACTCTACCACCGATCAACAGAGGCAGCGGATCATGGCGGACTGGACGTTGGATGGTAAGAGAAGTGGAGGGAGACCAAGGTGACGATGCTTAGATTCCGTTTATATTTAATTATAATAGTATGGAACTAAACAACCAGTAACCGAGCTCGATAGCTACAGTCGCTCAAGTGCAGCCAGTATCCAGTATTCGGGAGATAGCGGGTTCGAACCCCACTGTGGCCAGCCCTGAAGATGGTTTTCCGTGGTTTCCCATTTTCACACCAGGCAAATGCTGGGGCTGTACCTCAATTAAGGCCACGGCCGCCTCCTTCCAACCCCTAATCCTTTCCTGCCCCGTCGTCGCCATAAGACTATCTGAGTCGGTGCGACGTAAAGCAAATTGTAAAGACAAAAACAAAAAACAAAAAAACAGCACATTCTGCTATGTTTTGTTTTAAGATTTTAACCCGAAAATTTATTGGCGAAATTATTTTACAATCACGTAGTGGCCTAATAGTTTAAAATGAAATGGAGTCCCTTCATTTCTCACCCAATCACGCCAAAACTATTGAGCCAATTGAGCTTAAATTTGGTATTCTGGTAGTCTTTCCAAAAACAAGCCCATTATATTTTTTTTGCTTTATCTAACCGCCTCTGTGGTATAGCGGTTAGTGTGATTAGCTGCCACCCACGGAGGCCGGGATTCGATTCCAGGCTCTACCACGAAATTTGAAAAAGTGGTACGAGGGCTGGAACGGGGTCTACTCAGCCTCGGGAGGTCAAATAACTAGAGGTGGGTTGGATTCCCACCTCAGCCATCCTCGAAGTGGTTTTCCGTGGTTTCAGACTTCCCATCCAGGCAAATGCCGGGATGATACCTAACTTAGGGCCAAGGCCACTTCCTTCCCTCTTCCTTGTCTATCCCTTTCAATCTTCCCATCCCCCGCAAGGCCCCTGTTCAGCATAGCAGGTGAGGCCGCCTGGGCGAAGTACTGGTCATTCTCCCCAGTTGTCTCCACGACCCAGAGTCTGAAGCTCCTGGACACTGCCCTTGGGGCGGTAGAGGTGGGATCCCTCGCTGAGTCCGATGGAAAAACCGACACTAGAGGGTAAACAGATTAAGAAGAAATGTATCTAAATGGTTCGCATTAACATGTAGATATTACTGAACTTGCGCATGTTTTATTGGTAAATAGTTATTCTCATCACCAAATAAAGCGCAGCGTGTATATTTACAGACTGTCTCAAATGCGGCCGCCCTCAGTCGGGTTCGACGCCGTTTTCTAGTAAACAGAACAAAGTCTAAATGACTGCAACGGTGAGTTGAGCTCTTTTAATTTTCCACATTATCCTGTCCATTAGTACGTTCCTTTTCACCGTAGTAAAGCAAGGATCAGCAAATACATTCCGACTATTAACTCTCTCTCTCGCTCTCTTTCGCTCTCTCTTAATCTCCTTACTCTCCGGGGTTGGATTTTCCCTCGGACTCAGCGAGGGATCCCACCTCTACCGCCTCAAGGGCAGTGTCCTGGAGCGTGAGACATTGGGTCGAGGACAAAACTGGGGAGGATGACCAGTACCTCGCTCAGGCGGCCTCACCTGCTATGCTGAACAGGGGCCTTGGTGGGGGATGGGAAGTTTGGAAGGGATAGACAAGGAAGAGGGAAGGCAGTGGCCGTGGCCTTAAGTTAGGTACCATCCCGGCATTTTGCCTGGAGGAGAAGTAGGAAACCACGGAAAACAACTTCCAGGACGGCTGAGGTGGGAATCGAACCCACCTCTACTCATTTGACCTCCAGAGGCTGAGTGGACCCCGTTCCAGCCCTCGTACCACTTTTCAAATGTTGTGGCAGAGCCGGGAATCGAACCCGGGCCTCCGGCAGCTAATCACACTAACAACTACACCACAGAGGCAGACCCGACGATTAACTTTGGTATGTATTTCGACTTAGGCATGAGTCTAAGACCCAGAATGGAGTATACACAGCCGTAGGTTATGGACAGAAACTGGTAAGTGGGTTGATATCCAACTCTTGACTACCCTAAAAGTGGTTTATAATTTCAACTCCACGAAAATGCTTGGGACAGTGCCTAAGATATAAGCAACGGCCTATTATATCCAACCATACACATGACGGCGTAGAAAGCACAGGCATGTTCTGAGAACACGGAAGTGCTGACCACTATTGCCCGCTAAAACAATAACAATAATATACTTATTCCGATTGCAAATACGTAAGTGCCGTGTCAATGTAGCTGATAATCCAGCTGGAAATATTATTATTTTATTTTGCACACCTTCGTGGTATGATAATATTTTCGTGTGGCTATTTCTAGCCGAGTGCAGCCCTTGTAAGGCAGACCCTCCGATGAGGGTGGGCGGCATCTCCCATGTGTAGGTAAGTGCGTGTTATTGTTTTGGAGGATAGTGTTATGTGTGGTGTGTGAGTTGCAGGGATGTTGGAGACAGCACAAACACCCAGGACCCGGGCCACTGGAATTAACTAATGAAGGTTAAAATCCCCGACCCGGCCGGGAATCGAACCCGGGACCATCTGAACCGAAGGCCAGTACGCTGACCATTCAGCCAAACATTCGTGGTACTGAAATTCAAGCAATTGTACATATTTCAGGAAATCAAGCACATGAAACCTTAATTTACTCTACCTTTTTTTGCGCAGAATTTGAACCCATGCCAGTCATGGCAATGGCCACCGTCTGCTGCACGGTCTTGTAGATGTTGGTGTTGACATCCAAATTCCTCAGTTTTTCCACCAGAATTGTAGGTACAGCAGCAGTACTCGAAAGGATAAAAACCAAACCCCACTGCGCAACTGCCCCAAAGGACCATGGCCTACCAAGCGACCGTAGGTCCGCCCGAAGGCATACAGATTACGAGGTGTCGTGTGGTCAGCACGACGTATCCTCTCGGCCGTTATTCTTGGCTTTCTAGACCGAGGCCGCTATCTCACCGTTAGATAGCTCCTCAATTTTAATCACGTAGGCTGAGTGGACTTCGAACCTGCCCTCAGATTCAGGTAAAAATCCCACACCTGGCCAGGAATCGAACTTGGGGCCTCCGGATAAGAAGCAGACAGGCTACTCCCACACTGCGGGGCCGGCCTACTCGAAATGATGATTGGCACAATTATCATCTCTTCATAGTGCCATAGTCTTAGAATATGTTCTGTCAGTGGTGTATATACTTGTTGATTTTCTCGGTACAGCCTACTTTTCATGGAGATTCCCGGTGTTCGGGACAGCTATATCGATCAGAACGGCACGTTTTATTCCCTTATCCAAGACTATACGTGATAATTGTTCGGTCCCAGTACATTTTAATCTCGCCAATTTGGAGTACAGTGGTTTTAGGGTTTTTTTTTTTTTTTTTTTTTTACGTCGCACCGACACAGATAGGTCTGATGGCGACGAAGGGGTAGGAAAGGCCTGGTAGTGGGAAAGAAGTGGCCGTAGCCTCAACTAAGGCACAGCCCCAGCATTTGCCTGATGTGAAAATTGGAAACCACGGAAAACCATCTTCAGGGCTGCCCACAGTGGGGTTCGAACCTGCTATCTCCCGAATGCAAGCTCACAGCTGCGCGCCCTAATCAGACGGCCAACTAGCTCGGTGACAAGGAGATTAGAAGTGTTACTGAACTGAAACTGAATATGGAAATAAGGGATCATGGAGAGAATCTGAACAGCCTGCACTTTGTCCGGTACAAACTCAGGTGCATTCTCCAGATTTGAACCTGGTATACTGAGGTGAAAGGAGGAAATGTTACTCCTTAAGCCATGGAGCTCAACACCGTACACAGACATCTTGAGATAATGCGTTTCCATGAAGGCTTCTTTCCTTGGCAAGTAATTTATGATTTAATTTGGCCGTTAAACTCCTGCGTTCTTTTATATCGTTCCTTTGGAACACGTCGTTACCTATTTTACTTCAGTCGTCATTTGGGAATGTAAATACCATGACCTTCTCTGTGTCACAGCTGAAGGACGTGCCGGTGATTTGAGCGCACGCACTACAGCGAGGTCGAGGGCTCTCTTGCGATCCCCCAACAAAGAGAAGTGTAGGCTGTTTGAATGTCAGCTAAATTTAAAGCCTTTTAGGTATTACGACCCACTTTCTTACCCTATTCAACGACAGTCTTCGGATGCTACACCGTGGGATGATCTGTCGTTGAAACAATATGTATTTACACCGACGATTTGACTTCTTCCCACCTCAGCCATCCTGGAAGTGGTTTTCCGTGGTTTCCCACTTCTCCTCCAGGCAAATGCCTGGATGGTACCTAACATAAGGCCACGGCCACTTCCTTCCTTCCTCCTTGTCTATCCCTTTCAATCTTCCCATCCCCCCGCAAGGCCCCTGTTCAGCATAGCAGGTGAGGCCGCCTGGGAGAGATACTGGTCATTCTCCCCAATTGTATCCCCCGACCCAGAATTTGAAACTCCAGAACACTGCCCTTACGGGGCTGTAGAGGTGGGATCCCTCGCTGAGTCCGAGGGAAAAACCGAACTTGGAGGGTAAACAGATAAAGGAGGAGAAGAAGAATATGTTACGTCACTCCGACCTAGACAGATCTTATGGCGACAACGTGATAGGACAGGGCTAGGAGGGGCAAATTGTGGGGCTAAAACGGTTCCTATAACGGTTCATTTTCTGTCTGACTTCATGTTTTAGTGCCCAGCAGCTTGATCTATCCTCGGAGCTACGCGTTCGATTCCTGGTCAGGCTGAGGGATTTGCCTTAAACCATTAATACTTTTGATTTTTCCAACTCACACACTACATATAACACTATCCTCCACCAAAAAAACATGCGGTTTTTCATACACAGCAGATGTCACCCAACCAACCCCATTGGCGGATTTACCTTATAAGAGATGCAGCAGGCTGGCATTAACTACACCGGGCGAGTTGGTCGTGTGGTAGTGGCGCGCAGCTGTGAACTCGTATCTGAGAGACAGTGGGTTCGAATCCCACTGTCGGCAACCCTGAGATGATTTTCCGTGGTCTCCTATTTTCACAGCAGGCAAATGCTGGGGCTATATCTTACTTATGGCCATGGCCGCTTCTTTCTCATTCCTAGGCCTTTCCTGTCCCATCGTTGCCGTAAAACCTATCTGTGTCGGTGCGACGTAAAACAAAAAGAAAAACATTAACTAAACAAAATTATTATTGATGAATTTTCTCGCGTAAATCTGATGTGCACCAGAGGTCTTTTACGTGCCAATGACAATTGCATAGAGTACGAAAACGTCTCCCTGTAATCAAAAAATTCGGTTATCGCAACTGGGATCGAATGCGTCAACTTGGGATTATGAGATGGACTTATGATCTTTGCTTCGCCGAGGCAGCTACATAAGCGGACAAAATATACTTATTTATTTAATTAATTAATTTATTTATTTATTCAATTGTTTGTTTATTTGTTTGTTTGCTTGTTTGTTTGTTATGAGGCGAGGCCCCGTAATGTAGGAGTAGCGTGTCTGCCTCTTACCCGGAGGCTTTGGGTTCGATTCCCGGCCAGGTCAAGGAATTTTACCTTGACCTGAGGGCTGGTTCGAGGTCTATTCAGCCTACGTGATTAGAATCGAGGAACTATCTGACGGTGAGATGGCGGCCCTGGTCTAGAAAGCCAAGAATAACGACCGAGAGAATTCGTCGTGCTGACCACACGACACTTCGTAATCTGCAGGCCTTCGGGCTGAGCAGCGGTCACTTGGTAAGCCAAGGCCCTTCAAGGGCTGTAGTTCCATGGGATTAGGCTAGGTTGTTATTTGGCGAAGTTAAGTCTCCTGGCCCTTTCTTATACTTAACCACATTCTATGTTAAAGGTTAAATTGTGTTTTCTTAACAAATTAATAAGATTATGATTATGACAACATTCATGGTGACTGTAATGGAGGAGAGCAATTTTTACAATCTGATGTGTAAAAAAGAGGGTAGGCCTATATGATATGATAAGATAACATATTGAAAAAATGTTGTGTGTAACTAGATGACAGTGGGTAATAGCGATGATTCTAACAATATTCAAAAACAAGCAAGTAAGTTATAACAGAATGTAAACTTATGGACTTTCGGTGAGGAAAACAACTGGAAATTACTGTTGTATGTCCGGCGCTCCCTTCTCGCTCCGCCAGCCAGCTGCACGCGCGCCTGTGTATCATTCTGCTAGCTTCGACGCGCAGCCCTCAGTGCGCGTGCCTGACCATCGAGTGTACTATAAATAGGAGCTCCCTGCCTGCTCACTTGCCCACTTGCCCCGGTGTCCAGCTCCAGAATACACCCTACGTCGAGCACGGAGGCTACTCCTCTTGAAAATGTGCTTCGACCAGGTGGACTGAATTTCTGGCAGTACGAGGTCTCACCTCTGGTCACCGCTCCCTTACCTGTTTCCGCTGCCTATGTTCCGTAATTCTTTTACAAGCCATTTTCATTCCCTAATTTATGCAAGCTCCCTTAGTTTCGCTAGGTGGAATTTCTTCAATCAATTGAACTTGCTTTTTAGGAATTCAGGCACTTCAACAAACAAGGACTCTCATGAACATTTATGTTAGTGTGCCAGATAGTTCTCGACTATCAACGTGTCAATTCACAAAGACTATCTTTTCAAGATAGAAGTGTATATAAAGACTGCAAACCTGTACATATTGTATAAAGACAGACTTTTCTCAAGATTCAATATTCCTTTTTGCTTCAAAATAAATTTCAGTTATTTGTGTAAATATTATAAAGTGAAGCAAATAAAGTTGTGTTCTGTAAACTTCAACCTTGGTTACAACAATTACTATACTCCCCATTTCCCCGGGACGCGTCTGCAGTTTTGATGATGTTGATGATGATGACGACGACGACGTTTATACCGTGTGGCGTCCGGTGAAGCCTGGTAGATGTTTTTCAGTTTAATTTTCATGGGCGACTTGCGCGAAGACGCGAACACGTGTACGCGCGCCTGTGTGTGTGTGAAATGAGAATGATGAGGTAGAGAGTATGAAAAACCCTGTCGGCACATAACCTATTCCTGATGAATAACACCAAGGGGTCTGCTCAAGACTTAACATCTCCATTCGGCAGAGGAATCGCCATCAGTATCGTCATATGCCTTTGGTACTGAGCAGAGGTTTTTGGCACGGAATCTAGAAATCGTATACCACCACCTCTCCTACCCAGCCTGCCAACATCCAATGGTGATTTTTTTTTTTCACCAAAGGAACTAGAATCACCCAATAACGGTGTTTGACCACAAAGACTTAACACCTTAAGGATTATGGCCACCAGGTACTCAGTGACATCAAGACATTCTGATGGGGAGACTGGTGCGGATCTGACCATGCTTCCTGCTTGTAGGAGTGTCTCAATAAACAAACAACAAATATTTCTATGTGTACGTCTGTCCGCTTAGTCCCGCTTTCTCGTACGGGGTCAGGGATGAGGTGACATGAATCTATATGTCATGTTTTTCAACCGGATGCCCTTCCTGACACGCTAACTTCAGTCGAGGTGCAAATGAAGATGAATTATGGGGAATGAAACTGTGTAAGGAGATGGAGGGAAGATGCTTTGCCTATGAATACGAACTGCTCCGGCATTTGACTGGAAGTGAAAATGGGAAACTACAGAAAGACATTCCCAAGACAGTCGACGGTGGGGTTTGACCCCCCACGTCTCCCGAATACAGAGTTCTCATAGCCGTAGCACGTTAATACACACGACAACGCCGCTGTAAGTTCCTTCTGATCAGGTTACGTCTGATAATTGCTTTGGTTGTTCACTTATATTCATCGATCAGGGGCCTGTTCCACAAACGAACTTGGCAACTTTTTCAACTTTGCACTTTTCACTTTTCAATTCTTGCAAAGTCTTTCTGTTTCACCATGATCTAGGTTTTACTTTTCAATTTCTTCGCAAAGTGAAAAGTCCTTGCGAATGAATGATCCGATCAAGTTTATTCCATGGGCAAACTGTATAATACTCCGTGATTTTAATGCTTTATTTTTCGCGGCAAATTTGACAGTATAATTGTGGTACCGGTAGTTTTCAAGTTTTGATCATGGGAAAGAAAGATGATTACAAGAAGCTGGATGTGCTAGAAGTTGTAAAGGAGAAACGGGACATCCTTTTTGGAAACTTCAAAAATAACCTCTCAGATGATGACAAGCATCAATATTAACGGGAGTACCGTCAACACATCCACACACAGAAGGAAATTCACCCTTCATTAGAAATTCCGTCGCTATATTATGTGGAATATCAGGCCAACGTACTACGACTTTGATAACAGTTCTGCAAATAATTGATTTTGATGTCCCATGCTGCAACACCGTACAACTGGGCACCATTTCCTAACCAATGTAAGCATACAAGAATTTGTTCATTTTCGGAAAGGGATTGACTTATTTTTGTTGCAAGTTTCAATAAATGAGGCGTCTAGTATCAAAACCGGCCAAGTCACTCAAGGCATATTTTTCAATATGGACGAAAAACCTGTAGAGACAAAGCAATGATGGTCAGAAAAGATTTTTTTCACAGTTATATCCTTAATGGTTTAATATTTAAGTTCCGCTGTTTTGAGAAATCTAACTCATAATTAACCCATCTTTTTTGTTAATTTAAATTTTGACTTGGCCGTTTTTGTTGCAATTTTGTACAATTTCTCAAGGTATGAAAGTAAATCTTTCAGTTCACCACTCGGAACAATATCCACGTTACAGCACACAATAATGACAAAATACGAGCACACCGGAAATAGGATTGCTTTGGCGCCAATGACGGTAAGAAGCCCGCCAATACGTAAATCAGTGTTGCAAACGAACAAAAAACAAAATATTATGACTTCAGAGAATATACATTACAAGGAACGATTTTGCCTACTGATATTATCACCTTGTTGCTTAATGTAACAACACAAGATTCCACACAATAATGCTGCATCATAAAGATTGTCGCTCGTTCCTTGACTTGGCCGGTTTTGAATTCACTGGCTGCATGACTTGGCCGATTCTGTTGCAAGACCGAGAATTCAGTGCTCTATAACATGAAGACATGGACGATTTTAAAACATATTCTTGTTTCACCTGATAGTGCTATACTTCTACTTCAAATTTATAACCTTAACTCATTTTCGTAAATTTTGTGACTTGGCCGGTTTTGATACTAGACGCCTCAAATGACCAATCATTTCAAGAATATAGTCAGCCTGTGTTGGGGTAATACGAAAACACTCGCGAAATTCCGTCGAAGTGTGGTTATGAAAAGTAATCCTGTCTTTGTACGTTCTCTTGTTGGATTCTTCATCACTGTCCTCACTTGATGCTAACAAAAGCGCTCTCCGTAACGTGTTTATATAACTAAACCGAATTCTACGCCGAGAAACTAGTGTACATATTTGTAAATTAACAGGAGAAAAGGGAAGCATCTCTTTGCAAGATTTATGCAAACTTTTCACTTCTTTTCTTTGCACATTGCATTTCTTTACCAATGGAGGAATATAACAGGCTTGAAAAGTGAATTGATTCCTAACTTTTCACATTTGACTTTTCACTTTGCAAGCTCAATCTAAAAAATGATGGTGGAACAAAATCTGAACTGAAAAGTGCAAAGTGCAAAGTGAAAAGTTGTAAAGTTCGTTCGTGGAACTGGCCCCAGATATCCAAAACCTCTTTGGGCGCCTTTGCTGAATGGTCAGCGTAATGTCCTTTGGCTGAGAGAGCTCCGGGTTCGATTCTGGGCCAGGTCGGGAATTTTATCCGCATACGCTTAATTGACTGAGCTCGATAGCTGCAGTCGCTTAAGTGCGGCCAGTATCCAGTATTCGGGATATAGTGGGTTTGAACCCCACTGTCAGCGGTCCCGAAGATGGTTTTCCGTGGTTTCCCATTTTCATTGCAGTCAAATGCTGGGAATGTACCTTAATTAAGGCCACGGACACTTCCTTCCACTCCTAGCCTTTTCCTAGCACATCGTCGCCGTAAGACCTATCTGTGTCGGTGCGACGTTAAAGTAACTTGTAAAAAGCGTCTGCTTAATTCCTCCGACTGGGGGATTGAGTGTATGTGCTCATCTTAATACACACTTCTTTATTCACCCACAACACACCTCACTACCAGCCACTACATAATCACTCCCTTCACATAGGCTTAGCCACAGGAAGAGCATCTAGTCGTAGAACTGACAAGGTCCTTTAAGCAGTTGCGTGTTCGTGAACTTGGGAGAAGAAAAAGAAGAAATCTAAAACCTCCAAATTAGACCGCTTATAATAAAGTATTTTTCTTATTCTTATTTTTATTCTTATTATTACTTTTTGTTGCTATTTTTGCTTAACGTCGGACCGACACAGATATGTCTTATGGCGACGATGGAATAGGAAAGGTCTAGGAATTGGAAGGAAGCGGCCGTGGCCCTAATTAAGGTACAGCCCCGGCATTTGCCTGGTGTGAAAATGGGAAACCACGGAATACCATTTTTAGGGCTGCCGACAGTGGGGCTCGAACCGACTATCTCCCGATTACTGGATTCTTATTCTTGTTCTTGTTCTTGTTCTTGTTTATTCTTATTCTTATTCTTATTCTTATTCTTATTCTTATTCTTATTCTTATTCTTATTCTTATTCTTATTCTTATTCTTATTCTTATTCTTATTCTTATTCTTATTCTTATTTCATGTCCGGGAACACACAGTTCATATTTTCCGCTTACAAAACGCGACAACTTATAGGACCTTGTCAGTTGTTCTCTCGTGAGCAAACATGATTCTTGTTTGCATAGGAATAAAATATCACTAAAATACCATAAAAGTATGCTGCCACTAAACGTGAGAATTAGGCAAATACACTTATCCTCCCTACCTTTTCCTACTGTGACGTTGTAGCCTACTAAGTGATGCCACGAGAGAACAACTAAACAGATGACAACGTGCTAAAAACTCTTGTATTAGATTTATCTTCTCCTTACGCTATGATGCTTGTGTTACTCCTTATTATCGTAAACATTCCCTTCTAGAATTTGAACAGTATAGAAACCTCCACGTGACAGTATTAATCTTTCGAGTATTAAAGGAGAATATTACATACCTACTAATATTCACAACTGAATTTCCTATCCTCTTTCCACCAGCCAGAATGTAGAACTCACTCCCCTATAACATTAGAGCCATAAAAAGCTTAAATTCCTTTAAGTTCTCTTTCCGTGAGCATCTTCTTGAATGTCGCCAGGTTGAATGAATCTTGTGGACTCTCTCTCTCTCTCTCTCTCTCTCTCTCTCTCTCTCTGTGTGTGTGTGTGTGTGTGTGTGTGTGTGTGTGTGTGTGTGTGTGTGTGTGCGTGTGCGTGTGCGTGCGTGAATGTACACTTACTGTGCTTATGTTATTTTGTGTCATTCAACTTTTAATTTGTAACTATAGTTTTAAGATAGGACTAATATTATGTTATTGTGCTTAGGCTATATTATGTTATTTTGCTTCATGTTACTTTGTAATGCTAGTTTCTAAGATATTATTATGAATATTTTTCTCAGTTTTACACTGCTAAAGAAGTGTAAGAGAGAACCGTGAGTTCTAACTTCGCCACTACTAATAAAGGTAAATACAGTATAATGATATAATAATAAATGATCCGGTGTCTGTATCTACCCGCAGTTCGTTCTTTCACCGTCATCGTAACTCAAAACTAACAGGGAAACCCGTGGCTCATTATGGCTGCCAAAACCACTACTGCCAATGCAGGTATCTTGTGGATATTGGGGTCCACGTGGTCAGCGTTTTCAGTGACACAAGGATGGGACAGAGCTAGGATTGGGAAAGCAGCTAGGACGATCTCAGTTAAGACAAACTCCCCAGCATTTTCCTGGTATGAAAATGGGAAACCACGGGAAACTGCCTTCAGGACTGCCGACGGTGGGATTCGAACCCACCATCTCCCAAATGCAAGCTCACGCCTATGCGACCCTAACCGCAAGGTTAACTCGCTCGGTAAAGTTGTAATAATTAATACTTTAAATTAATTGTTCTGGTTGTATTTGGCTTCTTAGTGTACTTATACCTCTGTTGTTATTATCATTACATTAACCAGATGAGATCACTTAGCCGTAACTGTGCTTTTGTTAGTTCACAAAACACGTTGTCGAGAAGCCCGCTATTGGTCCTAATTTTAGGAGCTATTTCTTGCAGAAGGTTAGCCTCAAATGGCCAGTGAAAAGGAGTGACTTATTATAGAAGTTGGAAATGGAACGCGTTTTCGAAGGTGCTGACATAAATTATTCATGTTGTAATAAGTTCGGCTTCATCATTATTAGCCAGCCTAAGGAGGAAGCAGTAATTTATGTACCATATTTGGCTCTTTATGCAGAATGAAAGGAGAGAAAATGGTTCCAAATGTTATGCTGGTTCGCTGAACAGTGGGTTTGATATTAATTCTCCTTCAAGCTGAAAATTTGAGCTCCTTTAGGCCTTTGGTTCAGAGGATCCATGGTCGGAAATTGTAACCACGTTTGGTTAATTTCTTTGACTGGGGGACTGGGTGTTAATGTTTATACCAATACACTCCTCCTCGTATGAACTTACATACAATATACCACACCAGTAACCTCGCAGTAAATACGCAGTGGTTATAAAGTAAATAATGTATTTTATTTTTCCTTGCTACGAGTTGTACTAAATAACTAAAGACGCTCCACGGTTCCCAATAAACTTACAACCGAGCTCGATAGCTGCAATCGCTTAAGTGCGGCCAGTATCCAGTATTCGGGAGATAGTAGGTTCGAACCCCACTGTCGGCAGCCCTGAAAATGGTTTTGCGTGGTTTTCCATTTTCACACCAGGCAAATGCTGGGGCTGTACCTTAATTAAGGCCACGGCCACTTCCTTCCCACTCCTAGCCCTTCCCTGTCCCATCGTCGCCATAAGACCTATCTGAGTCGGTGCTACGTAAAGAAACTAGAAAAAAAAAAGACTGACATCCGAAAAACAGACCGAAGTAGGAAATTTCAGAAAAAGTTTGCAACTTAATAACTTTTAGCAAAATTATCTACAGTAATAGAAATGGTATGCATATCTCTGTACTGTTTCTTTATTGCCCATGTATGTATGTTGGGTATTCAGCCCGAAGGCTGGTTTGATCCTCTGCAACTTCGCCAACAGCTATCAGAAATAGCCTAGGCGTCACTGAAGAGGCGTACTAGGGAAACGAGGAGTGAGGTTGTTTCCCGCTGCTTTCCTCACCGAGCCAGCCGTTGCTATTACATATCAGTCTGCCAAGCCCACTGAAATGCATGCACCAACCAACCCTATGAGCGATATTTTCATACCATTCATAACAGGGACTGGCTGCGTAAGGAATGGTATTACCAGCATCACTCATACCTCAGTCACTTTCATATTGTCAAAGCCAAGGATGAGACTGAGACAGATCAATGAAAGTAACAAATTTGATATAGCCCATACCAGGAGACATAGTGCACTGTAAACACTACAACTCGCCAGCAAGGGCGGTATTGCCCATTTTAACAATATATGGCATTATTACTGCATTTAGTCTTACCTTCAAAAAGAAGAGGGTGAATTTTTACTCCTTGTAATTTCAGCCCTAGTGGTGCGATTTTGATTCCTCTCAAACTGTTTTAACATGTGTATAATCATCTTTCAGGCAACATCTAGTGCGTTTCGATATCTTAACAAAAACGAGAAAAGTGTAGGCGGAATACGATTGCAAGAAAAGGCTCACGAGACCATGCGCCGCCAGAACCTCCCATATCCGTGCGTTGAAAGATGAATTCTTCATCGTCCGGCTCCATGGCTAAATGGTTAATGTGCTGGCCTTTGATCACATGGGTCCCGTGTTCGATTCCCGGAAGGGTCGAAATGTTAACCGTAATCGGTTAATTTCGCTGGCACGGGGGCTGGGTGTATGTGTCGTTTTCATAATCATTCCATCATCATCACCATCATCAGGACGCGCAGGTCACCTACGGGGGTCAAATCAAAAGACCTGCATCTGGCGAGCCGGAGTTGTCCTCTGACACTCCCAGCACTAAAAGCCATGCGCCATTTCATTTAAATTCATCAGAAAACCTAGCCTACTTAGTGACGAATTTTAAGAGTACAGTAGTAGGCCCTATAAGGTTTCGTTTCAGCTCCTTCTTAAGCCTTCTGAAATAAACTTAATATTAGGCTAAAATCCTGCATGAAGTGTGGAGTGGCTAACCCAGGGCCCAATATCTGGCATTGTTTACTCTTATGCTCTTCGCATTCATGTTTCCTACCCTGCTCTCTTCTGACCCCGATGTTATTAGTTTTGCGATGAAAGAGAGTCTTTCAATGCCATGTCCTGCATTGACATTCGCTTTCTTTTCTCCTGCATTGACCTTCGCTTTCTTTTCCCGAAACCTTCATTCTTCGAAGTATCGGACGTCTTCACTTTCCTCTTCTAATTAGAAATAGGGGCTGGGGGTGCATGGTTGCCTGGTTTTACTGTACTTCCCGTTAAAACAATAATCCGCACCACGACCATTACTCATGTGGTTATACATTCTCTCTGAAGAACCTTCTCCATCCTACCAAACTCTCGTTGTGGAAGTGGAATGTAACGACCAGTCATTGAAATACTGTATGCGTTTTCTTAAAGGCTTCGGGATATTCGGATTACAATTACCTGCGGTTGGCACATTGTATAGATTTAGCACCGTCTTACGGCCACTTGTGCGTGTTTCTGTGGTGGTTTGTAGTGTAATGTGTTAAGTTATATATAAACAAAAATGTGCATTAAGATGAACACAAACATTCATCCCTAGAGCAAGAGGAATTAACGAGACGAAGTTAAGATCCGGTATTCAAACCTGGGGTCTTCTAAACCGAAGGCCAATATGCTGACCATTCGCTAAGGAGCCGGGTAGTAGAACTCTTGTTCAAGATTCGCTAAATAATTCCTGTACCTTGATATCTTAAGTGTGTGTTTCTCAGTGGCGGCTCGTGGATATGAGCAGTGGGGGGCGCGCCTTAGTTTCATAATTCCAGAAATATCTCAAGTTCTTTAAACTATTTTATCAAGATACACACTTCGAACACTATACGGTGCAATGCATATGCAATTATGATGATTATGATGATGTTGATGATGATGATGATTATTATTATTATTATTATTATTATTATTATTATTATTATTGTATGTATGTATGTTCAGTCTTCAGCCCTAAGGATGGTTGGATCCTCAAGAGCTCCGCCATCAGCTGTCACAGATAGCCTAGGCATCACTGAAGAGGCGTACTAGGGAAATGAGGAGTGAGGTAGTTTCCCGTTGCTTTCCTCACCGAGCCAGAAGTTGCTATTACATATCAGTCTGCCAAGCCCACTGAAATGCATGCACTAACCGACCCTATGAGCAACATTTTCACACCATTCATAGCAGGGAAAGGCTGCAGAAGGAATGGCATTACTAGCATCGCTCATACCTCAGTCACTTTCATATTGTCAAATCCAAGGACAAGACAGACACAGATCAATGAAAGTAACAAAATTACTCTAGCCCATACCAGAACACATAGTGCACAGTAAACACTAGGTCCTGCTGGCAAAGGCAATATTATTATTATTATTATTATTATTATTATTATTATTATTATTATTATTATTATTATTATTATTATTATTATTATTAATACAATTTAGTACAATATAGTGCATACCTTCATCCTCTGATCACGTTCTGGTCCAGCGGTTACCGTTTTTGGTTGCTCTACAGGAGGTCCCGGGTTTGATGCCCAACTCAGCCAGAGAAATATGAAGCATTGATAGCATTTGGTTCCTGCTACCCCATCCTCGACATAAGAAGTAGAAAATCACCTAATGCTGTGGGTGGAAGAGCGTAGAAGAACTGACCACCCTGCCGCAAATAAAGTCCTGCACAGGCTGCCTGTTCTCTGCATGTCTCTTGTTCCGATTCCTGGCGCTCAGTATGAAGATACTTGCTGAGAAATTTCCAACGTCTCGCGAAGAGGTTATTCCTATTTCACAATTTCACAATAAAATCACGACACTTTTTCCTAACATAATTAACGTGAACAGATGATTTGATATTTAATTAAATTATTTACACAGACCTAATTAACTAACCCTAATTTCTATAGGAAAAATCCATTCGCCGCTCTTTCAATTTCACAAATTTGTCCAACACTTTCTTGTCAAAGTCTGGAGTTGATTGTATCATATCTTTGCTTATAGACATCATTGCCAAAGCGTTCAACCTCTCGTTTTTCATTGTGTTCCTAAGAAACGATTTTATGCGTTTCAACGTGGAGAAACATCTTTCTGATTCAGCCGTTGTCATGGGGCTGGTAATGATAATTTTGAGAAGTTTATGAACTTCACTAAAAACAATTGACAATCTATTTTTCCTCAGAAAATTAAACAAATTAATTGCTCCTCTAATACTCCGGAAATCTTCTCTTCGGTACATAACTTGAAGTTCTGTTTTGAGTTTTTCTCTTTCAAGCATAGGATAAAATGAACAGACATGGTTAAAAGATTCCTGTGGGAACTTGGTAGAATGTGCCTCGAAGTGAACATCATTCAATAAAACAGAAACTTCCAAATGGCCAGTAAATGAAAATCTCTCTCTTACTTGCATAGAAACCACGTCGCATATTTCTTTGGCCGACACTATTCGTCTACTATGTGGAGAAATATCATCCTTTTTCCTCTTTCGATCCGGTTCTGGAAAGTTTTGTTCAATTTCCCTGTGAATTACATCAACTTGTGCTCTTTCTCTCATTACGTGTTTTTCGAAAGAATCAATGTAATTTCTTATTTGAACACTGTCTTTGTTTCGGGACTGAATTTGATTATATAGAAGATCAACGTGAGGAAATAGACTATGGAACACATATAGCCAGAAAACAAATTCAGGATCACAAAGAATACGTCTTAAGCCACTTGCTTCATTTAATGTGATCTTGTTTGTACATTTCTCTTCAATTTCTTCAAGGCAATCTATTAGATTTTCTCTGTTTTCGTACACCACGTTCACAGTTCTTATGTTATAATTCCAGCGCGTGGGTACAACTTTCGGCATTTTCTTCTTAACGATATTTTCGAGGAAATCCGATCTCTGAGACGAATTCGAAAAGAATGCAGGTATCGCTGATAAATTTGAAAAGAAAATCCTCACTTTAGGAATATGATTTGTTGATTGTTCCATGATAAGATTAAGCTTATGGGCATAGCAATGCACATAATATGCGTACGGATAGTGCTCACGAACCTTTGCCTGAACTCCACCAAGAGAGCCGCTAAAAACATGAGCTCCATCATAGCTCTGTGCAATCAACTTATCGCGAGAATGGCCTACCAGGGGATTAATCTGTTCCAGTAAGGTTTCTGTTATTCCATTCGCCGATTTGTCAGAAGGATAAAAGAATCCCCAGAATCTTTCATGTACCGAGCCGTCGTGAAGGTATCTTAAAACAATGACCAACTGACAATGGTTCGAGATGTCGGTTGTTTCATCACACTGTATACCAAGAAATTCAGCCTCTTTAATCTGTTCAGATATTTCCTCCCTACATACTGCCAGCATGCAATTTAAAATGTCATTTTGAATTATCTTTGACGTTCCTTTAAATACACTAGCTGTTTCTAAGTGTTGCTTCATTACGCTATCCAGATCAGCCGTGAAGTTAACTAATCCCTTAAATACACCTGGATTTAATGAATTATCTTCTTCATTGTGGCCTCGGAGCGGCAATTCAAATTCCGCACAAAAACGTACGCAAGTGATGAGTCTCTTTAATATTTGCCTGTTCTTGTCCACGATCGAATTATGTTTACGAATAGTTTCACTGTAGTGATCACTTAAACAAGACACGACATTGACTTTACCAAGCATTTCAAAGTCCATAGTACTAGTGATATGTTCTTGGGATCTTTCATGCTTTTTAATTTTCTCATTAATATGCTTGATATCACTTACCCCTGTGGTGATCCATTTATCTCCTTTCCTAGAGCGGGAGAATAGCAGGCAAGGAAAGCAGTAAAAGGTTTCTGAGATATCACTTCCACATATCCACGGGTTCTTGTTATATACGTCAGGAGAATTAATTTGTCTTTGGAAAGCCCTATTTTCATTTTTCTTGGTCTCCGATTTTTTCAACGAGAAGTCTGGTGTCGGCCTACCATACTCCTTCAGTTCGACTTTCTTCTCGATAGAAAGAGAAGAAAACGTAAGTTCTTTAATAAGTTCGACGGTAATCATACTGTACGAAGTGCAAACATAACACTACGCCTACATATAAATAACAACCTTTCTCCTAATTTCACCTCGTCACAGTCACCTCACGAGATCATTCATCAACGCAAAGCAAAACATCGCGCTCTCCAGTGAGTATGGCCAACATGAGTCAAGTGCGAAGAGACAGTAGTTACAGTCATTACTCGTTTCGTTAGTTAATAATCCTAAAAATTACAAGACTATTTTAAATATTTACTGGCATATTTAACTCAGATAAGTGCTTCAGTAAAATAGTTCCTAGTTTTAGGAGAGAAATGACACAAATTGACCCCTGTTAAATAGAAATCAAATCACCAATATTTCGGGTAGGTTGGCTGCAACGATGGTCCGCGGCAGAAACGCGCCGGATTCTCCGTTAGAACAGCACATCTCTACCGTGCCTCTGATTGGCTCCCTCAAGGCCAGTCAAGCGAGACTCGGAGCTTTTGGTCCGCTATGAGAGAGCGCCCTCCTGCGCTGGGCCAGCATGATCCTTGGCCAACAGCGTATCGGGCCGCGGTACAGTTCAACTCGCGCCCTTGATAATAATCTTATAGTAAAATATTTCCCTTGTTAACATTTAAGGTTAAAATTCCCTATTTTAATGGAACCCCGTGGGGGGCGCGCGCCTTAGCGCCTCCCAGACGAGCCGCCACTGGTGTTTCTCATTTACTGAAGCCACTTGCGTGTTTACTTTCCAAAGAGTAAAAATGGAGATACATTCTCTGTGATTAACACTGCCTGACAAAAAAAAAAAATGTAAGCACCCAGAAGAAATGTTCGGATGTCAATGTCACTTCGTACACGTACATACCATTGGTGGGTAAGTAAAAGATTAGAGTTGCAATTCTCTGTGACAGGTAAAACAGCCACCAGAGTGAATTAATGTTGTTCGTTTTTAGCGTTGTTACCAGGCCTGAAAAAAGCCACAATCACCAACCCTTTCCACACCAGCCAGCCAATCCACTACTAAATCGAACAGATCTAACCGTAATCAATCCTGTCTACAATCCACTCTTATCCACATGTGTTATAATTGCCTACAGTTGAACCACTCAGCCGCAAATTGCACAAATGAGATCCGCTGCAACAGATGTGGTGACCATCATCATCACTCCGTCTGTCCAGTTCCAAGGGACCAGCCTACGTGCGCCAACTGAAGAGGAAAACACGCTGCCTCCTACCCAGGTTGCCCATTTCTTAAGAAGCATTTAAGGCACAGTATGCAGTCAATAAGCACCTCAAGCAATCGCAACCAACAAATCAGATGCCACCACCATTATGGGACCTAAAACTCAATCCCCCTCCCACGCATCACTCGAATCGTACACCACCACAAACCATCCCCACCATCGATCTTCTTCGAAACCTTCTATTCCTACTCACCAGCACTACTCAAATCTAATCCCCGCCCAGAACCCAAGTAAATCCCGCCCAGAAATACTGCATGCCCAACACACCCAGAAGCATCCCAATCGCTAACGCCCTCCTACGCTCCTTCCGAAGTCCCACAAAGCCGCCACCACATTTCAATCGATCCACCACCATATTTCAATTGATCCACCACCATCTTTCTATTGATCATTCATTGTCTCCTACCTTTCAGAAATACTGGAATAACTTTCCAAGCTAAATCAACAGTCAACGCTCTCTCAAGAGCCTCACGTCAAGTTGAGATAAAAGACCCAATGAGGTCGGGGATCTCATTCAAATCCACCACTGCCGCTGGCAGCAGTCGCTCCGCGAGGCTCAGGCTCAGATGTTGAGTGATCATTGCGAAGGGCACGGAGATGCCACGTACCCGTGTGAGACAGCGTTAACAGTACCTGACAGAGTTTGAAAGTGGCCTCAAGTGAGGTTCCGTTTGGCCGACTGGTCGAATCGTGCAATATCCAAAGTTATGGGGCATTCGGATCTGACAGTGGCCCTGTATTGGAATACATGGGATTGGAAACCTGAGGGCTGACCTACTCTTCGTCAAGGTTCCGGTCGACCACGTATGGACACGACAAGGGAGGATCGCCATATTGTGCACCAAGAACATAGTAACCCCTCCACATCTGCGCCTGCCATCTGAGAACAATTAATGGACTTTCTGCAACATTCTGTGTCATCCCGCACCATTGATCGGAGACTAGCAGCAGCCGGACTGGGGAATTACCGTCCCATACGTAGGCTGCCGTTAACATCACAAGAGACACGGCTGCTTTTGGAGTGGTGCCGTGAAGCCGGGAAGCATGGACTGATGATGTTCAGCGATGAATCGTGGTTCTGCAGTACCGCGGATGACCATCGTCTGCGAGTATGGCGGCGACCTTGGGAGGGGTCCCATTCTTCCAATGTTTTGGAGAGGCACGGCGTTGTTACTCCTGGCGTCATGGTGTTGGGAGTCATCGGGTATGACTTCAGGTCATGGCTGGTAGTACTTGAGGAAACTCTGACGTCACAACGGTACGTCACGGACATCCTGTGTCCTCGTGTGTTACCTCTCATGCGACAGTATCGTGGTGCCATTTGTCAACAGGGCAATGCTAGTACACGCACAGAATATGTCTCTATGAACTGTCTGCGTGATGTTGAGGTACTCCTGTGGCCAGCAAGGTCCCCTGATCTGTTCCCGATATAACATGTGTGGGACCAACTCGGACGTCAACTCCGTTCCAGTGTCAGCATCCAGGATATCAAGGACCAGTTACAACAGTTGTGGGCCAGCTTACCTCAGGATAAAAGGGCTTTATGACACCCTTTCCAACCAAATCAGGGCATGCATCAAGACCAGAGGGAGTGCAACGTTATACTGATAAGGGAACTCGCACTGCCAAGTTCTATAGAAAATTTTACTGGATTTTGTAATCAGTGAAATAACATCACATATCTTCTCAACACGCGAAGTTTTTTCCGGTTTCACCTCTACTTCTGGGTGCTTCAATATTTTGTCGGGCAGTGAATATACATCCATTCTTCTGAACTGTAAAAATTACTCAAATATACTGTAACTGTCAGTTTCAGAATGTTTCTAATCAGTTCAATGGCTTCGACGAAATTTAAGTTATTTGAAACTTGAACGGAATATTTTTAGTGAGTTATTGTACTTGCGAAAGAAACAGTTTTCAAACTAAACAGCTCACTGTAAGCAGAGTGTGTTTACTTTGTGAAAACGTCAAATTGGTACTTCATTTTTAACGACAGATAATATTCGTATAAATGGAAATATTTAGAATGAATCCGATAACAGATTACAACATCATTTCACTCAATAACGCATGTCTGGTACCATAGAAAATTCTAGTCAGCCATTACCAACCCCAACCATTAAGCATCCATAACTTTCCACTGCTCTATCCACAAGGAGATTATACGCGAGACAAAGATTGAAGACTGACATTTCAGAAATGGAATGTCCCAACTATCATACTCTAATACATGGGTGTCAAAGCTTGCCCGCTAAAAGTGCAGTGCCCGTGCTAGAAATAACTGTGCACGAGGGTGCAAGTCGCTTTCCTCAGTCCTCAGTCGGCCCATGTATCATACTCTAATACAGGGTAATCCCTGGAAAATGCACACTATTTAAACCAACACCGGGCGAGTTCGCCGTGCGATTAGAGGCGCGTGGCTGTGAGCGTGCATCCGGGAGATAGGGGGTTCGAATCCCACTGTCGGCAGCCCTGAAGATGGTTTTCTGTGGTTACCCACTTTCACGCCAGGCAAATGCTGGGGATGTACCTTAATTAAGGCCACGGTCGCTTCCTTCCAACTCCTAGGCCTTTCCTATCCCATCGTCGCCATAAGACCTATCTGTATCGGTGCGACGTAAAACCATTAGCAAAAAAAAGAATATATATACCATTATTTGCTGTAAAATTATAAACGGTTATTGCCACGCTTTGTTTCCTTTAGTGGACATTGTTTTCTCAGGAAATTTTTTCTCGCATTTTCTCACTGTCAGCACCCAGTTTCTTTGTCTATGAATCTTGGCACATGTGGTTTAGTTTTTCGAATTCAGGTCTGATTCTCTTCTTCAGTAATTGCAAGATTGCCTTCTGCACGTTCTTCTTGATTCTTATCGAGGATTGTATTTCAGGATGAAGTGATCTTGGTTATGATCTCTTCTGATATTCAATATTCGCGTTGTTAGGCTGGAAGATATATTCTCTGTTTTCTCAGTACGCTATCATCGGTAACCACCTTAATATATACAGTATTTGCAAGAAGTGAAATATATTTGACCTAGCACATTGAAATATTTCGTCCCATAGTTAGACAAAGAGTTGCTTACTTTGAAAAATCTTTCTTTCGCAAGTACAATAACTCACTGAAAAGTTTCCGTTCAAGTTTCAAACAACTTAAATTTCGCCGAAACCATTTAAGTGATTCGAAACATTCCGAAGCAGACAGTTACAGTATATTTTAGTAGTTTTACAGTACAGAAGAATGGATCTGTATATACTGCCCGACAAAATATCGAACTACTCATTCATATTCCATAAATGAGTTCATGCTGGGAGAACGTGGTGGCCACAGCATTCCTCCTAACTCTGAAATATACTCCTGAAAGCAGTTCTAAACAATTTTGGTTAACGACACAATTAATATATCAATAGATGGATAAGTATTAGAGCAGGTTCAATCATTCCAGTATTTGGGAAGCTTGATAATTTCCAGCGGAAGTTGTACAGAGGAAGTGAGACGTAGAATAGCCATGGTCAAGAGGGCTTTCGGGAGAGTGAAAGGTTTGCTGACAGCTAGAAGCAAACCAATCAAACTTAGGAAGAGGTTTGCCAAATGTTTTGTGTGGATTGTGGTGCTTTATGGTTCTGAAATGTGTACAGTCAGACAGAAAGAACAAATTTTTTTAGAAAGTTATGAAATGTGGTAATGGAGAGGAATGGAGAAAGTGAAATTGACCGACAGAGTGAGGAATGAGGAGGTGATGAACAGGGTAGGAGAGGAGAGGAGAGGAGAGGATAGGAGCTTCATGATGATGATAAAGAAGTGGAAAACATCTTGGATTGGTCACATATTACGTATAAATTGTCTACTACGGAGAATCATGGGGAGAAAAGTTGAAGAAAAAGAGGAAGAGGAAGAAGAAAATTTGGAATGCTGACAGATATGAAGAGAGGAAAGAAGTTACAAGAAAATGAAGGTAGATACTCAGGACAGAGAGAAATGGAGTACATCCAGGTGATACCTGTCTAAGGACCGATTTACTGAAAGAAGAATATATCCATCATCCTAATTTGAATTCTTGTGAACTTGTCAAAGAAAAAGAAAACTGGCCATTTCTCATTACAACTTTTCAATGTGCCTTAATAATATTAGTATTTTTATTATTATTATTCTTTTTGCATAATTTTACATAAAGCTCCGGTAGTATTTTAACAAATATAGTAAATATTCTGATTAGGTGCATATTTATTCGTAAGCTTCTTGTACTTATGGGTATAAAAACTGTTTATGAATTGTATGGTAGAGTTTACAGGAATTTGTGTGGCTTGTATTAGAATAAGTGAGCTGAAAATTGAAAAATTACCCTTTTTTTATTTTCTAGAGTGAGAAAGAAGGTAACCCGAGAGTAACCACCCAGAGATCCCTGGTGTACGTAAGTGTTACGGAACTACTCATTCACATTCCATAAATATTCAAACTGGGCGAACGTGGTGGCCACAATATACCTCGGAACTGTGAAATATACTCTTGAAAGCAGTTCTAGATAATTTTGGCTCGATGCCACCCACATTGCATCTTACTCTTTTACAGGTACATGATATCCTTAAGGAACTGCAACAGGCAGTGCAGCACAGCAGTCACCAGTTGTTGATTACGCCATGGTAAAACAGCATACCAAATGGAGACTGTCACCGCATGTAGACAGAAATGAGCTCGATCGCCTCATTGGATCTCGTCACACATGAACTCATCCTTCAGTTAAATCAACTGATACTCATCAGAGTTTACTCGCACAGTTTTGAGGTGGCAGAAAGGGAGTTCCTTAGCACAGGATGACATGATGATTCGGAGTCGTGGGTTAACTAAGGTGCTTACTTAGGCGTTTTTCTATTCTTATATCACTCGGACATTAAAGAACGCTGCACTAACCTGCTGAGCATGCATCCAATATCTCTTGTATTTAATATCGACATCATTTCAGTCAATATCACATGTCTAGTACCATAGAAAATTCTAGTCGGCCATTATCAACCCCAACCATTAAACACCCATAACTTTCCACTGCTCTATCCACAAGGAGATTATACGCGAGACACAGATTGAAGACTGACATTTCAGAAATGGAATGTCCCATCTATCTGGCATTCATATCATACTCTAATACACGGGTGTCAATGCTTGCCCGTCGTAAGTGGAGTGCCGTGCTAGAAATAACTGTGCACGAGGGTGCAAGTCGCTTTCCTCAGTCGGCTTGTACTTCCCCAAGTTACTGACTCGAGACTGTGCACGTCTACCGGTGATAGGCTGCAGTTATCTGTTTTGTTCTGCAAGTAATGGTTGAAAAATTCAGCTGATTGACACAGCAGTTTGTTAGTGTTTGTGTACTTCTGTATCAACATGGTTGCTTGAAGAGATTATTTTTTTCTTTACAATTTGTTTTACGTCACACCGATACAGTTAGGTCTTATGGCGACGATGGAATAGGAAAGGGCTAGGAGTGGGAAGGAAGCGGCCGTGGCCTTAATTAAGGTACAGGCGAATGCTGGGGCTGTACCTTAATTAAGGCCACGGCCGCTTCCTTCCCACTCCTAGCCCTTTTCTGTCCCTTTGTCGCCATAAGATCTATCTGTGTCAGTACGACGTAAAGCAACTAGGAAGAAAGGAGT